>NC_069390.1:90492179-91097679 GCF_027475565.1 Acinonyx jubatus | reverse complement strand
TTTCCCTACCAGGACTTGGTCACATTACACTTGGCAAAACCCACATGGGGGCCTTTAATTGCAGGGAACCCACCTCGGTTAAAGCCCACCTGCTACCTACTAAGCAGGGTGCCCCACAGGCCTGGGCTCCCCGGTACTCCTCACTGCGTGCACACAGCCGAGCCTGGACTTGAGTTTGGCCATCAGGGCTGAATGGAGTCTGAAGTGTCCGCCCTTAGGGCACCTTCTCTGTGTTCCTACATCCCCAAGGACGAGAAGAGGGGACACTGGGGGAGGAAAATGGCGTTTACCTGTTAACCACACTCCACACTTTCCCCTGGTTCAGCCTCCATGAGGAGAAGCTTCTCCAAACCTTAAGGCAAATACCAATTGCCTGGAGAGCTTGTTAAAATGCAGATTCTGGGGGCACCTGGGTGGCTCAGTCAGTTAAGCACCTGACTCTTGACTTCGGCTCAGAACATGATGTCAGGGTTTTGAGATCGAGCCCCGTGTCTGCGGAGCCTGTTTAAGATTCTCTCTGTCCCTCTCTCCTTGGCCCTCCTTGTACACACACACACACACAATGCAGATTCTGATTCACGAGGTCTGGGACGGGGCATTTCTAACAGGCAACTCGAGGTTGTCAGTGCTGCTGGTCCAGGCACCACATGTTGAGTAGCAAGGAGAGAATTTGACTGAATAGTCCCTCTAAGGCCGCTAATGTGGACAAAAGGAGAGACGAGAGGAACCATGGTCCCCACCTTCCCCTGCTCACCTCTGCTAGCTGGAGTTTGTCCCTGACACTTGAGATTTATTTTTAACCGCCAGCAGCTTTGATTAGCTTGTCTCTGCTGCCTCAGACACCTGCTGGCAGGATACATGAGGTTGGGGGGTGGGGGGGGGCCGGTGGGGAGGAGTGGCTGACCCAGATCTGACAAATCCAAGGCAGGAAGAAAAGCTCTGGGGATTCGCTGCTTCCCCTTTGCTGAGGCAGGTGAAAAACCCCAGAGCTGGCAAATGACCTCACACCACCGGGGACCCTTTGCATCCTTAACCATAGTGCCAGTGAATGCAGAACTGAAGTCATCCCTTTTTGTCAGCGCACTGATACTTAACGTCATATGGCCCCTAAGGATTTGTGTGGGTACCTGAGGTTGCCTCTGTCTTCCTACAGACGCCAGGACTCTGCCTAGGTGGACGTTCTGCTCTAGCTAGATGCCTGAGTCAGACCTGCAGCTTCCCTGGAGGGGTAGGTCCCCCCCCTCCGCCCGTGGTAAGATGGCTACTGCTCGGCCATACTCCCAGAAAAGCAGAGCCCCAAGAAGTAAGAGGCAAGGCACCAAGGATGCCTTCCACTGTCACCCACGTCGACCCACGGGCTTCCGTGGAGTTGCCAGCACCATAAAATAATGGCTTTCTGTTTAGTCTGTCCTGTTAAAGCCAACACTATACTAAGAGCGAAATGGAAGGTGGCAGTCTGACCTACCACTTCTGAACATCTCTGCTTGCTGGTCTCCTCATCCAGAAAATCTGGGTGACGCCATTGCCTACTTACCGGGGAGGGGTGCTATGATGTGAGACAACGTCATGGGTGATAAGGTCAGCGGCAGGGGCGTGGCAAGTGCTTTTTAAGACAGGGCTGTGGGAATTCACAGGGCTACTATCATTTGAGCCCGAAGGTGGAAGCCAAGGATGTTCCGGCTGCAGTGAAATCAAGCCACCATCCAGGTCTGAGGACAGCACTCACCAGCTGGTCAACCAAGGCCGGCAGGTGCCTGCCAGCGACAGTGGAGACAGCACGTAGGGGTCAGAGGTGCCGGACCCCTAGGGCTGCAGGGAGGGCAGGGGAGGGCATGCACGGCCATAGGATACCATTCCCAGGGGTCACTGGGGGCGTTCAGGAAGCAGCCTCGATCCCCCAAACTGGGATTGCTCAGCACAGCATACTCCCTCCAACCCCCCGCCCCCAGCCTCCAGGTCCCGGCGGAGGGGCTGGCAAGTGGCCAATGTGGCCGTCTCAGGGGGAGGCCCTGGCGCCTCCTCGAGGCTCACTTCCTATCTGCTAATTTCACCGTCACCCCACTAGTCTGACACCCTCCAGCCAGTAGTTCCTAGAACACACTGCACAGCTCCCTTTAAAGCTGCCGAGCAGTAAGACCTTGGGATTCTGTGGATGGCCTCCCCCTTCTGACTGCACCATGTGCAGCCCCCACCACAGCCCACAGCAGGGCGCGCCCTGGTCCCTCAACACCAGTGGTCTGCCATAGGCCACGGGACATCAACGTGAAGCAGGTTTGAAACACCACACTCCAAAGCGCATGAAGAATATTAATTAAATGAAGGTTTATTTCAAAATTAGTCTTAGAATGTAAGCTGTTTTCGAGGGCTGGAGCCAGACTACATAAGTGAGCAATGAGAGCGCCTGCCTCTCCACATTGGAGGCAACGTGGGCGGGGAGGCGTCTCAGCAGCCCTGCCCCTCGGTCATGCATCCAATGGTCACTAGGACTAGAAACCAACAGCAAAGGACCCCGCGCGCTTGCTCATGTTTAATCCGGGTTAAGCTATACACGTTTAAATACACGTCGGAGGTTACGTAGTGTCATGCAGTCCCTGTGATGGAATGTCTCTTGCTCAGTGACCTCCGCAGCAAGGCTGCCCCCAGGGGCAAGGTTAGGTGGGACAGAGCACTGAAAAGAGAAGGGGAGAGGAGAGAGGTCAAAGCACAGCGTGGGTCAGGACCTCCCAGCACAGGGTGGTCCTGGCCAAAAGGCACTCATGTCCTGAGCACCGAACTGCCCCTTAGGAACCTGGGAATAACTGCAATCACGTGTCTTCCTTCCAGAAGAAGAGACCGTGGTAGGTATTCCTTTGGTGTAATGATTTAAGTCTCCGGTGCTCGTCTGCCTGGGTTCAAACCCCGCATGCGGCCTTTGCTAATTCTCCGACCTCAGGGAAATCTCTTCACCTATCTGTGCTTCCTTCCTGATATGTACAATAGACTGTGCCTCTGCCCACCCCACAGGGTTGTTCAGAAGCAAACAGAAAGTGCTCAGTAAATGTTAACTAGTTTTATGAATTCACTGACATTTCTGTGGATCACGGTGGGGAAACGGGTCTAGCCCTCAGGCTCCCAGACTTACAGAACCCATTTCTATAAACCTCCTTTGAGAAATTTGCTTTTAAAGCCTTTAAGAGTTAGAAGTTCTTCCCAAGGTTTAGCCTGAAGTCCTCCTGCAGAAACTTAAGACTAATCTTTCTGATCCTTATGGAAACAATATAACTCAGAGGTTCTTAACTGAGATCCAGAAGCCTATGGAAACTATCCCCAACACCATGTGTGCATATGGAGCAAAGCCTAATGAAGTCAAGAATCTGGACAATGATGACCATCAGTGGACACCGTTACGGCCTGAATGTTCGGGTTTCTCCAAATAATCACATGTCGAAGACTTAACCCTCAGTGCAGCTGTATTTGGAGATGGAGCCTCTAAGGAAATGGGGTTAAATAAGTCATCGGATGGGGCTCTGATCCGATAGGATTAGTGTCCTTATAAGAGACACCAGAGAGCTCCAGCACACTCTCTCTTCACACCCACAGAAGAGAGGCCACGTGAGGACATGGCGAGAAGGTGGCTGTCAACAAGCCAAGAAGAGAGCTCTTGCTAGCAACTGGATTTGCTGGCACTCTGACCGTGGACTTCTAGCCTCTAAAACTGAGAGATAATAAATTTCTATTGTTTAAACTAAGTATTTTGTTTTAGCAGCCTGAGCAAGCTAATACAGGTATTAACATCACAAAAGGAAAGACAACCAGAGAATATGTGTCTCTTAACAGAAGTTGACAACCACTGATACTGTATCAGTTATCAAAAAATATGAGGGGTGCCTGGGTTAAGTCCGCTAAGCATCCAACTCTTGACTGTTGATCTCATGGTCGTGAGATCAAGCCCCACATCAGGCTCTGTCCTGACAGCATGGAGCCTGCTTGGGATTCTCTCTCTCCTTCCCTCTCTGCCCCTCCCCCGCTGGCTCAAGAGCATATGTGAATACTCTCTCTCTCTCTCTCTCTCTCAAAATAAATAAATAAACTTTA
Organism: Acinonyx jubatus; assembly: GCF_027475565.1. NCBI lineage: Eukaryota > Metazoa > Chordata > Mammalia > Carnivora > Felidae > Acinonyx > Acinonyx jubatus. Next base: position 91,093,605 of record NC_069390.1, on the reverse strand, counting down.
AAATTTTTTTGAAACTGAGTCTGATCAAGCCTCTAGCTCTACCAGTTGAACAGGAAATACAAAAAATGAAAGAAATGATTATTAAAATATTTTAAAATTATTAAAAACAAAAAATAATTTATTAAATTAAACCATGGGGACACAACTAACTAGCAGAAGCCAAAACGAGGAAATTGTAGGGGGCAAATCATGTGGTTTCTCCAAGAAATAAACTTCAAGGAACAAGAGGAAAGAAAGAGGAATCTATATATATTAAAAGAGACTTAAGACACATATTATCCAATGGCAGTGTATGGACTCTCGTTAGGTCCTGATTCAAACAGACTGAACAAAAATATTACAGGGAAATCTGAGCACTAAGTGGGTAGTCAATGATTTTAAGACAGTTTGTATTTTTCTAATTATGATAACAATATTGTGGTTATGGTTTTTTTAAGTTTATTTTATTTTGAGAGAGAGAAAGAGAACACACACAGGGGAGGGGCGGAGAGAGAGGGAGACAGAGGGAATCCCTAGCAGGGATTCTGTCAGCATAGAGCCTGACGTGGGGCTTGATCCACAAACCATGAGATCATGACCTAAGCCGAAATCAAGAGTCAGATACTCAACCAACTAAACCACCCAGGAACCCCTTGTGGTCATGTTTTTTAAGAGTCCTTATGTTTTAGGAGCACCCATGTGGCTCAGTCAGTTGAGTGTCCAACTTTGGCTCAGGTCAAGATCTTACGGTTTGTGAGTTCGAGCCCTGAGTTGGTTTCTATGCTGGCAGCTCAGAGCCTGGAGCCTGCTTCAGATTCTCTGTCTCCCTCTCTCTGCCCCTCCCCCACTCACGCACAAGCACATGCGCTCTCGCGCTCTCTCTCTCTCTCTCTCAAGAGTAAACACAAAAAAAAATTTTAAGAGTCCTTATGTTTTAGAAATGTACACTGAAATATTTATAGATTTAAAAAATGATGATTAGGATTTGCTTCGAAATAATATGGAGAGGAGAAGCTGGGTAGGGGTATAAATGAAAAAAGATTAGCCATGAGTCAACAATTACTGAAACAGGATGTTGAGAACATGAGAGTTCATTATACCAGTCACTCTTATATGTGTTAAAAGCTTCCTTAATAAAAGATAAAACAAAAGTTAGGAAAGGATGTAGCTAATCATGACTTCGAACAGCTGAAACCTAGTAAAGGTACCCCCGGCTCTGTTTTTCCCAAAGAAATAGCCCGAACTCCACAGAACTTTCAGTCTTGTGATGGTTTGGCTGCCCTAATGTGGAGTCGCCCTGGTGACTCCAAGGCAAAGGCATCTCCTTCTCCGGCCTCCTGGCAACATGCAAAGACAAAATCCTGTCCCTGCCAGGGCCTCACAATCATTCACCGGCGGCCCCTGGCCCTGTGAGGTCTGGGCAGGAAGGGTCACTCTGGGAAGGCTGCAGAGAGAACTCCAGGCCTTCAGTGGGAGGCCTGGGGGAGGGGACCTGGGAAGGCCCTGCTCTAGGAGGCCTGGGGACAGCTCTTACCTTTTAAAATGTAGTCCGTTAGCAAAGTGGGCACCTTCTCATTATCCTCCTTCATGGCAAAGAGAACTGGGGAAGGAGAGAGAGAGAGATGAGTCAAGATGCCATCAGGGCATGAAGCTCACTTCTGCGGCCAGACAGTCCAACAACCCCAAGTGAGAAATGATTCAAGGAAACCAGACATTCATTGAGTATTGAGCAAAAGCCTAGAAGCTTCTGTCAAGAATCAGCACTCAACATACTGACAGAGGAGAGAATACATCCAAAGAGTCAGAGTGGCCTGTCAGTGATTTTATTTTCTTTTATCTTATATGTGGGTTTTTTTCCCCCATCTATCATCTCCACATTATTTCCTAAGTATATATCTTTAATAAGCATAAACATAAAGCAATTAAAAAAGAACCCACCTTCAGATGCAATCTAATGTCAAGAATAACAGTCATCCCCATTATCAAATCACCAATAAAATTCTTTAAAGACGTTCTATCCGTGTAAACAGATATTAGGAAAATTTCCCTAATTACGATAATAATAAATTATTATTCCAATTTATTAACAACAAATGAACTTACTTTCACAAATACTTATTTTCTATTTCATGCCCGGTACAGTGCTAGAATTTGTGGAAATGCAAAGGAATTATGGACCCTCAGGGAGCTCTTAAAGTTCTCATCGAGACACTTCACGATTTTCACAAGTATAAGGCACACAATAGGGATGTTATGAACAAATAAAAGCTTTTTAGAGATTTTTTACAATAGTATTTTCTGTCATTACACTAGGTAAAACTTTCTATATTCATAATTCATCCTGTGGAAGTCAGCTTTGGAGCAAATCCTTCAAGAACGTTGCTGGACTTTGTTTATAATATCATGGAATGAGGGGAGCAGGGATCCCACCAACCAGATTCTTCATCAACAGATTCTTTAAATAAACCATAGTGTATCTATGCCGTGGAGGCAGGGTCACAAAACTTGGATTTCAAAAATTGGGAGCGGGGGTGTGAGTCAGTGGCCAGGTCCGGCCGGAGAAAAGAAAAGAGCCTGAACCTGAGGGCTCTCCAGGTGTTCCTTTCTTTTATTTCTTCCGTAGTTTTAGGCATGTATCCGTGTCAACCGGACCGGCTGGAGGTACCTTACAACCGAATACGGGCAGACTCAATGCTGCACCAAGAAGACAGCTTTACAAATGAAATTGCACTCAGCCAGTATGTGTCTGAACTTGCCCAAATCTGAAATGTATATGCGTCATCCGGTCCCCAAGAGCTGGTCTTGGGCCTGTGTCTTTGGGTTCAGGAGGAAAGAGGAGATGTTCACAATCCATATGAGGATTTGCCACAAAAAAAAAAAAAAAAAAAAATAGAGCTTTTATAACCTGCAGCGGAATTCGCATTCAGGAAAGATGGCAGTTTTTTTCTTTTAAAAGGAATAAAATATTGGGATGTGGTGGACCCACATGATGGGAGAGAGAGCCATAAAAAGAACGTTAACCAAATGTTAACTGGTAGAACTAAAATCATGATACAAAATTTTATAGCCAGTATCATCCCAACTATATAGAGAAGACATAAAATATTATGGCTGAAAACACCAAAATAGTACCCACAGTAGAGGGGACAATGAATTATTTATTTTCTTTTGTTCACTTTCCTGTGTTTCCGAACTGTTCTAAATGATGGAAACACTCCAATTAAAATTTTTCAAGCAAACTTGAAACATGTAAATAAAACCCACTGTTTCTTAATTAAAATGAAAAAATTTCATACTGAATTCCTGAATGGGTGTCTGTAATAAATTTATAGCTCTTCCTTTAAAAAAAAAATATGATAGAGTACTTTACATACATCAACCTGCGTAATTTGTCCAAATTATTTTCCAAGTGCTTACTGCTTGTGAAAACACAAACAACTTATAAATGTCAGTTCATTTCTGTCAGCTCCCTTTAAAAAAAAATCTTAGTGCATATTTATGCAAATAAAGGAGTTTAAGATGAGGGAAGAGGAAGCCAATGTACTTTGAATTTAAAATTCCAAATTCTCAAGGACGCCGGATCCATGGGTGTGGGCAGGGTTTCCGTTCACCAGAACTGCCTGCTTCAGTTCGCCCAATTGATAAACATGAAAGTGTTGGGTCACCTTTTGTAGCACCAGGGGGCCCAGTGGGGATCTTCCTTCCTCATCGGAACAGGAGAAACTTCTCTTCCCCTCCCCTGGGGTATCAAATAGCCCTGCACCAGTCTGGCCCGATGATGCTGGACCATTGCCTCTGAAGCAGGGTGACGCTGGGCTGGGCGGCCTGGTTAGTATGTCACTCAGTGCCGTGCACGGTTGCCAGGGAGATAGACATTCTTGTGATTCACCGAGCCTGACACCCTATCTCAGCCCCAGACTTTTCTCTTTCGAAAAGCATCAGGCTGACACTGATGGCTAACACCGTGTGCCCCCAGCCCTTCGGGGGTTGCAGTGTCTGGTGTATGTAAGGAGATTTTCCCAAGGAAGGCTCTTTATCACACGTTGGTCTCTCCCACAGCTCAGAATGTTTATTAATATTTGAAAATAGTGTCAAAGCAAAGGAGAGGAGGCAGTCATTTCCTGGAAGGAAAAACTGTTCTTTCTAGTCAGGCTTACCCACCCCGCCACCCAAGAAACCTTGCTTCTCCTTAAAAATGCAGCCAGTCCTGGAGCACCTGGGTGGCTCAGTCGGTTTAGAGTCTGACTTTGGCTCAGGTCATGATCTCGTGGTTCCTGAGTTCCAGCCCTGTGTTGGCTCCGTGCTGACAGCTCAGCGCCTGGAGCCTGCTTCAGATTCTGTGTCTCCCTCTCTCTCTCTCTCTCTCTCCCCCTCCCCCTCTCTCTGTCTGTCTCTCTTTCTCTCAAAAATAAATAAACATTAAAAAAAATTTGTTTTAACAGTAATAATTTAAAAACGAAGCCAAGGGGCGCCTGGGTGGCGCAGTCGGTTAAGCGTCCGACTGCAGCCAGGTCACGATCTCGTGGTCGGTGAGTTCGAGCCCCGTGTCGGGCTCCGGGCTGATGGCTCAGAGCCTGGAGCCTGTTTCCGATTCTGTGTCTCCCCCTCTCTCTGCCCCTCCCCTGTTCATGCTCTGTCTCTCTCTGTTCCAAAAATAAATAAAATTAAAAAAATTAAAAAAAAAAACCTGCCTCTAAAAAAATAAAAAAATAAAATAATAAAATAAAATAAAAACGAAGCCAATCCCATAGACCAAGCTCCCCTCTTTGGGGCCACAAAGTAGGACAAAGTAACCTCAAGTTGCTCACAAGAGAACAGGAAAGGCAGAGAATGCAAGGCTTTGAGCACAGCTGGGTGAGCCCCAGAAAGTCCCGGCGCACCAGCACTGCCCTCACCCAGCCCCCAACCTCTTTCACCAGCTCATTCTTTCCTGGCAAGTCTCTGCCCTTTACAAGGAAGCAGAGGAAAAACAAGACCACTCCAGGGGTGCCTGGGTGGCTTAGTCGGTTAAGTGTCCGACTTTGGCTGAGGTCATGATCTCGACTGCGGTTCGAGTTATGATCTCACAGTTTGTGGGTTCAAGCCCAGCATTGGACTCTGTGTTCAGAGCTTGGAACCCGCTTCGGATTCTGTGTCTCTCTCGCCGGCTCTCCCCAACTTGTGCTCTGTTTCTCTCTCAAAGATAAAATAAACCTTAAAAAAAATTAGGGGTGCCTGGATGGCTCAGTCGATTGAGCATCCCACTTGGCTCAGGTCATGATCTCACAGTTCATGGGTTCGAGCCCCACGTTGGGCTCTGTGCTGCCAGCTCAGAGCCTGGAGCCTGCTTCGGATTCTGTGTCTCCCTCTTTCTCTGTCCCTCCCCTGCTCATTTTCTCTCTCTCTCTCTCACCTTCTCTCTCACAAGGAAATAAACGTTAAAAGAAAGTTAAACAAAGAAGACAGCTCTGGGTACCACTGCAGAGGATTTTAGTTTTGCCCCCGTGTAGGGGGAAGTGACACAGCGATATGGGGCACATTCTGACCCATCTGAGGCTGCTGTTTTCAGGGAATCCACAGGCCTGAGGCACCAGGGGTGATGCTCACAGGGAAGGGAGGGCAGAAACGAGCAGCCCATCTCACTGAGGACGAGAGGAACTCACTGTTTGTCAGCATCTGGAGATCTTCCACTGATGGAGGCAAGGCTTTCTTCTCATAAGGGATGACTGTGTTCAGGTACTACAAGACAAACATGGCACGCAGGGCTTGAGACTCAAGTATGGTCCCTCTGCTGGGAAGAGGAGTCGGCAATTCTCACGGGGATTGCGCTTTTCTCTAACAAACGCGCTCCACCGAATCGGACACTCTCGGCAACACCCATGACACTGTGCACACCCCTGCGTCAGGACCCTGTCCCCATCGTTGGGGGCGGTCTCTGGAAGGAAGACTTTACCATATTAGCCTTCTATTCCATCTAATACATTCTTCTGACGCTAGAAGCTTTGGGTTATTTAGGAATCCTGGTGAGCAGAGGCTGAGCGCGGAGAACATTTTAGAGGGGGGTTATGTTTTCTCATCCTTCGCAGAGCAATTTGAAAACGAACAGTCTCCCTTTTGTCAAAAATGACAGGGGAGAGAACCTCAACCCCGCCCTTGGTCTTGGATGTCGGGTTTGCTCCCTCTGCTGGACACGAGGTGCTTCTACAACAAGATCACCTTGGGCCGGTGGGATGTTGGAGAAGGCAGCACCAGAGAGACCCTGAAGGTTGTGGGGGAGTCTGGGGGACTGAGTGAGAAGAGCTCCAGACCTGTATTTTGGTCTTGGTTCTGCGCCTAGCGGTGTGGCCTTGGGAGAATACCTAACGTCTCTGGCCTTAGCTCTCACGGCTGCAAAGTGAGGCGCATGAGATATTCCTAAAATCTCTTCCCACGCCGCAGTGCTAGAATTCCAACCCTGAGGATTCAGCTACAAATGTGTCTAACATACACACAAGCAGTTACGTGCTCTTATTCTACCATCTCAATCTCCTCTGGGTATGCACGTGCCCTTTCAATCAGATTACACCCCTCTCGAGGGCAGGGACCAGGACGAACCCGTCTTTGTACCTGAGGGCCTGGCAACAGCTCAAAAATGGTTCCCCTTTTAAAAGACACTGGCCGTTCCTCCTTAAGAAAGGAAGAAAATGTGAAGAACCCCACCCCCGCATCTCCCGCCCCTTGCCCAAGTCCCAGGATAATCCCAGGGAATCACCAAGTTGCAAGAGTCCAGGAGGAAAGCTGGGAGCAAGGGAATTGCTTGTACCTGCTTGTCCGTTCCTGAGGAGCCAAAGGTCTGGCGGATGCCACTCTGCAGAATGTTGGAGATGCCTTCCATGCTGAAGCGCTGTGAAGAGGAGGGGGGCTCAAGAACAAACGCTTCCTGCTCCGCAGTCCTCGCCTCCAGGGACCTCGGTGCCCTCCCTAAACTACCCAGACCCACCCACTACCACCGTGTCCCAGATAACACCAAGGCTAAGGGACAGGCCAAAATTTAAGCCTGAGCTTTGCAAGAACCAATAGTAGAGTCTCAGAGACTCTCATCTTTGTCCCTCAGGGCAACAGGCCCCCCTGCGCTCCCCCTCCCCTCACTTCCTCACTTCCCCCTCCACGTGCAAAGGGAAGAATGAAGCAGGACGGGACACCTGGGGCGGATGATGACGCAAGCGTCTTAAGGAGGAAAACAAAATGTCCAGCCACTGGGAAGGGCGGATGTAAAGCTACTGTCCTTCACTGGGAAGCTTTTCCCAAAAGGCACAAGCCTAGGACCAATTCAGTGGGTCTGGGATAGAGCCTAGGCCAAGGTATTTTGAAAAATCTTGGATGATTTCTCGTGAGCTTCCTTCATCAAGAACCACAGGTCTGGAGAATCCTGTTAATATGACAGTAAGGAGTCATAATTTTCAATCCTGAAACACCCCTACTGCCATCCTAAAGAGGTAAGTCAGGACGAATAGCAGGGATTCTGACCCTGAGTCCCAGGGCACAATGCCCATCAATACTAAGCACCGGTCACCCCTCTTTCTAAGGTCTTGCCTAAGGGAACACATGCCATATGCAAGTATTTTCCGATGTCTGCGTCCCGCCTCCCTCAGCTGGACTGGGATCCTCTGGGGGAGTAAAGGAGACAGGGGTGTCTTCTCCCTTACAGCCCCACTGTCTGCCAGGGGTCCTGCTCACAGTCGCTGCTTACGGGTCCTGCGCAGGGTCGGTACTGGGACCTGACACGGTGAGGATCTGGGGCCCGGACACACCGGGTCCTCCCCCTGGGGGTCCGCATACCTTGAGAGGCATCTGGTTTCCCTTCTCTATCCGGCTGCTCTGCAGACTTAGGCCTTTCTCTTTCCGCCTCTTCTTCATCAGCTCCCGCTGCTCCTTCTGCTTGTTCTGAACCTCAATCAGCACCGTGATGAAGGAGTTCTTCACTTCCTTTTCAAACTCCAGCTCGTCCCGGCGGGCCAGCTGTTGCACCAGCTCCTCCGAGAAGTCCCGGATGGCGCCCTCCACCTGGTCCAGCAGCTCGGTCAGCTCCGACCCGGACATGTGCCTCAGGCCTGCAGGGAGAGACCATCCCGCAGGTGACAGCTGCATCCAAGCCAGAGCCTGACGGGGAGGCTCCCGGGGCTGCTGCTGCTTGAGGTGGGTCTGCCTCTCCAGAGGGGACCCCTGCCAACCCCTTATAGGACTGGGAATTGAGGGGCTGCCAGGAAGGGAGGGACCCATATGCCGACAGCCAGAATGAACACCCCTTCCAGGGACACAAAAGAGGAAGAAGAAATAGCCCCCCAGGAAGCCTGGGGACTCTGTCCGCAAAAATGCACATGGACAGACATGTGCCGTTTTGATCCTGTGTTCCTCTTCCTACTTATTCTCTATTTCTATAATACTCCAAGTGCAAAATGGGTCAAGAATCAGGGGGAGAGGGGCGCCTGGGTGGCTCAGTAGGTTAAGTGACTGACTCTTGGTTTTGGCTCAGGTCACAATCTCACAGTTCCATGAGTTGGAGCCCTGCATCGGGCTCTGTTCTGGCAACACGGAGCCTGCCTTGAGGTTCTCAATCTCTCCCTCTCTCCCTGCCCCTTCCTTGCGTATGCTGTCTCTCTCTCTCTCTCTTTCTCTCAAACTAAATAAATAATAAATAAAAGATATAGCCGGACAGCAAAATAAGCGCAGTGACCTGATGCCCTCTTCACCCCTCCAGTCCTGCCCAGCAGCGAGTGCAGATATCCAGGAACATGGGAAATGTCAACACACTGAAAAATGAACCCTGGCTGGTTGGTACAGAGTCTGCCATCAGGGAAAAGGAAAGGGAACCTGAGATAAAGGGATACAGATAACTTTATCTTAAATTCTTGTCCCCTAAGACTTCTTCATTTAAAATCGATTGTATGGGAATGCAAACTGGTGCAGCCTCTCTGGAAAACAGTATGGAGCTTCCTCAAAAAATTAAAAATAGAACTACCCTATGACCCAGCAATTGTACTACTAGGCATTTATCCAAGGGATACAAGCAGGTGCTCTGTTTCGAAGGGGCACATGCACCCCAATGTTTACAGAAGCACTATCGACAATAGCCAAAGTATGGAAAGAACCCAAATGTCCATCGATGGATGAAATGGATAAAGAAGATGTGGGATATATATACAATGGAGTATTACTCGGCAATCAAAAAGAATGAAATCTTGCCACTTGCAACTACGTGGATGGAACTGGAGGGTATCATGCTAAGCAAAATTAGTCAAAGAAAGACAAATATCATATGACTTCACTCATAGGAGGACTTTAAGACACAGAACAGATGAACACAAGGGAAGGGAAGCAAAAATAATATAAAAACAGGGAGAGGGACAAAACATTAAGAGACCCTTGAATGTGGAGAACAAACGGGGTTCCTGGAGGGGTTGCGGGATGGGGGTCGGGCTAAATAGGTAAGGGGCATCAAGGAATCTACTTCTGAAATCACTGTTGCACTATATGCTAACTAACTGGGATGTAAATTAAAAAAATAAAATAAAATAAAATCGATTGTGGAGGGGAGGAGGGAGGCATCGTTTCAAATTGTCCATTTCTGAGATCTTTTGTTTCGGCCCCAGAATCCATTTTACTTCCCCGTTTCTGCTCTGGCCTATGTGTTTGCTGCCTTGGTTCACCTTCCCCATTTCTTCTGCTCTTTGGAGCTGCCTCCTCCTTCTGCATTTGCCATTTCACTCTGCACTTCAGCTGTTTTCGGGAGTCTTGCGCTGAATGCCGCTGTGTTTGGGGCCTTTGTGTGGCTGAGAACGGCTTGAAGGCAGCCAAGTCTGCCCCATCATTCCCAGCACATTCCTTCTGCATCGGCCATCCCCTGGCCTCTACTCTTTAGGGCCGCAGAGTTTCATTTTCAGGACACAGTTCTTCAGATCAGGCCTCAATTTTTACCATGTTTGGACCTTTACACCTGCCCGGCCCACCTTCTCCCTCTTGTGTTTCCAAGTCCTCACCAGCCTGCGTGCAGATCTCCTCGGCCCCTCCTGCAGCATGGGTACCCTTACCCCTCCAGACCGATGACTTTTATACACAATTGTGCCTTCACTGTGTTACATGTTTCCATTTCACGCCTCATCCGCCTTTTTCTTTGTGTGACTATAATTACTACAAACCTGTATCAGAGAGCTAACCCAGATTAAGAGCACAGATTCTGGAATCAACCTGCCTGGCTTCACATATGGGCTCCACCCCTCATGACCTGCATGTAGGGTAAGGGCAGATACAAATAAAAAATTAGAGCCTTGACTCTCCCTGTTGAAAATAAGGGAAGAGACTTTCTCTCTCCTTTACCTGACTTTTCTTTGAGAATGGCTTCCTGGGTCCTTTGCAGAGAGATGCCAATCATTTTAATGGCTAAATAAGCCTCTTGCCCATCTTAGGACTCAGGAATGTTTTCCCAACCCCCTAGGAGTCACGGCTTTGAAAAGTAATCACCAAGGAAGATGACAGGAGCCTAACTAGTCGCCTGACTCCAGATTGCAAAACCTATTTAATGTAATGGGTTGTATCCACTTAGCTGTAGACGAGAGTAGGATTTCTTTCTGCCTGTGATGTGCACCCCATTCTGGCTTAACGCTTATTCAATAATAAAATTGTCCTCTTTCTCTCTTCTCCTCTGTGGAACGGTTTTCTGGGTGAGGAGGAGATTTTGTTTTTAATTATATTTCCCCCACAGTGGCATCAAACAAGTCACTTAACCTCTCAGGATACTCAATTACCTCCATCCTAATGGAGTTGGCGTGGGGAGGAAATGAGATTATGCACAGAAATTCTTAGAACAGGGTCTGGCACACAGAAAGCTCTCCCAAAAATATCAGCTATCATTATTATTACCTTTTTCATTGATTTTACGGTAGCATCACTTTGGATAGTGGGTTCAGATTTCTTCTCTTTTTTTGGCTTTTGTCTTATTCTTTGGTTAGTTTTGCCATTTTTGATTTTAACTGACTTTTTCTCCACCTCCCCACCAAAAAGGCTAACTTCTCTCCTGATGCCCAGTAAGAAAGGTGCCACCAGCCTCCTCGATTTGAGGTTCTATTAGCTACATGTGAAGCATGTGCCCAGGGCCTGGCCCAGAATGGTCTTCATCCTTGGCAAGCCCACCCACCAGGGCCCTCACCTTCATAGGACCAGTTGTTGTTGAAGGTCTGGGTCAAGGCCTGCATCTCCTGAAGGAGGACAGAGTCAGCCTGGGAGGAGGTTTCTCCCTCATCCTCCTCTTCCAGGACCTCCTCTTCTTCCTCAGGGTCTGGGGAATTCTGCATCATTTCTTCAATCTCCTCAATGACCTAAAGAAGGTACACAAGAGAGTGCTAACTCTATTCTCTGCTGGAAGGACAGGCTGGCTCAAATTTTGATCGGTTAAGGAAGTTTCTAATTTGCTGCCTGTAAAATTCCCAAAGCGGTATCGTTATTTAATACATATTGAATAATAATAAAAATAGATCTGACCAAAGTCTTACATACACTCTTTAATGTAAAGCACACTTTAATGTGAAATCTCTTCCAAGAACACCATTTAGATGAGTGCTTTATTGGAGATAAACTCCTCTTTCGGGAAACAAAGCAAAGCTGCCTGGAAGGGAACATTTACTTCAATCTGCTGAGCATTTTATTTCTAAGTGAGGAAATACTTTATCCAACCAACTTTAGCACAAAACCCAGTCCATTAATTGTCACGGTGCTTCTGCTGTTCCTAGAACAGCTCAAAACAGGGAGGCTTTTTCACACCGAGGAAATTTCTCCAGAATTCACCTGGACAGGAACTAGGCTGCGCAGACACAAGTACGAAACAGGATGACAAAATAACAAAAGGGCGGGTAGGGTCCGGAGAGCAGAAAATAGATAGGAAACCAGCTGTAATCTAGACTCTTAACAGGGCCCAGCAGAGAGGGCTGAATGAGAGGACTGCCAGAGGACTGATTCGTCCGTTAATGGTTTACACATAAAGAAAATGGAACAAGCAAAGAAGGTCTGAAAGGCGTCTACAGATGGGTCTGGTCACGATAGGGCATTTTTATACATTTGTCTGTCGATTCTGGGATGGATTGAGGCTCCAGGCTACTGGACTGTGGTCCCTGAAGCAGGTTTCTTCATGTCAGCTGGACCAAGGACAAGGGGACTTAGGGTCCCCTCCTTGAGAATAATTTCTATTTTATCCCCACAACTTCTCAACTCCACTCAGCCAATTTAGGGAATACTTAGTCTTTGCTGAGAGCTGCTTATAAAATGCAAGCAAATGACAAACCCCTTTTAAAATTTTATGGCTCAGTTTCTCGTCTCTCAGACTACTTGTCCTTGACTTTGGATCACTGAATCGTATTTCTCTTACCATTCACAAGAATAACTGTTGGCCCCTATTCTCTTTTATCCGGCTCCCTTCAATCTCTTGGACCTCATCTGTTTATAATCCCACCTTTTTACCACAGAGTTCCTTTCACCAAAAAAGCACTGTCTGGCACCAAAGGCTCCTGGTGGAGTTTTTTGGTGGAACTACTTTGTGAAAAACTTGTATGGCACCTGCTCAAAAAAGTCACCCATAAATATTTGTTGACTAAAAAGTTGAAAAAAGAATCCAAAGACCCAAGATTATTCCCCTGAAGTAATAAGTGACTAAAGCCAAAATATAACTAATTCAATCAAATGTCAAACACTACATTTTTTTTTAAACAAAGACTCAACTGCATATTAAGAGTCCTTTTGGGGGTGCCTGGGTGGCTCAGTCGGTTAAGCATCTGACTTTGGCTCTGGTCATGATCTCATGGTTTGTGAGTTTAAGCCCCACGTCAGGCTCTGTGCTGGCAGCTCAGAGCCTAGAACCTGCTTCAGATTCTGTGTCTCCCTCTCTCTGCCCTCCCCCTCTGTACTCTGTCTCTCTCTCTCTCATTCCAAAGTAAATAAACATTAAAAAAAAAAAAAAGAGTCCCTTTGTAAGGCTCAACATTTTGAGTACTCTGTGAAATATGAGAAAATACCCATCAAACAAAAGCCTCATCTGCCACTTCTATCTTTGCAGGAACAGGGATTTAGGACCCTTATTTAAGTGTCTTGACTCTTAATGGGATTGCATGCAGAGGCTTAGCAAGAAGTGAAGCCAGTCAACACTGGGCCTGTCTCTGGACATAATCAAACATGAGCCCCGCCCAACCCAAGGGTCAGGAATTATGTTCCTATTTACCGCAGGTGGGTAAACTAAGGCATAAAGAGAAATGAAATCCCTTATCACAGATGCTCCGAGTCATCAACACAGCCACACTAGACCATATATCTTTCTTCTGACAAGGGGCACCTGGGTGGCTCAGTCGGTTAAGCGTCCAACTCTTGGTTTCAGCTCAGGTGGTGATCTCACAGCTCGTGAGTTCAAGCCCCACATCGGGCTCTGTACTAACAGCATGAAGCCTGCTTGGGATTCTCTCTCTCCTCTCTCTCTGCCCCTCCCTGCTCACTCTCTCTCTCTCTCAAAAATAAATAAACTTTAAAAAAATTAAAATAAAATAAAAAGATGTGACAAGTATGTGTACTTAAACTTTTTCTTGAGCCAGAAAACAAAAAGTCCTGAGAACCAAGAGAAATATTCGTACCTGATCTGCTGTGAGTAGAGGCTCCTCATTGATACCAGAATCGTGTTCACTCTTCTCGTTGAACTCTTCCTCTTCCTTCTCATGGATCTGAAGGGGGGTGGGGAGGGGGTGGAATTCCAATGGATCATCAGCAGAACCAGGGATCTCTTTACTCTCTGGTGTCTAGAACGGATAACATGACTGAGAGGCCCCTCCGGCCGGCCATCCACTGTGTAAAGAGGGGAATCTGAAGAGGTGCCCAGAGTTTCACCCAATTCCAAACACAGCCCTTCTGCACAACATGCATCCCTGAGTCAGGAAAGGACAACGAGGGATGTCTGACTCAAAGGGAGGAGCACTGTTCTTTAACCCACAGACAGGTCGTCCCTGTGTGAACGAGGAACCTTCCCAAGGCAAGTGACACTGTCGACAATTCCTGCAGCAAAGTCACCCTTATTTATACAAGGAGTTTCAATCTGGGGTTTTGTTTCCAGAGTTTACTTAATTAGGCATTTTAACGGGTGGGTTGTTCCAATCCAAACAGTCAAGCTTTTAGAACTTGATGAAAGGCTGTCTCGAATTGGAATTGGAATTGGAATTGGAATTGGAATTGGAATTGGAATTGGAATTAGAATTGGAATTCTAGGCTTGGTGTCATAGCTGCAGAAGGAGGTGATGAATCTACATGAGGCATGCCACGGTATCACCTGACCACGTGAACTACAGGACAGACTAAACATCAAAAATATTGAAACATTTGCCGTTTCTCCAAAATTCCACAATGCCAAGTAAGATTCTGAAAGTTCACAGCCATTGTGATTCTAGGTGTTGAAATCCAACAAGGTATTCACAGCACATCTGGCTTTATTGACCATATCCCAAACAGCCACGGTCCAGCACTTAGGTTCAAATCCTACACAAAATCAACCACTAAATCACCCCACAGGCTGTCTGTATCCAGAAGTCAGATTTGAGAGTCATATAAGGGCTGGTAAGGAGAGCCTCCAGGAAATCTTTCTGCAGAGACACCTCTCTTCCTGGAATCAATTTTTACTTGCTCTTCGATAGCTGGCATGCTTATCTGCCTCTTCCCTGGGGATTACACTTCTGTTCCGACAGAAAACACCCAGTTCCACCCCAAGCAATCATGTCAGAGATCATCTATCCTCAGAAATTTCTCCCCTCTTCTTTGAGCTCCACCTTGGCAGATGCCCCTAACAAAACACATCATCTTCTGTCCACGTTTGCGTGAAACTAGGACTATGTCATTAAAAAATTAATCAAATATATCCCAAATGCTGTCTGCACTCAACCTGGATGAGGGGTAGGACCGGGAAGTAATGGGATCATTTGAGGGGCTTGTGCGCCAGATGGTGACATCTATTTCTGTTGGCGAACCCATATGCTGCTCTCTCCGCCAAGTTTACCTACCACCTGTGGTGGCCGCCTGGCTTCCGCACTCCCCACTCTGCAGAACGAAGCTCCCGGAGCCCCACTTTGTTCACAACTACACTCGTGGCAAAACTTCTCAGGGCCAGAAAGGCCCAGAAGCTAGAAGTTAGGCTCACCCTGGGGAACAGAGGTTGTTGTTTTCTGTTTGGATGATTTTCTATAGGCGAGTGTGAGATATAACCAGAATTTCTTTGACATTAAACCTACTCTAAAAGCAAAAGGCTTACATCTTCTGAGACATGGCCAATTTTCACTGACTGCTAATACTGCATCATTGAGCTACACTGTCTGCTTTCCCAAGGTCTTCCCTCTGAGCTCCTGGCTGAAAGCAGGGAGGGAGTTTCTAGGGACAGACGCTTCTTGCTGTTTAAATGTTAGTGAACCCGAGCAGTGGCATGGATGCCTCTTGGAGCTTTCTCGCCTCTCCCTCTGACACAAAGCCTGTGGGTCTGATTTGTCAGGCTTGGGTAAAAAGAGACCTGAAAATCAATTATAATGAATGATAAGTCACCCTGAGTTCCTAGTATTGTGTGAGCCATCCCTACCCCACGTTTTCTCAGATCTCAGAAGCCTGATGCTAAAAAGTAAAATAAAAGGAGAAACAAACACAAAGTACTTAAAGTCCTGGCTCCTTCCCTCCGCTCTCATGTGTGGATTATCCCCCCTGCCTCTGATTTCACACATCCACCCCATCCCTGGCCTTTTCTCCTCCCTCTCTAGCTTTTGGTTCTCATTCTCTCTTCCTTCCTTACCCTCTCTAGGGCTCTTCCCACATTTTCTCCCCGTCCTAGCAGACTGTTCCGCCTACAGTTTGTGTCCCTTCTCAACAAGGCTTCTTTCCTTATGAATGCCTTTTATAGACTCCCTACTTCCCTTCTTTACCAGGACAATATCTCAGGCAGAGAGTGGAAAACTGGGTGGGAACAAATAGGGAAAAAAAAGAAAAAAATTTGAAAAATGATAACACTAGTACATATGGATAGGATTATATGATTTACACACACACACACTTATGTACGTGGAAGAGTATGTATACACTCTTATTCTCATATATGAGAGACCTAGAAATTGCTACAGGGAGTTTGTTTAGTCTCTTGTGTGGCATTGGGAAGACTAAAGCCAAAAACAACCTGCAGGCTAGGTCATTTAAGGCTGAATTAGCTTATAGACTAAAACTCACATTGTGTCCATACTGTAGAAGTGAACCATGACTGTTTCAAGAAAAATCATTCTTCCAAGTGACTTCTTTCCAGAACTGAGAAAAAAAGACCGAGATCCAGAAAAGGTCTGGCCATACTACTCGACAAGCCATTTCTTCCTCCTGTTTTGGGTCAAGGGTGTGCCCCCAAGGCTGTAACGTGGTAGCTTCAAACTTGACACTAAATGTGGAGAACCTTCCCTGGAGCCTATAAGACTGCCAAGTCTTGCTGCACAGAAGTCTGAGTGAGGACTGAAATTACAGAGTCCTTGTGTTCAATAATGACTATTAACCAGATGATTCTATTCCCTCCCCTTATCACAATTGTTTCACACAGGTGATTGCCTTGACCAAAAGTAAGAGAATGAAGGTACATTTTCACCTTCGGTCAAAAGTTAAAAAAAAAAAAAAAAAAATCAATGGCATGCACCCAGCCCGGGGAAAAGACAACTACATCCCCTGTATGCTTGTGAACAACCAGGAAACATCTGTGTGGGGTTAAGTCAGTGCCTCTGAATCCCCACAGTGAGATGCACCAGAGCCCAGCAAACAGCATGTAGACAACAGACGCTTCTTGAACGAATTAATGAACACATGAAAGAGACAGGAATGGCAACACTATTGCCTCCTATAGTCAGCCCCTGTCCACATACAACTTAGCTGTTTAGTCACCTGGAAAACAGAAGAGTGGAACACCCGGTCCTGGATGTTCGTTCCTCTTATCCAAGACAACTGCCATGTGCTATTAATTCAAGTTACAGGGACAAAAGAGACTGTCTTTTACATCAATCAGGGACAAAATATTGATTAATTGAAAAACCCAATAAACGTGGAGAACTTTAAATAATAATAATAATACAGAACTCGAGCATAGTATTTTGGCCTAAAAATGTAAGTGTACACATATTTTTCCACCAAGCTCCTAACGTAAGGCCAAGGCCTTTTTCTTCATGATGGGCCTCTGAGTAGAGGTTCCATATTGTCTTTCTCCTATTGTCCACATCAGAACACAATTTTTTAAGATGTTTTAAATGATTTACCATTTCTGTGTTTTTATAGCAGGAGGAAGACAGGGGATAGCACACACACTCCATTATCTCCTCTTCCTCCTGAAATCTAACTACAGTGAGAGCTAAAGGACCAAAAGAGGATATCCCACAGGAACAAAACAAACCAGAGTAAAGACAACAGCAAAGGAGATGCTAGAAAGCAGATGCTGAGCTAGCAGGCTAGAGGAGTAAGCTCTGTAGGAGGAGGCTTCCCAAAGTAAGTGCTTTTACCCCAAAGATGCTGAAAGACTCAGAATTAGAGACTTCAGGTGGTACTGGGAGGTGGGGCTGCAAAAAGAAGGATCTGCTGGGATTCTTCATAGGAGCAGCAAGACCCCGGGTCTCTTCTCCCTTCCCACATAGAAAGGCAACTACCACCCTCTCACCATTAAAAGAAGTGGAGATTTTACTCTGGAAAGGTTGAACTAGGAGGCCCTGGACTCAAGATACCCATGGCCACCTGAAAGCAGGGGTGAGGGATCTTGCCCCAAACAGAGGGATTAAGTGAAAGTCTACATACTCACCAAGACCCTCCTGCCCTTATTAGGCTCTAAGGACACTGGCAGTCAGGCTTATCCTCCTCAAGCAAAACATGACTCAAGTCACTAACCAGCACATTTCTATTACACTGCCCAAGAAAAAAGACCTATAGATACATGCCAATATTTGGGGCCTCCAAAAAAAAACGACCAGGTCCTTACTGATCACTACAGTGGGGGCAGCAGGAGATAAGACCTGCCCAAAGGAAGAGCTCAATGAGTCTAGCTTCACTTTTAAATATGAAATTATGCCCAAGGACTGTCAAACATTTGCAGACAATCCCCAACATGAAAGACAGGGACTGAAACAAATACATAGGAAAAGCAAATCAAAAGCAATACAGAGGGCAGAAGAAACTCCTTCCTATCATTACTGTCCTCAGAAAGACATCAAGGAAACACTGCTTCCTCGAAACATGGTCTTTTTAGTAGAATTAATTAAAGAAAAAAAAAAACAATAAGAAAGAGCTCTTAGACACTAAAATTATAGTAGCAAAATCTGTATTTTCAAAAGAAGAATTGAAGATAAGGTTGAGAAAATCACCGAGAGAGTAAAGCAAAATAAGTGGATAGAAAATGGGAGGGTAGAAAAAGCAGAAGATCATTTTAAGTCCAACACTTGAATAAAACAAATTCCAAAACACAAAAACACAAGAGATGGTCTCTCTCAGCCACAAAAGAGTAGCTAGTATTGGACTTACTGCTTCAGCCACATACAACTACAAATCTGGACAAAATCTATGAGCCAATTGTTTTGAGGCACTGGGCATAGACAGTGAAAGGCTGTGACCATTGAAAGAAGGGAAAACATGAAATAAATGAAAGCTGAGAATCTGTCACCTGTGAACTAACACTACAAGAAATCCTATAGAAAGTTTTTTGGCCTAAAAGGAAATGATTAAAAATCAGACCACGGGAAGGAATAAATAATACCAAAAATGGTAAATATTAAAAATTTATGCTTTTTTTCCTTCTCCTAATTTCCTTAAAAGACAACTAACTGTGTAAAGCAAAAGATAAAAACTTTGTGTTGCGGGGTACATAATATGGATTGCAGTAAAATATATGACAACAATAGCACAGAGGATAACAGGAATATACTTATACTGCAGAAAGTGTTTTACATTTTATGTGAAGTAGCATAATATTAATACTAAATGTACTATGATAACTTAATAATGCAGAGTATAATCATTAAAGAAGTCAGTAAAAAACAAAAACAGAAACAAACCAGAAACACACACACCAAGAGGTATAGCTAAAATCTAATGGAAGAAATAAAATGGAATACCACACAAATTTGATTAACCCAAAAGAAGGCAGGGAAGATGGAACAGAGGAATAACAACTACAACAAAAACCCAGAGAGGACAAATAGAAATGCAAGATCATACATTTAAACACAAACTATTCAAGTTACTTTAAGTGTTAATGGACTAAACACTATGCAAATGAATTAAACCCAATGAACGAAAAAGCACACATCATCATTTTCAGACTAAATATAAAAGATGAGGGTGCTGGAATGGCTCAGTCAATTAAGTAACTGGCTCTTGATTTCAGCTCAGGTCATGATCTCATGATTCGTGGGATGGAGCCCCAGGCTGGGCTCTACGCTGATGGCGTGGAAGAGTCCCCGCTCCCCGCCCCTCCCCGGCTCTCTCTCTTTCTCTCTCAAAAATAAGAATAATAGTAAAAAAAACTCAACTATATGCAATCTATAAAAAACACTCTTTAAACATAAAGACAGGAACAGGTGAAAAGTAAAAGGACTGATAGAAACACCGTACAATCCAGTAATTACACTGGCAGGTATTTACCCAAAGAAAATGAAAACACTAATTCAAATAGACATATGCACCCCTATGTTTATTGTAGCATTATTTACAATAACCAAGATATGGAAGCAACCTGTGTCCATCAATAGATGAACGAATAAAGAAGATCTGGTATATATATACAATGGAATATTACTTAGCCATACAAAAGAATGAGAATTGGGGGCACCTGGGTGGCTCAGTCAGTTAAGCATCTGACTTCAGCTCAGGTCACGATCTCGTGGTTCATGAGCTCAAGCCTCGAATCGGGCTCTGCTCTATCAGTGCAGAAGAGCCTGCTTCAGATCTTCTGTCTCCCTCTCTCTCTGCCCCTCCCCTACTTGTGCGCTCACACACGTGCACACACACTCACTCTCCCTGTCCATCTCAAAAAAAAAAAAAAAAACATTAAGGAAAAAGAATGAGGTCTTGCCATTTGTGACAATATGGATGGAGCTAGTGTTATTATCCTAAGTGAAATAAGTCCGAGTTAGTCAAATACCATGATTTCACTTATATGTGGAATCTGAAAGACAAAACAACCAAAAATAGAAACACTCATAAATACAGAGAACAAACTGATAGTTGCCAGAGGGAAGAGTGGTGGGGGTAATGGGCAAATAGCTAAAGAGGTACAAACTTCTGGTTATAAAGCAGATAAATCGGGGTGGGGGGGCCACCTGGCTGGCTCAGTTGGTAGAGCATATGACTTAAGATCTTGGGGTCATGAGTTCAAGCCCCACGTTGGGCATAGAGCTTACAATAAATGAATCAATTGATCAATCAATCATGGAGATGAAAAGCACAGGAAAGGAATATAGTCCATAATATTGTAATAACACTATATAGTGACAGATGATAACCACATTTATCATGGTGAGCATTGCATAATGTACAGAATTGTCAACTCACTATGTTGTGTACCTGAAAAAAGAACTAATTTAATGTTATATGTCAATTTTACTTCAATAATAAAAATTAAAACCAAAAACTAAATTGTAGTGGATAAACAGGCAAAATAATCAGTTAAGAAATAGAAGAATTCAACAACACTTAAACCAACTTAATCTAGTTGATCTTTATAGAACATTGCAACCAACAATTACAGAATATACATTCTTTTCAATGGCACGTAGTACATTCCTAAGATACAGCATATGCTGAGCCATATATCGATCCCAATATATTTTAAAAGACTGAATTTGTACAGATTGTGTTCTTGCCAAAACTAAATTAGAAATCAATGACAAAATGATAACTATAAAATCCCCAAACATTTTGAAATTCAGCAACATACATCTAAATTACCCATAAGCTGAAGGTTAACAAAAACATGCCATATCAAAACTGTGGGATTCAGTTAAAGCAATGCTGAAAGGAAATTTTATTACTTTAAGATGCTCATGGTATTGCTGATCTGAATGCTTGTGTCCTCCCCAAATTCACATGTTGAAATCTTAATGCTCAATGTGATGGTATTTAAGGTGGGCACTCAGGGATTTGCTTGGGTCATGAGGGTGGAGCCGTCATGACTGGGATTGGTACCCTAGAAAAGAGGCTCCACAGAGCTCCTGAGATCCCTTGTACCAATAAGGACACAGCCAGAAATTGACAGTCTGTAAGCCAGAAGAGGGCCTTTACCGGAACCTAATCATGCTGGCACCCTGGATTCCAGCCTTCTTAACTGTGAGAAATAAATCTCTGTTGTTTATAAGGCATCCTGTGTGTGGTATTGTGTCATAGCAGCCCGAGTGGACTAAGACAATTATTTTTAAAGTTTAAAATCTGATCTAAGCTCCTACCTTACAGGGCTTAGTAAAACCCTAGTCAGTGTAAGGAAGGAAATAATAAAGTTAAGGAAAGAAATCAACAAATGAGAAAATGAACAAACAACAGAGGAAAAGAAAACTAAAAGTGCTGTTCTGGAAAGATGAATAAAAGTGATAAACCCATAATTAGACTTAAGAGAGAGGATGGGAGGGAGAGGGAGAGAAGGAGAAAGAAAACACAAATTAGCAGATCAGAAATAAAAAGAGGACCATCACTATAGATTTTACTGACATTAAATAATAAGAACATATCATAAACAACTTTGTGGTCAATACATTCAATTATTTAGATTAAATGAACAAATTCCTTGAAAAACACTATTTGCCAAAATCAGCTTGGGAAGAAATGGAAAATCTGAACACCTCTACATACATTTATTTATTTATTTATTTATTTATTTATTTATTTATTTTTAATTAATTTTTTTAACGTTTATTCATTTTTGAGAGACAGAGAGAGACAGAACATGAGTGAGGAAGGGGAAAAGAGAGGGAGACACAGAATCTGAAACAGGCTCCAGGCTCTGAGCTGTCAGCACAGAGCCCGATGCAGGGCTCGAACTCACAAACTGCAAGATCCTGACCTGAGCCAAAGTTGAACGCTCAGCCGACTGAGCCACCCAGGCGCCCTGTCACCTCTACATTTATTAAAGAAATTGAATGTGTAACCCAAAATCTTCCTCAGAGAAAACACCTGGGCCAGACGGTTTCACTGGTGTAGTCTATCAAATATGTAAGGAAGAGATAATACCAGTCTAAGACAAACTCAGAAAGTAGAAACATTCCCAATTCATGCTATGACATTACAAGAAAAGAACATTACAGAAAAAGATTCCTTGTGAACATAGATGCAAAAATCTTTAATAAAATATTAGCAAATCAAATCCCACATTATGTAAAATCGATACTATATCATGACTAAGCAGAGTTTATCTTAAGAATGAAAGGTTGCTTTAATATTTGAAAATCGATTAATGTAATACATCACATTAACATAATAAATTGATCTACCTACATAAATGGATCTATGGATTTAACACACCATCACAGTTGAATTTTCAGCAAGTTATAGAAATTGATTAACTGATTCCACAATTTATATGGAAATGCAAAAGACCTAAAATAGCCAGAAGAGTGGCCCTTGGGTGGCTCAGTTGGTGAAGAATCTGACTCTTGATTTCAGCTCGGGTCATGATCTCACAGTTTGTGAGTTCGAGCCCTGCATCAGGTTCCTCACTGACAGCACAAAGCCTGCTTGGGATCCTATCTCTCCCTCTCTCTCTGCCCTCCCTCCCTCAAAATAAATAAATAAACTTTACAAAATATAAAAACAAAAAGTAAATAAAATAAAATACCCAAAACAACTTTGGAGAAAAAGAACAAAGTTGAAAGACTTATACAGTTGACCCTTGAACAATGCAGGGGTTAAGGGTACCAATGCCCTGCACAGTAATAATCTACATGTAACTTTTGACTCCCCCAAACTTAACTACAAGTAGCCTACTGTTGATGGAAGCCTTACTGATAATATAGACAGTTGATTAACATATATTTGGTATGTTATATGTATTATACACTGTATCTTTATAATAAAGTAAGCTTGAGAGAAGAAAATGTTATTGAAAATCATAAGGAAGAGAAAACACATTTACAGTACTATACTGTATTTACAAAAAAAACTCCATATGTAAGTGGTCCCACGCAGGTCAAACCCATGTTGTTCAAGGGTCAGCTGTCCTACTTTATATCAAGACTTATTACAAAGCTACAGTAATGAATACAGCATGGTATTGGCATAACACACAGCAATGAAACAGAATAAAGAATTCAGAAATAGATCCACACATATATGGTCAATTGATTTTCAACATAGGTGCCAAGACAATTTAATAGGGAAAGAACAGTATTTCCAATAAGTAGTATCAGAACAATTCGATAGCCATACACGTGTACACACACACACACACACACACACACACACACACACACACCAACTTTGACCCTTACCTCACACCACATATAGAAGCTAACTTGAAATGAATCATAAACCACAGAAAAGCTAAAACTATAAGACTTCCAGAAGACTTAAGAACAAACTTCAGTGACTTCTTAAATACTACACAAGAGGGGGTGCCTGGGTGGCTCAGTCAGTTAAGCATCCAACTTCAGCTCAGGTCATGACCTCACAGTCCATGAGTTTGAGCCCCACATTGGGCTCTGTGCTGACAGCTCAGCTGACAGCCTGGAGCCTGCTTTGGATTCTGGGTCTCGCTCTCTCTCTGCCCCTGCCCCACTTGTGCTCTGTCTGTCTCTCTCTCTCTCTCAAAATAATAAGTAAAGATTTAAAAAAATTATAAATAAATAAATAAATAAATACTACACAAAGAGCACAAACTATAAAAGAAAAAATCAATAAATTGGGATTGATCACATTTAAAAAACATTTGACCTTCAAAAGATAAGGTTAAGAAAGTTAAAAGGCATAGACAAATAGAAGGTATTTGCAAAACATAGGACTTAAGACTTATGTCTAGAATATATGTGTTAAATTAATTAAACAAGGAGGCCATTAGAGTGATGTGGTTTCAATGATTTAGAAGCCTACTAAGCAAACCAAAATTTAAGTCTCTAATGCTTCAAGGTTAAGAATTCAAACCAAAGAACAACCAATCACAAACAGCCAACTGGCCTTTCCCAAATAATACAACCACTTAAGCTATAGTTAATCAACTTCCTTCTTTGCTTCTCCCTTTTCTATGTAAAAGTCTTTCCTGTAGCTCCTGTTGGTGGAACACTCCTAACCACTTTAGCTTTGGCACTGTCCTATTTGATTCTTACTCAAGTAAACTCTTAAAAATTTAGTATGCCTCATTTTATCTTTTAATGTAAAGAATAATAACAATTTAGGGGTGCCTGGGTAGCTCAGTCAGTAAGTGTCTGACTTCAGCTCAGATCATGATCTCGTGGTTCGTGAGTTCGAGCCCCACATCAGGCTCTGTGCTGACAGCTCAGAGCCTGGAGCCTATTTCGGATTCTGTGTCTCCCTCTCTCTCTGCTCCTCCCCCCACTCACACTCTGTCTCCCTCTCTCAAAAATAAATAAAAACATTTAAAAATTTTAAAAAAAGAATAATAACTATTTAAAAAGAATACAAACACCACATTAAGAAAGTGGGCAAAAGATTTAAATGCGCTCTTCACTGAAGAAGATACACAGATGGTAAATAAGTACATGAAAAGATGCTCCATATCATATGTTACTAAGGGAATTCAAATTTAACCCAAATAAGACACTCCATATACCTACTCAAATGTCTAAAATGTAAAAGGCTCTGTCTCTTTCTGACCCTCCCCTACTCGCAAACGTGCTCATCACTCTGTAGCTCTTTCTCTCAAAAATAAATAAATAAATATTATAAAAATAAACAATAAAATAAAAGGCCATCTATAACAAGTGTTGGTGAGGATGTTGGTGAGGATGTTGGTGAGGAGCTCTCAAACTGGAAAACAGTTTGACGGTTTCTTAAAAAGCAAAACATACACTTACCATATGACCCCGACGTTCCACTCATAGGTTATTTTACCCAAGAGAAACAGAGACATATGTCCACAAAAAGACTTAGGCAAGAATGTTCATAACAGCTTTATTTGCAATATTCAAAAACTGGAAACAACCTAAATGTCCATCAACAGGTGAATGAATAAGCAAATTATGGTATATCTATATAATGGAATCCCCTCTGCAATAAAAAAGAATGAACCATTGATACAAACAACAAAATGGATGACTATCCAAACAATTATACTGAGTCTTAAAAAGCCAAACCAGGGGGCGTCCGGGTGGCTCAGTCGGTTGGGTGTCCGACTTCGGCCTAGGTCATGATCTCGCCGTTCCTGAGTTTGAGCCCCACGTCAGGCTCTGTGCTGACAGCTCGGAGCCTGGAGCCTGTTTCAGAGACTGTGTCTCCCTCTCCCTCTCTCTGCCCCTCCCCCGTTCGTGCTCTGTCTCTCTCTCTCTCAAAAATAAACATTAAAAAAAAAGCCAGACCTGCCCCCCCCCCCAAAAAGAGTGCATGCTGCATGACTCCATTTATAGGAAATTCTAGAAAATGCAAATTAATCTATAGTGACAGAAATGGGTTGCCTGGAGATTGGAGGGTGAAAGAGAGTAGTAACGGAAATGTTCAGTATCTTGATTGTGATGATGGTTTCACAGATGTATACATATGTCAAAACTTATCAAATTGAACACTTTAATATGTGCCATTTATCATATGCCAATCATCCTTCAGTAAAGCTATGAGAAAAAAAGAAAACCATAAAATGAAATGAAATAAAAGAATAATACACCATGACCAAGTTGGGTTTATCTCAAGAATGCAAAGTTGACTTAATATTTGAGAATCAATTAATGTAATTTATCATATTAACATAATAAAGGATAAAACTACACATGTAATCATCTCAATAGAGGCAGAAAACAGAAATAATTAATCTTCAGAGAAATAACACAAGAAAACATGCCACAATTTAGTCCAGGTTGAAAGGGCCCACTAAGTATAATGTAGAATGAATGGGAGGGGGGGCACACACTACAAGGCACATCACTGGAAAATTTCAAATGAGAAAGAAAAAAGAACATCCTGAAAGCTAGTCACATATAAAAGAAGGAGAATCAGAATGAATTTGAGGGCTTCTCAACAGCAAGTGAAAGCTGGAAGATAAGAGAACAATGCCTTCAGAATTCTGAGTAAAAAAACTTTTTGCAACCTAAATTAACTATCAAGTCAAACTCTCAACCAAGTACATGACAGGAGAATAAAGACATTCTCGTATATTCTAAAAAAGATATTCTTCTGTACCCTTTCTCAGAACATACCGATTTTTTCCCCACAAAACAAGGAAATAAACCCAGAAAGATAAAAAACTATGGCAGTCAGAAGGCAGGGAGAGAGTCAGGAAGGATCCCCAGGATGAAGGTGAAGGCAAGTCCCAGGGACAACAGCTGGGCATCAGATCTAGAATACAACCAGACTAGTTCATAGCAGAAAGACGACAGTACTAATTTGGATGCTTCAAGACCAAACAAAAAACAAAAAACAAAAAAAAAAAATTCTGAATTGATAGAATATCTGATTTATTTAACCATATTGTGAGATTTAAATTTCACTCCACTTGGGATTGAACTATTGATAAATAGATATACAGAAAACTAAGCAAAACAAAAAACAAAAAACAAAGTCAAGTCTTTACTCCGGGTTAAACAAAAAGTGGTACAAGAAAGGAAATATTTTTATACAACACTACATGATTCGGTAAGAAATAGTATTTACATAGTTACAACAGTATATATTTTGAGTATTGATTTCACTATATAAATTGGTGACAATCCTATGAGAAAGCTAAGTGTGAGTATTTGAAGTGGTGTAAAAGAGTTAAACTTATCTTCCATCATGCAAAGTTAATAGATAACAGCCAAAAACTGTTTATTTTAATCATCAAACAGCAATATAAATGTATTACTTAGGAAATTTGAGATATATGCCAAAGAAATCAAAGTGGTTGCCTCGGGGCGCCTGGGTGGCTCAGTCAATTGGCTGACAGACTCTTGGTTTCGGCTCAGGTCATAAGCTCACTCTTTGTGGGTTTTAGCCCTTTGTTGGGCCCCATGCCAACAGCACATGGCCTGCTTGGGATTCTCCCTCTTCCTCTCTTTCTGCCCTTCCCCCACTCTCCCTCTCAAAATAAGTAAATAAATGTGAAAAAAAAAAGCGGTTGGCTCTATGGAAAGGGAAAAGATAAGGCAGGAGCTGCTGGGGTGGTTTTTAAGGTCTTATAATATTTCTAAAGTATTATCTGACTCTTAAAGCCATGTACATGTGTTATTTGATCTTCCAAATGCAAAATGTGATTCTCTTTGCTGTCACAATCCAACAGTTTCCATAATTCTGATTATATCACTTATAGTCAGAAGGACAAGGATAAAGACGTTCAAGAACAAACACACCTGATTCTTGGCAATGAACCACTTAAGTAGAAGAGGGGCTAGGAGGGCTTGCTAGAAGAAGCCTACCAGCTGTGTGCATTCAGCAAGCCAAGGGCATTGGGTCAGTCGCTCTTTTATAAAAGTACAGAGCACTGGTTAATCTAGCAAATCATTTAAACTGAGGTCAGTTAAAAGAGCTTCTACTGTAATGAATCCAGATAATAAAGGAGATGAAATAAAACAGCCTTAATCCATCCACTTCTGCTACCCTGTCATTTTCCCATGGGTTAGATGGAAGAAATTCTACAAGGAGTGGAACTCAAGATCATCCTTCTCGGGGCCATTCAATTTGCCCTGAAATATTAACCCTCTTGAGGGAAATCTGCAAATGAGGATAAATTAGAGTCCTTCTGAAGGGCAGGCGGTCTTATACATCCTTTGGCTTAATCCACAAAATTAGTTGGAAAGGGAGCCAAAGAGATAAAGCGAAATCTGCCTTTTGCACCGTGATGGGCCTGATTTCATTTCAGTAACTAGATTTAGTCCATGGTTGCCTCCTTGTCCTTTGCATTTGGGATAAGGATACATATAAGCATTTCAAGAGAAAATGAGCAGTCAGGAATCAAAACAGGAACTGAGACACAGCCTCCTATAGCCACGATGAGTAGGCTTGCATCAAATCTCCGAGTCTTGAAGTCACCATTTTACCTGTCCCACTCAATGAAACCTTGAAGTTTTGAGATTTCGGGATTGCTAATTATTAGAAGAGTTAAGAAGGATATACAGCCACCTTTTCAACCAATCAGGCAACTGCTGATCTTTTTGCTGTGCTATTTTGGGCAATGATCTGCAGAAATTTCTCTCTTGCTTTTTCACTTGGACTCAATTCTGGAGCACCTATGAAGATTAGATCCACCTTCCTTTCCCTCATTTGCTGAGCCCACAGGGCTGTGACAGCCCTTCGTGGTAAGAAATCGTCAAATTTCCTTATAGCTGAAACTAGAAAACCAAGCAAGGCAGAAATTGGCTTTTAGTGTGGACAAAGCCATTAAATAATTTTACCTTCCTATATGTAGATTCAGCTAGGAGGGGCCATTTGGATCTTCTGAAAGGTCACTCCCCATAGCCTATGCAGATCAACAAAAAAATAAGTATTCTCTTCATTCAGAAGCCCTTAGGCCACCTTCTTCTTTGGCATCAGTAAGCACAGAATGTGACTCTGGTTCAGCCACAAGAACGGCTTCTCGGTCGAGTCTATCAACGTCTCATTGGCCACTCCCCACTGAGTGGCCCCTCACTAATGTCTAGGCCCCAACTCTGGCCATTAGCCAGGCTTTGAGTTTGCCACAAATCTATCAGCACCTGCCATCTTGTTTTTGGTGAGACTGAACTCTTCCTTTTGGATAGGAAAACCTGATTCTTTTTAAACCATTATTATTTGAACATGAGAAGCCTGTGACAGTCACTCTCCTCCTCTTCAGAGCACCTTGTTTTGCATGTTGCAGTACACAGATCAACAACAGAGTAATTTGCATTTATACTTTTTACAGACGGCCATTCGAGTCACCTCACAGACACTGGATGTCCCCTCATCTAATTCTTCACCTCCTCCGTAACTCCTGTCTTACCAGCAATGTTTTGGAGCTATGGGTGAGCTTCATTACCTAATGGGTAAGACTGTTGAATTAATGAATGTTTTTCTAACTGGAATCCACATCTTCTCAAGCCTTATCAAGTAAGGGGCCCCAGAGAGGTACCTCGGTGTCAGAGCTGTTGCCATTCAGAGCCTCCATGTTTGGGTCCCTCCAGTCTTCTGAGAGTGAAGGGATGTAATTGTCTGTCAGAGCATCCCAAACCCTGTAAACAAAGAGAAGCTCTCATTAGCACACATCTGTGGCCTGGCCCCGCCTGGAGGAAGGAAGAGCTGGGCCAGGGGAGGAGAGAGGCTTCTGTGTGTGCCAGGCTGAGATCATCTGCCTTCCAGCATGCAAGAGCAAAGCAGCTTAAAAACTGAATTAGAGGCACTACCAGGAGAGAAAGAGCCAAGAGAATGGGCCCTGGTCAGGGACTGCAGCTTCAAAGGTGTTTGCTTAAGAGAAGAGGAATTTCTCACCATTGAGACACAAATGGTAGAGTCTACAATCAAACCACCTCAGGCAATAAATAAATTGCCCCTGAAAATAAATCTGCCCCTCAACCAAATGGTTCATGACTCATGAACCTGAGAAATGCCCATGTTTCCTTTCCTTTTCTGTGGGCAAAGAAGAGTGAGAGAGAAAGAGGGGGAAAGAGGAAGATAGTGATGTAAGTAGGTAGGTAGGTAATCGACAGATGGATATCTGGGCAGATTTTCTGGCTGAATCTCTTTGAGATCAGGGCCACCATAGAGTTTAGGTGCATTTCAATTTCAGAGGCCTGCAATCTAAATGGTCAAGAATTAACTCCCTGACATCTAATGTAACTAAAGGGATAATGCCAATGCTGTTAACGCTTACTAATTACCCAAAATGTTCTAGCGAGCCCGTGGTGGCATACTCCCCCAGCTCCAGCAAAGTAGAGTGTAAGTGTTCCCTTTCCCCATCATGGACACTGCAAGGCAAATGTATGAAAGGAACCGATCAATACACCTCTAACAATTGGGTTGTAGTGAGGGAAGATGGGGGGTCCCTTTATTACATGGCTTTAAAAAGTTCTGATATGTACATTATAAGAAAAACTTTTCTATAATTTGTGTCATTTAATTCTCTTATTTCAGAAATATTTCTTTGGGGGGGATTGGGGGAAAATCCTAAAGTCACAAACTCTCACACACAGGAAAATAAACAAAGGAGTCAACATCCAGAGATTAATGTAAATCAGTAAACCAAGTTCCTAAAATGATGTCATCCATGGAAACCAGTGGCACTTGAGTTAATATTAGCTAAGGATAAATGAGGGCTCTATGCAATATCCTTCAGGTGCCTATCATGTCAAACAAGGTATAAGAAGGTAAATTGTATTTAGACAGACTCACATGAAGAAGCAGCCATTTAAAAGTAAGCAAATATGTATATATGTGGATCAAATTCAAAACATGACAGAATACGGTGTGAGACGCTGAAAAGGTAAGTGCAAGGTGGACAAGAGCACAGACAGCTGACATTAGGAGAGGCGAGTTCTCTTAGCATATGTCAAATCGGGAATAATATATGATGCATGGGCATAGAGCAAGGAGACTTTCCCAGTGCACAAAGCATACAGTCGGCGATGCAACACATTAAAGGAGCTCAAGAAAGCACAATTTAATAGCAGTGCTTGGGTTATCCGCTGACTCATTATTTTCCTGCAATTACAAGCAAGCACTTTGAGAGGACTCATCAAGTGTTCATTAGACATCCATTCAGCAGGATTTTAGTCTGCTTCTTAAACATGGGTGATAATCCAATCTCCATCAGGCACTATTAGAGCTTCATTAATCCAGCCTAATGCTAAATACAAGTCTCGGTAGCACTGTACAGCCAAGAGGCAAAGATGATTTGCTACGTCCAAGACAAAACTCCAGGCACCACACCCAGTGGCGGAAGGCCAGACTCCTCCTTGCATTACATTCTCTGCCGCAAGAATCAACAACAAGCATGCAAGCACTGACCTTCGGATTTGTCCCTGCAGCAAGTGCCTGGAAAAATAAAATTCAGCAAAGCCCAAAATAGGCGGGAGCCTTTTGTGTCTCTCCTAGGCTGGCTGGAAGCTGGGACTTTTAATGAACTGCACACTTTCCAATGACCTTGAAACTGTTTCTGTCCTTCAAATGACAACTGGGGGGCTCTCTCAAATTATTTAGGGAGTGGAGGTTTTTCTCATGTGGGCCTTGACTGACATACTCTGGATTTCACCTTCTAACTCTAGATTTTTATGACAATTCCCTACACCATTTTCTCCTCGGGATTTCGAGCCATCCTCATTCTTTCCTGTTTTGTCCAGATTTTCTTCTTTTCTGAAGTACTCTTTATCCAATACTAACCCTAGCAGTCACTACTTAATGGCCACTTACTATAAGTCAGGTACTCTCTTCTAAACCTTTGTGTGAATTAATTCATTCAATCCTCACAACTCTGTAAGGCAGATCCTAAGGTGAAAAAAAAAAAAAAACTAAAACAGACAAGTCAGTTAACTTGTCTAAGGTCACACAGCCAATAATGACAGAGGTGG
Organism: Acinonyx jubatus; assembly: GCF_027475565.1. Classification (NCBI taxonomy): domain Eukaryota; kingdom Metazoa; phylum Chordata; class Mammalia; order Carnivora; family Felidae; genus Acinonyx; species Acinonyx jubatus. Next base: position 91,061,968 of record NC_069390.1, on the reverse strand, counting down.
GATTTGTAACCAGGCCATACGGCTACAGAGCCCTATATTCCTAACCACAAAACTATCCCAAGTCTTTATCATTTTGTGCCTGGCTCGGGCACGGGCATCAGAGTAATATACCAAGTTCCCAATCACAAGGTAGAACAGCAATTCAGAAACCAGCTCTGCGTGAAAGATCTCTAACTACATTATTCTTGGACATAGCGCTTTCATCAGTCTACAAAAGGAGGAATGGCAGGGGCAGCGGGGTGCATGACTGCTTCCTGTCTATCTCTCCAGCCCCAGTGAAGGTTAAATGGAAGGCGAAGGCAGAACACTGGCGGCAGGCTGGCAGCCAGAGCAGACCGGGTGGTGGGAGGGAAAAACACAAAGCTTTCTGTGAGGAAGAGAATGGGAAGGGCTTTTCTTCCTCGATGCCCCCCCACCCCCCGCAGAGAGGCTATCTGTTCTATCCTGAGCAGGGGCCTTGGGCATGAACATATTCCCTTTTATAGTCACCCTGAGGTGGACTGTGAAATCCTACTTTCCCCGAGAAGTGTCCTGCCACTCGCTCTTATCTTGGGGGAAGGAGACTCTGAATGTTATCTCCTATATCTGTTATCAAAGAGCCAAGATTAAACAGGTCGCCTCAATTCCTGGCTTTTGCTGCCATGGCACCCGCGATTCAATTTGCTCTCTCAGTCCCTATAGTGACAGAAAAGGCTTTTCCTATGGCTGTTTTATAGCCTGGGCTCAGGTGCCTATGGAACTGACAAAGCTATCTTTCGCCACACAGGGCTGGGGATTTGTAAAGGGAAGCTGGCACCGGGTGAACACACCCAACAGAATGGGTTGTGACAAGACACACATACACAAAGATCTGGGTCTACTGGCCATCATGTGGCCATCAAGGTTACATGAATCCTGCCCCCCTCCACACCCCTCTGTTCTTGACAACATGGTAGGCAGCTAGCCTAAAGGGCTTATTAGAATTCCAATTTGATAACATTTCCCTTAAGCCCCTCCAGGTTGGCTACTGCCCTTATCCAGTGTCTCGTGTCCAATCAAGCCAACAGCCACATTTCGATGTGTGTTCACGCGAGTACACTTTCGCTGCTAAGACTTAGGAACTATTATTAGCACATAATGACTTTGAACAACTTTTTAGATTCTTTCAAGCACTGAAATAGAATCAATACTACCTTGGCCTTCTATAGGGGGAAACTGCGCCTCTGAGAGGATAATTAACTTTCCTCAAAATCACGGTTATCCATCCACTTTCCATATCCTGGTTGTGTGGTATTTACTTGACTTCACCTTCAAGTATGGCTGACTACGCACCATGTATTTATTGTGTAGACTTACTTTTAGCACCTTTCACCCAATAATTCTATCTGCAGAACAGCAAATGGTGATTGTTCTCACAAGTTTGGCCCCTCTTTACCTTACAGGTGCCTGTGAGAGGGCGGATTGTAATCCCAGTGAGGCAGGTGGTGGGGTGAGGATTGTCCATTCCCCTTCTGTAACGGTCCCCTAGAGAGGCTCTGGCCTCCAAGTTCAATCTCTTATGAGACAGGAAGGATGATCACACATATGCAAAGAGCAGATTCTGGAAGAGTATCCAAATTTAAAACCAGGAAAAATCTATTCAAATTTGACTCTCTTGTAATGCCTAATACTTCCATTCCCTGATAAATCAGAGAGAAGTTGACATCTCAGCCAATTCCCTATTAGCAAAATAGTTCCAAAGGAGGACTAGAGAAATCCAAACTCTAAAGGGAATGACCACATTTGCTTTATGATTTGTGCTCTCTTGAAGGAGGTTAGTTTGACCGAGAAGTTCACTGCTTTTGTTTTATGTTTTTATTATGTCCTGCTAACCCACCCAACACACTTTCAATTCATTTGTGGAGGAAATATCCATCCAATTAGCAAACCTAAGGAAGTTTATTACAAGCTATGCTCAGGAGAATCACAACCAGATTAGATATTAAATTATCTTTTCCCTTACTTCATCATAACTTTACAGTTGAAGTATATGAATAGGTATCTATAAACAACGTGTATAATTTAACTCTGATTTTTAAGTTGGAAAGGTTTAAATACATTGACCACCTTGAAAGCACAGTGTTAATTTTTCTCTTCCCAGATTCCTCCCTCTACACTATCCCCAAATTGTATTTTATCTCTAAGGAACTATTCAACCTTTGGTCTTTTAGCTGAGGCAGTCAATGAGGCAGGCAACTCAGAAAAATCAGGGTGAGGAGACCAATAATCCCATGTGATGGTAATTAACATTGAGTGGCCTCTGCTAATGTGCTAGAAGAGAGTAAGAACTTGCTCACCGGGCCTTCATCCTTAATGAGGCAGAGGGGGGCTTAGGGGAGGAATGATTTGTTGGAAGCAAAAGGAATGGGACGCATCTTAAAATGTCATTTTCAGAGCACAGCCTGGGTGAGGTAAGAAATTAGGTTCTTTCCAAGTCCTTAGCCCCGCTTCATCAAGATTGAGCTCTGGAGGTTTCAAAGATGAGGACCCACGCAGTCAACTAAAGTTAAGTGACTAGCCCAAGGTCACACAGTGAGTTAGCGAGAGTATGAAAATTATAATTCATAGTCTTTTGTATTTCTAGTTCATTGCCTGGTGCAATGAACTATAGTGAAAAAATACTCTGTATAATAAAGCCCCAGAGCCATTCTTTTTAGACTTACAGGAGTTGAACAAATTAATAACGGGCTCAGAATTTAAGAAAAAATCAGTTTGAAACTTAAAATTGAATTAAAACACATAGCCCACAGTTACAGTACTGGTCACCAGGGTAAAATGTTCTCTGTGATCATGACTTCAGGCTAACATTAATTAAAAAGAAAAGAAGGAAATGGTGTGGACCTGGAAATCCGTTACCTGTACCTACAAAACTAGCTATTATTGTTCACCCAATTCATTCGACATTCAGTATTCCATTCAAAAACTATTATTTGAATACTTATGACACACCAAGCCCTGTATTAGACATGGGGCTATAATAGTAAGACAGACACAGAGTCCTTGTATACTCAGAGTCATCAAGCGAGCAACTATATCCCAAACAGGTCAGGTTTAGTTGTCTGGGACACACCTTTCACCCCACTTATTTATGGGCAACTCTTGCCACTCAAGTTCATGAAAAGAGAAACCAAAAGCCCAGTTGCTCCCAAGTCCCATTATAACCACTTGACATTTGTTGTGTGATTCCATAAGAACAATTGATGCTTGGGGTGCCTGGGTGGCTCAGTTGGTTAAGGGTCCAGCTCTTGGCTCTTGAGTTCAAGCCCGTGTCTTCATTGGGCAAAACCTACTTGGGATTCTCTCTCTCACTCTCTCTCTCTCTCGCTCTCAATCTCTCAAAATAAATCAATAAACTTTAAAAATAAAGAACAATAGGGGCACCTGGGTGGCTCAGTCGGTTAAGCATCCAACTTCGGCTCAGGTCATGATCTCACTGCTTGTGAGTTCGAGCCCCACGTCGGGCTCTGTGCTGCCAGCTCGGAACCTGAAGCCTGCTTCAGATACTGTGTCTCCCCTTCTCTCTGCCTCTCCCATGTTCATTCTCTGTCTCTCTCTGTCTCTTAATAATAAATAAATGTTTAAAATAAAATAAAATAAAATAAAATAAAATAAAATAAAATGCAAACACAAGGGGCAGCTCTTCCTGCCCACGGGTCCTGTCCCTGTGCTTTAATTAAAAAAAAAAAAAAAAAAAAAACCAACTCACCTTTTTAAGAAAGAACAATTGATGCATATTTTATCTCTACAGGGAATTCAGGCCTATTTTTACTAAGTGCCCAAAACACCCTTCTTTAATTTATGTTACAAATTATCCTCTTCTTTTTCTAGTCCCTCCTCAAACAGCAGTTTTCTCAAATCCCTTTTCTTGACTACTGTTAAGACCCTAAAAGGGGACTAGTAAGTGACACAGGGAATCTGTATACTCAAAAGCCATGTCACCTAATTATCACCTTTATTTTGGCCCAAGTAATCCCCTGGGCTGTCAGTTCAATTTGTATGCTTTCTTATTTGGATATATCTTAACATTTGTAGATGATTTTCCAGTCCTGAGGGGGGATTTGTTAACAGTTTGGAGATTTTCATAATTCTGGTGTTTCTTGAAGCAAATTGTTCCAGTGACAGATTCCTCCGTCACAGCTAATTAATTTCTTTTCTGATCCTTATTTCTAATATCTGGGTGAATTACTACTGATACAAAGAAACAGAAGATAGATGGACCCTAAAATGGATCATGCTCCTAAAATTCTATTTTGTACCTAAGAAAATCTATTTTCTAAAAAGTCTTCATTCCTCTAAGATTTCAATTTTAGAAAACTCTCCAGGTCCCTGTAAAGGGACATCATAGAATAATGTCAGCAATTACCAGGGCCCTGCCCCACTGACATGAAAGCATAAGTGATATGCCATGAACCCACAGACACGAGTTCTATGTCAAAGAGCCCCAGACTACAGGGCTCATGTCTGAAGCAACAGAGGGCAATTAAGACTTCTTACTCCTCATCCTGCAGGGTCTCTTCCTCCTCCTGGATCTGGAATTGGTTCTTCACAGGAGCCAGGGTCTCCGTCTTGGCGTTGTAGTTCCGGAAGCAGACATTGAGCTTCTCATCAAATTCGTTCACGAGGTCCTCCATGGACTTGAAGCTGATTATTTCCGAAGAAAAATTCTCAAGCTCAGAGAGGGAGGGATCCTCTAGATGGTGGGGAGATGAGCCATAGAAACACTGTGGTTTCTCCTCCTGGTCCTCCGAGCAGCAGGGTCGAAGGTCCTCAAACTCTTCATCCAAACTCACCAGTGGAGCCTCCATTCTCTCACAGCAATAGGACAACTGTGACTTTCAGGATTCGTTGATCTAGGAGAAACAAACAAGGTAATGTGAGCTTGGACCGGGCTTTTGTGCCGCCTCTGCTGAGGAACCATAACCACATAATCCATTAGTCTGTATCCCTCTGAAAAAGGAAGACTCCACTTTCCAGGCATCCGTCACTTCTGTACTTCCTCGCTATCATACACTTGACCTTAGCAAGTTACTTAATTCTCTGTGCTTCTCTTTATTCTTCTCGAGACAGAAATAATAATCCTCAAGGGATTGTCTTAAGGGTTAAAGAAGTAAAAATACAGGTAAGTGATTAGAACAGTGGCTGGCAGATAATAAACATCATTGTTGTCCCATATGTTCTCTGTTTATAATAATAATAATAATAATAATTGTTATTGATAATAATAATTATTATTATTGCCATAAGTCCACGTCCTTAACCATGTGCTCCGAAAACCGGAAGTCTTTCATAACTTATTTGGTGGCAAAAACCGACTTGACCTAAACTCACTTGGCAACTAAACCTAATCTACATGAATATAAAATTGCTTATGGTTTCAATTTATCCCATTGAGTGTGTTTTGCTGCAGAAATAATAATTTTTTAAATTATACTGATTGCTGCCCCAATCTCCAGGAAATGATATGCAGAATTCACACTCTATTACTGCTTTCTAAAATGCCTGGCCCCAAGGGTTTGGGATAGGGATGCATGGACCTAGATACGACTACCCTCAAAAACAAGCACCTGAGCGTTTCCAAGATACAGAGCTTATGTCTGGGGCTAAAGGAACAGATTAAATGACTGGTTATCCTGAAAGAGATAGACCCAACTACCCATGTGCTCCAAGGTCAGCCTCCATGACCATCTTGGACACCACATCCTGGAAAGCTGCACACTCAGGCCTACTTTCATTTCCTGAGCTCCAGGCCCTCTTCAGGCACTGCCTTCCACTGTGATTTATCCAACTGTGTGTGTATCCAAGCCCTTCCCCAATTTTAACTTAAATTCCTCGAGGGCACAGACGTCCTCTGGACATCCTGCATCGTTCCATCCTGTACACACTGCTCTGCGGCTAGGCAATCAATCAATGTGTGTTCATTGAAAAATGATCATCTATCCCCCACATACATTTTTCATTTCCAATTTTAGGCAGCACAGCATTACTGTCTGTCATGCCCTTCTCTACATACTCCACTTTCTTCCCTGTAATGCGGAAAGGCAACCAAACTTTTCTCTCCTGTCTGTGTAATTTCTGATCCAGTTAGATGCTTAAATTGGAACCACTACCGAGGAGAACTGAACAGACAGCAAAAATAATGGGTTTTGCCCTGAAAGTGCCATTCTCCATCTCTGTCTATAAAACTTAAACTCTAGGTAAGTGAGGCAAAGGCCATGCCAGGTGGGGACTCAGACAGCTCTTACCAGGATTGTACTGGGAGGAAGCCAATTACCGTTGCATCACATCAAAATATATTCCGAGTATTTACAGGGTGCAAAGGCAACATGTTGGGACCTTATGACATCTTGGAAATAACATATGCTTAAGAGCCAACAGACCTACCTGCCAATGTGTGGCTGAGTGACAAGTATCATGGGTTCCAATTTTCTCATTTGTTACAGTGAAGGTGTTGGTATAGAGCTAATAGCTCTGGAAGTTAATTTTAATAACTTATTAGTGTAATTGATAATCTTAATTGTAATAATATATTTTAATAATGTATTCTATTAAATCCAATATGTCCAAAAGATTGCATTCCAATATATAATCTATATTTTAAAATATTAATGAAACATTTTACATTCTCTTTTCATACTACTTCTTTGAACTCCAGTGTGTATTCACAGTACATTTCCACTTGAACTAGCCACATGTCGCTTGGGGCTACCAGAGTGGACAGCACAGCTATAAAGCAATACATAACTAATTGCCACTCAGGCGTTCTTCACCTAGGGTCTACAGACCCCTAAAGGGCTCTCTGAATGTAACTATATTTTATGCACTTAAAAACATATTTGGAGGAGAATCTCATAGATTTCTCTACATTGTCAAAAGGGGCCAAGAGCACAAAAAAGATTAAGCATCCCTGAGTGCCAAAGGGAGTTGAGAAAAGATCACAGAGTGCAGTAGGGAGCAAGGAAGGTTTTACAGATGGGGGATTTGCGTTGACCAGAGCAGGACTCTGTGACGGTTAAGAGCCTGGATTCCAGGTTCCCATCCTGGTCCTATCACTTCCTAGCGATAAGACTTTGGGCAAATTATCAGCCTCTTTGTGCCATGGTTTCCTCATCCATAAAATGAGGTTTAAAACAGTATTTAAGCTGAAGGTTATTTTGCAGAGTAATGAAAATAATCATTGGCAGTGCTAAACACAATGTATTGCATATGTGGTGCTTGATAAATGTCAATGATTTTAGGAAAATGAGGATAACTTAGTTTCACAGCAAATGTAGGGGGAGGGTGTTTCAAGTAAAAAAAACAAAACAAAACAAAACAAAATCCCCCTGCCATGACAGTCTACGCGCAATGCTTTACATGCTGATCAAATGGGAGGACTGCTGAATAAAATTTATCACCTTTTTTTACTAAGGCACCCCTGCTATTTTCAATTTATTTGGTGAAAGCTTCTTGGATCACTGGCCCCATTTCAGAAAGACATGATGTTAGAGATATTTACACTTCCTTTAGACTTGTACTCTTCTCTAGGAGAGAAGGGGGAGCCAGAATGAATAGGTGATACCAGTGGGGTACTAATTCGAAATGGCACAAACTATATTATTAACCAGCAACAAAAGGGCAATCCAATCAGCATCTAAGACAAAGATTGAGTTTTGGGTGTTGTCAACAGGAAGGTTATGCTCAAAGCACCTATGCTCAGCCCAGGCAGCCTCTAGAAAATGGATTCACCCAGATGATGCTAAAAGAACGGGATACCACAGCTCTAGAGTGCAGAAATGTGGCCATTTGAACAATCCATAATATAGCCAGCTTTCTTTTCATCAACTCACTTCCCAAGAGCCAAGAAGCTCTGCATGAATGACCACCTGGAGATGAAACCAAAACTGAAAGCCTGCACTGGGAATTGGATATCACTCAATACCCATACTGAGCCGGGTATTTGTACAAAGACCCCAGACTATGGCAGAGGCCGTGAGAGCCTGGCTCAAGGAGGGGTCTGTGGGTTGGGGCTGGCAGACTTTCTTGAACCTGTGCCCTTTGTCTCCTTCCTTTAGCTCACTTTCTTTTGCTCTTCTCTCTTGGTGGGGTGCCTTTGCACCCCCACTGAAATGTCCTACCCTTGCATCCTGGCTCGCCCGCCCATGTCTTCATTCACAGCTCATCCTAGAGGCCTCCCCCCTTAAAAGCGAGGGGTAATACAATTGATTGCTTATCCTCTTTCTCTATACTTCCAAAATCAATTTTTTAAAAATACATGAAGAGTGGCAGAAAAAGGGAACCACCGAAAGGTCACCTTGTCTTTTTCTCTTATCCTAGAACAGAGTGCAGGACTATAGTTTGATTATGTCCTATAATCTATTGCATTTATTTTGGCTCCCAATAGATGGTGTAATTTGGAAGAGAAAAAAAGGCTCTGAGCTTAACAGAGACCCTGTAGGAAACACATAAGCCTCTCCTTTGCAGCATAACGATGCACTAGCTGCAGCTTGGGGCTGCAGTACAAATTTTCACTCCCTGCTTTGCTGAGCTGAGCAGAGTGGAGGGGGAGCAGTAAAGAATTCACCATGCCTCCCCCTGCTGGGCCTCTGCACCTGCACCGAGGCCCCATTCCATCTCCCCCTTCTTCCTATTACCTGCCCCATAGATCAGTTGATTTCTATCTCCTCACCACACCTCATCCCTAAAATCTGCCCTCCACTGATCCACGGCAGTTTCCCACTGCTACTCAGCAAAAGCAGTCAGTATACAGGATTGTGCCAGCTTCCCATTGCCACAGAAAGAGAGTATTTTGTTGCACAGAAGTCAGCAACCCCTTTGCGGTTCCGCTTCCCCACCCCCCACCCCGTCCCCCTCCTCCTGCTGCTCCACTCACCCTCATCTCACATCCCCCTCCTCTCCACCCCCCGGGTCTGTTGGGGTAAAGAAAGGCTTCTCCAAGCAGCACAATGGCTGGCGCTACGGGGAAAACTGGGCTCATCCCGCGCAGGCCGCACACATACTTCCCGGCCCTTTGGCCAAACAAGAGCGGGACACGGGAGTGGCAGGGAGATCCGGGGGTGTCGAGCAGTGAAAAGGGAAGGGATAGGCAGAAAGAAGGGAGGGCTGGGATCACACGCCCGCCCCAGGGCTCTGTCAAGCCTTGCACCCCTGAACCCCAAGGGGTCCTGGGCCCACTAGAGGGCAGCGCCCCCACCACCACCACCCTCGTCCTTTCTCCGACCTGTTCCGTAGTAAAACAATTGCTCCCGCAGCGTCTGCGGCAGCTGCCAGCGGTTCTGACACTGCAGGAATGCATGGTCCTGGGGAAAGGCTCGGCACCCCAGGGAGGGGCACGGGCGGGTGCGGGGTCAGGCTCGTAGGGGCACAGAGGATTCTGGGGCGTTTAAGGGTGTCCGGGCAAGATAACGGTCTCGGGAGGAGGTACAGATCCACTGGCCCACACCACCGGGCAGGGTTCCCCGGTTCCCCCAGCCCCCCAGTCCGCGCCGCCTCCCGTGTCTCTCTGTCTCTCTCTGTCTCTCTCTCTGTCTCTCTCTCTGTCTCTCTCTCTCTCTCTCTCTCTCTCACACACACACACACACACACACACACACACTCGCACACGCACGCCAGGCCTGGCTGGGGGGCCAAGGCTCTGATCTGATGATGCTTGAAGTGCCCATCATCCCACAGCTCCCGGCCCGGGCGCTGCACTCCCGTGAAGGGCTGGGCAGGAGGGCGACGGCCTCGGGGCTCCTTCGTTCCGATTCCAGGATGGGACGGGCTGGGGGCGCGGGGCTGCGGCGCCCCCCGACCCGCCGGCGGAGAAACCCGAGTCGCGGGGCCTCCTTCACCACCCCCGTCCAACCCCCACCCACGGCAGTGGGTCGGTCGGGCTAAGGTCGCCCCCCGCGACGGCACCTGTGCGGGTCCTGGCGGAGGGAGGCGGTTCGCGGGGCTCAGCGGGACACCCCCATCCACGGGCCGCGGGGAGCGGCCGGAGCACAGCGCGGCGGCGGCGGCGGCGGCGGCGGCGGCGGCGGCAGCGGCAGCGGCAGCGGCGAGCCAGCGAGCGCTCCCCCCGCAGCTCGGCCGGCGCCCGGCTCCGCTCCCCTCCTCCACCCCGCCCCCTCCGCCCCCTCCCCGCGCTCGTGCCCGGGCCCTCGGGGGCGCGCCCGCGCTCGGGCACCCGCCCGCTGGCACGCGCCCGGCCCGACGTCATCTACTCGTTAGCATTCAGAGCCTTCCTTGCAGCATGTGGCCTGCCTTTATTAATATTTATGAATTACTATTTCTCCCCTCTCTAACATTGGACTTTCTGCTTCTCTCATGAATATTCAGAGGCTCCAAGACGTGTGCGTGCAGTAACTCCCAATACGGATACTCGAGGGTGCCTGACACTGTAGATTCTCCATAAAAACATAAGGCAGGTGGCTGAGCGGATGGGCAGGCAAACACACTAAAGATTCCCCTGGACTTTTTGGGCTCCTCATTCCACTATACTGGGACCCAGGTGGGCAAGCTGAGGGATGCCTGCCAACCCAAACCCCGTTCAGACCTCAAGCCAAAAGTGATGAATGCCTTTACCACCCAAGGATGCAGGATGAGAGCTGGATCCAGGCTGACAAAGCTGAGCGAGGTTTCTGGCACAGAAGGACTTGAGGTAATAGAGGACAATTCACCAGGGGATATAAGGAAGGACCCTGGGGTCTTATGAAAATGTATTCATTCATTTATCTTGTCTGCTATGCATAAGTCTGTGCTTATAGACGCTGTCAATACAAAGTCTAATAATTCATGACAGCAGATAACTAAAAGCACAAGAACTTCAAATATCAATGGAAGGCACCAGAAGAGCATGTCTGCTTGGAGAACCTAAGTACTTCCATCAAGTTAGAGATAAGTCAGACAAACTGGCGGAAGTGTGATGGCGGAGCATCTCTGGGTGATGCAGAGGGCTTCAGCTGAAAGCGGCAGGGAGCCCCTTTTGGCTCATTTATGCATTCATTCCACAGACTTTTCAATCATGACACGGAGGTGGAGCAAAGGAATGAGGTTCCTGTGAGTGAGAGGAAGACTTGGTCACTTTGCCCTTCGGGTGGCATTAACCAGAGGATTTCTTCCTGATAGAGGGGAAGAAAAGGAGGTGGTTGAAAGTTCCCTGAGTCGACTTTCTTGGGAAGATACCCAGTTCTGTGACTTGGGCAAGTTAACCTCCTTGTGCCTCATTTCCTGTTCTGCAAAATGAGGATAAATTATAGCACCCACCTCGGGGGCCTGTTGTAGAATTAAAGGAGTTGATATATGTAAAGTACTTTCAGACACAGTAGAAGGCACTATGTAAGTCTTGGCTATTATCTTCTCTAGGAGAAGCTTGGGGACACTGTACTAGAGGCCACCTTCTGTCCTGATCTTCAAAGCATGGGACTCACGGGTTTGAGAGAGGTTTTTGAGGAAGCACAGCAAAGTGCTAAAAAGCATGGGCTCTCCAGAAAATTCAAGTTCAAACCCCAGTGTTCCATTTATTAGCTGGTGACCTTGCACAAGTTACTTAGCCTCTCTGAACCTGTTTTCTCATCTGCAAAATGGGGATTCCAATAAATACTAAGGGTTGTTGTGCAGATTAAATAAAATAATGCATGCAGAATGTTTAGCATAGTGCCTGGCATATAATAAGTATTCAATAAGTGAATTCTGTTGTTTTTTTTATTTTTGTGAGAATTTGAAGGAACTAGAAGTTGACGACTGGTATTTTAGGCATCTGGGATGAGAATGTCTTGAACATGAGTGAAGTAATTCTTCCAGTAAATATTTCTTTCATTTAATTGTGGTAAAATATATACATAACTTAAAATGTACTGATTTAACCATTTTTAAAAAACGCTTTTTTTAACGTTTTGTTTATTTTTGAGACAGAGCATGAGCAGGGGAGGGGCAAAGAGAGGGAGATACAGAATCAGAAGCAGGCTGCAGGCTCTGAACTGTCAGCGCAGAGCCCGACGCGGGATTTGAACCACAAACTGTGAGATCACGACCTGAGCCAAAGTTGGATGTCTAACCGACTGAGCCATCCAAGCGCTGTGTGATTTAGCCATTTTAATTTTTTTAAGTTTATTTATTTTGAGAGAGAGAGTGCGAGAAGGGGAGGGGCAGAGAGGGAGAGGGAGAGAGAATGCCAAGGAGGCTCCACACTGTCAGCACAGAGCCCAACATGGGGCTCCATCTCACAAACCCGTGAGATCATGACCTGAGCTGAAATGCAGAGTTCCACACTCAACCAGCTGAGCCACCCAGACACCCTTTTAACCATTGTTAAATGCACAATCCAGTGGCATTAAGTACCTTCACATTATTATTGCAATCATCACTGCTATCTACCTGCACAACTTTTCCTTCCCAAACTGAAACTCTATATTAATTAAACAATAAATCTCCATTCCTTCTTCCCTGCACATCCTGTAACCACCACTCTCCTTTCTGTCTCTATGAATTTAACTATTCTAAGTGTCTCATATAGGTAGAATCATACAGTATTTGTCCTTTTGTGTCTGGGCGATTTCACTTCATGTATGCTTAAGATGGGATGATATTCCATTGTGTGGTTATACCACATTCTGCTTACCCATTTGTCTGTTGGTGGACATTTGAGTTGTTTCCAACTTTTGGCTATATGAATAATGCTGCTATGAACATAGGTGTGCACACTCCAGGCAATACATATTTTTTAATTGCATTCCATGACCTGTACGAGAAGTTGGGGAGGTAAAAATGAAGGCGTGCCTTCGAGAGGTTCAGAGTTTCGTATGGTGATTTCCAAACTTTTCTACTTGGAACCTGTAGTGGATTGAATAGTGTGTCCTCCCCCCGCCAAATTTATACCCACCCAGAACCTCAGAATGTGACCTTTTTTGGAAACAGGGTCTTTGCAGATGAAATTAGTTAGGATGAGGTCATAGTGGATTAGGGTGGCCCTGAATCCCATGACTGATGATGTCTTAAGAAGGGGAGAGGACCCAGAGAGACACAGGGGAGGACTATGAGAGGGACCGTGTGATGATGGAGGCAGAGCTTAGAGCAATGCAGTATAGGCCAGAGGGCACAAAGGACTGCCAGGAACCACCCAAGCTAGAAAGCGGCAAGGAAGGGTTCTTTCCCAGAGCCTTGAGAAGGAGCACGGCCCTGCTGACAGCTTGATTTTGGACTTCCAGCCTCCAGGACTAAGACACCATAAATTGCTCTTGTTCTAAGCCACCCAGTTAGTGGCAATTTGTCATGGCAATCCTAGGAAACGAATACAGGTTTTAGTAGTAGGAAGTGGGGGGTGCTGCCGTAACAAATACTCTAAAACGTGGAAGTGGCTTTGGAATTCGGTAATGGATAGAGGCTGGGAGAATTCTGAGGCTCATGACAGAAAAAGCCTGGACTGCCCTGAAGAGACTGTTGGTCAAAATATGGGTCAATTTAAAAAAAAAGGGGGGGGTCGCGCCTGGGTGGCTTGGTCGGTTGAGCGTCTGACTTCTGCTCAGGTCATGATCTCGCGGTTTGTGAGTTCAAGCCCCACATTGGGCTCTGTGTTGACAGCTCAGAGCCTGGAACCTGCTTCCAATTCTGTGTCTCCCTCTTTCTCTGCCCCTCTCCCACTCATTCTCTGTCTCTTTCTCTCAAAAATAAATAAACCTTTAAAAACTTAAAAAAAAAAAAAAAAAGAAAGAAATATGGGTCAAAGGTGGGGCGCCTGGGTGGCTCAGTCAGTTAGGTGTCTGACTTCAGCTCAGGTCATGATCTCGAGGTTTGTGGGTCTGAGCCTCACATTAGGCTCTGTGCTGACAGCTCAGAGCCTGGAGTCTGCTTCATATTCTCTGTCTCCCTCTCTCTCTGCCACTTCTCCACTCATGCTTTGTCTCTCTCTCAAAAATAAATAAACATTTTAAAAAAATTTTTAAATGGGGTGCCTGGGTGGCTCAGTTGGTTAAGCAGCCGACTTCAGCTCAGGTCATGATCTTGCAGTCCATGAGTTCGAGCCCCATATTGGGCTCTGTGCTGACAGCTCAGAGACTGGAGCCTGCTTCAGATTCTGTGTCTCCCTCTCTCTCTGCCCCCGCCCGCACTCGTGCTCTCTCTGTCTCCAAAAAAATAAATAAACACTAAAAAATTTTTAATTAAAAAATATGGGTCAAAGGTGATTCTGGAGAAGGCTCTGGGGGAAAAAATATGGGAAGAGCTGTAGAAAAAGCTATCACCGCCGAGAACACATATATTATCACGAACAGAAAGAGGCTAGAAATATGGATGTTGAAGTGCTTCTGGCAAGGTCTCAGATGGAAATGAGGAACGTGCTGTTAGAAACTAGACAAATGATGATCTGGTTATAAAGTGGCAGAGAACTTGGCTGAACTGTATTCCGCTGTCAGATGGCAAGGATTGAACTTAGGTATTTAGCTAAGAAGATTTTTAAAGGGTGGAAAAGGCCTGGTGTCCCTTGGTGCTTACAGTAAAGTGCAATGAGGAAGAATAGACTGGACCCCCTACACTTCTAAGGTTTCTGAGAAGTGTATCCCAGCGGAGCACAGCCAACAGGAGCCGAAAGCATCAAAGATGGATGAAATGAAGGGAGACTGTTCGATTTCTGAAATCCACAGCCGGGAAACAGGCTGATAGAGGCACTCGGCTGCAAGCACCTGGTATCCTCCGAGGAACAGGAGGACGGCCCTGAGCCTGGAGGATGGAGCTCTGAGCCACAGAGGATTATTCTCAGGCCTTGAAATCTTGTAGAATTTGCCCTGCAGGATTTCAAGCTTGCTTTAGACCAGTGGTCTTTTTTCTTCTTCCATTTTCTCCCTTTTAAGCTAGGAATGTATAGACTGTGTCTGTCCTACCCACAGGCGGGGAAGGAGCAGAGAGAGGGAGACAGAGGGTCCTAGTGGGCCCTGCACTGGCAGCAGAGAGCCCGATGTGGGGCTCAAACTCTCTCGAACCGTGGACACTTAACCATTTAACCACTGGGCCACGCAGGCACCCCTACCCTTGTATTGTAGAAGCTGACCAGCTCCACAGGTCCACAAAGGGAGGGGAATTGTGCCTCAGGGTGTATCATACCCACAGTCTCACCCATGCCTGATCTAGATGATAACACTTGGAACTTTTGGAGTTGATGTCATTTTGATGAGATTTAATGTTGGAATGGGTTAAGACCCGGGGATGTTGGGGGGCACGTGGGTGGCTCAGTCAGTTAAGCGTCCGACTCTGGGTTTTCACTGACAGCTTGGAGCCTGCTTGGGATTCTCTCTCCCTCTCCCTCTGTCCCTCCAGCTCTTGTGTGCTCTCTTTCTCTCTCTCTTAAAATAAGTAAATAAACTTAAATAAA
This sequence comes from Acinonyx jubatus, assembly GCF_027475565.1. Classification (NCBI taxonomy): domain Eukaryota; kingdom Metazoa; phylum Chordata; class Mammalia; order Carnivora; family Felidae; genus Acinonyx; species Acinonyx jubatus. Next base: position 91,046,610 of record NC_069390.1, on the reverse strand, counting down.
AAAATGACTTGAGGATGTTGGGATGGAATGAATGCATTTCACACAAGAGGGCCAGAGGGCAGACTATAGTGGGTTGGAAAGTGTCCTACCAAAAGTCATGTCCACCATGTGTTAGGCCACTCGTGTTGCTATAACCACGTACCACAGACCGGGTGGCTTATAAATGACAGGAATTTATTTTTAGTGGTTATGGAGGCTGGAAGTCCAAGGTCATGGTGCCAGCGTGGTAGGTTTCCGGTGAAGGTTCTCTTCCAGGTTGCAAATGGCCAGTTTCTCACAAAGTACAAGGGGATAGGGATCTCCCTTGGACCATTTTTATAAAGGCACTGATTCCATTCATGAGGGCTTCACTTCATTTGTGGGGTTTCCCAAAGACCCCATCTCCTGATACCATCACGCTGGGCATTAGGTTTCCAATCTATGAATTTTAAGAGGACACAAGCACTCAGACCATCACAACCCCAAACTTTAGAATGTGAACTTACTTGGAAATAGGGTTCTTTTTTTTTTTAGATGCAATTACGACGTGATCACACTGGATTAGGGTGGGCCTGAAATCTAATGACTTGGTGTCATTGTTAAGGCAGTCTCAAGAAACTAACACAGAACCCTTATATATTCTTCTGAATTATATAAAACAATTCAACATTCAACATAGGTTAATCCCTCTTCCTATGTGCAAGCCATGTAAAGCTTTGGCTCAGGACCTGGCATATAGTAAGTGCTCAGTAAGTGCTCTTTATATGTTATTGCGGTTGAACGTTTCAAAACTCCTCTTAGGGCTAACAGGTAGAGCTTTCCCACCCCCTACCCTACATCTCCAATCAGAGTAAGTCCAATTTTCTTTTCTTTTTTTTTTTTTAATTTTTTAAATGTTTATTTATATTTTAGAAGGAGAGAGAAAGCACGCAAGCAGGGGAGGGGCAGAAAGGGAGGGAGACAGTGTCCAAAGCAGGCTCCAGGCTCTGAGCTGTCAGCACAGAGCCCCACATGGGGCTTGAATTCATGAGCTGTGAGATCATTACTGAGCCAAAGTCAGATGCTTAACTGACTGAGCCACCCAGGTGCCCCCCAATTTTATTTTTATACATACTAAGAGATTAGAGCTTAAGAAAGTTTCCCAAGAAATGACATTCCCAGTGGACAAAATGGTAAGTGCTTTAAAGAAGATAAAGTGTTTTTTTAAACATCTATTGATTTTACTTTTTTCCTTCTTTTTTTTTTTAAGTTTATTTATTTATTCCGTGGGGGAAGGGGAAGAGAGAGGGGGGAGAGAATCTCAAGCAGGCTCTGCACTGTCAGCGCAGAGGCTGACTCAGGGCTCAAACTCATGAACTGCAAGATCATGACCTGAGCCGAAATCAAGAGTCAGACATTAACCGACTGAACTACCCAGATGCCCCAAGATATAAAGGGTTTTAAAAAAAAAGCTTTACGGCTGCTATGCAGGGGTTTTTGCCTAAAAGCTCACCTAAGAACAGGTTTCCTCAAGCTCAGCACTGTTGATGTCCTAGGTGACTGCTGTTGGACGCTGTCCTGTGGGGTGCAGGATGTTTAGCAGCATCCCTGGCCACTAGATGCCAGTAGCATCCCCCCAGTTGTTACAACCAAAACTGTCTCTGGACTTCATCAAATGACCTCTGGAGGGGAAAAATCACAAACTCACCTTAGCTGAGAACCACTACCTTAGACATAGGTCTTTAAAGGGTTAGTGGATGTTCTGCCAGGCTGGGGCTGCATTTCCTATGGAGAAAACTAGGAGAGCCAAAGCTTGGGTATATGAAAAGGCATACGTGTGCCTTTTAAGTAAGAAACACTGACGCTGGGTCATAGGTTCAAAGTGTGGGTTATTGGAAATACAGGGTACATCATACTCCTGGAATCACACTAATACCATTCTAGAGGGTTATTTTAGTTCCTGAACTGAACTTCTTTTAGTCCCTAATTTCCTTGATATAGCTAAAGAATCTTAGAATATATACTGCATTTGAAGGTCATCTAGTCTAACCTCCCACCTGATTCAGAAACCAATATCCCTCCTAGATGATGTTAGTTAGACACCTCTAGTGATGAGAAACCTGACCTTGCAAGGCTGCGCTTCCTTAGCATTTTTTTTAATGGCTTTCAAGGCTAGAAATGGCTTGTTATTGTTTGAAATTCAGTGTTAGCATGGTTTGTATTGTGCTCTAGTCCTATTTGATTTCCCTTAGAATGATCCTTCTTGAAGAAGCCAGTTTTCCATGGCATTCTGGAAATGAGCTGCTGAATCTTTATTGAAAACCTACATCAATCACAGCCTAGCAAAATAGAGATGAGCTCACAGCTACGAACATTTTAAGGCTGCTTGGTTTTTCCATCACTGGTGGCTCTCAAACACCAACATTCAGTTCCAGCCCATATTCATCTCCGTCCTCAATCTCCAGGGTTGATTAAACTCCCTGATTTGTTTCCTCAAGGGAAGTGGAATATTCCCCAAGATTCAAAATCTATTCATAGCCATCTCGTCAGTAGGTAATTACTCTCTACCACAAAGCACAAGCACCCAGAACAAGATCACATTATTTTCAAAAATAATAAGCAGTACTATAAAAATTGACAATAAATCAACCCCAAGAATAATGACAAATTCTAGAATAGTCACCTCTGTTACCTGATGAAAAATGACAAAATACATGAACTAGTTGGCAAATAAGGAATTCAGATCCCTTGAGATCTTGGAAATTCCCTTGAGTGTAAATATGATGAGATTTTTTTTTCTATACAGAAAATATTTGGCTATTTCAGGAAAGGAGAGCCACAGATTTTAATAGGAAATGGAAAATGAGGCCCCCAGTGTGGGGGAAGCTTTAGATCTACACTGGTCAAAAAAGAAAGGTCATTAATCTTCCCCTCTCTGTAGCTACCAAGTGATTTATCAGCGCGGATCAGCATGTGCCTGGGTGAATAGGGACAGAATAGGCTTATTGTTGTCTCTTACTCTCAATAGGAAATAGAGCCTCAACTGCAGTGTCATGAGGGGAGGCCACTCATGAGGTAGTTCACTTCCATGAGCTCACTTTTAGATTAATTCTTGGTTCTTCATGAGACCACCAGGCCAAGTAGACACATCATTTATATAAACTCCAGAGGACTGACTGCCCCTTCCCTCAATGTCAGGTACTCTCTATTTTATGCTACCCCAGGATGCCCTGGTTTTCAGAAATGTGATGATTCAGAAACGAACTTGAGGAAACGAAAATGACGATTAACACTGTCATTTCACTGCACTAGTCTGGCCATAGAAAAGTCACTTCACCAGCAACCCTCCAGAACCCCACATGATCTGCAAATGCCCCGGGCCACAGCTGTCTTCCTTAAGACAGGACTCTGAGTCATAACGGCATTTTCCACCCTGTAGAAATGAGCAAAGAACCTCCAAAGTCTTCACAAAGTCATTGTCGCAAGGATTTCAATAAAGCATTCTCTTCCAGTTGTCACATCCTACAAGGTGAGAGCTTCCCAACATTGAACATCAAGCCCCAAAGAAGAGGAGCAAGATGGCTCCTCCCCAAATAAACAGACCAAATGATAGCCTGCAAAGTTCTTGACGTGGCTTGGCATTGTAACTGGGTTTGGGAGAGCTATGAGAGGAAAAATCCGGTGTTGGATATTGACCAAATCCCTGGAACATGTGAAAAGAAGTCCATGAGGCAAATACTGACTTAGAAACACACAGAGCAATTAGATATAGAACGAATATAAATACAGAAGCTTTGAGAGACTTGGCAATCTATAATCATTCGGAATCTGCTGATTTTGTAGGTTTGCATATTCAAAACAAATCCAGATTCTTTCCAGAATTTGTTCATTGGGTCCAATGGACATGAACGAAATGGAAAATGTATAAATCAAAGGAAAAGATTACCCCATGATCTGATAATGACGATTCTTAAATCTTTTTGTAAACCTCGTTTAGAACAGAAAAATATTTGACCCACACTGAATAATCCAGCTCTCTTGGGGCATCTGGGAGGCTCAGTTGGCTAAGCATCTGACTTCCACTCAGGTCATGACCTCATGGTTAGTGAGTTCTAGTTCCACATCGGGGATCTCTGCTGTTAGCACAGAGCCCACCTTGGATCTTCTGTCTCCCTCTCTCTCTGCTCGCCCCCTTAAAAATAAACATTTTTTAAAAGGATTTGAATAATCCAGCTCTCTATACTTGAAAGATCTAGGAAAAATTCTCAGTTTAGTGTGCCATATAGCTGTATGATTATGGTTGATCTGATTATCTATACCATATTGCAAGAGAAGAAAACTAGGAGCACTTGGGTGGCTCAGTAGGTGAAGCATCTGAATTAGGCTCAGGTCATGATCTCACAGTTGGTGAGCTCAAGCCCTGCATGGGGCTCTATGCTGGCAGTGTGTAGCCTGCTTAGGATTCTCTCTCTCTCTCTCTCTCTCTCTCTCTCTCTCTCTGCCTCTCCCTCTGCCCCTCCCCCACTTGTACATGCACTTTCTCTCCCTTTCTCTCAAAATAAATAAATAAGCTTAAAAAAAAGAGAGAGAGAAGAAAACTAAAGGGAAAGGAGGAGAAGGGGAAGGATGTGTGGTGTTGGCAAACTGGAAAGAGCTCCATAAAGCCAGGGCTCAGCAGTTTTGGATTTCAGCGTCAACTCAACCATTAACCAGCTCTGTGACTTAGGGAGAATTACTTAGGTTTTCTGAGCCTCAGTTTCCTCATCCACAGTATGAAGGGCTTCAAATAAGATCTTTTCCTTCTGTTAAACTTTATCAATAAACTCTCTGTTTTCTTTCTGAAACCAGTCTCGACATTTTGTTTAAATAGACCCCAAACTCACTGAGGGATCTTGGAGTGTCTTTTGACATCTTTGCCTTTGTGTCTCCATTTGTAGACCCCGAAGTATTGCGTGGAGGTGTTGCGAGAAAACAAGATGATGCAAGCTTATTTATACAAAACCTTAGGGAGAGAGCAAAGTCGTTTAAATCTACAAATTAAGTCCAAATTTCATTTTATTAAGGGATTTCCTCTAACCAAGCTCCAGTTGCTACTCAGTCATAAGAATGATTTATACCCAATGGATGTTCTTTAATATCCCCTTCTAGGATTTCCAGATTTACCAAAAATAGGGACACAGGGCTGCATTTGAATTTCAGATAAATAATGAATATTTTTTGAAATAAATGTCGCAAATGTTGCATGGAATACACTTGTGCTAAAAATTTATTCATTGTTTGCAATGAATGTCAAGTTTAACTGGACACTCCATGCCTCCATATGTTATCTAGCAACTCTTTATCTACCTTTACTTTGGTGGTGATAGATGAATCTTAAATGATGTGCATGTGTGTGTATGATAATTAATTGAGTTGCATACTTTTGTATAGGCCCTCTCGATTAAAAAAAGTTAATGTTTCTAAATGATGTTTTAGTTGTCCTTGAATAATAAGTCTGGGCTATACATTGTTATCTCTCTCTCTCTTTCTTTCCCCTTTCCAGACTTATGGAATATCTTTTGTGGGGGATATTTTTATGGAATGTTTTTCATGAGCATCTCAGAGTGCCTTTTTTGGACATTTGCAAGAGACTGACTAGACCACTCTATGAGGAGAGATGAGTATAAGAGTAAGGAGGAGAATAGGAGAAAGGGAAGTATGATCAGGAGAAAATTTTAAAAGCATTTAGCATCAACCAATTTGACATCAACCTCTCCTTCAGATTTGCTATTTCTTTATCCTTTTAAAAATTTATTTATTTATTTTGAGAGAGAAAGTGTGTGTGTGCATGTGCATGCATACAAGCAGAGGAGGAGCAAGAGAGAGAATCCCAAGCAGGCACCGCACTGTCAGCACAGAGCCAGACAGGGAGCTCAAACCCACAAACTGTGAGATCATGACCTGAGCCAAAATCAAGAGCCTGACATCCAACTGACTGAGCCATCCAGGCACCCCACCATTTCTTTATCTGATCACAGTAGGCCATAGGGCCTGATAAACCATAAACTAAAACTTGATCGGTCCCTACACAAAAACTTACATGTGGATGTTCATAGTGACTATGTTGATAAGAGCCAAGACAATGGGAACAACCCGAACATCCATCTACAGATGAACAGACAAATAGATTGTGGTATATCCATGCAATGGAATATTGTTCAGCCATAAAAAGGAACAGAGCACTGACACAGGATACACCATGGAGGAACCTTGGAAACATGATGCAAGTGAAAGAAACCAGACACCGAAAGCCATCAATTGCATGATTTCATTTATATCAAATGTCCAGAATAGGTAAATCCCTAGAGAAAGGAAGTAACCGAGAGGTTTCCAGGGGCTGTATGGAGGGGGTATGGTGAGTAACTGCTGAGGAGGGTGTGGTTCCTTTACTTTCATTCGGAGTGATGAAAATGTACTAAAATTAGATAATGGGATGGTTGCACAAGTCTGTGACCATACTGAAATCCACTGAATTGTACACTTTCAAAGGATGACTTTTGTTTTTTTTCAACTAATCTTTTTTTTTAAATATGAAATTTATTGTCAAATTGGTTTCCATACAACACCCAGTGCTCATCAAAGGATGACTTTTATGATATGTGATTGTATCTCAATAAAGCTGTTAGTTTTTAAAAAGTCAATGCATTTAAAAATAAACAACAACAACAACAACAACAACAACAACAAAACCTTGCTTAGATGTCAGGTGATGCTACAGAACCACCCAAACAGAGCCATTTCTTTTCTTTCTTTCTTTCTTTCTTTCTTTCTTTCTTTCTTTCTTTCTTTCTTTCCTTCCTTCCTTCCTTCTTTCTTTTCCTTTCTTTTCTTTTCTTTTCTTTTCTTTTTTGTTTTGAGAGAGAGAGAGAGAGAGGAAGAGAAAGAATCCATGCTTGGCATGGAGCCTGATATGGGGCTCAATCCTACAACCATGGGATCACAACCTGAGCCAAAATCAAGAGTTGGACACTCAAGCCTCAACTAACTGACCCATCCAGGAGCCCCCAGAGCCATTTCTTGGTTTTTTTTTTAATTTTTTAATATTTGTTTTTGAGAGAGAAAGAGCACAAGCAGGGGAGGGAAAGAAAGAGAGAGGGAGACACAGGATTGAAGTAGGCTCCAGGCTCTGAGCTGTCAGCACAGAGCCTGATGTGGGGCTCAAACCCACAGGCCGTGAGATCATGACCTAAGCCAAAGTCAGACGCTTAACCGACTGAGCCACCCAGGCACTCCCAGAGCCATTTCTAAAAAGCCAATAGAGTAACAAGACTTGTTACTAGCATTTGAGTGCCTTTCATTCAAGGAGCTTTAAGATTACTTTTTATTAAACTTGTTTTTATCTCATTCAATTTTCACAACATCCCCAAAAGGAGGTACCATTACCCTCTGTCTCTGGAGAAGAGGAAATGGACTCTGAGAGACAGACTGATTTGGCTGAGACGGACACAGGTAAGTAAGGTGCACGGCAGGGAGGGGTTCCACCCCAGGGCCATCTGACTCCTAAGTTCACACCCTGTCTGTCCATCACAGAAACCATGAAGGAGAGGGATTCTAGCTCAGCCTAGAGAAAGGACAGCCTGGGCACTGCTGGCTGCCCTGACATTCACTCCTTCCTCTTCAGAAGTTCTTTCTCCCTAGTGGATCTTGTTTGGTTTTGTTTTTACTACCTTCTTAACCTTCCCAACCTTATTGCATGGTTAGTTCTTGCCTTACATGCTGCTTGGAAATTTCCTCGTCTTTAGCACAAGATGTTTGGATTCTCAGAGCCCTACAAAAGCTCCATGTGGTATTTTGCCTGCAACCAAAACTTAATGTCAGAATTTGCCCACATGTGAGATGTTTTACACTGTGTCTCCCAGCCCCCATTCCTTCCTTGCTGCTGCTGAGACAAACTTTAGTACAGAAAAACATCAAGAGATCTAGATCCTGGTGTCCAGTTTGAACACCATATAGCCCTACCCCAAGTCCCCCTGAACTGGATTATAGAGTGAGTTTAAAAAAAATTTTTTTTTTAATGTTTTTATTTATTTTTGAGACGGAGCATGAGCAGGGGAGAGGCAGAGAGAGAGGGAGACACAGAATCTGAAGCAGGCTCCAGGCTCTGAGTGGTCAGCACAGAACCCGACATGGGGCTTGAACTCACAGAGTGTGAGATCATGACCTGAGCTGAAGTTGGACGCTTAACCAACTGAGCCACCCAGGCGCCGCAAGAGTGAGTTTTTAATTGATCAGAGGCTTCTCCGTGAGGCCACTCAGAGAGCTGGGCATCTTTCCTTCTTTTCTCTCCTCAGCAAAGAGGGCTGCCTCCCCTCCCCTCTTCCACAGGACTACCTCCCACCGCTTTCAGCCCTCCACCCCTTGCTGACTTTCTTTGTGGCTGCCAGGTTGCCATGCCAATAATGTTCCCATGGTTACCGAGATGAGCTGCTGCCTTCCCATAGGCAGTGCCCTCCACCCAAAGAGAAAGGGAGACCATTCTGCCCCCAGGGCAAAAACAAGGACTAAAGGGGGCCTCGGCCCAGGGAACATTAGAGGACAGATCTTGTCGATCTCTGATGTCTCCAGGCGGGACCTTGGGCCAGACCCCCTGCCTTCACACAAGTTCTCTCTTCCCTAAACCTAGGGAGAGAGGTGCCTGGCACTTGTTCAAGTCCATTGTTTTGCCTAGTGAGGGGTCCGAATAGATACCGCATTGTGAAGATCAAGTTAATATGTAAATATACTAATACATCTGGGCTCTTTGTCTAGCTAGGAAAATGGCAAAATGCAAAACATGCTTTGCTGTCGCTACTGTTGGATGTCTTTGCCTGGAAATCTGCTTTTCTCCTTATGGTCCTCCTCCCTGGATTAACTATCTTAGGTCACACCACATTTTTTAAAAATCCAAGTTAGTTTTCTTGCAAATACAAATTCATTGTAATATAAAATAAAAATAAAGACAACTTTTAAAAATAAAGACAAATTTTAAAAATGATTTACAGTTCCAAAATAAAAATATTTCTTCTTTTTAAAATACACATTTGCGGGGGGGAGCTGGTGCCTGGCTGGCTCGGTCAGTAGAGTGTGCAACTTTTGATCTCGGGGTTGTGAGTTTGCACCCCACGTTCGGTGTAGACTACTTAAAAATAAAATCTTAAAAAAATATAATAAAATAAAAAATAAATAAAATACACATTTTTGTTGATACTGGGTTGTCTTCTGTTGATGTAGAACATCATTTCTGAAATACGATTTACTTTATTCAGATTTTGCTATGGTGAATTTTCTCTCTGTATTTATCAGTTGTCAAATATAAACTGGAAATTCCTCAAAATAAAACAAAACACACAGTTACCTTCAGTACCTAGAAGCACGGCATAATTTTCTCTTTGAGAAAATTGTTCTTCCCCAATACCAGTGAGAGAAAAGAGACTCTTTTTTTTTTTTAAGTTTATTTATTTATTTTGAGAGAGAGAGTGCAAGAAGGAGAGGGGCAGAGAGAGAGAAAGAGAGAGAGAACGCCAAGCAGGCTTCCTGCTGCTCGTGCAGAGCCTGCATCGGGCCATGACCTCACAAACCGTGAGATCTTGATCTGGGCTGAAACCAAGAGTTGGACGCTTAACCGACTGAGCCACCCAGGTGCCCCAAGAGACTCTGATCTTTGAAGATGGGAAATCCGCACCAAGATGAGTTTGCATAAACAGAACTTACTAAAATAGCCCTTTTCTTCCATTAGATCCCCCCTGTATTTCCTAGTCACTTCCCCACAGTTTATTGTCCCTTGAAATCCAAACCCACTTTCTTTTGTTAAAAGAATATATAAGCCCCCAAGTCTAAACGCTTCTTTGCTTTTCACTTCTTTTCTGTGACCTCCCATGCACATAAGCTAAGTGTCTTTTCTCCTGCCAATCTATCTTTTATCAGTTTAATTCACAGGCTCCAGATACAGAAATTAAGAGAGTGGAGAAAAATTTTTTCCTTCCTAATACACTTTTGTTCATAGCAGCATTATTTATAATAGAAAAGAGTCGGAAACAACACAAAAATCCATCAACGGATGAATGGATAAACAAAATGAGGAATATACAGACAATGGAAGGTTTTTGAGCCTTAAAAAGGAAGGAAACTGATACATGCTATATAGCATGTGTTACTCTTAAATATAAAACTGTCAGTTATTTTACCAGAAAAAAAAAAAGGTGGGGGAGAATGTTATTCAGAAATAGCAGGGAATTGACATCTGGCATGAGCAAGCTATGGCAAAACCATAGGCAAGTCTGCAGAGCAAAAGGAAGGAAGGCTCTTTTACACAGGAAAGGAGAAAGTTGGGAGGGCTGTTACACACAAAAAGTCCATTGGAGTAACCTGGGAGACTGAAATGTAGCTGCTTTTCATTTGCTGAGCTCTGACTCTCTCTCTTTGGCCAAGCTGTTGCTGGGGAAGGAGGAAAGCTTTCCTTCCTCCTGCTGATCCAGATAGTAAAGTAATATCCATGGGCAGAGTCCATGTCTTCCTGTTGGGTCTGCAATTAAGGAAGAGAGATAGGGTATCAGAGCTCCCCCTGCTGGCCTCCTGACTCCATTCTGAACAAGGTTTCCTTATACTAATTTTCACACTTGGAAGCACCTTGAAGACATTTGCTAAGTGAAATAAACCAGTCACAAAAAGGCAAATACTGTATAATTCCATTTATAGGTATGTAGAGTAAATTCATAGAAACATAAAATGGTGGTTGTTGCCAGGGGCTGTGGGAAGAAGGAAACCGGGAGTTATTTAATGAGTATAAAGTTTCAGTTTACGAGATGAAAAAGTTCTGAAGATTGGTTGCACCGCAATGTGAATGTACCTAACACTATCAAATCGTACACTGACAAAAAGGTTAACTTGGTAAATCTGAAGTTATGTGTGTTTTACTATAGTTTAAAAGCCAAACAGGGGCGTCTGGGTGGCTCAGTCGGTTAAGCCGCCGACTTCGGCTCAGGTCATGATCTCGCGGTCCGTGAGTTCGAGCCCCGCGTCGGGCTCTGTGCTGACGGCTCAGAGCCTGGAGCCTGTTTCGGATTCTGTGTCTCCCTCTCTCTGACCCTCCCCCGTTCATGCTCTGTCTCTCTCTGTCTCAAAAATAAATAAACGTTAAAAAAAAAAAATTAAAAGCCAAACAAACATAGAGTTACCATGTCATCCAACAACCCCACATCCAGCAATCCTGGGTACATACCCAGGAGAAATGGAAACATATGTCCACACAAAAACCTGTGCAGGAACATTCATAGCAGCATTATTCATAATAGCCAAAAAACAGAAACAAGCCAAAAAAAAGTCCACCAACTGATGAATTGACCAACAAAATGTGGTATATCCAAACAATGGAATATTATTCAACTACAAAAGGAATGAAGTGCTGATATGTGGTCTAACATGAATGAACTTGGAAAGCATTGTGCTAAGTGAAAGAAGCCAGATGTGAAAAGCTACAGAGTGTGTGATTCCATTTATATGAAATACCCGTAATAGTCATCTATAGAGACAGAAACATTAGTGTGTGCCTAGGGCTAGGGGAAAGAGGTGGGAATGGGGTGAGACAGTTAATGGGTATGGTTCATGTTGGGGGCAAAAAAAAAAAAAATCCTAAAATTAGATTGTGGTGATGGCTGTATAATTCTGTGATATATTGTAAACCATTGAGTTATATACTTACATGGGGGAAATGTATGGTATGTGAATTATATCTCAATAAAGATGTCTAAAAACTGAAAAAAGTCAAAAAGAAACATTTAGGTCTTAGCAAATTCCTGTGTTCTAATTGCTCTCATAGCTTAACAAGAAAAATCAAACAAAGCAGGGCCCCCTGACCTGACTATCCCCCTGGTTAACTAAGGAGGGATTCTTTTAAGATTGTTCTGGGGGCACCTGGGTGGCTCAGTCAGTTAAGTGTCTGACTCTTGATTTTGGCTCAGGTCATGATCCCAGGGTCATGGGATGGAGCCCTGCTTAAGATTCTTTCTGTCTCCCTCTGTCCCCCTCTGCTGCTCATGTGCTCTCTCTCACTCTCCTTAAAAAAAAAAAAAAAAAAAAAAAAAGAGACTGTTTTCATTCCTGGGCTCAGCAATTCTGTCCAGAAACCTTACTTTTTCTTAACTCTGCCATAAGTGTATTCCTTCTTTAATTCCTGGGTTTCGTCAAGGTGAAGGAGGAATAGAAAAGACTACTTCTTAAGCCTTTATTGGGAGGGAAATCCCTAACATTATACTGTGTTGTCCTAGGTGACTTATTTCTCTTTTGCCTCAGTGTCATCGTATCTGAAATAGTAACAATAATGTAACCGGGGAGCGGGGGTGCAAAAGCAGCTGGGTCTGGGGGGCCCAAATAGACCAGGTTTGGCCATTTGTCACTGATAGACTCCAAAAGCAGAGAAAGGAAGGTGGGGAAACAAAGAAATTTATTTCAGTGAGGCCAACACCAGGAAGACAGCAGACCGGCATCTCAAAGACTGTCTCCAAAGTGCCGAATATTTTTCCAGGTTTATAAAAGGAAAATGTGGGACAAAGGTCGGTGGGTACATGCAGGTGGGCAGCAAAAGTCAGGTCAGTCATTGTCTTGGAGTCAATCACATGGGGTCTTACTGGCAATTGTTACTGCCTGGGGTGGGGGTGGGGGTAGTTTCAGTTCTTATCAAGGGATGCTCTGCCCCCACGGTCTTTTGCCTAAATTAAAGATAAGCTAGAAAGAAGAACTTAATTAGAAAATAGATGCTGAGGTCATATGGAGGTAGAAGCCCTATTTCAAAAATAAATATTCCTGGGGCATCTGGGTGGCTCAGTCGGATGCTTATTGGACTCTTGATTTCTGTTCAGGTCATGATCTCTTATTTTGCGAGTCTGCCTCCGCGCTGGAGCACAGAACCTGCTTGGGATTCTCTCTCTGCCCATGCTCTCTCTAAATAAATAAATAAATAAATAAATAAATAAATAAACTTACACATTTTTTTACAAATAAGCTGGTTTATGACAAACTAGCAGGAGAAAAGTATACACATTTTATTCAATATTTTTTATGTAACCATGGGATTCTTCGTGAGGAAAAGGAAGATCCCAAGAAGCAGTCAGGACCAAGAGCTTATATACTTTTTAAATAAATGATAAATTTGTGGAGAAGTGAAAAGACAAAGGGATTTGAAGCAAAGGCAGTAAACTGTGGGAAAGTCACTAGGAAATATGTAGGGGAAATTACTGAAAGATCAGCGTTATTTTGTAGGTCTGTTTGTACAAATCCATTTCAGCATCAACTCCCAGTCTCTGGTGACAAGAATGTTCTTGTCTGGCTGGTAAGGGAAGGCGCTTTTCTCATGGGAAATTTTTTGACCAGCTTTTAGGTAGAAAGGGGTAGTCAGAGAGTCTTTCCTGCATCTGTTTTCCCCAGCGCCTTCAACTCAAAATAATCAATATACCAAACCAGCACATTTTGGCGTGGGGTGTTCTGGACCTCTCATTGCCCTTGAGCTACTTTGCAATTTCGTAAATTGCAAATTACTCCTAGAAATGCAAAATAAGTCTTGCCTATAGACATGCAAATTCACTCAGCCAAATGGAGGTTGCCTTCCCTCTTCACTGCACCTTGGGGGGAAAAAGTCAGATTAACAGCCCTTTGTAAATTCATTTTGACATTCCTTTACTCCACATAAATTTGTGTTTCTTTGACTTCTCCTTTAAACTGGTTGTAACATTGTACTGCTTCCCGCGTTAATAATTAATTTAGTTTTTAACATGTGTTGTTGTTGCTTCTAATCTCTGAGAGAGTCCTGTTATGATAGGAAAAGATAGGATAAAGTAGGCAGAGAGGGAAAGATTAGGACCTGAGGCCCCTGGGTGGGAAAAAACGCGTATTACAGGACAATACTGGGAGTGCCTGACCCCAGCAAACGCCCTTAGGCTTCAGGTTCCTCTTAAGAATGTAAGAGACACTACCTACTCCCCCTCAGAATTCCCTCAGGAATTTGCCAAAAGACCTGACTGAAAAAAAGTAGACCATAAAACCTGTGTGACCCACAGGGAACGGTTTGGCCATAGACCACCCTTCCTACAATGGACACGAGTCAATCAGGAATGGACAACCCAGCACCTAGAGTTATCCAGCCAATAAGGTAGGACCTAAGAAGGAGCAAGGGGGAAGGGAAAGGGGGGTGGGGGGGGCAGCCAGAGCCTTACAAAACAAAGTCCCTTGTCTACAGTCAAGGGTGTTCCCCTTCGAATGACCCCTCTCTGCAAACAGAGCTTTCATACTCTTCTTCCTTTCTGATCTTCTACTCTAATAAACTTCTGTCTGCCGCTCGTTCTTTGTCCACCTCTTTCTTCTTTGAAGCCGCGAGACAACACACTGCGGCTTCTTTACCTCAATACAGGTAAAGAATCCTGCAACAATAAGAGCTTAAATTTACAGAGTACTGAGTGTCAGACACCAGGTTATGTACTTTATCTGCGGAGCACCTGGGTGGCTCAGTCGGTTAAGTGTCCTACTTCGGCTCAGGTCTTGATCTCACGCTTTGTGAGTTCAAGCCCCATATGGGACTCTGCACTGACAGCTCAGAACCTGGAGCCTGTCTTCAGATTCTCTCTCTCTCTCTCTCTGCCCCTCCCCCGCTCACACTCTATCTCTCAAAAACAAACATTAAAAGAAAGTATTTTAAGTACTTTATTATTTAATTATTTAAGCACTTTATTTGCATTATTCCTATGAGCTAGGTACTGAGAACCAAAACCCTCTACTCCCATACTTGGCCTGAGCACTGAGAACCAAAACCTTCCCTTCCCATCTACAATTACAAGAGTGTAATTTCACTCTATTGGTTGGCATTACTTGACTGGGACAGTCCTGGGCTCTCCTGCCCAAGCAAATAGCTCGATTGTACATTACATGAATTTGCCATCCACCCTTCAGTGGAAAGCATTAATAGATGGCTTGTAGGTGACAATTCTTTGATTCACATTATTTGGCAATAAAAAGAAATTAAACACTTTCTTTGCTACAACATGGATGGACCTAAAAACATTTTGCTAAATGGAAAAAAAATCACAGAGGATCAGTTCTTGTATGATTCCATTCACAGGAAACAGCATAGTTATGGAGACCCACTTCAAGACCTCAGAGCCCATTTAAAGATTATTTTAAACGGAAGACTTTGATATACAGCAGAAACAGGAAGAAGCCTTTTCAGAGGCTCCCTTATATAACTAAAAAAAAAAAAGTCTTTCAAGCCTGAAACCGTCATAAACACCCTCAGGGTACCTCCCTTCCAGGAAGAAGAAGATGGGTCTCTCACACGGGGAAGATAAATGGCATAAACCAACTTTATTACAAACTGTCATACTTTCCCCTTGCTTCCCTAAAAGCCCATTTGTCTTTCCTGAGAACAAACAAAGAAACCCCACCAAACCTTTTGTTCTTCCCATAGAAACCCTTTGTCGCCCCCTTTCTTTCCTCTATTAAATTGATATATAAACCCCAATCTCTAGCTGTTCAGAGAGCCTCTTGAGCTGAATGGTCCAACATGCCTATAAAATAAGCTTTTCTTCTGTTCATCTGTCTATTGCTAATTCAAAGGCCCCCATTACGGAACCTAACTTGGTAGAGGAAAAATTTTCTCTCCCAAAACAGGCAAAGAGAATAGGTAAATCTATATTAGAGACAGAAAGTGTATCTGGATCTGCCTAGTGGTTGTGGCTGAGGTGGGTACTGGGGAAAATGGAGAATGAGTGCTAATAGGCAGGGGGGTTGTTTTGCGCGTAGTGAAAATGTTTTCAAATTGACTGATGACAGATGCACAAACTACACTAAGGGCCATTGAATTGTACACTTTAAATGGGCAAATTGTATAATCTGGGAAGTGATGAAGTTTGGGGTGATGGTGGGGTGGTCCGGAGACGACAGCCAAGAAAGAATTCTTGAAGACATCTTTGGTGCAAAAAGGTGATTTCGTTAAAGCACGGGGACAGGACCCGTGGGCAGGAAGAGTTGCACTGGAGTCGTGACTGGTAACTCATTATACACCCTCAGGTTGGGAGGGGGTCAGGGATGGAGTAAGTTCGGAAGCAAGGTTTCCAGGACCTTGACAGGCTAGCTGTTACTAGGGAAATACCATTTATTACCACTTAATAAAACCTCAGTCATGAGACCCTTCAGATGTGTATCAGGGAGCCTTAAGCTTGGGGCATGATTCTCTGCATATGTCTTGGGGCAGTGGAGATAAAGGAAGCAGACTTACAGGATTGTGGAGGTTGGGATAATGTTAAGCTAAGGTTCTCCTTTGCCCCCAGCAAAGTGTCATCCTTGAGGCAGCTGAGGTCCTCGAGGGAAGTTACTCAGCCTGTCTCAAGGATTTGTCAACGGGCTATAAGCAGTAAGGGAATTTAATTTTTTACTTGCCTTAGTTTCCCACATTACCATGGCAAGCCCTTAAACCCCTTTCCTTTGTTCTTGGGTAGCCGGGAGTGTCCAAGGAATATCACACATATTCCACCTGGCTGGGGTGGAGGAGGGGTGGTGCCAGCCTATATTTTGCCCTAAGCTTGCCCCAAACTCCTTCATCAGGACTTATATATCTCAATATAGTTTTGTTTTGTTTTTTAATTCTCTAAATCCTTCCTCTCAAATCCTCACCTTTCCCCACCAATCCTGGACTGTTGTATCATGATTCTTATTCAATCTTATCCTATATCAACTCCCTGGTATTGAAGACGATTGCTTGAAACGAAACTTGATATTCTCCGTACATTTTCACTTACCTTCCCCCTTTGAGACACTGCCTAAGCTTTGTCCAAGTGAGGTGTTTCTCCATATTAAACTTAGCTTTGTCCTGCTGACAGTAAGGGCTAGTTTGAGAGTCAGTGTGTGTGTGTGTGTGTGTGTGTGTGTGTGTGTGTGCGCGCGTGTGGTAAAATATACATACCATAAAACTTAGCATAGACACCATTTTTTAAAGTTTATTTATTTTGAGAGAGAGAGAGCGCGCAAGTGGGGCAGGGGCCGAGAGAGAGGAAGAGAAAATCCCAAGCAGGCTCCTCATTGTCAGTGTAGAGCCCCCTGAGGGGCTTGAACCCACAAACCAGGAGATCATGACCTGAGCCAAGTCAGACACTTAATCAACTGAGCCACCCAGGTGCCCCTAGCATATTCACCATTTCTAAGTGTACAGTTTGGCATTAAATACATTCACATTACTTGCAACCCTCATCACTATCTGTCTACAGAACTTTTTCATTATCCCAAACTGGAACTTCATAACTATGTAACAATACCCCTCACTGGTCTCCCCTGCTCCCAGCCCCTGGTAACCACTCTTCTGCCGTCTATACTCTAGGTATCTAATCTAGGTGGAATCATGCGATCTTTGTTTTTTGTCCGGCTTTTTTCACTTAGCATAATGCTTTCCAGGTTCATCTGGGCAGCGAGTATTGGACTTTCATTCCATAAACTCAATTCATCCACATTCAAACCTCAATTCATAATCTTTAGTCTTCTCTCTTTTACTCTGTTTTGTCCTCCCCCTAATTTCTGAAACACAAAGCTAATCTCATTCCTTCCCTGATTCCAATGCTTTGTTTGTTGTTGTTGTTGTTTTTTTTTTAACTAATCTCTACACCCAACGTGGGGCTCAAACTCAAAACCCCAAGATCAAGAGTCTCAACTGAGACTGCCAGGTGCCTCTGATTCAAATGTCTTAATGTAAAAGTCAAGAAATGGCAATGCGTGGCTGAAACTTCAGCTTTTCCAACACTTAGAAAATCAGAAGATTTTCCGTGGAAATCCTGATTTCTGGTGTCTCTGGAAGAATCGTATCATCTTGCAATATTTCCTGCATTGCCAAATAGCAACAACTACCCAGAGCCAACTGACAACTTCCTCCGCCCAGTCCATCCTGCTCAGCCGGCTCCACAGGGCCTGTAGACATTTGACTTTACAAGTCATGTTTGAACAGTTCCTTTGGGTCTACAAGAAAAAGCCAAGACAAAACCGTCTCCTTAGGCACAAATAGGTAAAGAATTAGACATCCAGGGTACCTGGGTGGTTCAGTTGGTTAAGTGTCTGGCTCTTGATCTCAGCTCAGGTTTTTTGGTTTTTGGTTTTTTTGAGTTTTTTGTTTGTTTTTTGTTTTTGTTTTTGTTTTGTTTTTTGAGCAGCAGGCAAAAGTTTATTAGAATATAAGACTAGAAAGGAAGAATAGAAGAAAAGCTCTCTTTACAGAAAGGAGACATTTGAACGTTCCTCTCAGCTCAGGTCTTGGTCTCAGGGTTATGAGTTCCAGTTCCACATAGGGCTCTGCGCTGGGGGTGAAGCCTACTTAAAAAAAAAAAAAAAAAAAAATTAGATGTCCATATCACCTTGGTGCGACCTTCAGAGCAGTGCTGATCGAAAACAAAATTAGAAGCAGGCTGAGATCTATAGCATATCATTTGTGTAAATTAAAATTATGTACACGTTGTAAGATAATTTATGTTTTACAAGAACATGTTCAAATAACATGATACATATCAAACACATGGGAACATTTGTGTAGGAAAATATGGGGAAAGGGGGATGGAGACTGGTGATACAGGGGAATGTAGAAAGGAAAACAAGAAAACAAGCAAGGCTTTGCCCAGAGCAATGATGGCGGGGTACTATGAGCTGAGAGGTGTACTGTGAGTGGAGAAATACAATGAACTTGATTAGCTGTAACTGATCAAAAAAAAAAAAAAAAAAGTAAAAACAAGAAGCTAAAACTCCTTAGCAGTTTTTATACTACCTTCCATGATGGTCTCTGCTCACCTTACCAGCCTTTCCTTTCTATTCCTCCTCCCATGAGTTCTGTGCTTGTGGCTACCTTATCTGTCCCTCATCCTAAACCAGAATGGTAATTCTTCCTTTTGGCCTGCAGAGATTCCATCAACCCTTCAAGACTCAACAGGAATGTCACTTTTTTCAGAACCCCTTCCCTGACATCTCCAGACAAGCAATAGAAATCTTCCTTGTGACTTGTCCCTTATTCAGCCTCAAATTACACTTTCATGTTGTTGTCATTATTTACATACAAATGTTTCCTCTATTATCAAATGTCTCCTGCAATATTGTGTGACCCCCCTTGTAAGCACTGACTAGTCACCTGCATATCCTTAGCACTTGTGTCAGGACTGGGTCCAAAGCAGATGCTTGATAAATAATTTGGGATCAGTGGGGCACCTGGGTGGCTCAGTTAAGCATCTGACTTTGGCTCAGGTCATGATCTCCTGGTTCGTGAGTTTCAGCCCTTCATTGGGTTCTCTGCTGTCAGTGCAGAGCCTGCTTTGATCCTCTCTCTCTCTCTCTCTCTCTCTCTCAAAACTAAATAGACATTAAAAAATTATAATTTGGAATCACTGACCATCATAAAGGAGAAGTCTCTCTAATTTTTGGAGACAATATAGAATAATGGTTAAATGTACAAATTTTGGGATAACATGGATCTGTGTTTGGAACAGTTTCATCACTTATTATCTGTCTGTCTTTGGGCAATTAATTAACCTCCCTAAATCTTCATCCTTTATCTGTTAATTGAGAAAGAAATGATTGATAACATACCATTCTTATAGAGTTGACCTGAGGTTTAAATTAAGCATGGAATGTAGGGGTGCCTGGGTGGCTCAGTGGGTTAAGCGTCCGACTTCGGCTCAGGTCATGATCGAGCCCCGCGTCAGGCTCTGTGCTGACAGCTCAGAGCCTGGAGCCTGTTTCAGATTGTGTCTCCCTCTCTCTCTGACCCTCCCCTGTTCATGCTCTCTCTCTGTCTCAAAAATAAATAAAAATGTTAAAAAAAAATAATAAAAAAAAAAAAGCATGGAATGTAAAATACAAGCCCAGGGGCACCTGGCTGGCTCAGTCTGTAGAACAGGTGCCTCTTGATCTCTGAGTGGTGAGTTCAAGTCCCACTTTGGGCATAGAGCTTACTTTAAAAAATAAAATTAAAAAAAAAAGAGACTCTTAAAAACTGAGAATAAACTGAGGGTTGATGGGGGTGGGAGGGAGGGGAGGGTGGGTGATGGACATTGAGGAGGGCACCTGTTGGGATGAGCACTGGGTGTTGTATGGAAACCAATTTGACAATAAATTTCATATTAAAAAATAAAAAATAAATAAATAAATAAATAAAAGCCCAGTTTCTGATACTTTAGAAGCCCTCAATTAATCATAGTTATGATGATCAACAATTTATTTTAGGGGCGCCTGGGTGGCTCAGTCGGTTGAGCGTCGACTTCGGCCCAGGTCATGATCTCACACTCCATGAGTTTGAGCCTCGAATCAGGCTCTGTGCTAACAGCTCGGAGCCTGGAGCCTGCTTCAGATTCTGTGTCTCCCTCTCTTTCTCTGCCTCTCCCCTGCTCATGCTCTGTCTCTCTCTGTCTCAAAAATAAATAAAAACATTTAAAAAAATTAAAAAAAAATAAATTTATTTTAGTTCCAGTAAAGCTTCTACTGTGTCACTTGCAAATTGCTGCCTGATAGACATTATAATCTATTATCCATAATACCTTTCAATGGCTGAAATATGTTTTCACTGGTTTATTTGTAAAGCGGATTTTTGCCAACTGAATTTGGGCTCGTTCTTACTATTTACCTATGAACCCTGTGACCAAGACTTCTAGAATACCCAATTCCAATTATGGCCAAAGAGGCATTTTTCTCATTAAATTCATACATTTAATTGGGACGTTTAAACCATTTAAATTTAATGGAATTACTGCTATGACTAGATTTAAATCTAACATCTTATCTTTTATTTGTTCCGTCTCTCTCCACCCTTTCCCTTTTCTGCCGTCCTTTGGATTAACTGAGTCTGTTTAAGATTCCACCTTACATCCCTTGTTGGCTTATTAAGCATAACGCTTCGCTTTGTTATTTTACTGGTTGTTTTATGGTTTCCAGTCTACATCTTTAACTTGTCATCGTCAACCTTTAAGTAAAATTGTATTCGTGTACATTTTACGAAGCTTAAAACAATATATGATCATTTGTCTTTTCCTGGGATTTGTACTACTGTCATACATTTTACTTCTACACACGGTATAAACCTCCAGTATATTATTATTTTTGCTTGAAGCAGCTCATTAGTTTTGAAAGACACCTAAAAATGTTTTAAAATCTTTTATACACATATATGCCATTCTTAGAGCTCTTCAGTCCTTTGTGTAAATCTGAGTTTCTAACTGGTATAACTTTCTTCTGGAAGAACTTCCTTGAATATTTCCTGTAGCGTAGGTCTCCTGGCGATGAATTCTTTTACCTTTTCTATCTTTCTTTTTTTGTCCATGTTTATTATTTATTTTTGAGAGACTGAGTGTGAGCAGGGGAGAGGCAGAAAGAGAGGGAGACACAGAATCCGAAGCAGGCTCCAGCCTCTGATCTGTCAGCAAAGAGCCCGATGGGGGGCTCGAACTGTGAGATCATGACCTGAGTGGAAATCGGAAGTGTAACGGACCGAGCCACCTTTTCTATCTCTGAGAAAGTCTTTATTTTACTTCTAAAAAAATGTATTGAGGTGAAATTCATATAACCTAAAAATCATTTTAATTCTTTTTAATGTTTATTTATTTAAGACAATTTTTTTTTAATGTTTATTTATTTTTGAGACAGAGCATGAGCAGGGGAGGGTCAGAGCATGAGCAGGGGAGAGTTAGAGAGAGAGGGAGACACAGAATCTGAAATAGGATCCAGGCTCTGAGCTGTCAGCACAGAGCCCGACACGGGGCTCGAACTCACAGACTGAAAGATCGTGACCTGAGCCGAAGTCGGACGCCTAACCAACTGAGCCACCTAGGCGCCCCTAATGTTTATTTATTTTTGAGAGAGAGATAGAATGAGTGGGAGAGGGGAAGAGAGACAGGGGGGGACACAGAATCCGAAGCAGGCTCCAGCCTCTGAGCTGGCAGCACAGAGCCCTACGTGGGGACTGAACCCATGAACCATGAGATCATGACCTGAGCCGAAGTCGGACGCTTAGCCGACTGAGCCACCCAGGTGCCCCTAACCTAAAATCATTTTAAAGGGAACAATTGAGTGGCATATAGTCCACTCACAATGTCTTGCAACTACTACCTCCATATAGTTCCAAAACATGTCCATCTCTCCCAAATAAAAGCTGTCAGCACAGAGCCTGACCCGAGCCGAAGTCAGATGCTCAGCCGACTGAGCCACCCAGGTATCCCTACCTCATTCCTTTTTATGACTAAACACATTGTATGTGTATATCACACTTTGTTTTTCTATTCCTTGATGCACATTGAAGCTGTCTCCACCTTTTGACTATGATGAATAGTGATGCATTCATGTGCCTGTATTTGTTTGCATCCCTGTATCAGCTCTTTTATGTCACCTTTATTTTGAAAAGCATTTTGCCGGGTGTAGAATTCCAGGTTGACAGTTATCTCTCCTTTGAATACTTTGAAGATGTTTCTGCATTCTCATATGGTTTGCATCCTCATTTCTGATCCTCTAAACAGAGTATTTCTTTTTACTCTGACAGCTTTTAAGATTTTCTGTTTATCGCTGGTTTTAAGCAATTTGAGTATGACGTGCCTTGGTGTGGTTTTCTTCCTGTTTCTTGTGCTTCTTGTCTTAGATCTTTGGGTTTATCATTTCCATCAAATTTGGACATTGTCAGCCATTCTACTTCTCACTTCAGTCTCCTTTAGCACTCTTAATGTATGTACTCTATTTTTTTTTAATTTTTTAAAGTTTATTTATTTATTTATTCTTAGAGAGAGAGTAGGGGAGGGGCAGAGAGAGAGAGAGAGAGAGAGAGAGAATTCCATGCAAGCTCCATGCTGTCAGCACAGAGCCCAATTCCGGGCTCAAACTCACGAACTATGAGATCATGACCTGAGCTGAAATCAAGAGTTGGACACTCAACCGACGGAGCCACCCTGGTACCCCAGTGCTGTACTTTAGATCCCTTGAACATGTCCCTGGCCCACGGATCTCTCTTTTTCATTTTGGATATTTTCTCTCGTTGTGTATTTAAGTTCATCATTTTTTCTTTTGTAATGCCTAATCTGCTGTAATTCCATAAAATGTATTTTTCATCTCAGACATTGTGGTTTAAATCTCTAGAAGTTTGATCTGGCCCTTTTTAATATTTTCATACATCTACTTAACTTGCTCAGTTTCTTTTCTACCTTCTTGAATATATGGAATATAATTATAATAACTCTTTCTGATGTTCTTATTTATTCTATCACTTGTGCCATTTATGGATCTGTTGCTATTGATTGGTTATTCTCCTCATGATGCATTATATTTTCCTGCATCTTTGCATGCCTCATCATTTTTTATTAAATGTCAAAACATTATGAATGTTTCCTTGTAGAAAGTTGGATTTTTTTTTTATTTAAAAAAAAATTTTTTTTAACGTTTTTATTTATTTTTGAGACAGAGCATGAACGGGGGAGGGACACAGAGAGAGGGAGACACAGAATCAGAAGCAGGCTCCAGGCTCTGAGCCATCAGCCCAGAGCCCGACGTGGGGCTCGAACTCATGGACCGCAAGATCGTGACCTGAGCTGAAGTCGGACGCTCAACCGACTGAGCCACCCAGCCGCCCCTAAAGTTGGATATTTTTGTATTCATACACATTTATGTATGTATGTATGTATGTATTATATTTATTTATTTATTTTAGAGAGAGAGAGTGAGCTGGGGAAGGGGCAGAGGGAGAGATAGTATGCACGCGCGAGAGTGAGAGAGAGAGAAAGAGAGAGAGAACCTTAAGCAGGCTCCATGCTCAGTGTGGAACCTTATGCAGGGCTCGATCCCATGACCCTGGGATCGTGACCTGAGCTGGAATCAAGAGTCAGACATTCAGCTGACTGAGCCACCCAGGCACCCCTCATGTACATATGTTTGAGCTTTTTTCTGGGATATAGTAAACATACTTGGAACACTGGTACTCTCTGTCAAGGATGAGGGTGGCTTTTTTAAAGTTTGTTAGGTAGGACTAGTACAGCCTTTGGTAAGGGCTGGCTTTTGCCACTACTGAGACAATGTCTTTCTGGGCATTATTCTACCCTATGTCCTTTAATTATCAAGTTCTTTCCCTTCTGGCTGGTGGGAACACAAAGTATTCTTACATTTTTGTGAGGTTCAGGGATTATTTCCTCTAGTCCTTCTGGGTGGCTCTTACAGTTGAGTAGTTTCCTCATACGATGCACTGATGTGTGCTCCGCAAAACCCATGAGGTGCCTCTCTACAGCTCACTGGAGCCTCTACCCTTCTCTCTGCTCTCTTCCCTCTCTAGAACTCTGCCCTGTGAACTCTAGCCACCTGTGCCCCGTGGGACCCCCAACTCCAGCTGCTACCCTCAGGGAGCATGCTAGGTTCACCTGAATTTCTACTGTCTGTGTTACAGCCCCCATGCACTAAAATGGACCCACAGTAGGCTCATCTCACTTGTTTCCGCCACTCTCAGGGGATCATTGTCCTACATTGCCTGATGTCCGATATCTGAAAATTATTGTTGCGTGTATGTATATTGTCTGTTTCTGTAGTTGTTTCATTTGGGAGGGTGACTGTTGCTACATGTTGGCCAGAAGAAGAAGCCTCCCTTCCACATAATTTAATTCAATTCTTAATTACTCTGTGGTAGATACTATCATTACAGATGAGGCATCTGAAGCTTGGAGAAATGAACAACATTGCACAGAGGTTTGCATGGTATATGACCTGTGGGAACTAAAACCAAAGCAAGCAAGCAAAAGATATAAAACTCTCCTGATGGAAGGTACAGTGGTAAATCAAAAACTGTGCAAAAATCATCTGGCCCCCAATATTGTGCCCTTTTTACCCCTCTCACTGCCTCGGGGCAGTGTTTCTCAGGGTTATGACCTCCTGCAGTACAAACACCTGGAGGACTGGTATAAAGTGCCTATTTCTGGGTTCCGTCCCGGATACACTGAATCAAAATCTCTGGCGTGACTCTTTAGAATGTGTATTTCTAGGGCGTCTGGCTGGCTCAGTAGGTTAAGCATCCAACTTCAGCTCAGGTCGTGATCTCATAGCCGCACAATGGGCTCTGTGCTGACAGCTCAGAGCCTGGAGTCTGCTTCGGATTCTGTGTCTCCCCCTCTCTCTCCCCCTCCCCTGCTCACGCCCTGCCTTTCTCTCTCCCTCTCTCTCTCTCTCTCTCTCAAAAATAAATGAACATTAAAAACAAGTGTATATTTCTAACAAATTTTCTTTTTTTTTCTTTTTTTAATTTTTTTTTTTAACGTTTATTTATTTTTGAGACAGAGAGAGGCAGAGAGGCAGAGCATGAACGGGGGAGGGTCAGAGAGAGGGAGACACAGAATCTGAAACAGGCTCCAGGCTCTGAGCTGTCAGCACAGAGCCTGACACGGGGCTCGAACTCACGGACAGCGAGATCATGACCTGAGCCGAAGTCGGCCGCTTAACCGACTGAGCCACCCAGGCGCCCCTCTAACAAATTTTCTATACCTGAGAAATAGACAAAGTTCCACAAGAACTTTTGATTTTATCCTCTCTCAAATCTCTCCAGGAATATTTCTCTAGTTTCTCTTTCTGGTTTCTTCAACTTTCCTTTGTATTTGGCTCTTTCTTTTTAGAAAAAAATATTCAATTTTCCCCCAACTTAAAAAAATAAAAAAAGGCTCTTTTAGTTCTAGTCACCTGATGACAGAGCCCTTCTCTTTCACATTTAAGCTTTTCTTAATGAAAACTTTTCAACTGAAGTGTAACATATACACAGAAAAAGCACAAATTTTAAGCGCAGAGCTAAGTTTTCTACATGAACCCATCCATGTAACTCCCACCCAGATCAATAAATAGAACATTACCAGCAACCCAAATGTCCTCCTCATATCCCTTCCCCCTTCCTTCCCAAATGTACCCATTAATATGATTTCTAACACCTTGATTAGTTTTGCCTGCTTTTTGCCTTTCTATAAGTAGAAATGTACAGTATGCGTGCTCTTGTGTTGGTTTCTTTTGCCCAATTTAATATTTATAAGATTGATCCATTTTCATTCATACAGTACTCTGCCTTATAAATATGCTAACATTTTTTAATCCATTTACTGTTGATGCATGTTTTGGTTGTTTCCAGAATTTGGCAGTTGGAAATAGTGCTGCTATGAATATTCCTCTGTATGCCTTTTGGTAAACTGTGAAGTTAGAGGGAGCACAGTCTACAAAAGCACCCTTATTTCTGACACCACTTGCAAGTTCAGGAGTTCCCAAGAACTTCCCTAGTTTCAATAATTTTCTAGAAAGACTCACAGAACTCATTAAAAGCTATTATACCCATGGCTTCAGTTTATGCTGCTGCATTTCTTTCTCTTTCTTTCTTTCTTTCTTTCTTTTTTTCCTATAAAAGGTTTTTTGTGTTTTTTTTTTTAATGTTTATTTCTTTTTGAGAGAGAGAGAGAGAAGGAGACAGAGAATCCCAAGCAGGCTCCACACTGTCAGTGCAGAGCCTGACTCCGGGCTTGAACCCAGGAACCGTGAGATCATGACCTGAGCCGAAATCAAGAGTCGGATGTTTAACTGACTGAATTACTCAGGTGCCCCTGAAGGTTTTATTTTTTAAGTAATCTCAACATCCAACACGGGGCTCAAATTCACAGCCCTGAGATCAAGATTCGCCTGCTCCAGGGACTGAATAGCCCCAATGCTGCTTCATTTCTATGTGGTTCCTTGGGTGATCTCTTCTACTTCTGTCATTTCAACTATCATCTATATGCCAACAACTCCTAGATCTGTATTGTTACCCATATCTCTCTCGTGAGTCCAGATCCAGTTGCCTACTGAAATATTTCCACTTGTGTATATATGGCAGGCACCTGGAACTCAACGTGTGCAAAACTGAATTTGTCTTCCTCCATGATTCTTACCTGTCCTGCATTTCCAGTGTCAGTTAATGACCTTTCTATCCATCAAGTTAGCCAACCTAGAAACAGGAGCATTCATGTGCCCTTCTCTCTACCTCTTCATCCAACCACCAAGTCCTTAAGTTGCTTCCTTTTTGTCTCCAAACTATTTTTTAACAGGCTTATTTTGGCATGGGGCTGGAAGTTGGGCCAAGGAGAAGAGAGGTCGACAACTCCCAGCCCACTTAACTGAGGAGAGGGTCAGGAGTCCTGGGCATTTGCTCTGCCACTGACCTTGAGTGAGTCACCTGACACCTGGGCTTCATAGCCTACACATAGGAGGTTGCACTAAATAGCTTCTAGTGGTAAAAATCTGATTCTAGAGGTGATCTTAGCACTAGCAGCTCTAAGCACAGTTAGAGGTAAAGGAAAATAGGAAGTGAAAAGAAGAAATAGGAAATGAGATTTAAGAGGCTTGGAATAGAAGAGAAAAAGGTTGCAGGTGAGGCTTAATGTGGATCCCAAGGAATGGCCATCCCTGGGGTAAAAATGGACTGGTGGGGATGGAGATGAAAAGGTTTTATTTCTTTATTTTTAAATTTTTAATCTCAACCATCACTTTGCCGTCAGAGTATACACCTAATGCAGCCAAACTGCACAGCGGCTTGTCCTGTTTGTTCTTGATGATCCTGACTTAAACCCATCTTGCTTAGTACCCTTTGCTTACAAAAATCTCCAACCAGATAAACCAAGGTGACCTCTATTTCGTTCTGTTGTTAGGTTTCGTAGGGTTTTAGAAGGACAAGCAACCAGGCAGGAGTATACCGGGGAGGGCAAAGAACAAGATGAGGTATCGCGAAGGACGGGATGAGGAAAGCGGTATGGGAAGCGCGTCGGGCGGTCCTAGGCTTCCTCGCACGCGGCGCGGGACGGGCGAGGCCCGGCCCACGGACTGCATTTCCCAGGCTCAGTCGCCCCGCCTGGCCCCGCCCCCTCCGCCGCTGCGGCCCCGCCCCCGCCACCCCGGGCGGCGCGGCGTGGCTCGGATCGTCTCCGCTCGGCTCGGCGCCCGCCCGACTTCCCAGCGGCCCCGTGCGGCCCGGGCATGCCCAGTTCGGGCGCAGCGGCCCCGGCCCTGGGAGCGCCCGGGCGGGAGCTGGCGGCCGGGCGTGAAGGGGCCAGGAGGAGCCGAGCGGACACGCGGTGGGCGAGGGGCCGGGCGGCGGAGCGGCCGGGTAGGTGCAGAGTGGCCGAGCCAGGCCCCTGGCGCCGCGTAGCGGGCGCGCGGCTGGGGCCTTGCGAGGCAGGGGCGGTAAGGGCGTGCGAGGACAGGGAGGCCCCGAGCGCGGAGGTGCGGGGTTCCGGGCAGGGGCTCCTGGAGGGGACCCCTGGCAGGAAGGTGCGGGCCCGAGCGGGGTCGGGCCGGGGCGCGGGACGCTGCCCCAGGTGCGGCGCGTCTATGTTTAGCTCTGCGTGTGACCGGAGGTGAGCGTGCTCCGCACCTCGTGTACGGCTGGGTTGCGGGAGGAGACTAGTTTCCGGTCGAAATTGGCAAGGAGCTAAGGCGAAGATGCGTCTGAGCCCGTGGGCCCGGGGCAATCCGTGGAGCCCCCTTGAGACGTGAGGATGCTCACCCTTTCTGCACCTGGTGTGGGCTAGGACAGGTTCCTGCTTTCCGGGCTTGGTGGCTTAGAAATGAAAGGACAGGAATGTGCCTCAGTAGATGCTTAATAAGTTCTAATGACTGCTGAGAATCTAATGGCCGTCTGTAGATCTAGGTTCAGAAGTTGTCCATGGGATGGCTCGGGTTAAACTAATTGCAAAGCTTGAGGAAAAAGGAGTCCCGACAGAAGGTCTGAACACCAGGGTTTTGAAGATTGTAATAGCCTTTCATTTGCTGTGATTTTGAGCAAGCCATTTAACTTCGGAGACTCAGTTCCTCCAGCTGTAAAATGATGGGAACCAGATGCATCTTCATTCCTTCCAGCTCAGTTGTAACGTTCCTCCTGTGTGGTCTTAAATTGTGTCAAGTTCTGTTTTTCTCCATGCTTCAGTTTTTGTCAAACCGGACAATCACCAAGAATTCCTGAAGGAAGGCTGTTAGGGTCTCTGTAGAGAATTGAAGTGACTTGTCCTACCAAGGCTGCTGTTGGCCACTAGGTAACCTGCCACTTGTACGTGCAGAAACCAGGTGTTCATGGCCACGGTTCAGATAACACAGCTGTTCTGCTGGACTAGAACTGCCGTGCTTCGTGCCCTGTGAGAAATCCAGACTAAGTGATTGGCTTCCTTAAATTCCCAGGCTAGTTCATGTTTATTGGGATTATGTTTATATAGAAGTTACCATTTTCATGTTATATCTTGTGTTCAAAAGACGAATGGAGAATTTTAAGATCCTTAATTTATAGATGAGAAAGTAGCTGGTTAAGAGTGAATCCGTGATAGTCTTTACAAACTGGTATCATCCTTGAACAGTTATTATTCACCTGGCAGCGAGTTATCCTGTCACTGTGAGGTGTTTTTGTTTTCAACTGGGAGTGTTAACAGAAGTTTCTTACCCTAGAAACTTCTTTATTCTGAAGTAATGGGATTTGACCTCAGGAGCAGATGGTACATATGGTGTTGTAAAAGTTGCCTTCCTACCACTATATTCCTTGTTCTTCTGGTTCTGGGTGGCACTAGTCCAGTTGGGTCAAGGTACAGTTTGAAGTGGTTATATATGTGACAAAATGTGCTTGTGTTTTGAGAGTTGAGTTTTATACAAGATGCTTGTGAAAGTCTCTCATAATTTTTGAAGCTAGATTTCTCATTCACCTGAGAAATGCATAAAATGAAAAAGTTACAGTATTTTAAAGAATGTTTATATACATGAACTTTTTTGGCCCAGTTTATAGTCCACCGTTTCTTGCGTGCATATTAAAATTGTGTGTATAGGGGCGCCTGTGTGGCTCAGTCAGTTGAGCATCCGACTTCGGCTCAGGTCATGATCTCCCGGTTTGTGGGTTCGAGCCCCTGTCGGCCTCTGTGCTGACAGCTCAGAGCCTGGAGCCTGCTTTGGATTCTGTGTCTCCCTCTCTCTGCCCCTCCCCTGCTCATGCTCTGCCTCTGTCTCTCAACAATAAATAAATGTTAAAAAAAAATTGTGTGTATATATATGTATATATTTAAAGTTGAAAACAGAGGGAGGCTTATTTGGTGGTCTAGGTGGGCAGTTTCACATTGTACCTTAAGCTCACTTGTATACCAGAGGATCCTGTGCATGAATTATAGTATTTAGTAATTCTTGCTAGAACTTTCATCTTGCTCTTGTGTTTTCATTCAAGTGTTTGAGGTTATACATCCAGCATAAATAATCGCTTAGGAGGATACTGAAATGTAATTATCACTCATCAAATCCTCAAGTATTTGGGAAGTGTAGAAGGGATAGTTAGGGACTTCAAGGCCTAAGGAGGCCTGGTCCAAGAGCACATTTACCCCATATAAAAGTGAAAGAGTGGGAAGTAATTTAAAATTTGTATTGCTTCGGTCGCCTGGGTCCCCAGTCGATTGTGAGATCGACCCCACATCCAGCTCCACACTGAGCGTGGAGCCTTCTTGGAATTCTCTCTCTCCTTCTTTTCCTCTCTTCCTCTCTCCCTCTCTGCCCCTCCCCTGCTCACGTGGTTACTTTATCTCTCAAAATAAACGTGAAAAAAATTGTATTGATTTCAGGTTTCAGCTGTTGCAGGTGTTATCTTAGTTCACTGTGTATCTACGGGAGTGCTGGAATCTTCTGCACTCTGAGTAGAGATGTAAATACATGGAAAACATCATCGTGTAGAAATGTACGTGAGGTAACTTACCTCTAAGATAACTGTTTGTTGCCCCATTATTTTCCATCTGTTTCCAGGTCCTTCATGATGAAAGATTTTGAGACGCTTCTCTCTCCTGTGTAGTTAGTAGTTTGGGTGGTGAAGAGATGGCTGACAGTGTCAAAACCTTTCTCCAGGACCTTGCCAGGGTAAGTATGTCATCAAGTAATCTCTTGATCTTTTTGCTACAGAAACCGACTAGGAAATCCTTTAGGGTTTTTTTGGGAATTTTTATTTTATTTGTTGGGTTCTTCACATGCAGGTTTTCATTCTCATCCATACTACTCAGGACAGTAAGTATTGTCCTGCATCTTCCAGAAGCTTGAGAGACCTATCTAGTGCATGTCTCTAGTATTGGAACCTTGGTCAGTTTGGCTCCAGAGCCTTTTCTTTAGAAAGATTTTTAGTGGGGGTGCCTGGGGGACTCAAGTCAATTAATCGTCCAACTTCGGCTCAAGTCATGATCTCATGGCTCATGAGCTTGAGCCCTGTGTTGGGCCCTGTAGTGACAGCTCAGAGCCTAGAGCCTGCTTGGGATTCTGTGTCTCCCTCTCTCTCTGTCCTTCCTCCACTTGTGCTCTCTCTCTCTCAAAAAATGAATAAACATTAAAATAAAGAAATGAAAAGCTTTTTATTTTGGGGGCGCCTGGGTGGCTCAGTCGTTAACCATCTGACTTTGGCTCAGGTTATGATCTCACATTCATGAGCTCGAGCCCTGCATCAGGTGAGCACGAACCCCGCTTCGGGTAAAACACGAGCCCTGCTTCGGGTGAGCCTCCTTTCTCTCTCTCTCCCTCCCTCCCTCCCTCCCTCCCTCCCTCTCTCCCTCTCTCCCTCCCTCCCTCCCTCCCTCTCTCCCTCCCTCTCTCCCTCCCTCTCTCCCTCTCTCTCTCCCTCCCTCTCTCCCTCTCTCTCTCCCTCTCTCCCTCCCTCCCTCTCTCCCTCCCTCTCTCCCTCTCTCTCTCTCTCTCTCTCTCTCTCTCTCTCCTCCTCCCTCCCTCCCTCCCTCCCCCCACTCTCCCCCCCCCTCTTTCTCTGCCCCTCATGGGATTATCTCTCTCTCTGCCCCTCCCTCACTTCTGCCCTCTCTCTCAAAAAAAAGTATACTGATACTTATATTAAAAAAAAAAACTTCTCATTTTGGAATAATTTTAGACTTACACAAAAGTTGCAGGATAGTACAAAGAGTTGCCCTATATCCTTCACCAGCTTCCCCTAATGTTATGTTATGTAACCTTGGTCCACTGGTCAAAATTAAACAATGAACATTACCTACTCTATTACCTACTCTATTCATATTTGCATTACAGAACCTATTTTCTCCCCATTCTACATGGTGCAGATGATACTCTAGGAAAATGTCCCATAAAGATCTGTTTAGGACTTAATAACCCAAATTAACCAATAGCACACAATTCCATCATAGTGGATGTCTGAGACTTAATGCCCTGGTTGTAGCCCATGTAGCTGTATTCCTGGGAGCAAGAGAGAGGTCCCTTCAATTGGTGGGGGGGGGGGGGGGGGTGGAGGGGAACATGGGGGCGGTCCTTGCTCAGTGGGAGTGCTTAAAAGTTCATTACATTTTAGAGTAAAAGAGGGGGAATTGGAGTATCTCAGAAGGGTCAAAGAGACTTCATGCAATGAGATCTACTTTTAATACCTTTACCTCCTCATCTTGCCATTCTTGTGCTGTAAAATTCCAACCCTGAATCAGGTGTACAATGTACTGTTTAATGTTTGTCTGCCCCAGTAGACTGTAAACATCTCAGAGGTGGGGATCTTGTCATTGTTCTAGCACATACAAGGCCCTCAGCCATTTAAACTTAACTACCTTAAATATTTAAACAATTTGTGGAAGATTTAGAAGTTAAAAGCAAAATAAGACTAGTAAGATCAGGTGCACACTGGCAATTTATGCTATCAGTGGTTAGTACATAATCATTTGCCCATTCCCATTTTTATGTATCCTGGGAGTTATATCTAAAGTTTGTTTTAGCTAATAACAATAGGTAAAAATGCCATTTTTGAGTCCAGATTGGCTTTTGCTTCCAGAATGTCTTTTTTCTTCCTATTCTTTGTGAGGTTGAATACCCCAGTGCTACCATTCTACCCTGGAAATAAGCTTTTTGGGACACATATTTTAAACTTTTTTTTGTCGTTTTTTGGTTGTATACTCTTCCTGCTAAATTATACATTTATTGAGCATTTTTATATGACCAATGTCTAGCTTATTGAAGATGCTTAATGTGTGGGTGAATGGATGGATAAATGAGTGTAGTTTTTGGGGCTGGGTGATAGGCAATTCTGGAGGTTGTAGCACTAACAATTTTCTGCTATTGGAGCTCTTCCAATATGGTTGGCAAGAGCTTCTGTCACTGTCTTAATAGACTTAACCTTCTCCCCCTTCATACACTCTTTAAGGACATTTTTTTCTCCAGCTCTACCGCCATATTATCTCTGTCTTATGTGGCATGCTCTTATCCTCCAGCTGTTCACATTTTATAGTAATGATTTCTTTGTGTCTTTCTCCATCTGTGGTCATTCTAGAGACCAGTGTTTAATTTGTCCTCAGTATCACTAGAGTTTAGCACAGGATAGAGGACATACTAGGGGCATTTGATTAATACTGAAAGAATATAGGGGAGGGCAATACTGGGCTCTGTAGTCTTAAGTGTAGAGGGATTGGAAAGCCACTGTTTTGCAACCATGTTCTTCAAACTTGGTTTGAGCAAGAATTGTCAGTGGGTACTAAATCTAGGGCAGAGAACTTGAGCAGGATACTTGCCTGGTCTCAGCCCTGTCTGCCCACCCATAGCTGATTAATTGCAAGATGAAAAGTTTGCAACCATATAGTGGAGAAAAGCTGGACAACCCCTTGACTGAGTATGTAAAATTAACATGACTCGCAAGGGCAGACAGATGTCATGTGTCTCTGGATGTAATACCGGGAAGGGCACATCAGCACTTCTGTGATATTCCTGCCCCAAAAGGGGCAACATGGGTCTAATTGTGAGTGGACCTGAATTGAGAGAATAGCATGAAATAACTGGCCTCTGTATTTCAAAAAGAAAGACAGGCTGAAGAGCTGTTTCTGATTGAAAGAGGCTAAAGAGCCATGACCGCTAAAGGTAGTATATGATTCTGAACTGATTTCTGACACGGTGAAGGGTAAACATGCCCTAGAGGGCATTATTGGGACAAATGGAGAAACTGGAATATAGACTGTAGATTCAAGTATTTCGGTATTAAATTTCTTGAATTGGTAACTTGTGTTTATATGGAAGAATATCATTCTTAGAAATACACATTCTGATATAGGAAAAATGCATATGTGTAAATAATTAATTCACCACATTTATTATTACTTCGCAAAGCTGGAGAAAGGATATTTGGAAGTTCTATTCTTACAACTCCTATAAATTTTGAATTATATCAAAAGATTAAGTCTCCCTTAAGCCATGTAGCAGAGAAATTTCAATAGTTTCCACTGTTATTTCACTTTATGTAATTTTGGAAAGTCTCCTGATGTGTATTCCTCCCTCTTTAATACAGGGAATCAAAGACTCCATCTGGGGAATTTGTACCATCTCAAAGCTCGATGCTCGGATTCAGCAAAAGAGAGAGGAGCAGCGTCGAAGAAGGGCAAGCAGTGTCCTGGCACAGAGGAGAGCCCAAAGTATAGAAAGGAAACAAGAGAGGTAACAGCGGGGGCTGATGTCAGAAAATATCTGAGGGGGAGGGCGCTTCAGAAAGTGGCTGGTCCTTAGTGTAGAATGAAGACCTTATATAGTCAATTAGAGTTTCAGTATCCCCTTTGTTTTTTGTACTTTTTTTCCAAAAAAATGTTACGGGTGACTCTTTTTCTTTTCCCCACGTTCAGTTAAACTAGGGTCTACTAATAATGCTTGTTCAGAATATCATGGTGTTTTGGGGCACCTGGGTGGCTCAGTTGGTTGTGTCTGACTCTTCAGTTTGGCTCAGGTTGTGATCTCAGGGTCGAGGGATCCAGCCGCCTCCCCCCCCCAATCAATCAATCAATCAATATTTTAAGAAATTAAAAAAAAAAGAATGCAGAGATTTATATAAACTGACATTTAAAAAATAATGTCATGGTGTTTTAAAAAGACAGAATGGTGAATAGAGAACTGCAAATAATAATTATAAGAATCTGTTTTCCTAGAAATATTTTTCTTTAATGTTCATGTATTTTTGAGACAGAGGGGGAGAGAGTGCACAGGAGAGAGCGCTCCCAGGCGAGTTGAGGAGGGGCAGAGCAAGAGGGAGACAGATCTCCGAAGCAGGCTCTGTGCTGAGCCCAACGCAGGGCCTGAACTCAGGAACCATGAGATCATGACCTGAGTCGAAGTCGGACATTTAACCGCCTGACCAACTGAGCCACTCAGGAGCCCCTAAGAAATATTTTTAACCATTTCTTATTGACACTGGGAGAACATTGAGAGAACAGTAGGTGCTGGAAAAATAATGGTAACCAACAAAAGGTAATGGTGAGTGAGTGAGTGAGTGAATGATGATTTGGAAATGGCCTGTGTGCCATATTAGCTGAATGCATGTGGTCTTTTCCAGTGAGCCGCGTATCGTTAGTAGAATTTTCCAGTGCTGCGCTTGGAATGGTGGAGTATTCTGGGTGAGTTCTTTTTCCTCAAATGCCCGGTGCCTTACAAGCATCTTCAGATTGTTGCTCTCTTAATAGCTTTCAATTCTTTTCTTGAAACTGAGACAAGTAGCTTTCACCTACTGATACATGCTTAAACCATAACTGGGAATCTGTACATCTGCAATGATTTTATTTCCACTCAAAGAACACTTGTATGTAAATGTCAGGGATAGCCCTGAATATACACTTCATTTTTAAAAAACGACTCATTCACAAGTTTTAATGTTAGCGGTAACAGTTTCTCTTGACATGGGGCATTTTGGAGAAGAGCAGCTATCAGAAGGGAAAGGCAGAAGGACAAGAGCAAGGTTATCCTTGCACCTGGTCTTATCATTCTACTAGAATTGATGACTATTGAAAACCCACACCAGAAAATGTTGCCTAGAGTTAACTGAGAGCCAACACGGGCTTAAGCGAAATTTGAGTACTTTGAAGAACGGGTAGTGAGATTTTTTTTTTTTTTTTGGACTTGGAATTCCATGTAATCCAACTTGTCTTAATCCAAACATTTCACAGATGTTTTCGGATATTTGCTTAATAAAATATTACTATGTATTTAGTATGTGCCTGTATTTTGGTCTGAATATTATTTAAAATGTTTGTCTGTGTCCCTAAGACCCTCTGTTTTTACAAGCAATGTCAGGTTTGTACCTTAGAGAAGGACTAGGCTGTAGAAACGGGTCAAGTTTTGGTGCCTCTTCAGGGCTCCTTGAAAAGGCACCTCCATCTGGAAAATGACACTGAAACTTGGAACTCTTTTTAAAGAAGAGCTTTTAATGTTTACTTTATTCTTTCCTTTAGTTAAGTCTCCTCTTGTTTTATCGAGTGTTTATTCCTGTACTCCAGTCAGTAACAGCCCAAATTATTGGTAAGTATATGCATTCCTGGGTGCCTGGGGCGGAGGTACAAGGGATTGTCCCTGTCTCCCTCAGTTTACCGAACACTTCCCTGTTCCAGGAGCTTTAGCTGTTTTTAGCTCAAGCCTGTCAACAACCCTTTGAGTGGGTACTGTTACCAACATCATTTTCGTGGATGAGAAAATGGAAGTTAGTTACCTGAGGTTAAACTATTAGTAAGGGGCCGAGCTGGGATTTAAACCCAGGTAGTTTCCTTTATACTGTGTACTGTCAAAGGTCTGTGATGT
Source organism: Acinonyx jubatus (assembly GCF_027475565.1). Lineage (NCBI taxonomy): Eukaryota > Metazoa > Chordata > Mammalia > Carnivora > Felidae > Acinonyx > Acinonyx jubatus. Next base: position 91,010,079 of record NC_069390.1, on the reverse strand, counting down.
GTCAGTCAGCACCCGGTAAGCGGGTCTGTCTCAAGGTAAGCAGCACATATCTAGGACTATTCCAATGAGAGCTGTGGCTAGAATTTGATGTGTCTACGAAGAGGAGAACTATCTGAAGTAGTCATGGTCGTGTGCTGGAAAGAAACACAGGGTGTGTGTGTGTGTGTGTGTGTGTGTGTGTGTGTGTGTGTGTGTGGTGAGGGAGAATAGTCACCAAGTAGGGGGTTCCGTATTCGGTCTTTTTTGTTTTTCATTTCTCCAGTTACAGTGACAACTCTCTTTTCCCCTTTCTTAGGTGATCCATCACTACATGGAGATGTTTGGTCGTGGCTGGAATTCTTCCTTACGTCCATTTTCAGTGCTCTTTGGGTACTTCCTCTGTTTGTGCTTAGCAAAGTTGTCAATGCCATTTGGTTTCAGGTAGGTCCAGGAGAGAATGGAGTCTGGGTGCTGCCGCATGATGGGTTGGTGGGTGGCAGGTTTTAGCCTGTGAGTGGTGGCCATGCAGGAACGATTTCATAGCCTTAACCTTTGTCGGTCATGCAGCCAGTGGTGATTTTTGTGCTCTTGTAAAAAAAAAAAATGGAATTACTGTCGCAGTCGCAAAAGCATCTCATGGCCAGATGTCCGGGGGCTTTTCTCACCTGGCGGATCTAATGGTAGATCAGTGGCCTTAGCTTTGGGAATGGATAGTGAAGCCGTCTTATTCATGTTTTGGTGAGCTGCTTTCTCTGTTACAGGACATAGCTGACCTAGCATTTGAGGTGTCAGGGAGGAAGCCTCACCCATTCCCTAGTGTCAGCAAAATAATTGCTGACATGCTCTTCAACCTTTTGCTGCAGGCTCTTTTCCTCATCCAGGTGAGACTGGCCTTCTGGGTACATGGGCAAATTTTGAAAAAGGATTCACCAGAGGGAGCTTCACAAAGACAGGGTGTTGCATTTATACGGGGGCAGATAAGCTTTATGGGAGGTAATGCTTTTTAAATAATTTTTTCACAGAAACAAATAGAGAATTTAAAAATCCTAAAATGATAAGCAACACGAACTTACCAGCTCTTCCTTGCTCATGGGCATTGTCCACTCTCCTGCTGTTGAGACCCTTACGGAGCATCTGTGAGGCTATCTAGGCAGAGGGGGAGGACTCAGTGGCAGGTGAATAGTGTTAGTTCTCTGAAGTGTTGGAATTAAGATTCTCCATATTTGTTCTTCAGGGGATGTTTGTGAGTCTCTTTCCCATCCACCTTGTTGGTCAACTGGTTAGTCTTCTGCATATGTCCCTTCTCTACTCACTGTACTGCTTTGAATATCGTTGGTTCAATAAAGGTGAGTCTGTGTAAAGAAACTCAGAAGTAGGATGTCCAGTCCAGAAGTGCTGCGAAGCAGACTTCTTAAACTGTTCAATACTTAGGCCATTGGCAAACCATCTTTGGAAGGAAGTAGCCTCTTTGGCAAGAGAGAATTTTCACTTAAGGGGTTTTAACCCTTAACTTTGATGCTGGGGGATATGGCAATGTAACATTGTCTTTATGCTGCTTAATTTGATGTAGCTCTGACTGAGCCATGCGATAGCATAAAAGAGCATGCATTATTCTGAATTAGAGAAATTATTTGATGTCAGTGCTTTCATATTCTTTTGGGGATGTTTTAAAAGACCTTGGCATATTTGTCTGGGTGTCCCATGTTTGGAAGAGGTTAATTGATTTCTAGAGAATGGCTGCCCTTTTATTTGATACCTTTGTTCAGGACTCATCATGACAAAGGATGCTGATGAGGTAATTCATGATTCTTAGCAGCTTTGAAATTGTGATTGTTGAACTGAAAAGCTTTGCACAGAAGCCTTTCCATATTCAAACAATTCCAATTTGTATGCTTTTTTTAACTGTTCTACATGACAGATCTGTACCTAAAACTGAGACCTCAAATAATTTTTCTATGTAGTCATTTGACTAAAAGGAAATAAGCGATCTAATTGTATCAGCTCTCTTGTTTTAGGAATTGAAATGCATCAGCGGTTGTCAAACATAGAAAGGAATTGGCCTTACTACTTTGGATTTGGTTTGCCCTTGGCTTTCCTCACAGCAATGCAGTCCTCATATATTATCAGGTAATTTGACCTGAGGGACTTGATGGGGACTAGTAAAAATAAAGACTCATTGTAGGGAGCACCTTCCGTATACCTGCTCCTGTGGTAGGCATTTTCCATTCTTACTTGGCTGTCAGGTCTGTAGACTTTTTCTCCTTGACAGATAGTCAGATGTTTGTCAGCATTAAAATCTAGCCTGCATGATTCTATATGCCATATATACTCTTTTATGTTGCCTCCTGGAGCAGTGTTAAAAGTAGCTGGTGCTTAGGAAAAAAAAAATTTTGGAGATGTTTGAAACATTAAGATTTCATCAAGCCATGATGTTAGCTCTGGAGGCAAGGGAACTTTGGGCTTCTCTAATATCCCTTCCAAAGTCTTGGCTGTCATGAAGGTGACTATTTCCCTTCTGTTTACAGTGGCTGCCTCTTCTCCATCCTCTTTCCTCTATTCATTATCAGCGCCAATGAAGCAAAGACCCCTGGCAAAGCATAGTAAGTATTAGCCAGTGTTGGCTAAAATGTAGTAACTAATGTAAGCTATCTGTCTGTGTAAAGAATCAGGGCTATAACATCACAATTATAGGAATGAGAGTTTTTAAAAAATAGCCTCTTACATTGTAGGAAAACATTAATACACACTATGATGAGAGAAAAACACTTGTGGAATGGATTCGCCAATTTTTCCCAGGCATATATGCACATTACATTACAAAGAATTACACATATTCTTAAAATTTAACAGTTCACTGAACATAAGGCACTTGTAAACACCTATGGGTAAGTCCATTTTTGTAATAATGGCCAACTTTTTATAGTGGGCTATGTGATTTGGCTACATGAGTTTATTGATAGTAAAAGTACTATGAATCTTCAGCAATAATAATAGCACTCCTGAAGTTTAAAAAAAAAAGTTTAATCTTTGATCAGTTTTGCTGAAGTCAGTGAGGATACATGTATTAAACATTTCAGATCTGCTTTGGGTGTTGGCTCACTCTTGCTCACTGTAATTGCAGGCTCTGTAATTGGCTGTCCCCTGAAACTCTTGAAAATGGAGCACATGTAGTATTTGATGTCTTCAGACATGGCTTGATGTTTATACTCTGAAGTCAGCCATAGACAAGTACTCCTCAAATCAGAATTAACCTGAAATGTAACTTTATTTCCTCGAAGCCTGACACTCCCAGTGGTGATTCTGTCGTACTTATGACCGCATCAGACCCAGTGCATTCTTTGGTTGCTGCCTGTTAACCCATGTGTCTCGTGTCTGTCCTTCCTTGATCAAATTTCAGTTCTCCTATTTCCCCCTATGTCATTTAAAAATGTTTAACCTAAATTTTTAAGTTTAAAAATAAGCTGTCAAGTAGTGAAAACACGAAGTTTGAGCAGCTGGGGATCTAACAAGTCGGGTCTCTTTCCTTTCAGCCTTTTCCAGTTGCGCCTCTTCTCCTTGGTGGTTTTCCTAAGCAACAGACTTTTCCACAAGACGGTCTACCTGCAGTCTGCCCTGAGTAGCTCAACCTCTGCTGAGAAATTCCCTTCACCGCATCCGTCTCCTGCCAAACTGAAGGCTGCTGCAGGCCACTGAGTCGCCTGCCACCCAGAGGGGATGGGCGGGATCAGAAGAGGGCTGTAGGAGCTCCTTTCCTTGTCACCTCCTCTGCCAGAGAAGGCAGGACCCGCTCTGCCAAGGGCCCGCTGCATACTCCCTTCTCTCTGAGGAATTGGGATTTTTGTCTCTGGTGCGCATAAGGCAGAATCTTCCTGACACCAGTATGTGGATTTCTAACATCGGTGGGTCTGAATGGACCACAGGTTTTTCTGCAGCTCTTTTCTAGCACTTGCCAGCCCCCGTGCCTGGACTGATTTGAATACTTTTTTTTCTCCCTGTGCCATTTACCCTCCCAACTCCCCTTCTTCCTGCCTTCCACCACCCTCTGGATGAATGGATTTTGTAATTCTAGCTGTTGTATTTTGTGGACCTGTTAACTTTTTTGTTGTTTTTCTGTGAAGCACATATATTGGATGTGGGAGGCGAAGGAGCATCTCATTTGCTCCGGGTCACTCCCTTTATAGCCATCACTGTCTTGTTTCTTGTAACTCAGGTTAGATTTTGGTCTCTCTTGCTCCACTGCAAAAAAACAAGCCCGAAGAGATGGGACAGGAGGAAAGACCTCACAACCAGATCTGCTGGGTCTTGAGGAGTGATTTTCTTCCCCTTGAAGGGGAAAAGCTTTTTTCCACTGGTACACCGAAAGTTCCCCAGCTGTAGGGAAGTACCAGTTTCGGACAAGTGCCACACAACACCGAATGCTCAGAGAACCTGCACTTTTAACTCTGGAGGTCCGAAGTGTGCTGCTGGCCGCTTCCGGGTCTGTCTGGAATTTCAAAGGAATCCTGGGTGCTGCAGATAGGAACTGAAGGGGTAAATTTATTAAACCCATTAAGCCTGTGATTGGTTGGTGTTTTCCTGTCATTTTAGAGACTAAATATGGGGGAGGGGGGCAGATGTCAAAACACTTGTCCAATTTTAAAATGTCACAATTAAACGTGAGCTGGTTTCCCACAAGTGTGTAATGGTTGGATTTTCAACAGTCATCACCTTGTGAAACGTTAAAAAAGGTTAAGTGGAACACACGACTTTGCCTTGGATAATTTGGTTGTGGTTTTGAGAGATTAGTCCTAAAAAATGTTCCCTAAGAAAGTGCGGAGTGTGTGATTATAATCATGTTTACATCTTGTGAAAGAATTGGGAATTGTTTATTTTAAAGTCTGTATGTATCTATGTCTCCTGCATATTCAGGAAGGGTGGGAGAGGCTTTTAGGTTTCAGTGTATTGAACGTTTGCATTTGGCAAGAGGTTAGACATTTGCTTCACAGAAACGTTTATTACATACCAGACAGTAAGGATGTAAAATTCATTGCTGAGAGACATAAAAGCAAGTTCAAAGTATAGAAGGTTTTAAAATAATGGGCATCTTGGAAGTGGGTGTTGTTACCAGATTGTGCACAAGAAAATGTAAATGACATAGTTAAAATAAGGTTTCCTTCCAATATTCATCTGTGATATCTTTGGTCATTTGACAGTAGTATTGCAGAGAAATACTTCCAGGTTGCTGTGGGGGTGGTTTGATAAAGATCTTCATATTTCATCAGCAATTACCTTATTTAAGATTAAATTTTTACAATTGGCATAGTTATTTAAGTGGCCGCATCTTTGCTGCCTGAAATTTGTGTTTGTACAACTAAGCTGGTCTTAGTTTGGAAGGGTGGGAGGTTAAGTGGATGAAGTGATGCTTATCCAGCACTGTGACTGGCTATAGAAGATGCTTAAAGATGGAAGTGAGGAATCCACAGTTTTATTAGTGTAACTGAGAGGCCAGGCCTGCACAAATGATAGATTAGACATATCTATAACAGAAATCTGGCCACAGTCTCAAATGAGATGCACGCAAAAGCAGTATGAACTTTTCGTACATTTTCATTAGGGGGAGGCCTGAGGGCAGTGGTTAGCAAATTAGAATTGAAGGGAGATTAGGCTGTGTTTTTGCCAAGTTCGGAATGGCAATTTGAGGCAGATGAACAGTAACAAAGTAAGGGAGATCACATTGCTAAACATGAGAGAGCTTGAGTTTTAACCATGCAACCAGGAGGATCTAAGGATTCCTGTTCACAAAAGTTCTTTTTAGGAATAGGCATCATGACTTTGACAGGTATTTGTGCTTCAACACACTACCCTTGTACCCCATCTAGAGCTTAGTCACCCATTGTAGCAGCTTGAAGAATTAGAAAGTGGACACTTCAGACCTCAGGATGTTTTTAAATTGGTTGGAAAGTTTTAAATGGACAGATTCACATTCCTACTTAATTGCTCTGCACTTAGGAAGGGGCCAAGAGAAAGTTGAAGAGGGATTGAGAAGAGGACAGCCAGTGGTTGGAAGTTTTTGAACCACCTTAAAAGAATAACAACTGTGGGAATAAAAAAGGCAACTGTAGTTGTCTGTTCACTGTCTATTCAGTTTCTCTCCACTTACATTTCTGATAACAGTAGTACATTCAGCTTCTACGTTCATGTGTTTACCTCTATCCAGACCGTTCTTGTAAAGGCTATCAGCTCAGTAGTACAGTGGAATTTCCCTCCTTCCCCATTTACATTCCCCCTATGCTATAATGACCCACAGAAGTTAAAAGGAAGCTGACTACAGTGTAACTTCTGCCTTTTAAATAATGAGAGCCATGCGTCACTGAAATATTTTGGAGTCCATAGAGAGTCCATAGAGCCAATGGATGACTTCATCATGTAACATTTGACTGCCTTCTCTGTTGGGCACTGTGCAAAGTACTGGGGATTCAAGGATGATCCAGAAAGATGATTACTGTCCTCTTGGACAACAGTGCTGTGAAAGAGAGTGACAAGTGATCAAAATTTTAAAAATAACATGTTCAAATAGCTGCTACTTTCCATAGGTCTTAAAGCTGGAAAAAACACTGGATTTCAGAGAATCTCAGTGGGATGAGAGGTTAGGCTGTACACTCAGCCTCCCATTCTTGTATTCATTCTCTGATCTCAAATTTAAATGTTTTGTAGTGCTTTCAGACCCATGGAGAAAATAAATAGTTCTGGACCAGCATCAGAAGCCTCTCTGGAGCTTTCCCAAAATACACGTAAGACCACCTGGACCTGGGGACGTCTGGGTGGCTCAGTCAGTTAAGCTCTGACTTCGGCTCAGGTCGTGATCTTGCAGTTTGTGAGTTCGAGCCCTGTGTCAGGCTCTGCTCTTGACAGTGCAGAGCCTGCTTGGGATTCTCACTCCTCTCTATCCCTCCCCCACTCATGCTTTCTCTCTCAAAATAAATAAAAGACCACATGGACCTGGAGGAAAGTTAATTCCAGAACAAAAGGTAACTTTAAAAATTCTAATAACTACTTTCATAGAAATTTGGGAACTTGGCATCCATAAAGTAAGAACACTTACTTATGAAAAGGGGGTGAAATAGGAAAGTTCTTAGACATTAAAGCAATTGTGAAAATGAGATGGCTTATAAAAGTTACACTGAGAAAATATGAACAGACATTTCTCCAAAGAACACATCCAGATGGCTAATAGACACATGAAAAGATGCTCAACATCAATCATCATCAGGGAAATACATATCAAAACTATGATGAGATACCACCTCACACCTGTCAGAATAGCTAAAATAAGAGACAAGTGTTGGCGAGGATGTAGAGAAAAAGAAACCCTTGTGCACTGTGGGTGGGAGTGGAAAACAGCATGGAGCACCCTCAAAAAATTTTTAAAAAATTATCCTACAATGCAGTAGTTGCACTACTGGCTATTTACCCAGAGAATACAAAGATACTAATTCAAAGGGATACATGCACCCTTGTGTTTATTGCAGCATTATTTACATTAGCCAAACTATGGAAGCAGCCCAAGTGTCCTTTGATAGGTGAATGGATAAAGAAGTGGTGTGTGTGTGTGTATATAGTGGAGTATTAGCCATAAAAAGAAATGTTGCCATTTGCAATGACAATGGATGGAGCTAGAGAATAAGATACTAAGTGAAAGAAGTCAGAGAAAGATATACTATATGATTTCACTCGTGGAATTTAAGAAACGAGCAAAGGAAAAAAAGACAAACCAAGAAACAGACTCTTAACAATAGAGAAGGAACGTGGTTACCAGAGGGGAGGGGAGGGGTGAGTGGGCGAAATAGGAGATGGGGATGAAAGACTACATTTATCAGGATTAAAAAATAAATGATTTTAAAAAGTGACACTGAGGAGCCTAAATTAGAGAACTGAAAGATAAAATTAAGGAAAGTTCTCAGAACATAGAGCAGAATGATCAAGACATGGAAAAAGTTAAGAATCATGCAAATGTCCAAAAATCAGGAGGTCTGGCATTCATTTAAATAGCACCTTCAGAAAATGAGAACAGGAACAAGGGGACAAGAATACAACCAAAGAAAATTTCCTGGACTGATGACAAAATTGGAGTTTTCGGATAAAAAGTTCCTGCAAAAGTAAAGCAGCAAAAATGAAAGAAAAACACATAGATGGGATCTTTAAGGAAAAGCCATTCATCAAAGAGAAAAATAGGTTACTTGCAGAGGATTGTGATTGACATGGGCATTAGGCTTCCTAAGAACAACTCTAGATGACAGAAGATAAAATGCCTTAAAAGGGTGCTTTGTGTGTGGTCGTGTATAAGGGATGGGTGAGTCCCAATTTTGTTTCCATAATTCTAACTGTGTTATTAAGGGCAAAACAAAGGCATTGTTTGCTTTCCACTCTGCTTTCTTGAAAAAATTACTTGAAAATCTATCAAAGGGAAAAATCCAAGAAATAGATGAGTAACTGAAACAAAACAAAATACCCAACCAAACAATGTGAAACAGTGAAATAGGTGCATTAGGAAGAAATCTTGGTAATGTAGCTTTTGCAGCACACCTGGAAACGTAGATTCTGGGGAGAACATCTTGAAGAAAAAAATAGCTACTGTTACTCTTGTGTGCCTCAGATGAGATGAAGGCATGTGTTCTTTTGATCAATGAGGTAAAAGATGTTAAGTAGACACTTCAGGAAAGACCAAGAGCTTCACAGGAATGAACTGACTCCTACAAAGCAAGCAAAATCTAGCTTTATTCTAAGCAATTGATGAAATAGTAAAAATAGTGTTTCTGAAAGAACCAACTCAAAACTTTTGGTTCAATAAAGCAGGAGGAAGGAGGATTAATTAATATGCTGAATTTATGTATCATATCTGGGTTTACAATAACTATAATTTCCCCCATGACTGCTGTCCCGACCTTGATTTTACTTACAGAGAAGACTTTCCCTATCAATTGGCAATAAAGAATCATCCTAACAATAGGCTTAAATTTTGAACTTTGTTCTTGAGTAGTATACTTTGACTTTGGAAAAAAATTGACTTAATTTTACCACCTGGAAACTTATGAGATTCCCTTTAAGAAACATACATGTTCAACAATTTTTTAAAAATTAATGAAAAACCAAGATTTTATGTTCTTGAAACAGTTTTTTTTTTTTACTTCAAAGGAATCTATTTTTAATTCCTTTTTCTTTTTTGACAAGAAAAAAAAATCAGCTCTTGTTTTGAAGAAGCATTTACTGGAAGTTCTGCAATTCCTTCAGGTTCAGCTTTAGTTTGCTTGCATTAGCAAAATTACAGTGAACACATTGTAAAAAAGCAAAAAAAAAAAACCAAAAAACCCAAAAAAAACCCAGAGCTGTTGAATCATAACGGCCCAGGGTCAGCTTGGTCATGTGAATTGTGAAAAGTACCTATGATTTTGAAGCACTGATTTAAATATGCTTTCAGTTTCTTTGGTGGTTTGCATTCACAGCGTAAATAGGAAGAGAAGTGCGTGGTGGCATCGGCACTTAGAAGTTACCGACGCTCCCATTTTCTTTGGCGTAGCTTTTGCCCACTGCAGTGTGTGGGTGTGTGTACACACGCGTGTCTGAGAGGGGACGGGATTGGCTGCTGAACTTCGCCCTTCTCCCTCTTCCCCCCCCCCGCCCCCCCCCCAGGGGGAGGGCGGTTAAGGGGGAGAAGAGATAAGTGGTTAGGGGTGAGCCGACAAAGCACAGCAAGGCTGCGTGCTGGGTCTCCGGAAAAAGCTTGTCTACTGCTTGCAAGGACTGCCCCTGCGGCGGTGGCTGACTTACTAGCCTGGCAATGGAGAGTCTGCCAATTTAACGCCCACGATCCTTTTAGGGCTAGGCATGCTCGTTCACGAAGTCGGGGGCTTAAGAAAAGGATACGCCTCGAGAAATCGGCAGGGCTCTCTCGTCTATCGCTGTCAAAAACAGCTCTTGAACGAACTGTCGGACAAATCCCGTACAAGATATAACGGTCTGGACGAGAAAGCGTTTGAGTGTTTATTTAAAATATGTAGAATGTTCTTCCCTCCTCTTCTCTAACCTTATGTTTGGTGACGGTCAATTTCTACAATCTCCTGGAAACCGAGAGGGGAGATACCCTAACCCGGCTTTTTGGGATTTGTAGATTCGGTTTATTCCTCCGCGTAGTTTCCGCTTCTGGTCACATGACTGGGGTAACCCGCCACACCTTCATCTCCCGCGACTCCTTCGCGGTCCGCAGACCGACACGTCACTCCTCGGCTCTCAACCAAACTGCTCCGAGCACGTTCTTTCCGCGCTTTCACTCTCTTGAGCGGGTCTATCACAGCGCTACAGGAGCACGAAGTCCCGCCCCCTGACGGCTGAGTGATATCTGTATTGCCCAGTTAAGAAGTAGGAGCGCGCCTTTGTCCCCGCCTCCAGCCCTGACAGACAGTTCCACAATCCTATCGCTCTCTCGAAGTGGCGTATCGAGCCTTGGCCAGCCAATGGGGAGCGGCGCAGGAGGCGGACCAGGCCGCTGCCAGGGTTGGGTGCGCCGCTGAACGGATGGCAGAGGGAGCCCAGCCGATTCCTGAGGAACGCTGGCCAGGTGAGAAGGCCTTAGGCTATAACTTGAGAATTAGCTGCAGGTGCAGTCCAGGTTGTTGGTAGGGTTGGACGAAGTGCTGGAGGTGGGGCTTTAATGGCGGCGGGTGGGGTGTGGGAAGCGGGGTCTAGGGCTTTGCAGAGGAGGGGGCGTGGGGTGTAGGGTGGAGACGTCCTGGGATGGAAGGATGTGAAGGTTCGGGATGGGGCGTGCGCTTAGGCCTGGAGGGCGTGGGAAAGATTGGATCCTGCGACTAGTTCTGGAGGGGAGGGCGCTCAGGATGCTGAGGTGGTGGGGTGTCCCGCGGTGGGTAGTGTCAGAGGTGTTATATGCAGGTGGGAGGCAGGGAGTTGGGACCTGCTAGAGTGACCAGAAGAAGGGGGTGGGATGGGGGAGAAAAGGAGTGTGAGCAGGTGTGAGAGTGGGGGCTAACGGGGATGGGGAAGTTTCCGTCTTGGAAAACTAGAAGGAGGATGGGATTCGGATGCCACAGCTCGCAGGCACCGTTGAGGAGGAGACCCGATGCTAAGTGTTTAAAGTGAAGTGTCTTTTGCCCTTATTTGCTTTAGCGATGTGCTCAAATGACCAAAGAGCACACTAGGAAAACTCCCTTAAGGTCCTGCCTCAAATTACCAGTTCCTTTACTCAGCTTGCAGGTAGAGGTTCTAGTACTCTCATTTCTTCCGCTGACTCTTCCAGCTGTGTGGCTCATACCAACTCGTAGTGGTGTTATGTTTTTCTGTTTCAGGCATTCGAGAAAAACAAGTACAAACTTGAGCGATGTGGCGGGATTATGGACTTCCTGGAGTTAGGTGTTTATTCTTGATTGCAAGATGAGGTTTTCCTTTGGGGTTGTAATTAAAGACACATGCAAAACTGCCCCTCTGGGCCAGTTACTTATGGAAAAGGTGTTGTCGGAGCTAGGAGTGTATGGTTCTTTATGCCTTCCACCTAGTCTGGTGTTTTGGTTTTTTTTCCCCCTCTTTTTTCCTCCAATAATACTGAGAAAAAGATCAGGAGGCATGAAGGTTCCTTTTTCTCTCCCTGCAGTCTTGAACAGTGTTGCATATCTTTTATTACTGTATTCTTTATAACTTAGCCCTTGATGAGCTTATGGTTTAAGAAGGCAGCACTTTCTTAAACAGAAATAGCTAACCTACTTCCTTCAACATTTTATTTTAATCTAGCCCTTCCCGCCCCCCCCCCGCCGAGCTTTTCTTGTTTCAGTAGGAAATTTTATTTTCTTTTCCCTCTAGATTGTCATCTGGTTCTGTGAGCTATCTCTGAGATCAGTGGCTTAAATCGGCAGTGTCAATTACAGGCCTACCTTGAGATAGGCAACTGGAAGCGTCTATAGATCAGAGCAGTAGTTGCATTGTGATACATGGGATTGAAAGTGCAGTGATTTGTGTATGTGTTTCTCTCCCTCTTGAGTGCATCACTGTATGTGTGTTAGTGATCAGTCATGCTCTTTAGCTGGCCCTGCAACACCATTAGGATTTGGAACAAAAAGAAGCTCGTGGCCATTCAGTTGCTGCTGAAATGTAGGGCCGTATATTGGGCATATTCAGTCATAGTTTGATTTCTACTTTCACCTCTGTATTTAGTATTCATTTCCCCATTTCCTGCTTTCTTTCATACATTCCTGCTTTTTCTTGAGTGCTCTTTTATTCTGTTTCTTCTTTTTCTCTATTTCCAATCTATTCTATATTCTTTGCATCTCTTCACCCAACCGCCTTTTTCTATTCCTGTGTTTGCTCTTTACTCCTGCTGTACCACGCTATTGCAAGTTGTACTTGTTATGTATTATGTACTTGTTAGCTGTGAAGGAGTAAGAAGCAGAATTATGGTGATAGAGTCTAATCACTCCTTTTGAGTCTTGACACATGGACCTGACTTATGCCTACTTCCTTGCCAGTCGGTCAGACTTCAGGCAAGGCTAGGGTGTTAGTATTGGCTCGGGTGTCAAGTATTAGCTCTGACCCTCTCGGTGTGTTCGTTGGTATGTGTCTCTTTTATGGTTTTTTTGCCGCCATAAAACATGAAAGTGAATTAGATAAGTTAGAAGTGTTTGATGTCCTACAGTCTTGACTTTTCCTTTTCAGCTATTTGAGTGTCATCTGCTGCCTCCCATTGATGTCAAGATGACTAAGCTGGGATTTTTGCGGTTGTCCTATGAGAAGCAGGACACACTACTGAAGCTTCTCATTCTGTCGATGGCTGCTGTGTTATGTGAGTGTGCATGTGGACCTCTCCTTGCGGGTGGAAAGGAGAAAAAAATCAAGAATGGTTTACTTAAATGTCTTGTTCTTTTCAGTAGATTGTAATGTGTTGTTTTTGCTCTTATCCATCAGTATGATTTTATGAAGACAAAAGAAACACAAGGATTATAAAAGTCAGGGCTAGAGATCATCTGGGAAAGAATGGGAAGCATGCTGTACTAGTTGCCTACTTTAGTATTTCTGAAAATCTCTTCAGAACTTACTGTTTGTTTGGTTTTGTTTTTTTTGTTTTGTTTGGTTTTGTTTTTTTAGATTTTCTAGCTCTTTGTGAGTCATAAATATAGTTTTGATTTGCCTTACCCCCCTTAGTTTGTTCCAGAATAAAAGTTAGTTCTGGGGAGGGGAAGTCAACGATTAAAAAAGATGACCATGTAAGTGGAGTGCAGTATTAGTAGGTGAATGCATTGTTATAGGTCTTGAAAGTTAAATGTGTCCTACCTGTGTGGAAAATGTAGGTGTCATTGTCAGGGGAGAGTGAACTTCTTTCGTTTCTTCTGTGTGGGAGAAATGGGTAAACACTTTATTCAGGGATTTTTTTTTAAAAAAATGAATTCTACCCCAAGATAGAACTCAGGCTTGAACTCAGGACCCCAAGATCAAGAGTCGCATGGTGTACTGACTGAGCCAGGCAGGCACCCCTATTCAGGGATCATTTTACATTTCCTGTGACTTCTGTGCTGTGCTATTATCTCTATAATACTACAGTCTACTAGTATTTTTCATGGCACACTACCATTAAGGTATTAACTCTCTGATTTTTGCAGCATTCTCTACTCGTCTCTTTGCTGTCCTGAGATTTGAAAGTGTCATCCATGAGTTTGACCCGTGAGTACTTTTGCTTGATCTGGTATTTGCTTTGGGAAGCATTCAAGTCAATGGATTTCCAAGTGAAATTCTAATCAGCTCTCAGTGATGGGGTTGTGCTTCCTATATATTTAGGGGGGAAAACCCTCAAGTTTTCCAACAGAGATCATTGCTTTCTTTTGAGACATTTCTGTTGGAATTAACCAAGTAAATCTCTCAAACTCATAGAAAATATGAGAAGCATTGCTGGTGTGCCTGCCTGTTAAGACCGGGCCAGGCTAGGAGAAGTCTGTTTGCTCAGCTTATTGAACAATCAGTGATGCACTTTGAGGAAAAGGGGCCTGTGTGAGGCTCAGAAGAAAATCACAAGTCATGAACTTGTGATTTAATGACTGTTTGTTTAACAATTTATATGATAGAAATTGGATCTACTGGTTAAGTTCTAAGACATTGGGGAACATTTTAAGCCATGAATTTTATTAGGGATTTTGTTTATTAGATAAGAAAAGGTATAGGTGAGTATTCATTTTGTTTCAAGCACTGTTTTGCAGATCATCTCTAAATCCTTAACAACCCTATTAGATGGAGGTCCTATTTTCTCCTTTATATAAATGAGGAGACTAGGCCTGGGAGCGGCTATTCAAGTTACACATTTGGAGGAGCCAAGATTTGAATCTAGGTTTATCTGTCTCTGGATACTGGGGACATTTTGTTGTATTGCCTAAAGTAAAGCCAGAATCATAGGTTCTTCAAGCATCATTAATATTTTAAACATAGCATATTTCAGTTTATGGAGCATTGATTCAAAAGTTGATTTGCAAATTTGATATTTTGTGTAGGTGTATGAAAGCCCTTTGGAGGCATACAAATATTTTCTTTGGGGTCTCTCAAATCAATTTATATTTTTTTCTCATGAATGAGGAAACTTAATCTTTTTGTTTCTTGATCACCAGTCTGTTAAGGCTTCTTCTCAGATTCTCTAGATGAACAAACATTAAGGTGAGATGGTCAGGGAAAGCAAGACTATCTGGTCTGTAGTCATAGGCCTGGAAAGGACTGAAGAGATCTTGTGATTTGATGCTTCCATTTGCAGAGCAGGAAACTAAGGGATTGTGACCCCAGTCAGACCTCTTTCCACTAACTTAGACTTCCTCTGCCTCACCTTCCCTTCCCTTCCCTTCCCTTAGGTAAAGGACAGAGTTTTCACACATGTTGACTGCCTGCTACCCTCCTTTCTATTGTTTCTCTGACAGTTACCAAAATAACATCCAACAGCAACAAACAGATGGGTAGAGATTTCTGCCATCTGCTACTTCTGCTCACTTCAGCTGCTAAAACTTGACTGACCAAGGAGGAAATAGGGTTAGAGGGATGGCCAGGAGAGGTGGTTAGTCATGATTGCCTTTAGTAATTAAAAATTTGGTTTATTTATATTTTTTCCTTTTCTTTTTTTCTTATTTCTTTCTACTTTTTTAAATTAAGTTTATACTTGACTGCAGTTGATATGTAATGTTACATAGTTTCAGGTGTACAGTACAGTGATTGGACAAGTTTGCAGTGTTCAGCATAAGTGTGGCTACCATCTGTTGCCATACAATGTTATTACAATATCATTGACTATATTCCCTATGCTGTGCCTTTTATTCCTGTGACTTATTCATCCCATAATTGGCAACCCATTATCTCCCACTCTTCTTCATCCATTTAGCCCATCCCCCCAACCTCTACTGCTCTGGTAGCCATCATATTCTTCTCTGTATTTGCAGGCCTGATTCTGCTTTATGTTTGTTTGTTTGTTTATTTGTTTGTTTGTTTTGGATTCCACATGTGAGCGAAATCATATATTTGTTTTTCTCAATCTGACTTATTTCATTTAGCATAATACCCTCTAGGTCCATCCATGTTGTTGCAAATGGCATGATTTCATCCTTTTTTATGGCTGCATAATATTCCATTGTGTGTATATGTGTGTGTGTGTGTGTGTGTGTGTGTGTGTGTACCATATCATCCTTATCCATTCGTCTGTCGATGGACTTGTAGGTTGCTTCTGTATCTTGGCTACTGTAGATAATGCTGCAGTAAACATAGCGGTGCATATATCTTTTCAAATTCATATTTTCATTTTCTTTAGGTAAACACCCAGGAGAGGAATTACTAGATCATATAGTATTTGTTTTTAATTTTTTGAGGAGCCTTTGTACTGTTTTCCACAGTGGCTGTACCAATTTACATTACCACCAGCAGTGCATGAGGGTTACTTTTATTCCACATCCTCCTCAACACTTGTTATTTCTTGTCTTTTTGATTTTAGCCATTCTGAGAAGTGTACGGTGATATCTCATTGTGGTTTTGCTTTGCATTTCCCTGATGATGAGTGATGTTGAGCATCTTTTCATGAGTCTGTTAGTCATTCTCTCAAGTTTCTTATTTAAAAAGAAATAAGAAAGTGTTACATAGCTTGGACCTAAAGAACTGTGTCTTCCCATGTATGACTCTTAAGCATTTTATGTCACATTTTTTTTTAAAGATTTTATTTTTAAGTAATCTCTGCATCCAACATAGGGTTCGAAGTTACAACCCTGAGATAAGAGTCGAATGCTCTACTGACTGAGCCAGCCAGGTGCTCCTTAAATATTTTTATACTATTTGTATTTTTATGCTATTAGGTAGGTGGCATTCAGAACTATTTTAAACAACATGAGTAGAATTTGTTGTTAAGTTTAAACACTCATTAAGAAGTTTGTGTTACTGAGTGGATTAAACTGTGACATGCGTATAGTGTTACACCAACATCTCTAGAGATGCTCATCACTTGAAGTTATCCGTGTGTCCTTCTGTGTGCTATTGAAATCTTTGTATGTTCCTTTTTCTTGAAAAGAGCCAGATTTATTGATGTCCACATCTCAGCTGTTCTGTCTGTGGGTGCTTGAATTCTCTGACTCGTGCTAATACCGACTAATTGCCAGGCTGGTGAAGTATCCTACTTGAGTTAGGCTCCAGTTGCATTTCCTTTCAAGACAAGCAATGCTTTAGTTGAGACGTGTGGAGCTAGAAATGAGGGGACATATGGTAATGTAAAATGATTTTCATAGGTGGCATAATTTTTGGTACCTAACTGATTTGTAATCATACAGATTGATGTAATGATCAGTTCCTCGATGGTGTGACCTGAGGAACAAGATTCTCTGCAAATTGGTATAGTTATTTGAGTTTGAAGAGGAGGAGATACAGATCATTTCTTTCTTGCTATAGGTACTTTAATTATCGGACTACCCGGTTCCTGGCTGAGGAGGGATTTTATAAATTTCATAATTGGTTTGATGACCGAGCCTGGTATCCTTTGGGACGAATCATTGGAGGAACAATTTATCCAGGTGAGAGGAACTAAAAAAAAAAAAAAAAAAAAAAAAAAAAAGTTAACAGAAATAAGGTATTTGTATGTTATAGAACAGTTTCTCTTATTTCTAATGTCTGCATTTTTTGTGACAATTATAATTTCATTCTAATTACCAGTTCCTAAAAGTGGATCTTCTGTATACAGGAGAATATGTGTGGGAGATGGGGATGGGAGGTTTTTCATAAATTCTGGACTTCGGATTGAATCCTAAGAAGAGAAATTTAATAAGCTTACTGCAGTTGCTATATTAGTGTTTCTGGTAGTTTGTCAGGACCTATGTTACGTTATCACTTGATTGATACTTTGATTCTCTTTCTCTTTCCCTTAAGTTCTTGGTCTTACCAAGATAACCTAATGGAGTTTCTTCTTCCTGTTACAGGCTTAATGATCACGTCTGCTGCAATCTACCATGTACTCCATTTTTTCCACATCACCATCGACATTCGGAATGTCTGTGTGTTCCTGGCCCCTCTCTTCTCTTCCTTCACCACCATCGTCACGTACCACCTTACCAAAGAGCTCAAGGTGAAGGATTTGGGGTGATAGGCTTGGGAATGAATGTTGTTGAACCTCTCTAGTAGATGCTAAAGGGTGGGGGTCTGATAGCCATAGAAGGGCAGGGAGCCAGAGGCTACAGATAGCTTTTGCTAGGCTGAATTACTGGGTTCACTCCAGCCTCTTTCTAGAATATGTGGTTTCTTATTATTAGCAACTGATTGTCCTATAAGAGAACATTTGAAGGTCAAATATAAATTTCTACATAAGATAAAAAAAATGTTTAAAGTATAAAATGTGAGCTTTAGATTTTGAAATCCTCACAACCTAAGGGAGAGGAAAAATAACTATAGGAAGTATTCCAGAATGGTTCATTCTTCCTACTGGAAATGGACATTTAGCAATTATTTGTTGATTCTTTAAACATATATTTAAAAATTTTTTTTTTGTTTTTGGAGAGTGAGCATGCATGTGCACATGCACATGCGAGCTGGAGAGGGGCAGAGGGAGAGAGAGAATCTTCAGTAGGCTCCACACCCAGTGCAGAGCCTGATGCTGCATCTCATGACCACGAGATCATGACCTGAGCTGAAATCAAGAGTCAGGTGTTTAACTGACTGAGCCTCCCAGGTGCCCCTATTTAAAAATTATTGGGGCGCCTGCGTGGCTCAGTCAATTGGGTGTCCAACTTCGGCTCAGGTCATGATCTCACAGTTTGTGAGTTCAAGCCCTGCCAACAGCTGTGCCAACAGCTCGGAGCCTGGAGCTGCTTTTGGATTCTGTGTCTCCCTCTCTCTCTGTCCCTCCCCCACTCATGCTCTGCCTCTCTCTCTCAAAAATAAATAATAAAAAAAACATTAAAAAAATTATTAAATCACTTTTGGAGTAGATTCCATAATGGCTCTCTTTTTCTAGGGTTCTGCCTTGCTAATCTGGCTCCTTAGATGCTATTCTTAGTTTGTGGCTGTGGTGTCAGGGAGATACCTGAGAGGTGATAAACTAGTAGGAGGTTTTGGGACTCTTGAGTTTAGTTTGGAAATCTTTTCATCCTTCTCCTTGCTGCCCTTGTTCCAAATTTGATTCTTATCAACAGACAAGTCCCTACTCTTTTGGAGTGTGATTATATTTCGTTGTTTCTCTCTCCTGACCTCACAGATTGCTTTGTGATATTCCAGCTTTATTATCTAAGTTCCTGGCATCTTTAGTCCAGACAGATGATCACCTTTTGGCTTTTTAGCTTAAATAATAATTGTCTTCCTTTTGATTATCCTTGCATAGCTTTTAGAGGTGTGACTGTCCTGGCAGTGTGCAGGTATTGTTAGGGGCAGGGACTCATAAACCTGGGAATGCTCCAGCCAAACAGCCCATTCTGGGGCAGTGTCTGATGTCTGACAGCTTACATAATTTGTCTGTCCTTAGCATATATGTATTCAGTTTCAGATGTGGTATCATCCTGGGGAATTGGTTGTGAAGTCTTTAGCTTTCTCGTGCTGTGAACATTTCTAGCATTTCTAGCATCACGTCTACTTTGGAAAGTGTTGGACTGTGTTCTGGGCCCAGTATAAGCAGAAGGACTAGTGGATCCTCTCTTCTCTCTTGTGAGTGAATAGTGTTAACTTCCTGTTACCCTCTTTTCTTCCAGGATGCAGGGGCTGGGCTTCTTGCTGCTGCCATGATTGCTGTAGTTCCTGGGTACATCTCCCGATCTGTGGCTGGCTCCTATGATAATGAAGGTAAGACTTAAAATGCCAAAGATGATAAATTCATCTCATTGTTCCATAGACATTCAGAAAGTGCAGTAAAATCTGAGTTCAGATCTGATATTTAGCACTAGCAAAAATGGTATCTGGGTGAGAAGATTAGAAATGGGCTGGAAGGGACCTCAGACAAGTTTATAATCTCTCTCTGTCATCCCCTTCAGAAAGGTAATTTCCTTTTATAAGGGCTTTATCTCTTCTCTGGACTGATAAAAGCAGAGTTAGTTTAGTGTTGAATGGCACTATTATTTTAACATTGTAATTATTTGCATTATTTTCCTAGATAAGAAAAATGGATATCGTTTTTTTTTTTAAGATTTTATTTTTAAGTAATCTGTACACCCAAGGTGGGGATCGAACCCACAACCCTGAGATCAAGAGTTGCATGCTCTACCAACTGAGACAGCCAGGCATGCCGAGAAATTAATGTTCTTAAAGCTATAATGACTTTTGTTGACTGTGTCAATTCAGCCTATATTTATTGAATGTTGTTGGGAAAACACAATGTTAGGTATTATAGATAATGAATAAGATAATTTTGGCTCATATTTAAGGAATTACAGTGACCAATAATGAATAAAATTATGTTGGCCCATAATCTATTAAGGAAGATAAATACAGACCTATAATTCATAACAGGTAGGTAGTATTATGTGTCACTAGAGAAGTATGAATAAAGTACTTTGGAGTGTGAAAGGAGAGGTTAATTCAGATTTGGAGATCAGGGAAGACTTTGGAAGTAGTTGAGGTTGCACTAGGCAGTGAGGTTTGGACTTCATTAGGCATATATATTTATTTTTTATATTTATTTATTTTGAGAGAGAGTGCACGTGCGTGAGTGTAGGAGGAGCAGGCTCCATGCTGTCAGTGCAGAACCTGATATGGGGCTCGATCTCATGAACCATGAGACCATGACTGGAGCTGAAATCAAGAGTCAGATGCTCGACCAACTGAACCACCCAGGCGCCCCTCATTAGGCACATATTAAGGAGAGGGGCAGTCAGGGCATAAGGACTGGCCTGTGGTAAGATGCAGAGGGTGGATGGTGCATAATAATGTGGAATATCTTTAGGACTCTACACTAGCAAGGAATTTAGTGCCTGGAAGGAATAGTAATAATATTTGTTTTAAACTAGGTATTGTTCTAAGTCCTTTAACACTTTTATGAAATAGATACTGTTATGGCCTCATTTTTATAGGAACCCGAGACAATAAGAGGTAAAATAATTGCACTGTTAATGCGCAGTAGGTTTGAGATATGAATCCAGGAAGTCTGTTCCAGAGTAGTAGTCTTAAATATTACGCAAGCATGACCTTTTATTGAATTTTTTTCTGTTCTTTCTGCAGGGATTGCCATCTTCTGCATGCTCCTCACCTACTACATGTGGATCAAAGCAGTAAAGACTGGTTCCATCTATTGGGCTGCCAAGTGTGCCCTTGCTTATTTCTACATGGTAACTCTTCACTCCTGTATTCCACGAGTGTCTTTATTGGAACTGATACAAATTGGAAATAGCTCTTGGGCTTTGAGACCGTGGATTGGAGGCTAAAAGTCTTTATTTTCTCTTATATCCATACAAAGCCTAATCCAAGGCAGGTGTGGCCATCCGTTGTGTAACAGCAAGATAGAGGCAATGTTTTTAATTTTTAAAGTTCTTCAGATACCCTATGACCTGTGGGTACATATTGGTTGGCCACATTTTCTGCTGTGTTCCTTTAAAATTTTTCCTTTTCTTTTCTAATGTATTTTTTTCCTGTTCAATCTTACATAGTCACTTAGACTTCTTCCCTTAACTGCTTCCACCTGCTCACGTTTCCTATGTATCCCTAAATTGTCCACATGACATTACAATAGATTACATGTAGATGAACCCTGAGAGTTGGGTGTTGCTGCTTTTGTTATCATGATGGTAGGAGGCATAGGGAATAGGGGATTGAGTTACAGTAATAGGGGTGACTTTGATTTTTCTACTTAAAGAAATCATTTATTTAAACTCTTGAGGCCCCTTTGTCATAAATAAAGCTTATAGTTACTGTAAAGGGATGTTCTTTGAAAAGATCACAGGTAATATCGTAAGTGGTGGCCTGAGGAGGAGCGCTCAGAGGAGCTCTTCTTTTTTATCCTGTCCTAGGTCTCTTCCTGGGGAGGCTATGTGTTCTTGATCAACTTGATCCCACTCCATGTACTGGTGCTGATGCTCACAGGACGCTTCTCCCACCGGATCTATGTGGCCTACTGTACTGTTTACTGCCTGGGCACCATTCTTTCCATGCAGATCTCCTTTGTGGGTTTCCAGGTGAGCCCTAGACTGAATAGAGTTGTTAGCTTCTTCAACTTCTTTAAACAGCTCCAAGTAGCTTGATTTACCTTGGACCGTTGTGTTAACTGAAGTAACAGCATCACTGGTCATTAAAGTCTGCTTCCAGGGGTGTGTTAATATTTGCTCCAAAAAGTTTGAATTTAATGACTCTTAATTTGTCTTAGGTTTGTCAGAAGGAGGGATAGTTTGAGCTGAGTTGATATGAATGCAAAGTTATTTCCAGTCCTTTTTAATGCTAATGAGTCCATTTGATAGTAATGACCCCTGAACTTCTTGATGGGATCTATGTGAAAGTCCTTTAGGAAGCAAAGTACAAACGTTTTTATTTTTTCAATTTTTTAAATGTTTATTTTGGGGGAGGGGAAGAGAGAGAGAGAGCACGAGCACGCGAGTGGGCAAGTTTGAGCAGGGGAGGGGCAGAGAGAGGGAGACAATCTAAAGCAGGTTCCAGGCTCTAAGCTATCAGCACAGAGCCTGATGTGGGGCTCAAACTCACAAACTGTGAGATCATGACCTGAGCCTAAGTCTGCCACGTAACTGACTGAGCCACCCAGGTGCTCCTCAAAGTACAAACTTTTAACCCCATTTCCCATAGGGTTAAGAGATAATTATAAAGTCAGAGAATAATGTGGTGTGTTTGATTTCTCATATAAAATTCTTATGGAAATGGAGGACTTATTCAGAGGTCAGCTTGTATTTTCTTTACTGATCACCTGCTATATGCAATTCGCTAATCACTGGGAAATGTAAAAATTAAAAATATGATTCTTGTCCTTAAGGAAGTTACAGTCTTGTGGGGAAGGAAGTACATGCAGCTGTCTATATTCTGTAGTATAGCAGTTCTGGAAATGTAATTCGCCGACCAGCAGCAGCATCAGGAACTTGTTAAAAATACAAATTCTGGGGACAGCTATCAGACTCTGTTGGTAGAGCATGCGACTCTTGATCTTGGGGTTGTGAGTTCAAGGCCCACGTTGGGTGTAGAGATTACAAAAATAATAATAAAGTTAAGTATTGTGAGGAACCAAATAAACCCAACAAATTTTTTTTATTCAAAAACAGCAAATTCCAGGGCTTCATCAGAGACCCACTGAATCAAACTCTAAGGGGTAGAGCTCAGCAATCTGTGTCTTAACACCCTTTCTTCTTCGCCCTCTCCATGATTGTGGTACTCACTAGAGTTTGAGAACCACTGGTCTAAGCAAAGAATTTATAAGTAATGAAAGAGCGAAAGTGCGTGGAACAGAGGGGAGTGATGGATTTCAGTTTGGCAGATTGGGAGGAAATGGTATTTGCAAGATAGAGTAAGGTATGATTTATAGGACTTCAAATACTGTTTGGAAAATGTGGTAGGTGAAATTAGCCCCTCTCCTCCATTGGCCCTACCTAATTCCTTGGAGTCCTCAAAACTCATTTGAGCCTTTGTTTGGTCTGAACTGGGTCAGGATAATTCAGGTCTAGGTTGGACTCCTTGCTTTCCAGCATTGTCATATCTGTGCTTTTACCTACAGCCCGTCCTTTCGTCAGAGCACATGGCGGCTTTTGGGGTCTTTGGTCTCTGCCAGATCCATGCCTTTGTGGATTATCTGCGCAGCAAGTTGAATCCACAGCAGTTTGAAGTTCTTTTCCGAAGTGTCATCTCCCTGGTAGGCTTTGTCCTTCTCACCGTGGGAGCGCTCCTTATGCTGACAGGTAGGGAAGGCCCACAGCTTTTGTAAATGAATATGGCCACATAATGAACTTCAAAAATAGGGGTTATTTCTTGACCACAGAAAGATTCATTCTTTTTCTCCTAAGAGTATAAAGTCCTACTTCTTCAATTCAGTCCACTTGTCAGCCCCAGTGTTTGGATTCTGCATAGTTAAGAATGTCTTGTTAGAGTAGCTCTTTTTTTTTAATGTTAATTTATTTTTGACAGAAAGAGACAGAGCATGAGTGGGGGAGGGGCAGAGAGAGAGGGAGACACAGAATCCGAAGCAGGCCCCAGGCTCCGAGCTGTCAGCACAGAGCCCGACGCCGGGCTCGAACTCGCGGGGCTTGAATTCGCAGACCGCGAGATCATGACCTGAGCCGAAGTCGGACGCTCAACCGACTGAACCACCCAGGTGCCCCTAGAGTAGTTCTTAATGTTAGCAACATCACACTTTGTTGAAAGGACTGGATCTTGCCTTGCTAATTTTTCTCTCTGTTTTTTTCCTTTTCTTTCCTACTGGTAGGGTAAGAGAAATCATAACACTGCTGGCCATTCCTTACAAACATGGCCTGTCTAAGCCCATATGCACTAACTCACGGCTGTTTAGCATGCCACATTTTTTTCCTTTGTTTTTCCCATTTGTCCTTCTCAGAGGCTGATTGGATTCTGCCTAGGTCTGTCTGTGTGGTCTATTTCAGAGCAGCACTGGAGGATGTAGTAGCTTTGTTTATAGAGCTGACCTTGGTTTGGCCAGATTTGACCCTAAAACCTTCACAGGAAACACTTTTGCCTCCCATCTCTGACTTTATGTACAGCCTGACTTTATTCTGCTGGCTGGGCTGACAAAAGTACTCTCAAGTTTGAAAGCAAAGAGTGAGATTCTCAAACTATTGATGGTATTTTAACAAAAACTTAGTCCTTTTCTGTCTTAGAGACTCTTATGAAAATAGGAAATTGTGATTAATTAGGATAAGGTGTTATTTTGTTTCAAGTGTGATTGTGAAATATTTGTTGCTTCTTTGCTGCCAGGAAAAATATCTCCCTGGACTGGGCGTTTCTACTCACTGCTGGATCCTTCTTATGCTAAGAACAACATCCCCATCATTGCTTCTGTGTCTGAGCATCAGCCCACGACCTGGTCCTCATACTATTTTGACCTACAGCTTCTGGTCTTCATGTTTCCAGGTCTGTCTACTTTGTGTTCTGAAGTGGCCTTCTTTGTAAGAATCACCATTTGATTCAAAATAAGTAAATTACCCTCATCCTTGTACTTTGTTGTTGTTTTTGTTTTTTGCCTCTTTACCCTATGCAGTACAAAGGATGGCTAAGCACATTTTTCTAATATTTGAAGCAGAGTAGAAGTCAGAAGTTGAACAGTTGGAGATGCTGGCAAGTTCAGAGCCTCACAGTTTTCTGTTCATTTGTATTATAAGTTAAAATTCAGCTCAAATTTGTATTCAGGCTTTTGTTTTTGTTTTTGAGTACTTTCAGTGTACCTCTCTCCCATCCCCCATCCCTGACTCTTCCCCATTTATCTATCTTCTTGGCAGTACTAAAGTTTGAGAATAGGCATGGCTGGTTGTAAAGCCTCAGTTACTTACCTTCTAGCCAATCCAGAAATGTTTTTGAATTTACTGGTGGTGGGGTGTTTCCTTTTTTATTTTTTTAATAAAACAGCTTCTAAGGTTTTTATCCCTCATGAAAGTAAGTTGTTGTCTATTGTAAAAAATACAGACAAGTTAAAAAAAAAAATTGGGGAGTTCTCCCAAACATCTATTGCTATTGTTAACATATTGATGTATATTCATCCTGTTATTTATTCATTTATTTATTTTAGTCTTTTTAAAATTTTTTTATTTAAATTTTTTTTTTTTTAGTAACCTCTACACCGAACCTGGGGCTCAAACTCATGACCCGGAGATCAAGTGTCACATGCTCTTCTGAGCCAGCCAGGCACCCCCTCATCCAGTTACTTATTGAACAAAAATCGGATAATACTGTTTATTTTTTTTTTAACGTTTTCTCATTTTTTTTTGAGAGACAGAGAGAGAGTGACCAGGGGAGGGGCAGAGAGAGAGAGAGAGACAGAATCCAAAGCAGGCTCCAGGCTCTGAGCTCTCAGCACAGAACCTGATGTGGGTCTCAAACTCATGAACCGTGAGATCATGACCTGAGCCTAAATCTGCCACTTAACTTACTGAGCCACCCAGGTGCCCTCAGGATGATACTGTTTTTCCCCAATTTTTTTCATTTTACAAAGAATCATAATTTCTGTTATTTAGTATTATTTTAGAGATGTAACATTTAAATGTATTATTTTTAAATTTTTTAAGTACAGAGATGTGTAAAGAAGATGGCAAATAGTCCATAATATCCTGCAGCAATATTTTAATTGATGTATTCTATTATATCAATACGCTATAAAAACTACATCTTTAATGTTGGATATTTAAGTCGTTCTGATTTTTTGATGTTTTAAAGGGTTCTATAGTAAATAAATGTCTTTGCACATATCTATGATTATTTATTTTAGCTGCCTGCTTCTTTTTACTTTTACTTTTGTAGTTGGTCTCTATTACTGCTTTAGCAACCTGTCTGATGCCCGGATTTTCATCATCATGTATGGTGTGACCAGCATGTACTTTTCAGCTGTCATGGTGAGGAATGCTCTCAGTCCTAGCAACATTTCCACCCCTGACTCTGAGGTGCATGGCAGGATTCAGAATGTAATGATTGTGCACATGCTTTCCTTGGAGCATTTGAGGAACTGAGTTGTAAAGCTGCTCACTGGTGCTGATCCTTCCCAGGGATGTATGGTGCACTCATACATTCTGGTGGTGGGGCCCAACTTTCTGGGATTCATAACCTTGTGTTAGGGAGAGACACATAACACTCTGTTGGATAAAGTGACCATGGGCAGCTTTCTTTGTCTCTCTTTCTCAGTGTCTTAAGAAAGGAGTTGATGTTTTTTTCCTTAACGTTCTGGGAAGATTGCCAAGTATTAGATTGTTGAAAGAGGAAAGATTTTATAAATTGTAGTAAGACAGTGTTACGCTTTTTTTTTTTTTTTAAATTTCAAACCATAGTTAAAAACATTCTTTAACATAGCATTATTCAGGACGCTTTCATATATACGCATGTAACTGAAAAACAGCTTTAAGAAGTGTATACTTCCATTGTAGATGTATCAAATATTTTCTCATATCCTGTTCTGTTTTACTAAGAAATCATGTTTGTTGAAAACCGCTGAATTGATGTCGTGATCTACTACCAGGTTGAAGTCTTTAATTTTGTAAAACACTGATTGAACTGTGTTTTTGCTTTCTGTCTCTTTTAGGTGCGTCTCATGCTAGTGTTGGCACCTGTAATGTGCATCCTTTCTGGCATTGGAGTCTCCCAGGTGCTGTCCACTTACATGAAGAATCTGGACATAAGTCGTCCAGACAAAAAGAGCAAGAAGCAACAGGATTCTACCTACCCTATTAAGAATGAAGTGAGAATTAAGCAACACTAAGAACAGGCTTGGGAAAATGTGTGTGTGTGTGTGTGTGTGTTTTGAGTGAGGGAGTAGAGTGCTGTCATAGTGGGTGAACTCATACAGGTCTTGACTCATTTGGATTCATTTCATCTGTATTATTGTGTGTAAGAAGCTGTTCTGAGTTGTGTAAATTTAATTTACAACACAGTTTTCTTGTTTAGGTGGCAAGTGGGATGATATTGGTCATGGCTTTCTTTCTCATCACCTACACCTTTCATTCAACCTGGGTGACCAGTGAGGCCTACTCTTCTCCCTCCATCGTGCTGTCTGCCCGTGGTGGGGATGGCAGTAGGATCATTTTTGATGACTTTCGAGAAGCATACTATTGGCTCCGTCACAATACTCCAGAGGTAAAAATTTGGGGGGGGCGTGGGACAAGTTGGGGACATTTGCTCTGATAGTGAATCATACAGCTTTTAGATGGGTGGAAAGCTTGGAGAAATTGGAACTATAGAACCCTCGTGCTGAGTGAGCCTTGAAAGTCAGCCTTCATTCAATTCAGGATTTCTTTTGTATCCTTACTGATAATCATCTACACTCTGACACTGTGGTGATTTTATCATGAGGTGGACCATCCCAATTATAAAAGAAGTCAGAAAGTTAGAAACATGAAAAAAGATAGTTTCCATAAAGTGATCACCGAATGATAAGCACTTTTAACATTTTGGTTTAAAGCTTTTGAGAATCTGGGGGCGCCTGGGTGGCGCAGTCGGTTAAGTGTCCGACTTCAGCCAGGTCACGATCTCGTGGTCCGTGGGTTTGTGCCCCGCGTCAGGCTCTGGGCCGATGGCTCGGAGCCTGGAGCCTGTTTCCGATTCTGTGTCTCCCTCTCTCTCTGCCCTTCCCCCGTTCATGCTCTGTCTCTCTCTGTCCCAAAAATAAATAAACGTCGGAAAAAAAAAAAAAAAGCTTTTGAGAATCTGAAGTGATTTTCTTTGCAGTAGCTATTGGGAGTAGCACTTCTGAGTTAGACTCTTAAGGAATTAAGCTGTAAGAATTTCTTAATCCTGGTACATCATATCCCGTGGTTTGTATTCCCTCCCATTTTTATAATTACTGCTTTTTGTGAATTGTGAAAGCTCATTTAATATAATTATCTGATGACACCAGAATGTTTATTTGGAAATATCACACAGTCCCCCTACACCTGCCATCCTATTATGCTTGTTTATATAAGGTGATCTGAGATGAAAGTATTGGGAGTGTTAGATTGTATAATTTACACTGAGATTTCACGATTATATGTAAATGTAGTACCAAGTGCCAAGAATTATTTTCTTTGTAGGAAGTCCCTCACTTACTATACTATAGGATGCCCTTCCAGTTTTTCTCTTGTATTTGATTTTTGGAGGCAGCGAGCAACTTATTTTCATTTCCCATTCTTCTTTCAGGATGCGAAGGTCATGTCATGGTGGGATTATGGTTACCAGATTACGGCTATGGCAAATCGGACAATTTTAGTGGACAATAACACATGGAATAATACCCATATTTCTCGAGTAGGACAGGTAAAGTGAAGGGATTATTGAGTATTTGGCTCATGGGATCTAGTGGGAAATATTTCTCTCTGAGGGATCACATGACTTGGAATTTTTTGCTTTGAGAAATGTGCATTTATTTTTCTAGGCAATGGCATCCACAGAAGAAAAAGCCTATGAGATCATGAGGGAGCTTGATGTCAGCTATGTGCTGGTCATTTTTGGAGGCCTTACTGGGTATTCCTCTGATGGTATGTACTTGATTCTATTTCTAACTATAGTCACAGATTCTAAGAAAACTAGATGACTGTCCTATTTTTCTGTCTTTTTACTGATCTCAACATATTTTCTTGGTTGGGGAAGTTCCTCAGTATTTGTAACGTTAGGGGTTGTTTTGTTTTGGTCTTTTTGGCAACAAGTAGGAGGTAAATGTAAATAATTCTCATTTAGATATGGCATGGTATAGTTGTCTAAAGACCTAGGAGTTGCTTACAACCAGGAAACAAAGAACATAAAGCTTAGCCGAACCTATTGTGGCGATCATTTTACAGTATAGGTAAATCAAATAAAAAATAATAACAGGTAAAATACAGTGTGGAAAAAAACATAAGGCATCTGAAAATGAACTTTAAAATTAGCATTTTTAGTGGGTTTAAGCCATAGATTCATCTGCCAGCTTAAAATGTTTCATATTTGAGATATATATATATATGTGTATATATATATATATATGTATGTGTATGTATGGCATATGTTATGTTATATATACATATATGTATGTATGTATGGTATATGTTACCATGTTCCCTGTGATTGTTAGCAAAATTCTGTTTTTAGAAGAATCATCAAAACATGGTTTGCTGCCTTAAAAAAAACTTTTAAGAAATTAAAGCAATACTTTATATACTTTAACATATTAAATTCTTTTGAGGGTTTATAACAAAAAAATGGTAGGGAGTACCCTGTCCCTAAACTTAAACTCCCTTATGATACAAGTTTCCAGAGGCAATTATTTCTCTAGTTGTTTCTTCTGGTACTTATGTTCATATTTAAAAAATATGTGTATTCTATTCATTGAGCATTTTATATATGCTATATCAATTTATAATTGTAGATAAGAAATTTCATTCTTTTTACCTTTTCTCACTCCCTCCTTTTCCTCTTGATTCTCCTTAGTAGAGTTAATTTTTAGTTTTTGGTTAAATCCAGATAAAGTGTTTTCAAAGTCCTGACTATGTAAATATTCATTGTTGAGTCAACCAGTATACCATGGTTACAGTCTTTCCTCGAATAACTTTTCTTTTCCTGCAGTTACTAACTACCTCTTATTTCTATCTTAGTTTTCTTTGAATATATGCCTGCTTGTAAAGATGTTTAAATTTTAGATTATATGTATATAGTATGTGTAATGTGCCAAGTATAAAGTAAGAAGATTGGTTTTCTTGTGTGTCTTGTACAGCAGAGGAGGAATGATGAGAGCAGGGACATGTGTTCACAGACTTGAACTTTCACAATCACACCAGCACTATTTGTGTGTAATTATTTATAGGTTTTCTAATAGTCACAATATAGCCAAATCCTATAGAAAAGCATTTGTGTATGTATGTCTATGTGTGTATGTATTTTTATATGTATCATTGTACACATATGTGGTAGAAAGGGATAATTTCTTGAGGTCTTAGCACTAACCATTGTTAAGTAACCACTTTCAGTCAGTTGACCTTTTATCGCCTACTAACGTGCACAGAAGTGTGTTTAATGCTGGCATAAAAATAAATGTCATTATTTGGAACATACTGTAATTTTTTTGTGTGAGATTAAGGAAATTACCATATCATCCCCTGCCTGTGGCAACCACAATTCTGATTTCTGTTTCTGAGTTTGTTTTTTTAGATTCCACATAGAAGTGAGATCATACAGTATCTGTTTTTCACTGTCTGACTTACTTCACTTAGCATAATGCTCTTAAGGTCCATCTCTGTTGTTGCAAATGGCTGAATTTCCTTTTTTTCTTTTTTTTCAATGGCTGAATGGTATTCCATTTTATATATGTGGTGTGTGTGTGTGTGTGTGTGTGTGTGTGTGTGTGTGTGTGTGTATCTAGATATATAGATATAACATTTTCTTTACCCATTCATCCATCAGTGGACACTTAGGTTGTTTCCGGGTCTTGGCTATTATAAGTAAAGTACAGTGAACATGGGGGTGCAGTTATCTCTTTGAGATAGTAATTTCATTCTTTCAGATATATACCCAGAAGTGGGATTGGTGGATAATATGGTGGTTGTATTTTTAAATTTTTGAGCAACCTCCATACTGTTTTATGTAGTGGCTACATACCACTGCCAATTTACATGCCTACCAACGGGATATAAGGTTTCCCATTTTTCCACATCCTTGCCAGCATTTGTTATGTCTTGTCTTATGATAATTAGGTGTTAGGTGGTATCTCGTTATGGTGTTGAGTTGTATTTCCCTAATGATTAGTAATGTTGAGCACTTTTTCATGTACATGTTGACCATTTGAATATCCTTGGAAAAATGTCTATTCAGGTCCTTTGCCCATTTTTAATCAGATTATTTGGGGGTTTTGTTACTTTTTTTTAAATCCTTTTTCTTTAAAGCTTATTTATTTATCTTGAGAGAGAGAGAAAGCATGAGTCAGGGAAGGGCAGGGAGAGGAGAGAGAAAGAGAAGTGAGATTGAGAGAGACAGAGAGAGAGACAGAGAGAGAGAGAGAATCCCAAGCAGGCTCTGTGCTGTCAGCTCAGCCCGATGTGGGGCTCGAACCCACAAATGATGAGATCATAGCCAAAGTCAGAGGCTTAACCGACTGAGCCACCCAGGCAGCCCTGGGGTTTTGTTATTAAGACATATGAGTTCCTTATATTTTACTTCCTTTGTTTTGTTTTTGGACTAAGTCTTACAAGTCCAGTATGTACTTTATATTTCCAGCACGTCTTAATTTGGACTAGCCACCTTTCAAGTGTCAGTAGCTACAGGTGGCTAGTATATAGAGCTCCTATACTGGACAGCTCAGCCCAGCTCATACCTGGGAATACTATCTTTGTGACTTAACTCTGGACCAATAGCACAGGATTTCAGGAATAATCTACAGAAGAGTTGTAAATTTTGAGGGAAAAGTTTTGCTGCCACATTGTGTTTCATGTTTTTAAAAATTAGACTTAAATGGTACTATTTCCCATTTAAAAATGAGGGATTTTCTTAGAAATAGTGGCTTTTTCAAATGTCATGTCATTATGTTGTACCCCTTAAACTAATATTGTATGTTAACTATGCTTCAGTTAAAAAAAAAAAAAACAAGGAAAGAAATGGTAGCTTTTCATTAGGTGATTTAGCTCCAGCAGCCTTTGTGACACAGCAATTCTCTTTCTACTTTTTTCTAGATATCAATAAGTTTCTGTGGATGGTCCGCATTGGAGGGAGCACCGACACAGGCAAACATATTAAGGAGCATGATTATTATACTCCAACTGGGGAATTCCGTGTGGACCGTGAAGGTTCTCCAGTGCTGCTCAACTGCCTTATGTACAAGATGTGTTACTACCGCTTTGGACAGGTCTACACAGAAGCCAGTGAGTGATATATAACATTAATAACACAGTAAGAACCGTGATAGCTAACACATACAGTTTTTTCAGATACCAGGCATTGCTCCAAGTGCTTTACATCTATGAACTCATATGATCTTCACTACAACTCAAAACATAGATACTAATATTATTTCAATTTTATATATGAGGAATTTCAGGTACAAATAAGTTACTTACCTGCCCAATGTCACGTAACTAACTAGTGGCAGAGTTAGGTTAAACTCGGGCGGTCTTGCTCTAAATTCTGTACTTTTACCCATTACATTTTATTGCCTCTCAGTAAAAGAGGAGAGAGGAATGGAGAGAGGAATGAAGGGGGATACAGTGATATAAAGGACTTTTCATTTCCTTAAATAAATACATGGAGACTAATCTGATTAGGTTAAGTCTTTCCTTCTGACTTTAATTTCTTGTTTCTGCACTAGGGACAATTCCTGAAGTGGATTCTGGTCTTTGATTTCTTTTTGTTTTTTGGTTTTTTTTGTTTTTTTTTTGAGAGAGGGAGACAGAGAATGCATGCATGAGTGGTTGAGGTGGGGGCAGAAGGGGAGAGAGAGAGAGAATTCCAAGCAGCTCCATGCTGTCCAGCTGACACTCAACCGACTGAGCCACCCAGGTGCCTCCCTCCCTTTTTTTAAAATTTTTTAAATTTAGTTTTATGGGGTGCCTGGGTGGCTCAGTTGGTTGAGCATCTGACTTCAGCTCAGGTCATGATCTCAGTTTGTGAGTTCGAGCCCCATGTCGGGCTCTGTGCTGGTGGCTCAGAGCCTGGAGCCTGCTTCAGATTCTGTGTCTCCCTCTCTCTCTGCCCCTCCCTCCACCGTCTCTCAGAAATAAACATTACAAAAATGTTTTTTAGTTTACTTTTTTTTTTTAGAGAGAGGCAGGCCTTCGACTTCTGATAGGTTCTTCTCTGATCCATGGAAGGGTTACTAGTGTAACACAGAGGCCTCTGGGTAGCATCCCCAGGAAAGGAGGGGCTGGGAAGTCAGCCTCCCATCTCTTAAAAGAGATAGCCTCCATGAATTTGCCAAGCATTAACTTGGAGAGGACTTGAGTCAAGGTAACACTTGATCTGTGCTTACTACCTGATGTCTTTTTGTATAGGTCCTACTCTCTACACAAACTACAGGCTGAGAAATAACATTCCATTTGGTAGATGATTTATCAGATTGATTTACCCTTTCCTTAGGAAATCAGCACTGTAGAAAGAAGTGTTTCTCTCTCTCTCTCTCTCTTTTTTTTTTGTTCCATTCTAGAACGCCCACCAGGCTTTGACCGTGTCCGGAATGCTGAGATTGGGAATAAAGACTTTGAACTTGATGTCCTGGAGGAAGCATATACCACAGAACATTGGCTAGTCAGGATATATAAGGTCAGCAGGTGCTACACTGAGAAAGCAGCTCTCATGTTTGCAGATTGGTTCTAGTGCTTAAGAATGGGCCACATATTTGTAATATAGGGACTTTATTTTTTTAAGTTTTTTTATTTTGAAAGAGCATATGAGTGGGAGGGTTGCAGAGAGAGAGAGAATCCCAAGCAGGCTCTGTGCCATCAGCACAGAGCCTGGCATGGGGCTCGAACTCATGAACCATGAGATCATGACTGAGCCGAAATTAAGAGTCGGATGCTTAACCGACTGAGCCGCTCAGGCTCCCCTAATACAGGGACTTTTCTAATGTCAGAAAAGTAGTTTGCAACTCAGAATGTTAATATTTTTATTTTAGATTGTTGTTAGAGAGTAGACACCTAGTCTGCTGTCATTTTGGCTGTGGTTATAGTGTTATTTTTCCAGTTGGGGCTGTACTTGATCTGTTTTAGTAATTATCAGGCTTGGAGGGTAGAAAAGTGTGTGTGTGTGTGTGTGTGTGTGTGTGTGTGTGTGTGTGTACACTACATTTTCTTTCCCCCCCGCTGAAGAATTTATGGCATAGAGTTACACAGAAATGTGTTATATCTCTTACATAAGAAAAGATTGACAACCCCTGATACATTTGGCAGGTAGACCATTTATTCTACTCTTGAGAGGTACTCCTAAAGGCTAAGCAGAGAGTAGCTAGTCTCAAACCTGTGTTCGTTTTGTCACAAAACCACACCAGGCAGCAGAACCCAACTCAGTAGAGAAGCTCTCCAAAGTTGACCTGATCATAAATATTAAAATGACATCCTTATGTTGCAGGTAAAGGACCTGGATAATCGAGGCTTGTCACGGACATAAATGTTACAGCCAGCTCTGATACGCTTCGCACTGAATGCGTCACGTTTAGGACGCTGAAGACGTTTTTTAAATATGCAGTTTATAAGAACAGAGCACGATGGGATTAGTATTGTCTGGAAGTTTTGCCCTGGGCAGTATGGGCTGGGCCAAATGGAACCATTTTTATAATTCTGAGCAGGTTACCAAATGAAATGTCATGGCTTTACTTTGGTCAATTAAAGGGGGGAACTTTTTTTTTTTAATGTGCCTTATTTCTTTTGACTTATGGCTGGTTTGAGAAAGGCAAAAGTTTGTGCTGGGCGCTGATAGAAGGAGGGAAAGCAGACCTCGTCCATGCTCTTAGCTTCCTAATTGAACCCCGTGGGAGCATTCTGTCTCTCTCAAATCAGGAACACTATCAAGGACTAGCTCAGATCCTACACGTACAAATAATTTTGTCATTTCAAAAATCGTAGCACCTAGCACAAAGCCTTGCATACGGTGGGTGCTCAGTAAACTTTTATTAAATAAATAAATGTTTGTGGAACCAGAGGAGTGCCATTTCTGGGCAGGAAAGGCAGTGTGTTGCCGTCACGTCTCTGTTCTTAACGTCTCTTGTCCTTAGAAGCTCTTTGCTTTTATGAGGGACAGAAGGTAGTCGACTAGCCAGACCTGATCTCACCATTATTCTTTGGGACTAGCTAGGTTTTTTTGTTTTTGTTTTGTTTTTTTTCTTGAGCAAGAATAAATCAAGTGAGGATCACTTGAAGTTTTGAAGAAAGACTCAAGGCAGTGAAATTATTGTTCTCAATGGACGTGAAACTTCTCCAGTATTATATATGGAATTTGATGATCAGTCGGTATTTTTGAATCAGCCGAAATATAATCAGACATTTCTATTTGAAATCCAGCTTTTCAGTATTCACTTATCCATGATACAGTAAATGTCTTTTTGCTCATTTCTTTTAGCTTATATGCTAAAACCCTTGTGATTATTTAAGGGTGGCTTCTTTCTCCCTTAGTGTCAGCCTGTTTGTTGTTATTCTATGCTGCAAACAAACTCAATGATCTGGTTTTGAAGCCCTGGTGAAATGAGCTATAAATTGAAAGGGGGAAGAATTGCTATTACCAAGTACCTAGAGACAATGCTAGCCTGACTGCAGTAAAGGGGAAGAGAAACTTAAAAACAAACTTAACTGAAAGCACAGTAAGATCCATCAATATTTAATGTCAGGACAAACAGCCTTATATTCAGTACAGTAGGACACTGTGTATTTGACAACATACGACATATATCAGTGATGTATATAAACCCTAAGTCATAACAAAAATACAAGGTAACTGTTGAGTGTTGCCTGTTTAAGAAACAGGAGCAATTACATGGCTTTTAGATAAGTCAAAACGGTGCTCCTAAAGGGTATGCTCAGGTATTCTTGTATACCCAGGAAACTTAGCCTTCCAACCAACTTCTATACCAAGTGCTTGACCTGTGGGTGAGATTTAGATTTGGTGTAAGATCTAATTTACTATATGTAAATATGTTACTTGATTTATATACAGAATTTCTCCCTAGTGGAAGAGGTTATTCTGAGTTTCTTTTCTTTTTTTTTTTTTTAAATTGATATGAGCAATACCAGGTAAAGATCATTAGTAATCTTCCTTGGTAGTATATATGGGCTAGATAACCCTTTAACTTATCACTATCATTGTTACTCTTGCAATTTTAGTTTTGTTATCTTCTAGGCTACGTGAAGCTATCTTTTTTTAAGATTTACTTTTCACCTTTCATGGTTGTAGTGCATCTAGTGTAAGAAAAATCAAATAGTTATAAAAAAAGCAACAACACTGTTTTCCACCTCCCAGAGACCCCACTTTCAACTCTGCTGATTCTCACATTACTTACCTCCCTATCATTAAATAACTTGCTTTAGTTTTCTGTGTGTTGGTTTTTCAATTTTAGGTATCATTTGTTGACTTGGTGGTGTGGAAATTGAGGGTGCTATGCCCATGGACACACAGATTCTTACCATTTTAAAGTTCTATATTTTAGTTATGGTTTAGAATAGCTCAATAATTTTTACTTTATGTTTTTTCACAACTAGGCCATGTGGTATATATGCTTTTATGGCTTTTTTTTTTCCTTCCACATAACTTTTTTGGAGAAAAAAGCTTTTCTCATTTGTATTTTGTACTTGACACTAATTTCTCCCCAAGCTCTCCTTCATTTGTGCCAGCTTCCTTTCAATATGTTCAAGCTTGTTAGGTATTCATTCTTGGGGATGTCTTCTGTTTTGGTATGTTGTGGTTTGGATTGGTTTACGTCTTAGGCCTGCTACTCACCTGTTGGGTTGGTAGGTCCTCCATATTGTGTTAATCTCCTACTTCCTTCTTGATTATCACCTCTATTTACCTTCCTGAGAAAATGTGTGGGAGATAGATCTTGCATGTTTCTTGTCACACTCAATTGGGCAAGTACAGAGTTCCAGGTTGGGGAAAACTTTTCCTTAGAATGATTATTTTTTTTAATTTTTTAAGTTTATTTCTTTGAGAGAGAGCAAGCAAGCGAGAAGGGGAGTGGCAGAGAGAGAGGGAGAAAGGGAATCCCAAGCAGGCTCTGCACCATCAGCACAGAGCCTGACATGGGGCTGGACCCTACGAACTGTGAGATCATGACCTGAGCTGAAACCGGGAGTCAGATGCTCAGCCAACTGAGCCACCCAGGAGCCCCTCCTTAGAATTATTTTGAAGGCATAGGCCATTCATTGTTTTCTGTCTTCTAAATGTTGTTGAGAAATACAATGCTATTCTGATTCTCAATTTTTTGGTATGTGTCCATTCCCTCCAATTCCCACCACAGGCCTATTAGGAACCTCTCTTTTAATGTAATATTTTGGAATTTTCCCAATGATGCACTTGGGAATGGGTCATCCATTGTGCTGGGTACTTTAAACTTTTAAGTATGGAAAGTCAAGTTCTTCAGTTCTAAGAAATTTACTTATTTGTGTATTCTCTCAACTCCTTTTCTCTTTCTGAAAATTATTTAGATGTTGGACTTACTGGGTTAGTCTTCTGATATTCTTTTTTTTTAAATTTACATCCAAGTTAGTTAGCATTTTTTAATGTTTATTTTTGAGAGCGGGAGAGGGTCAGAGAGAGAGAGAAGACGATAGACGATCCGAAGTGGGCCCCGTGCTGACAGCAGAGAGCCCAGAGTGGGCCTTGGACTCACAAACTGTGAGATTGTGACCTGAGCCGAAGTTGGATGCTTAACTGGCTGAGCCACCCAGGTGTCCCTAGTCTCCTGATACTCTTATATGTACTCTTGGTTTCCCATCTTTATTTTTCTTTCTGGGAGATTTCCTAAACTTTTTTTTCCTAACCTTTCTATTTAGTTTCCTTTTTTTTCTGCTGTTAACTATTTTTTTTTTATGTCCAAGAGCTTTTTAAAAAAATATTCCTTTGTTTTAATATCCTTCATATTAAAGGCTTTTTCAAATTCTTGGTTGTCTGCTCTTCTTAGGAAGTGGGGCCCTAAAAAGCTGATTGGAAGGTCTATATGGGGTGGGGCTTACTGAATGTCAGCTGCTCTCCTATGATCTGGCTGAGTTGTCACGTTGATACACAGGAACAGAATTACATTGTTACATAGGAGATCCCTGATACTGGTATTTTTAGATCTTTTAGATAGGTTAGATTCCCTCCTGAAGGCCTGTATGTCTTAGGGATGCCTAGCTGGCAGATTTCTGGGAGTAAGGTGGGGCAAGAAGGCTTTGAGGTTCAGTACACAAACTTAATACCTTTGTTTTCAGTAAGGTACCCAAGTTTTTAACTGTGCCTGATGCTCTCCAGTTAGGATAGGGTTTACCCTCTCAAGTTTTGTACCAGCTTTGGGGAGGAGCAGTTCCTTGGGTATATAAAGGAGGGACGGGATCCAATTCTGTTGGCTTCTTAGTCTTTCAGCCTGCCTGTTTAGCCCCACTTTCATCTCCACGTTCAGTTACCTGGTGTCACTAATCCAACTTGAGCCTTTTGGGAGTTCTGTGATGTAAATCAAGTTGCTTTTCTTTCCTATTGCTGGTTTTAAGATTCATCTTTAGCATTCATCTAAAAACTTCCCAATTTCCAGAATTTTGTTTTTCATACTCCATTCTTGTGGGTTATTGCCTTTTGTTACAAATTTACTATTTTAAAATAGTAAACTTTACTATTATTAAATCGTTTTAATATTTACTATTGTAGTAAGGTTTCAGAAGGGAACAGAAGCTATTGTGTGCACTGATTCTCTCACATTCTTAAACTGGTATTCTGCCTGAAACCTGTATACCTTATTCATTTTTCAGGCTAAGATAGCTTAATTCCATCCAGACACAGGAACTGTGTAGGTCCCCCTCTTCCTTTCTTCATATTCTTTGTTTATAGCACAGTGCGAAAATGGAGGAAATGACCTGGAAAACTTACTTTATTCCATGAAGCCTAAACTGTTGTCATGGTTAAAAACTCCAACAAGCACTTTGAAGTGCTCTGGCCTTGTTTTTCTGTCCCCGGACTTTGCTTTAAAACGTGTGTGCTTTTTTGGGTAACATGTTGTACACTCATTTTACTGTATTACCAGTATCACAATCAAGAGCTTTATACTCGGGGTGTGTAGCCCAGTTTTAAGAACTGGAGAATTTAATGGAGATTATCTTGCCTGCACCTTGAGTTCCCAGTCTAGTTTACTGTCAAGGGGGAACACTTACGGTTTTTCCACATTATTTTGTTCTCAAGCAAGTCCCTATCCCGAGAATTTTCTTTCCCATTTAAACTGGTTACTCTGCTTTTAAAATAAAGCATCGTAAAAAACGAGGCAAAACAGTCCCTTTGCCCCCAGCTGTCTTTACACAGTGAGAATGAAAAAGAGGATAGAAGAATTAAGGCTATGGAGATGCTGTTCCTTCAGAAAGGCTGGGCTAAAGTCGTGTTTTGGAGTCTGGAGACACAAGGCAAAACTGGTTATCCTGACACGCCCTCACAGTACAAAGTGTCGCTTGCTTCCGAGGGATGCCTTTCCACCCCCCACCCCGCAGCGCGGCCAGTCTGTGCTTCTCGCTCCCGCCACAAAGTTCTTTCATTCTTCACGGGATCTGTTCGAAACGGCTGTTCTAGCTTCTCGGCTCTAGTTTGATCTGTACCCCTTCTTAAAGTTTCCGAGGCAACACTTCTGAATACTATCCGCACAATGCTGCCAGGCCCAGAGCAGCGGGGAGGGTACTTGAGGACCCGCACTCCCAGCGTGTGTGCAGGTCTCCGAGGGGACTTCGGCTCCGCCCAGGAGCGCGAGGACGGCCCGACTGCGGGCCACGCACCGGACACCTGCATGCACTGGGGCCGGGAGATTCTTCGCGTTGATGCGCTCGGCTGTTCTTAAACCTCTCAAGCCTGGGTCTCCTCTCGACTCTAAAGTAACCCGGGCCTGGCCAGCTCACGCCTCGGGGTCAACCTCTGGGTACCGGCTGCCCGAAGAGGCCACTCTTCACAGCCGCCTGAGTAGGAGACGCGCGCTCTCCTGCTTTACGGCAAGGGTGCGCGCGTTTGCGACAGCGTGACGCCGGGAAAGTTTTGGCGGGAAAGGCGCCGCATTTGGATTCCTGTGGTGGCGGGCAAAGGACGGCCTGGTGAGGAGAGGCAGCCGGTAGGGTTGGAAAGGAGTCTGGAAAAGGACTTCGGGGTCTACATTCGTTGAGAGGGGCATGGCGAGAGAAAGTTATGGGTGACAAGCTTAGTGGATCAGAGATTCCCGCGGAGGGGCGGTTTCTGAGACGAGGAGTTTGGGACCAGGGGGACCCTGTTGTAGAGGGATTGGAGAGACTACCTCTTTGCCTGCTGGGGACCCCAAAGGTTTGGGCGCCAGCCGTCTCGAGGGCCAGCTAGCCCTTGCTTCCGCTTCTTGGGGCAGTTTGGCCCCGCCCCAGGCTCCTCCCGGCCTTCTGGATGGCGTGGGGGTGGGAATTGGAGCTGAGCAAGGGGGGAGGAGGGGCGGCAGGCGTCGTCGGGAAACCCTGTCCTCCTCTAGCCCGCAGCCCTTCACCTGTCTCACCCCTTCCCTTCCCCAGTCACCACCCCCCCCCCCCCAAGCATTTGTGCCCCCAGCCTCTCAGCACAGCCGCTGCATTTCCTCGGAGGCCTGAGGGCGGCGGTTGTAGCTTCGGTTCGCGTGGGAGTGGGGAGTGTGAATTACACCACAACATGCCAGAATTTAGTATACTTGCTGGTGCTTGAAAGCCTTGGGTAAAGTACGGGTGAGGCGGAGGGGGAAACCAAACTGTTAGTTACGTTGAGGGATCGTGGCAGATGGTTGAAGCTTATCCTCAGCCCCATCTTTTTCGGGTTCCTGCCTTTTACAGCCGTGATCCATCCTGGAGTCATGGCAGTGCCCTTTGTGGAAGACTGGGACTTGGTGCAAACCCTGGGAGAAGGTGCCTATGGAGAGTGAGTTTGAGTCCTTTTGCCTTGCCTTCACGCTTGCTTTCGTTTTCTGTCTGTTGTCTTGTTTGAGTACAGATTTGTTGTTTTGGAGTTGTGTATTCTATTTTATTTTCATTTATTTATTTAGGGAGCGAGCATGGTTGAGAGGCGGGAGGGGCGGGGCGGGGGGAGAGAGAGAGAGAGAGAGAGAGAGAGAGAGAGTGAGTGTGAGTGTCTTACACAGGCTCCATGCCCAGTGTGGACCCAAACTTGAGGCTCGATCTCACGACCCTGGGATCATGACCTGAGTGGAAATCAAGTCAGATGCTCAACCAACTGACCCACCTAGGCACACCAGGAGTTGTTTATTATAATACAGTGGCATCTCAGAGAACAGATTTTTGCATTTGAAATCTAAGACCTTTGGGAACTAAAGCCGCGTGAAATTTTGTAAGGATCAATTTTTTTCTTCCTTTTTAAAAAAATTTTTTTCTGTAAAGAAGTGGAAGAGACCTGTGAAGTCAGGTTCTCCTCCCACATATTCCTTGCTGGGTTTTAAGCATAGTGGTTAAATGAGCAAATGAACTCTCTGGAGTCAGACTACCTGGTTTCAGATTTTCACTCTGTTACATACTAACACATTGTTTTGTGTTCTTAGGCAAGCTCCTTAATGTATTTCTGTTTCCTCAGGTCTACCATGACAATAATAGTACCTACCCCATAGGTGCTTAGAACAGTTAGCACAGGCATATATAGCATGAGGTTAATAAATATTAGGTAACGTTATTAAAATCAAATAAATAGAGCATGTGTATATGTGATATGGCCTAGAATTACTGTTACTCCATTTTAGTTTACTTTATCAAGCATTTGTTAAATAACCTTTGGATACACAACATAATGACTTCTGTAGAGCATTAGCCATCATACATCACATTTCAGAAAGGAGTACTCTCTGTTGAGAACATGGCAGAAACCATTTTCTTGGCTTTTACCAGGTGGAGAAAGTAACGAAGGTAAAATTGTTGGATAAGTCAGTATTTAATCTTTTGAAGTCTTAAATAGAATTCACATGTCTTCGTTTTCCTTTTTAGAGTTCAACTTGCTGTGAATAGAAGAACTGAAGAAGCAGTTGCAGTCAAGATTGTAGACATGAAACGTGCCATAGACTGTCCAGAAAATATTAAGAAGGAGATCTGTATCAATAAAATGTTAAATCATGAGAATGTAGTGAAATTCTATGGCCACAGGAGAGAAGGCAATATCCAGTATCTATTTCTGGAGTACTGTAGTGGAGGAGAACTTTTTGACAGAATAGGTATGGAAATAAGATTTAAGATATCTATTCTACTAATTAAGTTTCTAAGTTTATTTTTTAATCTTGGATCTGCTATTTGGTCATTGTCCACTCAGAACTGCTTATGCAACAAGGAAATTACAGTAAGTTTTCTTGTTTTTGCAAGTTATGTTAATACATTAAAGTATATATAGATTCATCAAGGAGAACCTTTTTCCCAAATTGTGCATGTGATTTTGGTTAGGGTTGCTGTT
Source organism: Acinonyx jubatus (assembly GCF_027475565.1). Taxonomy (NCBI): domain Eukaryota; kingdom Metazoa; phylum Chordata; class Mammalia; order Carnivora; family Felidae; genus Acinonyx; species Acinonyx jubatus. The sequence goes on along the minus strand of NC_069390.1, from coordinate 90,967,941 downwards.
TGTAGAGTTTAAGAATGATAAACTAATCTCATGGTGAAGTATTGTTTTACCTATACAGTGATTTTTCTTTATAGACATTCCAGTTACATGAAATCATTGCATGCATTTACAGAGCCAAAATAATAGCATGTTGTTATATTTGTTCTTTTTTGTTTAAGAGAAATAACTTGAGAACTTTTTAGAATTGCTTTACCTATATTTAGTAAATTCTGTACTTGCTACTTTCAGCATTCTATGTAGATTCAAAGGCTTGATGTTTCAGAACACTGAGAAGTATGTAAAAATATATTATGTGGATCTAAATTTATTGTCTACAGCTATTGTTTTCACAGTTAAAAACTGATTATTTAGAATCTCCAGTATGTATCTCAGGAGAGAGTTCAGTGTAAAAGAAATCAAGAGTAAAGACAGAGATCAAAATATAAAAAGAAAACTGACAATAGAACATTTTTTAATAAAACTGTATTTCCTAAAGGAACTTTGCAGGCATTCATAGCTTTGTAGTACGAGGGATTAGATGAAGTTTCATTTTGTTGTTCAATATTTGGTGATATTAGTTTATGTTTGCCCAGGCTTATACTTTGGCAATTACATTTTAGCGATGAGGAAAACAATGTCAGAGCATTTAGAAGAAATTAGGGGAGAATTGGAAAGATACCAAATAAATCATGATTAGTGTAAGATAATCAGAGGCTTTCAAGGTATGGCTTGCATTCTTGATCTGGATAATAGTTTCTCTGTAGTTTTCCTGTGATGTTATTTTATCTTTGCCACATAACAGATGGGGAATGTGAGTTAATTAAGTACCGTGTGAGTTAACGGACACTAGAGTCTTAGTTGCTAGCGTAAGATTCTATTTGCCAGTATACAATCACAAATGTCTAAGCTTTGATTTAGGAGACTCTGTGGTTGCTGCCTGATTATGTTTACATGGCAGGCTAACTTTCATTATTAATTCTTATAGAGCCAGACATAGGCATGCCTGAACAAGATGCTCAAAGGTTCTTCCATCAACTCATGGCAGGGGTGGTAAGTACAGTTGTTTCTTTTCCTTTTACATAAAATTAATATGAATGAAGTAAGTTACCAAAGTATGCCTCTCTCTGTTTCTCTTTTAGGTTTATCTACACGGTATTGGGATAACTCACAGGGATATTAAGCCAGAAAATCTCCTATTGGATGAAAGGGGTAGGTATAGCATTTTGTCACTGTTGCCTAAATTATTTTAATCTATACAAGGCAGAGTTGAAGCTTTTGCATTATTGAAAATTTACGGCAAAAAATCTGAAAAGTGTAGGAAATTTGAGACACTCAGTATATTTTACAAGCCCTTCCTGATATAGTTGTAGATGAGATAGAGAAATCTAATCTAGATGCAGGGTTAGCTCACTAAATGAATAACTGTATGAAGAGTCTTAACTCTTCAGTGAATTAATAAAGGAAAGTTTATGTTGGAATACCCTGGACCTTAGCCTTGTCCTGTTTGTTCTAGTTAGTTAATTAGTTAGTTAATTTTTTTTTCAAGTTTTTATTTAAATTCCAGTTAGTTAACATAGTATAATATTAGTTTCAGGAGTAAAATTTAGTGATTCATCACTTACATGTAACCCCCAGTGCTTATCATAACAAGTGCCTTCCTTAATACCCATCACCCATTTAACCCATCTCACAGCCCAACCTCCCCTCCAGCAATCCTCAGTTTGTTTTGTATGGTTAAGAGTCTGTTTTATGGTTTGCCTCTCTTCTTTTTTTCCTTATGTTTATCTGATTCATTTCTTAAAGTCCACATATGAGTGAAATCATATGGTATTTGTCTTTCTCTGATTGACTTATTTTGCTTAGCATAATACATTCTAGTTCCATTCATGTCATTGAAGATGGCAAGATTTCATTCTTTTTTATGGCCGAGTAATATTCCAGTGTGTATGTATACCACAACTTTATTCATTCATCTGTTGATGAACACTTGGGCTGTTTCCATATCTTGGCTATTGTTGAAGATGCTGCTATAAACATCAGGGTGCATGTGTCCCTTCGAATCAGTGTTTTTGTATCCTTAGGGTAAATACCTAGTAGTGCAGTTGCTGGATCATAGGGTAGTTCTTTTTTGAACTTTTTGAGGAACCGCCATACTGTTTTCTAGAGTGGCTGCACTAGTTTACATTCCCACCCACAGTGTAAGAAGGTTTCTCTTTCTCTGCATCCTCGCCAACATCTGTTATTTCCTGTGTTGTTCATTTTAGCCATTCTGACAGGTGTGAGGTGATATATCATTGCAGCTCTGATTTCTATTTCCCTGATGATGAGTGATGTTGAGTATTGTTTCATGTTTGTTAGCCATCTGTATGTCTTCTTTGGAGAAATGTCTGTTCATGTCTTCTGCCTATTTCTTAGCTGGATTATTTGATTTTTGAGTGTTGAGTTTGGTAACCTCTTTTTTTTTAATGTTTATGTATTTATTTTGGGAGAGAGCTTGAGTGATCAGGGGAAGGGCAGAGAGAGAGAGAGGGAGAGAATCCCAAGCAGGCCCTGCACTTACAGTAGGGCTTGATCTCACAAACCATGAGATCATGACCTGAGCCAAAATCAAGAGTCAGATAGATGCTCAACTGACTGAGGCCCAAGTTTGAAAAGTTCTTTATAGATTTTGGATGTTATTAATAACCCTTTATCAGATATGTCATTTGGAAATATCTTCTCCCATTCCAAAGGTTGTCTTTTAGTTTTGTTGATTTTTTTTCTGTGCAGAAACAATTTATTTTCTGTGCAGAAACTGTTTATCTTGATGAAGTCTCAGTAATTCATGTTTGCTTTTGTTTCCTTTGCCTCTGGTGATGTGTCTCATAAGAGGTTGTTATGACTGAAATCAAAGAGGTTGTTGCCTGTGTTCTCCTCTAGGATTTTGATGGTTTCCTGTCTCACATTTAGGTCTTTGATCCATTTTGAATTTATTTTTGTATATGATGTAAGAAAGTAGTCCAGGTTCATTCTTCTACAGGTTGCTGTCCCATTTTCCCAGTATCATTTGTTGAAGAGACCATCTTTTTTCACTGGATGTTCTTTTCTGCTTTGTTGAAGATTAGTTGACCATATAGTTGTGGGTCTATTTCTGGGTTTTCTGTTCTGTTCCATTGATCTATGTGTCTGTTTTTGTGCCAGTACCATCCAGTCTTAATGATTACAGCTTTGTAATATAACTTGAAGTCCAGAATTGTGATGTCTCCAGCTTTGCTTTTCTTTTTCAACATTGCTTTGGCTATTTGGGGTTGTTTGTGGTTTTAGGATTGTTTGCTGTAGCTCTGCAAAGAATATTTGTTCTTCCAATCCATGAGCATGTAATGTTTTTCTGTTTCTTTGTGTCATCTTCAGTTTATTTCATATGTGTTTTGTAGTTTTCAGTGTACAGATCTTTTACCTCTTTGGTTAGGTGTATTCTTATGGGTTTTGGTGCAATTGTAAATGGGATTGATTTCTTGATTCCTCTTTCTGTTGCTTCTTTATTGGTGTATAGAAATGCATTAGATTTCTGTACGTTGATTTTGTATCCTGCAACTTTACTGAATCCATGTGTCAGTTCTAACAATTTTTCAGTGGCATCATTCGGGTTTCTACATAGAATATCATGTCATCTGCAAATAGTGAAAGTTTGACTTCTTCCTTGCTGATTTGGATGCCTATTATTTCTTTTTGTTGTCTGATTGCTGAAGCTAGGATTTCTTGTATTATGTTAAATAACAATGGTGATAGTAGACATTCTTGTCTTGTTCCTGATCTTAGGAAGAAAGCTCTCAGTTTTTCCCCACTGAGGATTATATTGGCTGTGGGTCTTTCATGTATGGTTTTTATGATGTTGAGGTATGTTCCCTCTATCCCTACTTCACTGAGGTTTTGTGTTTTTTTTTAAGTGTTTATTTTTGAGAACGAGAGACAAAGAGCGAGTGCAAGTGGGGGAGGGGCAGAGGGAATGGGGGACAGAGGATCCAAAGTGGGCTCTGTGCTGACAGCAGAGAGCCTGATGCAGGGCTTGAATTCATGAACTCAGAGATCATGACCTGAGCCGAAGTCAGATGCTTAGCTGACTGAGCCACCCAGGCACCCCTCTTAAGGGTTTTCTTGTTTGTTTTTTTAGAGAGAGAACTCGAGTAGGGGAGAGAGGCAGAGGGAGGGAGAGAATCTTAAGCAGGCTCCATGCTCAGCATAAAACCCAACACGGGGCTTGATCCCACAACCCTGGGATCATGACCTGGGTCAAAATCAAGTCAGTTGCTCAGCCAGCTGAGCCACCCAGGTGCCCCTATTGAGGGTTTTTATCAGGAATGGATGCTGTATGTTGTGAAATGCTTTTTCTGTCATCTACTGAGAGGATCATATGGTTCTTATCCTTTCTTTTATTAATATGGTATATCATGTTCATTGATTGCAAATATGGTATATCCTATTCATTGATTGGATGCTTTTAGTCCAAGAATAACTATGTACCATTGGATTCAATTTGCTAGTATTTTGTTGAGAATTTCTGCATCCATTTTCATCAGTGCAGAACCCAATGCAGACTCTAACTCATGAACCCTGAGATCATGACCTGAGCTGAAGTTGGACGCTTAACCAACTGAGCCACCCAGGAGCCCTTGTTTGTTCTTTTTAATCTGTGATTTGGATAGAGATGCAAGGAGTTTAGTTATATTTTATGGATGTCATGAAAACTGAGAGAGATGGATAGTGAAAGTGTTAGCTTATTAAGTCAGGATCAAAAAAGATGACAGAAATGTCTGTAGCATGAGGCAGTGATTTTTGTCTGTTTTGTTTAATGGTTATTTAGTACATTAGAATAGTGCCTGGCCAATAGTAGGCTTTCAAAAATATTGAATGAATGGATACAGCAGGCCAGAGAAGTGGGTCAGGTTTAACTTTTCCAGGACAGAAAAATCTGAAGTTCAGGATTTGGATTTTGAAAAGTAACTAAGTTTAGTTGAATCACATTATCTTTGGTGGAAAAGCAGGTTAAAAAAGACTTTTACCAAGTAACATTTCATATTAGTCACCTGTGTGATGTAGTCAGTAGAAAACTAGGGTGATATTGAGAATGAGGAAGATAGCATTCCAACACTGCTTCAGTGAGGCCATACTGGAAATAATGGGTGTCCTGGGACACTACTGTAAAAGGTATGTAGATCACTGAAGTGCTTTTACAGGACAGTGATGAGACTGGTGGAAGGGGCACAAACTATGTAAAATAAGGAATAATTGAAGGAGCCCAGGAGAACGTTACTAGTGGTTAAATACAGTTTTTCTGAACACGTTGGTGAAAACTACACAGAAGCAGTGGATTAGTGCAAGCATGGACCCTGTTATTGGACCTATCCAAAAATTGAATAGGTTGCTTTGGAATGTAGTAAGTTTATAACATGAGAGTCAAACACTAGATTATTAATTATCAGGGAATATTATAAAGAGAATTTAAACATTGCTTGGCTAGTTGGACCAAAGTATTTTTAAGATCTTGTCCAACCCTGACATTTAGTATTGCTGGCAGTGTTGTTCACAAGTCACTGTACTTTCTTTTCAGCCTCCTAACATTTTCCTGAACTCTGTAATTGACCTTCATACAAGGAGATAAGCTAAGAAAAGCCAGTTTATTTAATAAGTAATGGAGATGTGAATATTTGGAATAGGAAAGCTTTGTTTCCAAACTAAAAATATTGGGTGTTTTTCTTTATAAATATAAAAGTTAATCATGAAGTAAGATGAAAAACATAAAGAAAAAGGTAAAAAATCACCAGAAATCCATCAGTCAGTTATAACCACTGTTAAGTTTTGGTGAATATCTTTTTGATATCCTTTTATTAACCCACCTACCTAGCTACCTAAGATCCTCATTTGGTTATTTAGCCTTTTGCAAGTAGCTTCTTAAGGCACATAGCAAACATTTAGACATTTCGAGAATTTGGTGTATGGGAAAAAAGGAACAGAATCGTTGATTGATGAGTCCCAAGAAATGAGAGCACAGCTGGAGAATTCCTTTATTTATTTATTTATTTATTTATTTATTTATTTATTTATTTATTTTTATTTTTTATTTTTTAAATTTATATCCAAATTAGTTAGCATATAGTGCAACAATGATTCCAGGAGTAGATTCCTTAGTGCCCCTTACCCATTTAGCCCATCTCCCCTCCCACAACCCCTCCAGTAACCCTCACTTTGTTCTCCATATTTATGAGTCTCTTCTGTTTTGTCATCCTCCCTGTTTTTATATTATTTTTGTTTCCCTTTCCTGATGTTCATCTGTTCTCTGTCTTAAAGTACTCATATGAGTGAAGTCATATGATATTTGTCTTTCTCTAATTTCACTTAGCATAATACCCTCCAGTTCCACCCACGTAATTGCAAATGGCAGGATTTCATTCTTTTTGATTGCTGAGTAATACTCCATTGTATATATATATACCACATTTTCTTTATCCATTCATCCATCGATGGACATTTGGGCTCTTTCCATACTTTGGCTATTGTTGATAGTGCTGTTATAAACATGGGGGTGCATATGTCCCTTCAAAACAGCACACTTGTATTCTGTGGATAAATGCCTAGTAGTGCAATTGCTGGGTCGTAAGGTAGTTCTATTTTTAGTTTTTTGAGGAACCTCCATACTGTTTTCCAGACTGGCTGCACCAGCTTGCATTCCCACCAACAATGCAAAAGAGATCCTTTTTCTATGCATCCTCGCCAACATCTGTTGTTGCTTGAATTGTTAATGTTAGCCTTTCTGACAGGTGTAAGGTGGTATCTCATTGTGGTTTTGATTTGTATTTCCCTGATGATGAGTGATGTTGAGCATTTTTTTATGTGTCAGTTGGCCATTTGAATGTCGTCTTTGGAGGAGTGTATTCATGTCTTTTGCCCATGTCTTCACTGGATTATTTGTTTTTTGGGTGCTGAGTTTGATAAGTTCTTTATAGATTTTGGATACTAAACCTTTATCTGATATGTCATTTGCAAATATCTTCTCCCATTCTGTCGGTTGCCTTTTAGTTTTGCTGATTGTTTTCTTCGCTGTGCAGAAGCTTTTTATTTTGATGAGGTCCCAGTAGTTCATTTTTGTTTTTGTTTCCCTTGCTTAAGGAGACGTGTTGAGTATGAAGTTGCTGCAGCCGAGATCAAAGAGGTTTTTTCCTGCTTTCTCCTCGAGGATTTTGATGGCTTCCTGTCTTACATTGAGGTCTTTCATCCATTTTGAGTTTATTTTTGTGACTGGTGTAAGAAAGTGGTCCAGGTTCATTCTTCTGCATGTCGCTGTCCAGTTTTCCCAGCACCACTTGCGGAAGAGACTGTCTTGATTCCATTGCATATTCTTTCCTGCTTTGTCAAAGATTAGTTGGCCATACGTTTGTGGGTCCATTTCTGGGTTCTCTATTCTGTTCCATTGATCTGAGTGTCTGTTCTTGTGCCAGTACCATACTGTCTTGATGATTACAGCTTTGTAGTATAGCTTGAAGTCTGGGATTGTGATGCCTCCTGCTTTGGTTTTCTTTTTCAAGATTGCTTTGGCTATTCGGGGTCTTTTCTGGTTCCATACAAATTTTAGGATTATTCCAGCTCTGTGAAGAATGCTGGTGTTATTTTGATAGGGATTGCATTGAATATGTAGATTGCTTTGGGTAGTATCAACATTTTAACAACATTTGTTCTTCCTATCCAGGAGCATGGAATCTTTTTCCATTTTTTTGTGTCTTCTTCAATTTCTTTCATAAGCTTTCTATAGTTTTCAGCATATAGATTTTTCACCTCTTTGGTTAGATTTATTCCTAGGTATTTTATGGTTTTTGGTGCAACTGTAAATGGGATTGATTCCTTGATTTCTCTTTCTGTTGCTTCATTGTTGGTGTATAGGAATGCACCCGATTTCTGTGTGTTGATTTTATATCCTGCAACTTTGCTGAATTCATGAATCAATTCTAGCAGTTTTTTGGTGGAATCTTTTGGGTTTTCCATATAGAGTACCATGTCATCTGTGAAGAGTGAAAGTTTGACCTCCTCCTGGCTGATTTGGATGCGTTTTATTTCTTTGTGTTGTCTGACTGCAGAGGCTAAGACTTCCAATACTATGTTGAATAACAGTGGCGAGAGTCGACATCCTGGTCTTGTTCGTGACCTTAGGGGGAAAGCTGTCAGTTTTTCCCCATTGAGAATATTAGCATTGGGTTGTTCATATATGGCTTTTATGATCTCGAGGTATGCTCCTTCTGTCCCTACTTTCTTGAGGGTTTTTATCAAGAAAGGATGCTGTATTTTGTCAAATGCTTTCTCTGCATCTATTGAGAGGATCCTATGGTTCTTGTCCTTTCTTTTATTTATGTGATGAATCACGTTAATTGTTTTTGCAGATATTGAACCAGCCCTGCATTCCAGTTATAAATCCCATTTGGGCATGGTGAATAATTTTTTTAATGTATTGTTGGAGCCGGTTGGCTAATATCTTGTTGAGTATTTTTGCTTCCATGTACATCAGGGAAATTGGTCTGTAGTTCTCCTTTTTAGTGGGGTCTCTGTCTGGTTTTGGAATCAAGGTAATGCTGGCTTCATAGAAAGAGTTTGGAAGTTTTCCTTCCATTTCTATTTTTTGGAACAGCTTCAAGAGAAAATAAGTGTTAACTCTTCCTTAAATGTTTGGTAGAATTCCCCTGGAAAGCCATCTGGCCCTGGACTCTTGTTTTTTGGCAGATTTTAGATTACTAATTTGATTTCCTTACTCGTTATGGGTGTGTTCAAATTTTCTATTTCTTCCTGTTTCAGTTTTGGTAGTGTATATGTTTCTAGGAATTTGTCTGTTTCTTCCAGATTGCCCATTTTATTGGCATATAATTGCTCATAATATTCTCTTATTATTGTTTTTATTTCTGCTGTATTGGCTGTGATCTTTCCTCTTTCATTCTTGATTTTATTTATTTGGGTCCTTTCCTTTTTCTTTTTGATCAAACTGGCTAGTGGTTAATCAGTTTTGTTAATTCTTTCAAAGAACCAGCTTCTGGTTTCATTGATCTGTTCTACTGTTTTTTTGGTTTCGATAGCATTCATTTCTGCTATAATCTTTATTGTTTCCTGTCTTCTGCTGGTTTTGGGTTTTATTTGCTATTCTTTTTCCAGCTCCTTAAAGCATAAGGTTAGGTTGTGTATCTGAGATCTTTCTTCTTTCTTTAGGAAGGCCTGGATTGCTATATACTTTCCTCTTATGACCGCCTTTGCTGCATCCCAGAGGTTTTGGGTTGTGGTGTTACCATTTTCATCGACTTCCATGTACTCTTTAATTTCCTCTTTATCTTGGTTAGCCCATTCATTCTTTAGTAGGATGTTCTTTAGTCTCCAAGTATTTGTTACCTTTCCAGATTTTTCTTGTGGTTGATTTCGAGTTTCATAGCGTTGTGGTCTGAAAATATGCAAGGTATGATCTCAGTCTTTTTGTATTTACTTAGGGCTGATTTGTGTCCCAGTATATGGTCTGTTCTGGAGAACGTTCCATGTGCACTGGAGAAGAATGTATATTCTGCTGCTTTAGGATAAAATGTTCTGAATATATCTGTTAAGTCCATCTGGTCCAGTGTGTCATTCAAAGCCATTGTTTCCTTGTTGATTTTTTGATGAGATGATCTGTTCATTGCTGTGAGTGGGGTGTTGAAGTCTCCTACTATTATGGTATTACTATCGATGAGTTTATGTTTGTGATTAATTGATTTATATATTTGGGTGCTTTCACATTTGGTGCATAAATGTTTACAATTGTTAGTTCTTCTTGGTGGATAGACCCCTTGATTGTGATATAATGCCCTTTTGCATCTCTTGATACAGTCTTTATTTTAAAGTCCAGATTGTTTGATAATAAGTATGGTTACTCCGGCTTTCTTTTGTTGACCATTAGCGTGACAGATGGTTCTCCATCCCCTTATTTTCAATATGAAGGTGTTTTTAGGTCTAAAGTGGGTCTCTTGTAAACAGCATATAGATGGATCTTCTTTTCTTATCCATTCTGTTACCCTATGTCTTTTGATTGGAGCATTGAGTCCACTGACGTTTAGAGTGAGTACTGAAAGATGAATTTATTGCCGTGATGATGCTTGTAGAGTTGGAGTTTCTGGTGGTGTTCTCTGGTCCTTTCTAATCTTTGTTGCTTTCTTTTCTCCCCTCAGAGAGTCCCCCTTAAAATTTCTTGAAGGACTGGTTTAGTGGTCACAAACACCTTTAATTTTTGTTTGTCTGGGAAACTTTTTATCTCTCCTTCTATTTTGAATGACAGCCTTGCTGGATAAAGAATTCTTGGCTGCACATTTTTATGATTCAGCACACTGAGTATATCCTGCCACTCCTTTCTGGCCTGCCAAGTTTCTGTGGAGAGGTCTGCTGCAAACCTGATCTGTCTTTCTTTGTAGGTTAGGGACTTTTTTTCCCTTGCTGCTTTCACGATTCTCTCCTTGCTAGAGTATTTTGTGAATTTGACTATGATATGCCGTGTTGATGGTCGGTTTTTGTTGAATCTAATGGGGGTCCTCTGTGCTTCCTGGATTTTGATGTCTGTGTCTTTCCCCAGGTTAGGAAAGTTTTCCACTGTGATTTGCTCACATAACCCTTCTATCCCTATTTCTCTCTCTTCCTTCTCTGGGACCCCTATGATTCTGATGTTGTTCCTTTTTAATGAGTCACTGATTTCTCTAATTCTTAAATCGTGCTCTTTTACCTTAGTCTCCCTCTTTTTTTCTGCTTCATTATTCTCTATAACTTTGTCCTCTATATTGCTGATTCTCTGTTCTGCCTCATCCATCCTTGCCGCAGCTGCATCCATCCGTGATTGCAGCTCAGTTGTAGCACTTTTAATTTCATTCTGGCTATTTTTACTTCTTTTATCTCTGCAGAAAGGGATTCTAATCTATTTTTGACTCCAGCTAGTATTCTTATTATGGTGATTCTAAATTCTGGTTCAGACATCTTGCTTATATCGGTGTTGGTTAAATCCCTGGCTGTCGTTCCTTTGTGCTCTTTCTTTTGGGGTGAATTCCTTCGTTTTGTCATTTTGAAGGCGGAAAATGAATTAATGAGGTAGAAAAATTGAAATTAAAAAATGTTAAAATTAAAAAATTAAAAACACGCACAGAAACAAAAATTGAATAAATGATGCTAGATCCTAGGTGTGTTTTGGTTGGGTGTTGAAAGTGGTTTGACAGATTACAGAAAATAAGGGGGGGGGAGAAAAGGAAATCGTTTGAAAATTTGAAAAGAATACACTGAAGTAGACTAAAATGAGATGAGGGGAGTAAAACAGAATTTGAAAAATATACACAAAAGTAAAGAATATAGTAGAAAATAATTAAAGAAAAATATTTTTAATAAAAATTAAAAACAAAATGAAAATTTTCTTTCTGTATTCAAGAAAAAGAAAAGAAACGAAAAAGAAAAAAAGAGGAAAAAAAGGAAATCGTTTAAAAGTTTGAAAAAGTGAATACACTGTGCTAGACTAAAATAAAGTGATGGAAGTAAAATAGAATTTGAAATAATTTACATAAAAGTGAAAAATGAAGTAAAAAATTAAAAAAATATTTTTGATAGAAATTGAAAGTAAAAATGAAGTTTTTCTCTTTCTGCATTCACGAAAAAGAGAAAAAGGAAATTGTTTGAAAATTTGAAAAGGTGAATACACTGAAGTAGATTAAAATAAAATGATGGAAGTAAAATAGAATTTGAAAAAATTTACACAAAAGTAAAAACTATAGTAATAAGACTTAAAAATATTTTTAATAAATTTGAAAATAAAAATGAATTTTTTCTCTTTCTGTATTCAAGAAAAAGAAAAGAAGTGTAAAAGAGAAAAAAAGAAAATTGAATAGATGAACCTGCTAACAGATTGAAGTAGGACTGAAATTGCTTCATTTTCCCCTAGAAGTCAGTCTATATAGCTCTTTATACTCCATAAACTAAGCCGGCTGTGAGACTTTTGTTCTTGAAGAATGAAGTTGGCCCAGTTGGGTGGGGCTCAGTGTATCAGCTCCGACCTCCACTAGATGGCGCTGCTAGCCTACTGGGGTGGATTGTTGCGCGCTCCTAGGTGCATATGCGCGGGATCGGTGAAAATGGCGCCGCCCAGCTACCCAGTCTGTTCTCCTAGATCAGCAATGGCACACCAGCACTCTGTCTTCAGCTTTTGTTGACTCCCCGCTTTTTTACTCTCTGTGACCAGGCCCCAGGCAGTACCTCTCTCCCAAGTTTTGTCTCAGATGCTGGAGAATTCCTTTAACTTCCATTTATCATTCTATTTTCATTACTTTTTGAATGCTAATAGCCTTGATGGTATTACAGTCAATTCCTCCCCTTCTTCATTTATAAATTAAGTCCTTTTTTGAATAAATGTAGGTTTCTAGCTAAATAAAACACTCTGGGAAAGAAGAATTGTGTGTCTACCTGTGACAAGCAGTATAGCATATTTTTAACAGCTTGAGATTTACAGTCATTTGAACCTAGGGTTAATCTAGGCCACTTCCTAGTAGGTGTATGGCCTTGGGTAAGTTGCTTGCCTTCTCTCTGCCCCACTTTCCTTCTTTATAAAATGGTGATAGTAAGAATCTATTTGGGTTGTAAGGATAAAGGAGACATATATATCTTTACCCATATATGTATTAACATAAGTTAGATCATAAGATATATGCTTTTTTAACATGCATGTGGACTTTATTTTTCAGCCTTTTCCATTGTATTTATAGTGTAAAAATCTTTACTTTTAATGAAAACTTAAAAAAAATTCAGGCATGGGGCCCATCTGGCTGGCTCAGTCAGTAGAGCATGTGACTTTTGATTGTAGAGTGATGAATTCAAGCCTCACATTGGGCATAGAGCTTACTTAAATAAATTCAAGCACATAAAAAATTATATAAAACATATAATACATAGTATAATAAAATAAAAATACAGCAACCACCTGTGTAACAACTTGGTTTAAAAAATTAAACATTATACATATGTATACCACTCGAAGCAGTGGTGTTTATAATAGCAAAAAAACTGGAAACAACCTAAATATCTGTCAACAATAGAATAGATAAATTATGAAATGGATAATTTATAGGTAAAAGTAATGACATGGATATAAGTTTCATAGAAGTATTTATACCAGTATGATTCTATTTATAGGAAGTTCAAAAATATGTAAAATAAAACATATTGTTTATTTGGGAATAAACAAATATGGGAAAAATTACAGAGGAAAAAAGCATATTAAAACCAAAATCAGAATGGTGGTTACTTATGAGAAGGTAGAGAAAGAAATAAATTGAGGGAAGTAATTACAGGGGATTTCAAATTTTTTTTTTTTTACATTTATTTATTTTTGATAGAGACAGAGCACAAGTGGGGGAGGGGCAGAGAGAGAAGGAGACACAGAATCCAAAGTAAACTCCAGGCTCTGAGCTGTCAGCACAGAGCCCAACGCTGGGCTCGAATTCCCAAACCACGAGATCATGACCTGAGCCGAAGTTGGACGCTTAACCGACTGAGCCACCCAGGCACCCCAATTAATTACAGGGGATTTCAAAGGAGATATGAATGTTCTTAAATTAAGTATTGGGTAAATGGGATATGCTCACATCCTGCATATTCTGTAAACATTCTTTTGTTTCTATTCAATATTTAATAATCTTTTTTTAAAAAGATAATGTTACTGGGTCACCTCGGTGGCTTAGTCGGTTGAGTGTTCGACTTCAGCTTAGGTCATGATCTCGCTGTCCGTGAGTTTGAACCCCGCGTCGGGCTCTGTGCTGACAGCTCAGAGCCTGGAGCCTGTTTCAGATTCTGTGTCTCCCTCTCTCTGACCCTCCCCCTTTCATGCTCTGTCTCTCTGTCTCAAAAATAAATAAATGTTAAAAAAGAAAAATTTTTTAAAAATAAATAAAAAAAGATAATGTTACTAATATAGTCCAAGTCCTGTGTATGCCTTCTCAAATGTATTCCCTTTTCTTTTTCTCAGAGATAACCACACTCCTCAATTTAGAATTGATTACATGCAGTTCTCTAACCTGAGTGTTATGTTGCAGACATAAGGAAACAATAAAATCTGAGGAATGCTGCAGTCATCCATTAGTATTTTCAGTGATTAGTAACATAGAAGTAACTTGGCATTCTAACTCTCAGTGGTTTGTCAAGATTGTGTCATGTATAGCTATTAAAAGGATAATTACAGTAGCTACCTCCCAATTCAAATACAGGTAAACATTATCAATGGATTATATATCATATTGTATGGATATATATATACCTGATTTTAAAGAATCAGTCCCCTATTTTAGGACATTTAAGTTGTTTCTAGCTTAGAAAATGGAACAGTGATGTCTGTTCTAAAGTTTTGCGCAGTCCCTGTATAAAACTTGGGTCATGTTATAATGGATATTTGCTATGGCCCTTGTCCTTTTTTTTCCACTCATACCTTATTCTGTGTCAGAACTATAGATAGACCTTTTCTTTTTTTAAACAACTTACCTACATAGTTTTCCTTCCATACATGTGTAACAAGATTTTACCATTTCTTTATTGGATATTTAAGCTATTTACAGATAATACTGCTAGGAATATCCTTGTGTTTGTGAATTTGGGGGATTATTTCTGTGTTTGTGTTCCTGGAAATGGGAATTGCTAGTTTAAAATTCTTTTTTAATGTTTATTTATTTTTGAGATTGAGAGACAGCACAAGAGGGGATGGGCAGTGAGAGGGAGACACAGAATCTAAAGCAGGCTCAAAGCTCCAAGCTGTCAGCACAGAGCCTGACATAGGGCTTGAACCCACTATGAACTGTGAGATCATGACCTCAGCCAAAGTGAGACACTCAACCGACTGAGCCACCGAGGTGCCCCGGGAATTGCTAGTTTAAAGAGTGAATATTTCAATTTTGACATCTTTTGATAGATTGCCCTCTAAAAAGGTTATACCATTTGACACCTTGATAATAGGGGGTCTTCTCTCACTCCTAAGATTAGGTTAGATTCCCTTGCTATAAGATCTAGTAATATCCTATGTTTTCGTAACTTTCCCAATAGTTGTCTGTTGTTAATCTTCTTTAGTAATTCACTTACCTGCATTGGCTAGCATAGCATCAGTCAGTTGTGGTGGATATTCACTAAGCACAGGGTAAGTTGAAAGTTCTGTTTGTAGTTTGTGTGTGTTAAAGATGAAGTTAGAGGAAATTTGCCTTTCTGGCTTATTTTCTGTGCGTAGTTCCTCCTCCTTTTCTAAAGTTAGCCACTTTGACACGAAATTTTAACTGTTTGTGGATCTTTAGTTTTGGTATGTCTTTACATATTTTCTACCTGCTCTGTGGGTTTGTTTGCTGCTGAGAAAGTTGTACCCTGTTTGTTATTGATGTCTCCTTCCAGCCCTTTGTACAAGTTGATGAAGGACTTGGCTGTGCTTTCAGCCTAAGACTATAGTGCCCTTTTTACAGAAGGACAGCCCCTTTTGACTCCATTGTCTTTAACCTGGTCCAAACTGTTTTGTGTATTGATGATTTTTCTTTAGTTAATAGAAGCTCTGAGGACTTTTTCTAGGTTTAGCTAGGTGAAAATGTCTTTTATTTCTTTTAAAATGTCTTTTTTGTCATTTTAAGGTAGAAAAGTTCTACAAACTTGAAGTAACACCAGTGATTTTCCAGTAATACTTAATTCCTTTAAGTATATCTATTTACGAAACATCTTTATTAAGTGCCATTCATTTTTCCTTTGGTTTAGATAACCTCAAGATTTCTGACTTTGGCTTGGCAACAGTGTTTCGGCATAATAATCGTGAGCGTTTATTGAACAAGATGTGTGGCACTTTACCTTATGTTGCTCCAGAACTTCTAAAGAGAAAAGAATTTCATGCAGAACCAGTTGATGTTTGGTCCTGTGGAATAGTACTTACAGCAATGTTGGCTGGAGGTAAGAGCTTTTTAATCATGATGAAACTCCTGTCTATGGAAAGCCAGATTTGTTGTACCAAAATAAATAAAACAAACCAGGGGAATCCATATTTATATGATAGTATTCTGATAGTAAACTTATTTATAACTAAGTTGGAACTTTTAATGTCAAAGCTTTTTAAAAATCAGTTTTATGTAGAGCTACTAAATGAAATATCACGATAGCAACCTCTTTTAAAATTCATGTGAATAATTTTGGAAAGAGTAGGGTAGAAGTAGTTCATCTGTCTTTGAGGTGCCTCTAAAATTTCTATGAGTTAGCATTCTTAGTTTGAAAACCATATTGAATTAATTTGGAGGAAACATTTAATGGATTTGTATCACTGATTATTTTCCTTTAAAATCTTTATTATATAATGACATGAACACTCAGAAAACTGGGACTTGTTTCTTTTTTAGAATTGCCATGGGACCAGCCCAGTGACAGTTGTCAGGAATATTCTGATTGGAAAGAAAAAAAAACATACCTCAACCCTTGGAAAAAAATTGATTCTGCTCCTCTAGGTAACTGGGTTATGTTGATTGAAAGCACTGATTTCTTGGATAATGAAGACTAGTGCTGTTTGAATTTTTTTCTTATAAATTTTTTCTTTTTAACTTTTTTTTTTTAATTTTTTTTTTCAACGTTTATTTATTTTTGGGACAGAGAGAGACAGAGCATGCACGGGGGAGGGGCAGAGAGAGAGGGAGACACAGAATCGGAAACAGGCTCCAGGCTCTGAGCCATCAGCCTAGAGCCCGACACAGGGCTCGAACTCACGAACCGCGAGATCGTGACCTGGCTGAAGTCGTACGCTTAACTGACTGCGCCACCCAGGCGCCCCAACAGCTTTCATTTATAAATAATGAGACAGACCTACAACTATAGTCATGGAAAAATGTACTTGACTATAGCATTAAGACAAAAAAAAACAGGTTATAAAATAGCATGTGTAGTATGATCTTATTTTTTGTAAAAACACACACACTTATATACATACACAAAAAACATATACTTGCTATTTATTTTTACAACAAAGTGTAGAACTATATATCGAAACATTAATAGAAACTATTAACGAGTGCTCAGTGCTGGGATTATAGGGTTTTAAAAAATTGTTATTTTCTAATCTATCTGCAAGGATCACAGACTATTTATGTGATTATTTAAAAGTTAAAAAGAGGGGTGCCTGGGTGGCGCAGTCGGTTAAGCGTCGAACTTCAGCCAGGTCACGATCTCGCGGTTCGTGAGTTCGAGCCCTGTGTCGGGCTCTGGGCTGATGGCTCAGAGCCTGGAGCCTGTTTCCGATTCTGTGTCTCCCTCTCTCTCTGCCCCTTCCCCGTTCATGCTCTGTCTCTCTCTGTCCCAAAAATAAATAAAAAACGTTGAAAAAAAAATTAAAAAAAAAAAAAAAAAAGAAAGCTGTGATGGTATTTTGCTATGTGGATATGTCTTACTATATGCATCCAATTCACTGTTTCAAAGACTTATATTTAAAAAAAATTTTTACTTATGAAAGAGATCCAGTGATCATCCCTGTAATGCACATACTGTAAATCATTTAATTAAAAAGCAAATCCAGAAATATCAAGGATGTATACAGGTTTTTTGTTCTTTTTTTTTTAAATATTTATTTTGAGAGAGAGAGAGAGTGAACACATGTTTGTGAGAAGGGGCAGAGAGAGGGAGAGAGAATCCCAGCAGGGTTTGGACCATCAGCATAGAGCCTGGTGTGAGGCTAACCATGAGATCATGACCTGAGCTGAAATCAAGAGTCAGTCGTTTAACTGACTAAGCCACTTTGGTGCCCCTAGGATGTATGCAGTTTTAAATTATTATGGTTTACTTTGCCAAATTACTTTTCAGAAAGTTTGTACCATTTTACCACAGTCTCATTGGTTTATATATTTTTAAAAATATTTGATTATTAGCTTTTTGCCTGTTTTTGTGGATGGTTTATTTTACTCACTTTTTGGCAGGGAGGTTTTCTTATTACTTTGAATTTTTTAAAACATTAATGTCATTAGATCTTTGCATTTGTTACAAATATTTTTCACAATTTGCCATGCATTTTTATTTTGTTTATGCTATTTTCATGTGCAGAAGTTTTATATTTTTATTTATTCAAATCTATTATTTTGTCCTTTGTGGTTTTCTGACTGTATTGTTATGTTTGGCAAGGTCTTCCCCACCCCTAACTTTAGAAGAAAATTCCTGTGTTTTCATATGTGTGTGTTTTTTTTTAATGTTTATTTTGAGAGAGAGTGCGAATGGGGGAAGGGTAGAGAGAGAGAGGGAGACACAGAATCTGAAGCAGGCTTCAGGCTCTGAGCTGTCAGCACAGAGCCCACAGTGGGGCTGGAACTCAAAACCATGAGATCACTACCTGAGCCGAAACCAAAAGTTGGACATTTAACCAACTGAGCAACTCAGGCACCCCTTAGTTTATTTTTTATGTAGGTTCCATGCCCAGTGTGGGGCTTGAACTCATAATTCTGAGATCAGGAATTGCATGCTTTACTGACTGAGCCAGCCAGGGGGACACCCTTCATTTGTGTTTTTATACCTTCAGTTTTTCATTTGAGTCTTTGGTCCATTAGAAAATAATTTTGGAGGAGGTTAGAGTGGGAGAGAACAAAAGCATAAGAGACTCTTAAAAACTGAGAACAAACTGAGGGTTGATGGGAGGTGGGAGGGTGGGGAGGGTGGGTGATGGGTATTGAGGAGGGCACCTTTTGGGATGAGCACTGGGTGTTGTATGGAAACCAATTTGACAATAAACTTCATATATTGAAAAAATAATAATTTTGGGGTTGCCTAGGTGGCTCAGTCGGTTAAGCGGCAGACACTTGGTTTCTACTCAGGTCATGATCTCACGGTTCATGAGTTCAAACCCTGCATTGGGCTCTGCACTGACAGTGCAGAGTCTGCTTGGGATTCTCTCTCCCTCTCTCTCTGCCCCTTACCTGCTCATGTTGTCTCTGTATCTCTCAAATAAACAAAAAAACCTGAATAAAAAAAAGAAAATAATTTTGGTTTTTGGGAGATGTATGAGTTCTTTATCAAAATAATTAAGGTACTTTAGGATGACAGTTACTTATATTACTATCTCTTAAAAAGTTACTAGAAAGTAATTTTTCTTTATAAAACATACTGTGTGAATGAGGATGTAACTTGACATATTGGCACACTGGAGTTTGGTGTTGAAAATGGATGAGGGTTTTTAAATCTTTTTGTTAATGTTGTCAAGTGGGGAGAAACATTTCCACCTGGTTCTTGCTTTACTTGTTTGCAGACAACTGAGCATCAGATCTGGGAATGGCGTTCTCAGATACAGACAGTAGCAAAGAGCAAATGCGTGAAATTAAAGCAATAATTAAGTAGCTTTATTCTTTCTCCTCCCTGGAAATAATATTTGGATGTAAGGAGATCAATAGAGAATATATTCCACAGTACAAGTTTCTAATTTGCATGTCTCTTTTGTAAATGTTGTCTTAATATTTTATTTTTAGCTTTGCTGCATAAAATCCTAGTTGAGAATCCATCAGTAAGGATTACCATTCCAGACATCAAAAAAGATAGATGGTACAACAAACCTCTCAAGAAAGGTAATATCCTTAAAATACAAGTATTTTTTTCTGTGAAAGAAAAGGCACTTACATTCAGTATCACAAATCAACAATACAGGATACCTATGGTCTCTGTCCTTATGTAGGTTATAATGTGTAGTAGGAAAAACAGAAATACAAAAAATAATTTTAAGTTTGTTAATAAAGTGGAAAAGCAGAGTACTATAGCTAAGTGTTTGACCAAGTCTTAAGTGACTTAGAAGACTTGTCTTCCTGAGGAAATCACATTAAATCTAAGAACCGAAGATTAAAAGGGACCTAGCCAGATGAGTACTAGCAAGATGAGTGGCAGATTCTGAACAGAGAAAGCGACATTTAGAGAGTCTTAGAGTTTGGAAGGTGATACATTTGAGGAACTTGAAAGAAGACCAGTATGGCATGGACCATGTCTGACTTGTCATTTTAAGTCATTAGTCGTTAGCATGATGTGTGGTACATTGTAGGCTCTCAGTAAATGTTTGTTGACTAAATGAGTGAATAGAGAAGGGGGAGAGGGAGAGAGGTTTGAAATGAAGTAGATAGTGACCGAAGTGTGAAGGAGGACCTTGTAAACCATGTTGAGGATGTTGGGCTTTAACTTAAGGCCATTGAGGAAGCAAGGAAATGACACGATCGTATATTTGGTTTTAAAAGGTCCTTCTGCCTACTTTTTTTTTTCCCATTGTTTTTGAAATTTTTTATCCTAGATGTGAGAAGATGGTACCTTGGATTGGGTTAGTAGCAATGGATTTGGAAGGAAGAGGTAGATGCCAAAGAAACTTACAAACTAGAATTGATAGGACTGGTAATTGTTTATATGTAGAAAATGAAAGAGAATTAGGAATCCGGGATGACTCTTCTCGGGTGACAAACTCAGAAAATGGTGATGCCATTTACTGGGATATAACTTAGGAAAAACAGAATTGGGGAGAAATTTTATTTGGCTTTGGACATGTTGATTTTGAGAAATAAAACTGTCTAATAAGTGTGTGTGTGTGTGTGTGTGTGTAACTCAGGAGACAGGACCAGGCTTGAGATGTCAATATTTAGTTGTTTTCTGCAAATAGATGATAATTTAAACTGGTAGATGAAATTAAGTATATGAAATCTTAAGGAATGTCAACATTTAAGTGGTAAGTAGAGGCCAGGGACACAGAAAAGTAGCCAAAGAGATGGGAGGAACATCTGGAGAATATGAAAAAAAGTGAGGCCAACAGAAGAAAATGTGTGATAGTAGCAAACACTGTTAAGTGAATTAATAGCATGAAGCCTGAAAATTTGCCCAGTAGTTATTCATGATCATGGCAGGAACAGGTTTGGTGAAAGGCTAGGAGTAATTTTACTTGATAGTGCAATGATTATAGTCTAAAAGAGAGATAATGAAGCAGAGTATAGACAGCTCATTCAAGAAGTCTGGCTGTGAATGGGAGGAGAGAATGGCTAAAGATAAGTGAGGAGTTTTTAACTCTTCTCTGAATGTGTCTTTTCCCTTTTCCCTTTGTTTTAATTGAACTCAAGCTCTCTCCTGAGAACACAGCTTCCCCTCAAGTGGTGATGTTTTCTTTCCCACACACTCCTACCCTTGAATCTGGGAGTGGGGCAGGCATCCTTTTTGTCCTTCATTTCTACTTTCTCCCTTTTTCTCATATTTCTCCCCTCTTCATTTTGAATCTCATATTATCAGACTACTTCCTAATGTTCCCTCCTTGTGATAATCAGTTTCTGAACCCCCATTTAAAACTCCTGCCACATTGTCACTCTCTCTAACGTGACTCTTGTACATTTTGTCATGGCTTTTGGTGATTGAAATATTCATTTGGATGACCCTTCGAATATCCTGATTTCATATTTCCTTTACCTTCTCTCTAGTGATCTTCTCTTCAGACATCCTGCTTTGACTACTGGCATATTTTTTTTCTGGCTTCCTCCCCTAGTACCCTGACTTCAACAATCCTTTGACCCTACCTAGACTTGAAGTCCATTAATTTTACTTCCTTTTCACTGTCTCTTACCTGTCCCCTCCCTAGGTCCTCAGTTCCATCGTCACTACTTTAAATCCCAAGGTCAGTCATTGTAATGACTTCTTTACTTTCAGCTTCAGCGTTCCTGCCCTATTCTCTCTTCATCATGCTTATTGGACAAAACCTAATCCAATTTTAATCCAGTTTCTACCTGCTCTGTACTTACACCTGCACAGCTGATTGCACCTGGACCAAAATACACAACAATGTTCACTTTAAATTCAGGATCACTGATCTCAAGTGAGCCCTTAATTCTGCCAGGCAATTATAATGCATTTCCCTACTTCTTTCACAACCTCGGTCTTCTAAGTCACATTTGTATACCTTTTTTTTTGTTTTTCAACTTCCAGCACCTCCTTCCCCATCCTCACTCTCACTTCCTATTTCACTGGGAAATAGAAACAATCATAAGGCAACTTCCATAAGCTCCCATCACCATCTCCAGCCACCTAACCAGCTGCCTCTGTGCTCATATATTCTGCTTTCTCCTTTGTTGCTATGAATAAATTGTCTGCTCCAGATATATACTAGCTCTCTTTCTTATGCACTAGGCCCATTTCTCTTTTGCCTATTCAGAGACAATTCTTTTGTCTTCCTCCTGCATCATTAATTTTTCCCTCTCTACTGCTTTCTCATCAGCATACCAGCATGCTGTTTCTTTCCTCTTACTGCCTGATGTATAGTAGGCTTAATAAAATAAAATATTTGAATGAATTAGTAAATAAAATGTTCAGCTAAATGTGTGTGTGTTTAAATGATTTTGGGACCGTTCCAGTTGAGAGGAGGAGGCTGAAGGTCAAGAGAGAAGGAATGAAGGAGCATCAAGACCCCCTGAGATAGGAGGGCATAGGCTCACGTACAAGTACAGAGATGAACATTTTATGGGAGCATGGAAGAGGGAAGGATGGGTAGCAGTGCAAGTAAATTGACAGATTTAGTAGTGGCAAATTGAGGGAGTTTCTAATGACTTATTTTCTTTGTGCAGTTGGAGATGGTATCGAATGCGAAGCAGTGAGGTGGTGGGGGTGGGTCGTTATGGGAATTTGACAAGAGTATAGAAGTTTTGAAGAGATCATTGTGTAGAAAGGGAGAGGAAACTAACTAGAGAAACACAGTGTTGAAGATTCAGCTGATGGTAGTAACCAATGAATTTATAGTGGCATCATTTTCTGTATAATGATTATTCTTGGTAAAGCTTTTCCAGGGAGCTAAGAATGTTGGATAGAGCAGATTCATAATATTTATCACCACTGTCATAAATTGTTTTCTATTTTTAAAAGTTTTGGTTTTTTAGCTAGGTCTCTTTGTCTTC
The DNA here is from genome assembly GCF_027475565.1 of Acinonyx jubatus. Classification (NCBI taxonomy): domain Eukaryota; kingdom Metazoa; phylum Chordata; class Mammalia; order Carnivora; family Felidae; genus Acinonyx; species Acinonyx jubatus. Next base: position 90,945,040 of record NC_069390.1, on the reverse strand, counting down.
GTAGAACACTGTTCTTTTACCATAAATGGTACCATTAAAATTGTGGCCTTAACCCCATACTTGGAACATGCTTACAGGTCAGGATTTGTGAAATGTGTAATTTGATAAGTGAGTTCTCATAAGTTTATATTGATCATATTTCTTTTGTAATCATGTACAAAGAGCCACTATTTGTCTTATATAACTATTTTGCTTTAAGTACATGGATTTAGATGTGTTTTTACTTCTTGAATTTTCCAGTGGGGTTAGTTGAAGAACATTGCTTAGGAGACTTGAAAATATTTGTATTTATGTTTTCTGTTTTTTAGGGGCAAAGAGGCCCCGAGTCACTTCAGGTGGTATATCAGAGTCTCCTAGTGGATTTTCTAAGCACATTCAATCCAATTTGGACTTCTCTCCAGTGAACAGTGCTTCTAGGTAAGATAAATCAGCAAAGATCAAATAGTTGTTGAATGTAGTACTCCCATAAGAAGTAATGCATATATATATATATTTTTTTTTTCTTAATAGTGAATGTAATGTTTATCAGTGTGAGAATGGTAATGTGATATAAGAAAGGCCAGATTGATTTTATCTAAAAATATATATTTTCCCCGTATCTCAATGCCTCAGTGAAGAAAATGTGAAGTACTCCAGTTCCCAACCAGAACCACGGACAGGTCTTTCCTTATGGGACACCAGTCCTTCATATATTGATAAACTGGTACAAGGGATCAGTTTTTCCCAGCCCACATGTCCTGATCATATGCTCCTGAATAGTCAGTTACTTGGCACCCCAGGATCCTCACAGGTAAGGGAATTTAGTTTTTCAAATAAATAATGAAAACCCTCTAGTTTTTTATCATAAAGCCTTTTTTTTTAATGTATAAATCTTAGAAATGTTGTATTAACACTTTAACATGTACAGATTTTTTTTTTTTTTTGCAAAGGAAGGAAGAATTAGAAGATATTTTGATGTATAAGAATCTTAAGTCACAGAAGAGAATTTTCAGACCAATTAGTTGTGATATGACTGCTTTTGGTGATACCAGATTTATTCAGGTCTCCTCTGTTTGACATGTAGAACCCTTGGCAGCGCTTGGTTAAAAGAATGACACGGTTTTTTACCAAATTGGATGCAGACAAATCTTACCAATGCCTGAAAGAGACTTGTGAGAAACTGGGCTATCAATGGAAAAAGAGCTGTATGAATCAGGTATGTTTCATTGATTTTCCTAAAGAAAAATGTAAATATTTGAGTAAAAAAGATCATTATCAGTATATTTTCAAAAAAGAAACAATTGAAATTCAAAGGATTTAAGTAAAATGTTGTTTACCTTAAATAATATTGAAAGTCTTCTCTGAGGTTATTAAAAATACTGACTCAAGTCATTATTTTCTTAAAAACTACATATACTTAAATTGTAACAGTAACAAAGATTACCTTTATGAAAGATGAATACATTAACAATCCCATATTTCTTCCACCTCCCCTGCTCCCACCTACCAGTTTTTGTTGTTTATGTTATTATGGCATATTTGTATCATTGAAATTCTTTATTTTTTTATTTTTTTTAATGTTTATTTATTTTTAAGAGAGACAGAGTGTGAGCAGGGGAGGGACAGAGAGAAAGAGGGAGATAGAACTCAAAGCAGTCTCCAGACTCTGAGCTGTCAGCACAGCCCTATGCAGGGCTCGAACTCACGAACCAAAGTCAGACACTTAACTGACTGAGCTACCCAGGAGCCCCTGTATCATTGAAATTCTAATCTGTCTTTAGGTTTTTCAAAAACTTTAATGTCATGAAAAACAACATGAGGGGAATATTATGTATTAAAGAAGCCTGATAAATAATGTAATGCATGATCTTTCACTAGATCATGGATTTAAAGAGGAAAAAAAGCTTTAAAGAGTGTTATTGGGATGATTGGAGAAATTTAATATGGTTTTTATATTAGATATTGTTTTTGTATCGGTGTCAAATTTCTTGGGTGTTATCATAATATCGTGGTTTGTAGGCGAATGTGTTCATAGGAGAAATATGAAGTGAAGTGTATGTCTTCTATAGCTTGGTTGAAAAACTTAAAAAAACACACAAAAAAGACAAGTAAACATATACTTATCTAGGTTGATAAAATCAATGAAGGATATATGGTTATTTATTGTAGATTCTTTCAGTTGTTTTGTAGATTTGTAAGCTTTCAAAATTAAAAGTTAAGGGAAATTGTTACTATGCAGAAATCTGAGGCCAGTCTGATTTTCCTCTCCCTTGTGTGGGGTAACTTACTTTTTTTTGGTCAGGTAGATTTATTGAGATAAAACTCACATAACATAAAAATCATCACTTTAACCATTTTAAATTGTACAATTTTGTGGTTTTGGTGTATTCACAAGATTGTGCTATTATCATCACTTAATTCCAGAACATTCCATTGCCCTCAAAATAAACTTTATACCAATTAGTGGTCACTCCTCATTCTTCCCTCCCTTCATTCCCTGGCAGCCACTGATTTACTTTCCGTCTTTGTGGACTGCCTATTCTGGATGGTTCATATAAGTGGAGTCATATAATGTCATATAAATGGCTCTTTGTGTCTGTGTTATTTTACTTAGCATGTTTTCAGGGATAATCTGTGTTGTTTACATTCATTACTACTTCATTCCTTTTTATGGGCAAATAATATTCCATTATGTGGATAGAAGACTACATTTTATTTGTCCATTTTCCTGTTGATGGACATTTGGGATGTTTCTACTTATAGGCTATTATATGAATAATGCTGCTACATACGTTAAAATTTTTTTGTAATGTTTATTTATTTTTGAGAGAACAGAGACAGAGCACGAGCTGGGGAGGGGCAGAGAGAGGGAGACACAGATGAAGCAGGCTGCAGGCTCCGAGCTGTCAGTACAGAGCCCGACGTGGGGCTCGAACTCATGATCTGTGAGATCATGACCTGGGCCCAGGTTGGACACTTAACTAACTGAGCCACCCAGGCGCCCCTTATACAAGTTTTTATATGAATTTACATGTGTTTTAGTTTGCCAGGGCTGTCATAACAAAACAGCAGAGACTGGGTGCTTAAACAACAGAAATTTGTTTTCTCATGATTCCAGAGACTGGAGTCCAAGATCAAGGTGCCAGCAGGGTTGGTTTCCTTGGAGGCTTCTCTTCTTGGCTTTCAAATGGTCTTTCCTCTGTGTGCATGCATACCTGGTATCTATGTATGCTAACTTTTTTTTCTTACAAAGACACCAGTCATGTTGGATTAGGGCCCACCTAATGGTCTCATTTTTAACTTAATTACCTTTTTAAAGGCCCAGTCTTCAAATATAATCGTATTCTAAAGAGTTAGGGCTTCAACATACGAATTTTGAGAGGACACAATTGCACCCATAACAATGTTTTCAATTTCTTAGCTCTATACCTGCTAATAGAATTGCTAAAGCATAGAGTAACTCTACGTTTGACTTTTTGAGGAGCTGCCAAGTGGTTTACCAAAGCAGCTGCACCATTTACATTCCCAGCAGCAATGTATGTGTTTTGTATTTTTCCAGAACATGATGTGTTGTTCTAGTTTTGCATAATTGTGGTACACCAGTGTATTTTTTATAGTCATTCCTTGAAGTGAGAATTATTATAGATATTTTTGTAATTTGGACTAACCTGATTTTTATTGCCTTAGGTTACTGTATCAACAACTGATAGGAGAAACAATAAACTGATTTTCAAAGTGAATTTGGTAGAAATGGATGAGAAGATCTTGGTTGACTTTCGGCTATCTAAGGTATGTAGAACAGCACTTTTTTTTTTTTGAGAGAGTGTGCTGAACTAAAATCAAGAGTCAGATGCTTAATCAACTGAGCCACCCAGGTGCCCCTAGAATAGCACATTTTTTAAAAAAACTTTGTTTTGCTTTTGTTAGAGAAGTATTATGTGTTCGTTGTAGAAACCTAAAAAATATGAAAACATATAGAGGAGAAAATAAAAATCAAGTTTAATCTTGTCATCCAGAGAGAACAGAGACTTATTTTTTACTATATTATAGTAGTCTTACTACTTCTTTAGTATGTACTCTATGCAAATACTCTTACGTAGAGATTTTTTTTAATGCCATTTATTTGTATTTACATGGCATGTGTAAAATATGGTAACTTGCTTCTTCTCATTCAATGTTATGAGCATTCATTCTTGTCATTCTTCTAAAACAAAGTCTTTTTTGTAGAAAATGTAAATAAGTAAAAATGAAATAAAAATAATCCTAAATTATGCTACCCACCAGTAATTACCCTGATTATTTTAGAGCATTCTAAGCTTTGGGGCACCTGGGTTGGCTCAGTTGGTTGAGTGTCCGGCTCTTGATTTCAGCTCAGTCATGATCTCACCCTTCAGGAGTTTGAGCCCCATATCGGATTCTGTTCTGACAGCTCAGTGCCTGCTTGTGATTCTCTCTCTCCTTCTGTTTCTGCCCCTCCCCTGTTTATGTTCTCTCTCTCTCTCTCAAAATAAATAAACTTCAAAAAAAAAGCATTCTAAACTTTTTCTTATTGAATCCAAATACATCTTTTTAATTACAATTATATGTTTGTCAAAACGTACAATATCATTAATGAATCTTTATCTGTCATAAGTAAGTCTGTGATTAATGTTCATGTACATAGAGTTTTGTTCACATTTCTGGTTATTTCTTTAGAGATTACCCGTTCTGATAGAAGACCAAAATAGCATTTTCTCTATTTCCTGAGAGGTTGTACATGGCTCTAAAGGAGGTTGGAGAAATAGGTCACATTCTGAAATTGGAGCTTTGCTGTTAGATGCTTAGTATGGAATTAAATTATTAAGATCCTACTGTAGTGAAATCTTTCTCATAACTGAACGACTGGCTTTGTTGCCACAGTATTTTGGCAAGATTTCAGTGTAGTTGTGTGGCTTAATTTTAGTTTACAAACCCCCAGTGCCTATGGAAAACAGTGACTTAGGTCCAGAGTTACCAATGCTTGAAACAGACAAGCTGCCATTGTTTCTGCTCTCTGAGCCCAGTGTAGTGGGAACAGTGATGGGCCCAAAATCAAGTTGGAATTATTTATGTAGCCATTTCTTCGAGAATATTTGGTCTTCATAAGAAGACCCGAAGGGAATTGTAGCTGGACATACCTAAGGATATTTGCCTTTAGTTACCACTAAAGAAAGTTTGATTTTATGGCAGTCTCTTTTTTTGACTTTTTTTTTTTTTTTTGGATATTATTCCTAATATAGGGTGACGGATTGGAATTCAAGAGACACTTCCTGAAGATTAAAGGGAAACTGAGTGATGTTGTGAGTAGCCAGAAGGTTTGGCTTCCTGCCACATGAGAGATCCATTGGATTCCTGGTGAATATAGTGCTGCTATGTTGACATTATTCTTCCTAGAGAAGATTATCCTATTCTGCAAACTGCAAACATTAGTCCCTGAAGAGTTGTCTTCCCTCTAGCCAAACATTTTCCAATTCTTTTTGTATGTCCTGCATACAAACAATACCTGTATCTTCACTGTAACTAAAGATTTGGGGAACGAATGGATAGAATTCATTAGATATTTCTTCATCTTGTGTTTAGTGTCTACATGTGATGGAAACCATACTTTGGGAATACATGAGCTTACCAGCTTTTATACCAATGTAACGAAAGATGATATTCTTGCCGCGTTGTTAACAAAACATTTGGTTTCATCCAAAAAGTACATGTTTCCTTCATGTTGATTTAGTTATATGGATGCATTTGTAATAAAAGCAATCCCTGTAACTTTTGGACAGTAGATTTATCAGCCTATAAAGTGAAACCAACTTCAAAAAATATATCCTCAAGATTTGTACTTCTGTTTTCACAAGGGCATGACCAAGTATATAAATCTGTTTTTGAATTATAACTGTTAATTAAAATTGCAAGTAGGTATGTTTTTTTCCAGTGTGGTTAATAATATATATAATACTGGTCGGTCTTTCAAGTAGAAGTTGAGCATAAACTCTAATGCTTAACTACCTTTACTCTAAAATTACTATTGCACATTTTAAATATTTTTCTATATTATTTTCTACTTTCACAGCCATATTTTAATTCTTTATTAAAGAAATAAATTTTATTTTGAAAATGAAGAGCTAACTCTGTGGACTTATTGGTGACCAAGCTTCTAGGTGGTAGGGAATAATAGAGGAGGGAGAAAGAAAGAAGCTGTGACAGAAATAGATCTGCTAGATTTACTAAGACTTTGTTTTTCTGATAAAATTTATATTAATTTTTGAATGTATTAGGTTGGGGCCTGTATTCCTTTTTCTTGGTAATTTATAAAATTAATCATCTTAGTCTGCTAAGAACATGAAGTTTTATGGTTAGAGTTTTATCATTATTAGTGTATACTGGTAAATTGTGTTGCTGCAGTAAACCCATAGGAGAAATAAATTTGAACCAATAGGTAGCTCTGATGAATTGAGCCAGTAAAATCTCAAACATGAAAGGAATTTTCTTCTTGAGAACTTGTCATTAGTAACTCTCAAAAAAAAGTTATCTCAGGTTTTGACCTCTTCCCTGAGTTCCAGACTTTTACAGCCATAGCCAAGCTGACAATTTCCACTTGACTAATAGTGAACACATGACCAAAACCAACGTTTGGTCCCAGTCCTACAACCCATTCCTCCCTAGTTCCTCCCATCCTAGTAAATGTTACATTCAGCCCTCCAGTCCCTTAAGCCCAAACCCCAGGAATCCTCTTTGACATGATTTTCATATTCTAAACTTAATACAGCAAATCCTATTCAGTTTAGCAGATTTCTCTACAACCTATCCGACTTCACATCTCTCCTAGAAGTACTCTAGTTGAAGTCTCTGTTATCTCTCTTTTCATATTACTTACTCTTCAACAGTTCAAAAAAGTAGTCAGAATGACCTTTCTAAAATGTGAATCAGGTATCCCTCCCCAGTTCTCAACTCTCATGACTTTTCACCACACTTTAAACACAATTTAGAATTTTCTCTGACCTCTTGGCTTTATAGGACCCGTCCTCGCCACATTTTGTGCCTTCTCTGCTGCTCTCTGACTTACTCATCCTGCTGTAGCTGCATTTGCTCTGCTGTTCCACTCACAGTGTAAGCACATTCTCACCTCAAGGTCTTTCTTTGCTGTTCCCTCTCTCTGGAGTGCTTTACTCCCCAGACTCATGTTATTTGTGCTTCACTTTAAGTCTGTGCTTAAGTGTCACATGTTATACAGTCTTTCATTGACTTACCTAAAATGTTACCCCACTTCTATCATTCTTTGTTTTTCATCATAACACTTATTATCTGACATTTTATTTTTATTTACCTATTAAATGTCTGTTTCCTCCATTGCAATATGTAATATTTAAGTTCCTTGAAGTCAGGAATCCCATCTGTCTTGTTCAGTTCTGTGTCCCCAGCACCTAGAACATGCCTTATGTATTACAGCATGCAGCGAATGGTTACTTAATGAAGAAATAGACACTCAGTTATCTTATCTCCCCTCAGAATAGATCTGAAAGATGAACACTTCTCTCCATTTTGATTGCTATCACTCCAGTTCAAGCTCCTTCATCTCCTCCCTGGATTTCTTACTAAAACCTAATGTCTTCCCACTTCCACTCTTGCCATTTCCCAACCCTTGCTCCCTCAAAGCCTTTTCTTGACATAGATCCCAAGCTGGTTTTTTTTTAAAAGATAAATTGTACTGTGACATTCCTTGCTTAAAAACCTCCAGTGACTTCCCATTGCATCAAAAATGGAATCTAAATTCTTTGCTTGGACTGACCTGCAAGATACACCATCTGTCCTCTTTGCCTACCGTACTATAGGCATAGTGGCCTTCTACTTCTTCTTCTATTCATTGGATATGCCAAGGCTCATTCTCCTTACCGGGCTTTGATGTTTACAGCTGCCACTGCCTGGAACCCCTTCCAGTAGTTTGCATGGCTTATTTAGTATTCATATCTCAGCCCAAATGTTTCTACGATCCCCAATCACTGTCCCATTGTTTTGTTTTCTTCATAGAATGGATTACTATCTGAAATTATTTATTAACTGTGTCCCCTACTAAAATGTAAGCTTGGACTCTGTCATATCTTTTCCTCCTTTGCTTGCTTGCTTGCTTGCTTGCTTGCTTGCTTTCTTTATAATTTTTCCCCCTCTCCCTTCTTGCCCTTTAGTATATCTTATATATGGAACAGGATCTGGGATATAGCAGGTACTAAATAAGTATTTGATGAATAAATGAATGAATTAAATATCAGATGAAGAAAACGCTACAGAACATTGTAAGGGGAAGGTGAATAGGTGCATAGTAAACAAACTTTCTCAGCTATTGGGATTTGTGTAGAATAGTGGGGAAAGTTCCATTCAGACTTGGACAGATTAGCTCTCACATTTACAATTGTGCGACCCCAGGCAACTGCCTCTGGAAAACATTCTAGAGTTGTTTTTAATCTTAAATGAGTTAATGTGTATGAAGAGTATAGGATACTGGGTTGCACAAAAGGCATTCAATAAACATAAGCTGCTCTAATTTTTCTGCAGTGTTCATTATGCCATTTGGGAGAAGGCATTTACTCCCATTTTTAAAATTAATGTTTGTTTATCAGTGAAAATTTGCTAAGTGTAAAAATGGGAAAGGGATTCTTACCCCAAGATAACAGCTACAATTTTGTTGGAGAGATCAATGAGTGCTGCGCATGCGTGTGTGTGTGTGGCGTTGGTGTGGTGTGGTATGTGTAGTGGGTGATTGCTGAGATAAATATAAACACATAAAACATGTACAGTTTAATAAGCAGTTATAAAGTTAACATCTGTTTAACCAAACTCAATTGAAGAAAAGAGCATTTCTGGACCCTTATAAGCCTTCCCTTGGCCCCTTCTTACAGACCACTCCCTTCCCCCAGAAGTAATTATAAAGCTTATTTTTGTAATAATCCTCTCTTTGGTTTTCTTTAGTTTTCTCAGCTATTTATGCATCCTTAAATGATATAGTTTAGTTTTGCCTGTTTTTGAACATCATATAAATGAAATTAGGCTGTATGTAGTTTTTATATGTTGCATTCTCTTTATATTTATGCTATGGCATGTATCGAATTCATCAATTTTAATTACTATATAGGATGCCATTTATGAACATATACCACTAATTACGTATTCACTCTAGTGCTAATGGGTTGGATTATTTGGATTATTTATAGTTTGACACTATTATTAACACGCCTGCTAAGAACATTGTTGTACATGTCCATGAATTTCTCTAGGTCCTGGAGACTAGTATATATACCTCTGAGCAAATGGCTGGGTTTTAGGATATCTATATCTTCAACTTGAATAGAATAATGGCAAACTTTTCTAAGGTGATTGTACCAATTTGTACTGTCATATGAAAAGAGGATGCAGTTGCTGGAAAAAGTTTGGAATGATCTAAAGTATCAGAATTTTCATAGCAGAATATGTATGTCTAGTGTTCTCAGATTTTCCACCTGTGTTTATTGTTATCGGTCTAATTTTTGCCAAGTTACTGGTGTGTAATGTCTTTTTGGTATTAATTTGCTCATTCTTAAGTTTAAATGAGGTTGAGTATCTTATGATATACCCCCCCGCCGTCTTTTCCTCATTTTTCTTCCGTTTTTTCTTTTCCTTAATGATTTTAATTCGTATGTTCAGCGTACTAGTTCTTTGTCGTTACATAAGTAGTATGTACACTCTCCTGTTCTGTGACTTAGTGTTTCATGTTTCATGGAGGTTTATAATTTTAATGTAGTTCAAGTAAGACCTTTCTTGGCTGGCTTTGTTTCCTATTTAAGGACTCATTCTCTACTTCAAGATCGTGAAGATTTTCTTGTATATTATTTCCTAAAAGCTTTATAGTTTGGCTTTCACGTTTAGATCTACAATCCACTTGAAAATGGATTTTGTGTATAATGTGAGGCAGAGGTCAAGTGTCATTCCTCCCCTCCCCCACTTGGCTATCCAATTTTAAATTTACCCAATTTTTAAATTAAAAAACTGGCCGTTTTTTAAAACATTTTTTAGTTTATGTATTTATTTTGAGAGAGAGAGAGAGAGAAAGCATGAGTGAGGGAGGAGCAGAGAGAGAGAGAGAGAGAGAGAGAGAGAGAGAGAGAGAGAGAGGATCCCAAGCAGCCTCTGGGTCAGCATAGCACCCTACATGGGGCTTGATGTCATGAACCATGACATGAGATCATGACCTGAGCTGAAACCAAGAATTGGACACTTAACTGAGTCACCCTGGTGCCCCAGGACTGGTTATTGAAAAGATTATCCTACTCCCACTGGCTGCTCTTCATTGATTCAGTGTTCAGATTTCCAATTCTTGTTTTTTACAGTACATTTTGGATCGGGATCCAAATAAGGCCCACGTCAGCAATTGACTGATGTCTTTTAACTTGATTTTGGTCTACAAATTCCCCTTCAGCCTCCCTCCCTCTTTCTGACTCTTTTAACCTTGAAATTATTGATAGAAGAATCCAGCTGGTTTACTCTGTAATTTTCTTTGGTCTGGATTTACTGATGGCATCATTGTGATACAGTTTCTCATGCTTCCTCTATTTCCTGTTTCTTTAAATATATACTTCAGGAGAGGCGCCTAGGTGGCTCAATTGGTTAAGCATCCAACTTCAGCTCAGGTCTTGATCTTGCGGTTTGGGAGTTTGAGCCCCCAGGTCGGGCTCTGTGCTGACAGCTCAGAGCCTGGAGCCTGCTTTGGATTCTTTGTCTCCCTGCTTCTCTTCCCCTCCCCTGCTCGCTGTCTGTCTCTCATTAAAGAAAGAAAAACTTACATACATACTTCAGGATACTAGTTCTGTGTCAGTTATATGTGTTGCATATAACCATTTAAAATCATAGATTTCCAGGCGTGCCTGGGTGGCTTGGTTAAGTGTCTGACCAGCTCACATCGTGATCTCATGGTCAGGACAGTGCAGACCTGCTTGGGATTCTCTGTCCCCTCTCTCTCTGCCCCTCCCCCACTTGGACACACACTGTCCTGTTTCTCAGAATAAATGAACTTAAAAATAAATAAATAAAATCATAGATATCCCTCTAAGTACCATTTCAAGTCATAAATTTCATTCGTTGTATTTTATCTGGCTCACGTTTTTCTATCTCTGTGAGTTATTTTTGACCCATAGATTATTTAGAATTATGTTCCTGAATTTCCAAACTTTTGGGAATTGTTTTTATTTAAAAACTTTTATTAAGATGCAATTTATATGCCTTAAAATTCACTCTTTAAAAAGTGTACCATTTAGTGGTTTGCAGTGTGTTCACAAAATTGTGCAACAGTCACCACCACCATCTAATTCCAGGACATTTCATCACTCCACAAAGGAACCTTATACTCATTTTTTCCTCCCTTAGCCCCTGGGAAGCACTAATCTACTTTCTGTCTGAATGGATGTGCTTATTTTGGAATTGTATAATGTGTGGCCTTTCTGTCTGTTTTTTTACTTAATGTGTTCAAGGTTTATCCATGTTGTAACATGTATCAGGTTTCCATTCCTTTTTATGGCTGAATAATAATATGTGGATACTGCTTTGTGTTTATCCATCAGTTGATGGATATTTGGGTTTGTTCTACTTTTGGCTATTATGAAAAGGCTGCTGTGAACATTATTATACACACTTTTGTACATATTCATGCAATTTTCAGTTCCCTTGGGTATATACTTATATTTGCTGGGTGGTAATAGTTTTGTGAATATTTTAAAGTAAATTTTAGCTTAATTGTATTGTGGTCATAAAGCATACTTCATGTAGTTTCAGTATTTTGAAATTTGTTAAGTCTTATTTGGTGGTTCAGAATACAGTTAAATTTTGTAAATGTTCCATCTGTGCTTAAAAAGAATGTGGTGTATATAATTGTTGGGTATAGACTTCCATATATATCTAATCAGTGCAGGTAACATATTCAAATTTTTGATATCCTACTTCTTATTCACTGAAACACTGAAGAAGTTAAAATTCACTTCGATTGTGGATTTGTGTATTTTTCCTTGTGATTCTATTAATTTTACTTTGCATTTGGGGGCGATGATTTAGTTTACATACAGGTGCAAACTTGTCATTTCTTCCCAGTGAATTAAGCCATTTGTTTATTTTGACATGGCATTCTATATGGATATAGTAATGCTTTTTGTCCAATATTAAGGTAGCTCCACAGGCTTTCTATTGGTTAATATTTGTATGGCATATCTTTTCCACTCCTTTTCTTTTAACTCTTCTAAGCCATGTGTAAAATGCACCTCTTTTAATTATCTTTTAGTCCAATCTGATGATCTTTGCCTAACTGGCACGCTTACTCCATTTGTACTCAGTTTAATTACTGATATATTTGGATTTATTTCTACCATTTTACTTTGGTCCCCCTGTACTTAAATTCTTTTCTCCTTTTTTTTTTTTTTGTCTTGTTTTGCCTTCCTTGGTATTTCTTTAAAACTCATTTAGTCTTCTTCGTCTAGTTTGAAACTATAACTCTTATTTTGGTGAGGGCAGGGAGGACCGGTTCTCTAGAATTTACAACGTACGTACTTATCAAAGCCTGAAGCTAATCACTTATACTCTTTCTGGGCAATCTAAGAACCTTATATTTTTCTACTTTATATACTGTTGTTTTGTATTTTAATATGTGTGTTTATATGTAATTCTGTCTATATAAATGTTTTTGAGAAAATTATAGTAATATCTCATTATAATTTTGATTTGCATTTCCCTAGTGGCTAATGATGTTGAATATCTTTTCATGTGCTTTCTTGCCATCTGTGTATCTTTGATAAAATGTTTTTTTTCATGTCTCATTCATATTCTAATTGGATTTTTTTATGTTGGGTTTTGGAAGTTCTTTGTATGTCCTAGATGCTGGTTCCGTGTTGGATATATGGTTTGCAAATACACTGTCCCATTCTGTAGCTTGCCTTTTCATCTTCTTAATGGGTCTGAAAATGACAGAAGTTTTAAATTAAAATCAAGTTCAATTATTAATTTTTCATTTTATGAATGATGTTTTGGGAATCTATTAGAAAAAGAGTCTAATAATCCTTTGTCTAGGCTTAGATCTCAAAGATTTTCTCCTATATTATTTCTAAAAGTTTTTGTTCTTTCATTTTACATTGAAGGCTGTGATGCATTTTGAGTTAATTTTTGTGTAAGGTGTGAGCCTTCAGTCGAGTTTAATTTCTTTTTCCTCTGAATATCTAGTTGTCCCACTGCCGTATGCTGAAAAGGTTATTTTTCCTCCATTGAATTGCTTTCGCACCTTTGTAAAAACATCAGTTGGGTGTATGTGTAGGTTTGTTTCTGGGTTCTCTGTTCTGTGTCATTGACAGAAATACCCCACAATCTTTCCAAAATACCCCACAATCTTGATTACTACAACTATATAATGTGAATTTGGTAGATTGATTCCTTCCAGTTTGTCTTTTTCAAAATTGTTTTAGCTATTCTAGTCCTTTGTCTTTCGTATACATTTTAGAATAATCTGTCTGAATCTAAAAAAAATCTTGCTGTGTCTTAGTTTTAATTGTGGTAAAATATATACAATATAAAATTTATCATTTTAAGTATTTTTAAGTGTCCTGTTTGGTGACATTCAGTACATTCACACTGTGATGCAGTCATCATCATCATCATCCATTCCCAGAACTTTTTCATCTTCCCACACTGAAACTCTTGTACATATGAAACTAATGCCTCATTTACCCTTTACCACCGGCACTCAACATCCTGTCTATTTCTATGAATTTGAATATAGTACCTCTAGTCCCTCATAGAAGTAGAATCATACAATATTTGTCCCTTTGTGTCTAGTTCATTTCACTTAGCATTTGTTCTCAAGGTTTATCCATATTACAGCATGTATCAGATTTCATTCCTTTTGAAAGGCTGTATAATATTCCATTGTATTATAATCCACATTTTGTTTATCCATTTATCCTTTGATGGACATTTGGGTTGTTTGTATCTGTTGGCTGTTGTACAGCTGTACGGCTGCTGTGAACATGAGTGTACAAATATCTATTTAAGTCTCTGCCTTCAGTTCTTTTGGGAATATACCTAGAAGTGGAATTGTTAGTTATATGCTAAATCTGTTTTTAATATTTCGAGATAACACAATACTGTTTGCCTCAGTGGCTGTACCATTTTACATTCCCATCATCCTATAGTTATAACAATATATTTAAAATTAACACCAACTTAATTTTGGCATGAAAGGACTCTAGGCCTTTACAGCTTTGCTTCTTCCCTTCCCCATTTTATTGTTGTCACAAATTATATCTTTATATATCATATACCTATTAACATAGATTTACAGTTATTTTTTATGCATTTGTCTTTTAAATCCTGTGCAGAAGTGTAGTTCTAATTGTTTTCTCACTACACATAAGGTTTTGTTTTTCTCTGGCTATTTTTAACATTTTTTTTTCTCTGAATATGGAAGTTCCTCAAACAATTAAAAATAGAAATACTTTACAATCTAGTAAATCCACTTTGGGGTATTTACCCAACGAAAAGGAAAACACTAATTAGAAAAGATATATACATCCCATGTTTGTTGGATATGGAAGCAACCCAAGTGTCCATTGATAGATGAGTGGATAAAGAAGAGGTGGACTGTGTGTGTGTGTGTGTGTGTGTGTGTGTGTGTGTGTGTGTGTGTTGATGGAAAATTACTCAGCCATAAAAAATGAAAATTTGCCATTTGTGACAACATGGATGGACCTAGTAGGAGTGTTGTGCTGAATGAAATAAGTCAGACAGAGGAAGACAAATACCATATGATTTCACTTGTATATGGGATATATATATTAAAAAAAGAAACACAGAAACAGACACAAAGATAAAGAAAAAACTGATGGTTGCCAGAGGAAAGGAAGATGGGGGGATGGATGAAATAGGTAAAGAGAGTTAAGAGGTATAAATTTCCAGTTCTAAATAAGTTACAGGGATGAAAAGTACAGTGTAGGGAATATAACGAATAATATTGTAACTTTGTATGATGACAGATGGTAGCTGCACTTACTGTGGTGAGCATTTCATAATGTATATAATTATAAAATCACTATGTTTATACCTGAAACTAAGGATTGTATGTCAACTACAATTAAAAATAAATTTTTTAAAGTTTTTTTTTTGTCTTTAGTTTTTAGAAGCTTAATTATGATGGTTCTTAGTGTAGGTTTCTTTAGATTTTTGCTATTCGGTATTTTCTCAGCTTTTTGAATATGTAGTTTATGTCTCTCTAAATTTGGGAAGTTTTCAGCTGTTATTTAAGTATATTTTCAGCCCTGCTTTCTTCTCTTTAGGGACTCCAATGGCGTGAATGTTAGATCTTTTGTTATAGGCTCTGTTCTTGTGTTTATATGTATATTTTTTGTTTAGTTTTTTGCTGTTTTCTGATTGGGGAATTTCTCTTTTCTGTCTTCTGGTTCACTTATTCTTCTTTCCTCTCCATTCTGCTGATGAGTCCAATCCACTGAGTTTTTTATTATGGTTATTATATTTTTCAGTCCTAAAATTTTTATTTGGTATTTCTATACGTTTTATTTATTTGCTGAGACATTTTATCTACTGAGGCTTTCTATCCACAAGAATGTTCATAATTCCTCATGGAAGCATATTTATTATAGCTGCTAAAATCTTTTTCAGATAATCCAACATCTCTATCTCAATTTTGACATGCATTGTCTTTCCCCCCCCCCCCCCCCCATTTAGTCTGGGATCTTCCTCATTCTTGATATGAAGAGTAATTTTTTTAAACTTGGACAGTTTTTAAAAATTTTATTTGTTTATTTTGAGAGAGAGAGTGTATGCACAGGTAGAGGAGGGGCAGAGAGAGAGAAAATCCCAAGCAGGCTCTGCACTGTCAACACAGAGCCCAATGTGGGGCTTGAACTCATGAATTTTGAGATCATGACCTGAGCCACAGTCAGGCACTTAACCAACTGAGCCACCCAGGTGCCCTGAAACAACATTTTTTGAACTGTGTTTTGGAAATTGAATTTTATTTAAGCCTTTTGTTTTAATTGGCTTTTTTGCAACACTACTCCAGCAGTGAGAGGGGACAATATCTTGTGCTATCAGGTGGAGACAGATGTCCAGGTTTTCCATTGGCCCTTCATTGACACCCAAGTTGGGGAGCTCTTCATTACTGCTGTGCAGGGTAGACTTCCAGCTCCACATGTAGTCACCACTGATACTATCATGGGGCCTGCCTCCTTACTCCTGGGTAATGGGGAAAGTCCCAACCCCACTAGACTTCCTCTGGTACCACTCCAGTGGGGATGGGAAGATACTCCCCATTATTGCTGAGTGGAGGCAGAAAAGTCCTGGCTTTCCCCATGGCCTGCGCTGACACTGTTTGGGAAGGGCCTTATTTCCTACTGGGGATGAAATCCCAACTCCGTACTTGGCCTTCTCTGACACAACTACAGCAGAGGTGTTGGGCAGCTGATTATATCCTCATTATATAGAAAGAAGTTCAGTCTCCTCACTCAGCCTGTGCTGGTATTGGTGGGTATGGGACCATAACTGTTACTGTGGTATGTAGCTGTAATTGATTGGTTGTTGTCTTTTGATGGGGGGGGAGGAGAGGGGGGAGTAAAAAAGCATTTAATAACAAATTCCTTACATTTGTACAGTTTACATTAAAAATTTTTTTAATCCCCATAAAGTTAACATATAGTGTTATATTAGTTTCAGGTACGCAATATAGTGATTCAGTAATTCTATGCATTATTCAGTGTTTGTCAAGATAAATGTACCCTTGGGGCGCCTGGGATGGCTCAGTCAGTTGGGCATCCAACTCTTGATTTTGGCTTAGGTCATGATCTCACAATCATGAGATTGAGCCCCACATGGGGGTCTGTGCTGAGCGTGGAGCCTGCTTAAGGTTCTCTTTCTCTCTCTTTGTTCCTCCCCCACACTCCCTCTCTAAAAAAAATAAAAATAAAAAAAAGTGTATTCTGAATCCCCTTCACCTATTTCACCCATTGCCCCCCCACCTCCCTCTAGTAACCATCTGTTTGTTCTCTACAGTTAAGAGTCTGTTTTTTTGGTTTGTCTCTTTGTTTTTCTTTTTTTTGTTTCTTAAATTTTACATGAGATCATACGGTATTTGTCTTTCTCTGACTTATTTCACTTTGCACTCTCTCTAGATGCATCCATCTTGTTGCACCTGTCTGGAGTTTCTGGGATAATTTTCCTTTTGTTTGAAGTTCATCTTTTTAATTTTTCCTTTAGGGTCTGTTGGTGGTGATACTCTTAGTTTTCACTTGTCTGAAAATGTCCTATTTTTTTTTTTTATATTTATTTCTTTTTTTTATTGTTTATTTATTTTTTTTAATTCTTTTTTTTAATGTTTATTTATTTTGAGGGAGAGATGGTGAGCAGGAGAGGGCAGAGGGAGAGAGAGAAAAAAATCCCAAGCAGGCTCCACACTGTCAGCATGGAGCCCAGTGTGGGGCTCAAACCCATGAACCCCGAGATCATGACATGAGTCGAAGTCACTCACTCAACCTACTGATCCTCCCAGGCACTGCTAAATATTTTAAATATTTTCCAGTATTTTTAGTTTTGTTTTTTTTTTTTCAGTATGAGGAGTAGTCCAAATAGCCTGTTTCAGTTGGTGTTATTTTTCCTCTGAATAATTCAATATGCATTTCCTAGGAACAAGGACCTTCTCATAGACAACCTAGTTTAGTTTATAGAAATCCAGAAACTTAACACTGATATAATACTCTTATCCAGTTCATAGTGTATATTCAAATCTTGTCAATTTTCTCAATAATATTCTTTAGAAAAATGTTTAGGTCAGGGTCATGCATGGTTTTCATGTCTCCTTATTCTCCTTGAATTTGAAACAGTTCCTCTGTCTTTATGTTTCTTGACCTTGACATTTTTGAAGATTATAGACCTGTTATTTCATATAATTTCCCTAAGTTTTGTTTTGTATGATGTTTTCAGATGATTAGGTTCAGATTATGTATTTTGGGTAGGAAGATCACTGATGGTGTGTCCACAGTTATTGATGTTTGGATTTTTGTTTACCATATTGACACTCTTTGTCTACCAGTTTTCAATTTGGCCCAAGGGATTGTTCTTTAATTTTTTTTTTCCTTTTCTACCTTATTTGAGTTAATCAAATACTTTTTTAGTATTCCATTTAAAATTTTCTATTGGGTTTTTAGCTATCGCTTTCTGTATTTTTTTTAAATTTTTTTTAATGTTTATTTATTTTTGAGACAGAGAGAGACAGAGCATGAATGGGGGAGGGGCAGAGAGAGAGAGAGAGACACAGAATCTGAAGCAGGCTCCAGGCTCTGAGCTGTCAGCACAGAGCTCGACGCAGGGCTCGAACTCACGGACCGTAAGATCATGACCTGAACCGAAGCCGGACGCTTAACCGGCTGAGCCACCCAGGCGCCCCGCTTTCTGTATTTTTTAAAATGACTTTTCTCTAAAGATTACTCTATCTTTTCTCAGTTGAGTTAAATTAATATTGTACTATTTCACTTAAAAATAAGAAACTTTTGAAATAGTTCCAGTGACCTCCCCTGTCCTTTGTGCTATTATTGTTATATATATTATATCTTCCTACATTACAAATAATTTTACCTTTAAGTGAGCATGACTTCTAAAATTATGAAAAGAAGGGGCGCCTGGGTGGCTCAGTCAGGTAAGTGTCCGACTTTGGCTCAGGTCATGATCTCACGGTTCATGAATTTAGCCCCATGTCAGGCTCTTTGCTGATGGCTTGGAGCCTGGAGCCTGCTTCGGATTTTGTGTCTCCCTCTCTCTGCCTCTCTTCTGCTCACACTCTGTCTCTCTCTCTCAAAAATAAACATTAAATTTTTTTTTAGTTAGGAAAAGAAATAGTATACATGTCTTAAATTTACCCACATATTTACTTTACCTGTTCTCCACATTTCTTCCTGTAGATCAGAGTTGCCATCTGGCATCATTTTCCTTTAGCTCCCTTGCACATGAAGAAATTCCTGTAGCCTTTTTTTTTGTAGTATGGGTCTGCTGGTTGTGAATTCTCTTCCTGTTTGGTTATATGAAAATGTCTTCATCACCTTCATTTTTGAAGGGTAATTGTCTTGTTTGTAACATTCTGACTGACAGGATTTTTTTTTCTTTTATGGCTTTAAACATGTAATTCCCTTGTTTTCTGTTCTTTTTTTTTTTTTTTTTTTTTGATAAGAAGTCAGCTGACATTTTTATCAGTGTTCTATATAATAATGTATCTTTTCGTTGGGACCAATTTTGAGTTTTTTCCCCTTTATCTTTGAATTTTAGTAATTAGACTGTTACGTGCCTATGTGGTTTTCAATTGTATTTCTCCTACCTTCAGTACACTGAACTTCTTAGATGTGTAAGTTTATGTTTTCAACCCATTTGCGGAAATTTGGGCCATTATTTTTTTTTTCCGTCTCATTATCTCTCCCCTATTCTTCTGGGACTCCAATTACCTATATGTTACGTTGCTTGATATTGTCCCGTGCAAGTTACTGAGGATTTGTTCTCTTTCTTTAATATTTTTTCTCTGTTTTTCAGATTGGATAATTTCTGTTGAGCTCTCTTCAAAATTGCTGACTCTTACGTGATCTCTAATATGCTGTTAAAACTAGTGATTTTTTTTCAGTTGTTGTCCTTTTCAGTTCTGAAATTTCCATCTGATTCTTTTTTATAGTTTCAGTTTCTATGTTGAGATTCTGTATCTGTTCGTTCATATGACACTATTTTCCTTCAGATTCTTGAACATATCTCTAATAGCTGCTTACTGCTTTTGTTCACTGATTCCAATGTCTGGTACATCTTGGGGTCAGTAACCTTTTTTTTCTTTGCTATGGGTCACATTTTAATTTCTGTGTCTATTAATTTCTTATATAGTGGACATAGTGAATGATGCATTGTAGAGATTCTGGATTCTGTTCCTCTGAAGTGTGTCGACTTGTGTTCTACTAGGTAGTTATCTTAGGTTGACTTGTACTCCAAACTCTATCTCCTTTGAGGTATACAGCAGCACAAATCTCTGCTCAGTTCTTTTAGCTTCCAGCTGCTATTGTTGTCAGACCTCCTGAAGTCAGTGATCAGCCAAGAATTTGGTCACAGTTTATACACATTTTGAGGCTTATCTGTGGCTTCTTCCTTTCCAGAATTTCCCTAATTTTACAGCTGCTTTGCCAGCCCTAATCTTGGTTCTCTGAATCTTCAAACCAGTAAACTGTGGGGTTGTGCCCTCCCTGTGTTACGTGGATGAAGAAGTGCCCTTAGGTAGAAAGCCACAGACTTGTAAATCTCACCCATTGCTGTTCCTATCTTTTTAGGGGTGACTTCCCTCCAGTTCCTTTCTTTTTTATTTTTATGTGTATTTATTTTGAGAGTGTTCACATGAGTGAGAGTCGCGGAGGGGCAGAGAGAGAGGGAGAGAGAGAGAATCCCAAGCAGGCTCTGCACTGTCAGCACAGATCCTGATATGGGGCTCAGTCTCACAAACTGTGAGATCATGACCTGAGCCAATCAAGAGTCAGACACTTACCCAACTAAGCCACCAACATACCCCTCTTCAGTTCCTTTCAAGGAACTTTCAAATAGTTTTTTCTTGGGGCCCCTGGGTGGCGCAGTCGGTTAAGTGTCCGACTTCAGCCAGGTCACGATCTCGCGGTCCGTGAGTTCGAGCCCCGTGTCGGGCTCTGGGCTGATGGCTCAGAGCCTGGAGTCTGTTTCCGATTCTATGTCTCCCTCTCTCTGCCCCTCCCCCGTTCATGCTCTGTCTCTCTCTGTCCCAAAAATAAAATAAACGTTGAAAAAAAAATTAAATAGTTCTTTCTTATATTTTACCCAGTTTATAATTTTCAGGCATGAGCAAGACATCCAACTTGTATATTCTTATCTAAAGGAGGGATAGTTCAACCAAACTATTGCACTGTTAATGGAAGCCAGAATTTCCCTTCTTTTAAATTTTAACATATTTGAACTTATTTCCTCAAAATACATAGCTAATAGATTTAGCTATATTTTATAGAATAGATTTAGCTGATATTTATCCCCTTCCCTCAAAAAAAAAAGTGTCAACTGTGTTAGTAGGATTTCATTTTCATTCTTGCCCTCAGTAGACCATATTTCCATTGAGAATTCATTTGTAATTTTAGTTCCAGGTTTGGGGGGTCTTTAGTTTTGAATGCCAGTTTATCAAGGGATAGTACTATGTATCTAAAATAATTCTCACTCAGAAATTTGAAAAGGAGTGTGAAAGAGTCTCGATACCACTGCCGTTTATTTTAGCTTGTGACAAGATTCTCCAGTTTGTCTTGCTTAGGATTCTGCAATTTTAACAATTTTGTATGGTTGTTTTCAAGATTAAAAGAGAAAGCATAAACAAAACTGCTTCTCATGGCACAGAGTATATATTCTGTAAATGCTATTCCCACCCTCTTCACACTGATGATTGTCTTCATGGAAATACATACACAACATCAGTGCCCAACTCATTCATTTGGTTCTTAAATAGGATATATTTAAATCCATAGGTGAAAATACTAAATTAACCACAGCTTATATTTCTCTATTAACATACAAAAATGTTGAATGTGTTGTCAATATGGATATTCCCATAAAAAAAAAAGTATGAATGTAACCATCACTGAGTTTTAGCCAACGGAAATACATGCCAAGAAACATGTTGTTTTGTTTTGTTTTAAGAAATTTGAAGTTACATTGTCTTCCAGGCAACAGTTATTGCCAACAAAGAGTCTGTTACCAATATGTTTTTGGGAGAGGGTTCATGGTGTGTGTGTGTGTGTGTGTGTGTGTTTAATTTTTAAATTTCACAAACAGTAAAATTTGTTTCTTGATGTACTATTCCAAGAGTTCTTAAGCATGAAATCTAAAGCCCTGTACATAAAAGAAAAAAAAATGATAAATTGGATTTTACCAAAACTAAAGGCTTTTGCTCTGCAAAAGACATTGTTAAGACCACCCAGCTGACTGAAAACTATAGAAAGCTTATGAAAGAAATTGAAGAAGACACACACACACACACACACACACACACAGGAAAAATATTCCATGCTCATGGATTGGAAGGACAAATACTGTTAAAATGTCGATACTACCCAAAGCAATCTACATATTCACCACAATCTGTATCAAAATAACACCAGCATTCTTCACAGAGCTAGAACAAACAATCCTAAAATTTGTATGGAACCAGAAAAGACCCTGAATAGCCAAAGCAATCCTGAAAAAGAAAACCAAAGCTGGAGGCATCACAATCCTGGACTTCAAGATGTATTACAAAGCTGTAATCATCAAGATGGTATGGTACTGGCACAAGAACAGACACTCAGATCAATGGAACAGAATAGAGAACCCAGAAATGGACCCACAAACGTATGGCCAACTAATCTTTGATAAAGCAGGAAAGAATATTCAATGGAATAAAGACAGTCTTTTCAGCTAATAGTGCTGGGAAAAGTGGATGACGACATGCAGAAAAATGAAACTGAACCACTTTCTTCCACCATACACAAAAATAAACTCAAAATGGATGAAAGACCTAAACATAAGACAGGAAGCCATCAAAATTCTAGAGGAGAAAGCAGACAAAAACCTCTTAATCCTTAGCTGCAGCAACTTCTTACTCAACACCTCTCTGGAGGCAAGGGAAACCAAAGCAAAAATGAACTATTGGGACCTCATCAAAATAAAATTTTTTGCACAGCGAAGGAAACAATCAACAAAACTAAAAGGCAACCGGCAGAATGGGAGAAGATATTTGCAAATGACATATCAGATAAAGGGTTAGTATCCAAAATCTATAAAGAACTTATGAAACTCAACACCCAAAAAACAAACAATCCAGTGAAGAAATGGGCAAAAGACATGAACAGATACTTCTCCAAAGAAGACATCCAGATGGCTAACAGACACATGAAAAAATGCTCAGTATCACTCATCATCAGGGAAATGCGAATTAAAACCACAATGAGATACCACCTCACACCAATCAGAATGGCTAAAATAAACAGTCAACAATAGATATTGGCAAGGATGCGGAGAAAGAGTATCCCTTTCGCACTGCTGGTGGGAATGCAAACTGGTGCAGCCACTCTGGAAAACAGTATGGAGCTTCCTCAAAAAATTAAAAATAGAACTACCCTACAAATTGCACTACCAGGTATTTATCCAAGGGACACAGGTGTGCTGTTTCAAAGGGGTACTCCAGTGTTTATAGCAGTGCTATCAACAGTAGCCAAAGTATGGAAAGAGCCCAAATGTCCATCGACGGATGAATGGATAAAGAAGATGTAGTATATATATACTCTAGAGTATTACTTGGCAATCAAAAAGAATGAAATCTTGCCATTTGCAACTACGTGGATGGAACTAGAGGGTATTATGCTAAACGAAATTAGTCAATCAGAGAAAAACAAATATATGACTTTACTCATATGAGGACTTTAAGATATAAAACAGATGAATATAAGGGAAGGGAAGCAAAAATAATATAAAAACAAGGAGGGGGACAAAACATGAGAGACTCTTAAATACAGAGAACAAATTGAGGGTTGCTGGAGGGGTTGTGGGTGGGGGGATGGGCTAAATGGGTAAGGTGCATTAAGGAAGACACTTAGGATGAGCACTGGGTGTTATATATAGGGGATGAATCACGGGAATCTACTCCTGAAATCATTATTGAACTATATGCTAACAAACTCGGATGTAAAATTTAAAAAAAAAAAAAAGACCACTCAGCTGATCTCAGGAGTTTTAAACAGAGGTTTGGGGGAGCAGTGGCTGAAAGGAGATGGGCTTGCGTAGGAAGAGAGGATTGATTTTGGTCTTGAAAGAACCATTCTGGCTAATATTTCTAGTGTAGTGGAAACAACTCAAATTGACATCATGCAGATTTGGTTTTGAAATCTGGCCCTGGCTCACTGTAGCTCTGTAACCATGGCAAGTTTGGAACAACATGAAATATGAATAAATTCTGTGTGTTTGTACACTAAAGATGATGCTATCTTTTTTGTCTACTTTTCTGGGCTCTTTTCTGAGGATCAGATGAAACCATGTATGTGAAAACACACTGAAGAATATAACACTAATACAGGTAGGTGAGGGACTATTAATAGTTATTTCCACTCGCCCCTCTATGCTGATATGATCCCGTAACATTGTATGAGAAAAATATTTAAGCAGTATGACCTACTACATATTTATAGAGCAAATAAATTTTTAAAAAGAGTCATTTTATTGTTAAAATCAAGAGTAGACTCTTGAATACTGAAAATTCTCCAGAGCCAAAGAAGGTGAGTTTTAGACATCCTGACAAGTAGACAGGGGTGGGGTTCCTATTGAGATGGAAAGGTAGGGGGTTCAGAGAAGGTTCCACAGTGTTGTTTAAGCTACTTTGCATTTCTCTTTGTGGTCTCTGCCCTGGGGGACCCCTCCACTTTGAGGAAGGTGGAGTGATTTAAAATGCATCCACTTTAAGCTCCGGCTGACCCTGCAACTGGCTAATGGGAAAAGAAGTCTGTCGCCAGCCTATATTCTTTACCATACAAATTTATTGAGAAAGAAAAGAATGTTGAGATGGGGTAAGGGAAGGCAGATGACAGAGAAGAATGGCTTATAGGGCATGGATAGGAGAGGAAAGGTGAGGGATTTGAACATCCTGTCTGACACTCAGGCGGAGACAGATGTGGTTAGTTATAGACTGGGGGAGAAACAATATAACTTGAGCCCAGTAGGGTAATGGAGAATTTTTGCTGCCTGAGTCAGAGCGGGAAGCAAGGGCACAGGCTTCTAGATCTTGTTGCAGAAAGATTGATTCTGACAGCATATAATCTGCATCCTGGTTCCATGGGAGAAGAGGTTCATTGATGGGCACATATTCTCACAACCCTGAACCATGAATTGGAGTTTTCCACCTGAAAGAAGTAGAGATAGACTATAGTGAGCAGAAGGCTTCCTTCTCCCACCTTAGCCTTCATCCATGGTCCCCAGTGTCCCCATACAGGCACGACCAAGGTCTCCAGCTTGTATATTCTTCCACCCCTTCTCTTTCCATCTGCCTTTTCTGGGCCCTTCCCCATATCTGTTGCCCACTGCCTCTATTGAGGGACTAGACAAACCACAAGGGAAATCAGGCAGTGTGGTTCACGGGAAATCAGGCAGTTTTGGTGATGAGGAGTGAGTATAAGAGTAGAGAGGTATGAGACTATACTAAGATAGTTCTGGCAACCTATGAACACTGACTGATAGACAATTCTTTATTCATTTATTCAATATTCACTAAATGCCTTCCATGAACTAAACATTGTGCTAAGTGCTAGGAATATATAGCCAAGAACAAGACAGACATAGTCCTGAGCTTATGGTCAATGTGTCAACATCTCAAAGTGCAACTCACACATTTCTTTAATACAAAGAGATAGACAGTCTCCCTGTCTCCTTTTAAGACATCATAGGCTTGCTCTATGGAGGGCCTCTACCTCTCCATCAGTAGCTGGAATGCTGCTCTTAATTCTTGAAAGGATAAGGTTCTCCTGAATCTCCAAGTTTCTGGGGAATCACAACTTGACCCCTCCTCAGACTGCCACCACTGCAACTACTCCCAAGAGTACTCAAGTTAGTGGATGTGTTTCCCTGGCAAAGATTGTATCATGAAGTCCCCACATACCTTCAAAGATCTTCTTTAACATGCACTGCTGGGAATTCTGAGTGGAGCAGACTCCCTCTCCACGAAGACATTTTCCTTGATCATTCATATATGAGCATGTGTGGCAATTTAATATTGGGCCTGCCAATTTAAGATAAGCCTAATGAAATTCCCTGGTGGTCCAGGTGTATAGCTATGAGTCACAAGGGGTGGGATGATGGGTAGCAAGGAGCCTGGATACCACACATTTCATTGCTTGGCTCTCACTGAGCATCTGAGGACCCTGCGTCTGATAGAGCATAGTCTCTATTCTGTACCTGAGGAAATGCCTTCATTCTTACTGCTTCATCTATGATTTTCATTGCTGAAGAATCCCAGATTGCTCCCTATATTACTGATGTTTGCTCCATACCCCCACTGGCTTCCTGGATATTTAGTTAGATGCCCTTCTGCCACGTCTGACTCCATAGGAGCAAAGTAGAACTTTTGTCACTTGACTGGCTCCCCTTTGTACTCCCCTGTCATGCTCTTACCCATACGGGACAAATGGAGTAAAAACTGATTAATAAGCTATGTTAGAATACTCTAACGTTGCAAACTCTGTAAAGGGTGATCAGTCTCCAATTTCAATCTGACCTTCAACAATGTCAATTTGTCACAAAGGGCATTCTTTTTGAAATGCTTCCGTTTTGCCTCTTTTGCTATCTCCATTCCCAATTCCCTAGTTGAGGAAGCACAAAGAAATCGAAAGGATGTGGGCTGAAGAGTCAGGCTGACCCAAGTTTGAATCCAAGGATTGCTCCTCTCTAGCAATGTGATGTTAGCCTTACTTCTTAGAAGATTTGGAATACTACTACTTATGCAATGGGAGGAAATATGAAGTACTTATATTTGGTAATATCTTGAGACATCAAACTCTGGGTCTTGTTTTCCTTCCTTGGACAACCCTTTTTAGTAAGAGCTAAAACATTGCAGTTTTACTGGGAACTTACTTGTGGATCTAATAGACAAAAGTGTGCTCATGCTTTATTGTCCATGTTCAAACAAAACAGAGCCACCTAGCCAGGGCTAGATATCCACTTACAGAGTTTGCAAAGCATTCTAACATAGTTTGTTGGGGCAGATTTAGCATGAAGCTCATGGAGCCTAGTCTTCCACGAGCCCCCAAGGGAGTGTATTCATAGTTTCTTATGTAGAATAAAGATGGGGGGACTGCTGGCATTGTGTATTTGTGTGTGTGTGTGTGTGTGTGTGTGTGTGTGTGTGTGTGTTTTAAAGAGGGCCCTCAAAACTGCTTAGCTCTCAGGGCCCCACAAAACCTGCATCCTGCCTCCTGGTATTATTATCAAGAGACGTAAAGAGTGTCTTTGAGAGAGCTCTTCGTGAAGTGTTTGTGAATTAGTCTCTCTTCCATACCCTCTCCTTAAAGTTGGGTTTCTTGATGTTCTGCCTAGGTCACACCTGAAGTCAAGGACTAGTACCCATCCAGATGGGTACTGAAAAGGGGCCTCACCTGAAAGTGTGCTTGAAGGTGGAATGCCTGAAGGCTGTTCACCCGGTGGCTTTTCACCTGAAGCTTGTTCACCTGAAGCTTGTTCACCTGAAGCTTGTTCACCGGAAGCCTGTTCACCTGAAGGCTTCTCACTCAAAACTTGTTCACCTGAAGGCTTTTCAGCTGAAACCTGTTCACCTGAAGGCTTTTCAGCCAAAACTTGTTCACCTGAAGGCTTTTCACTGGAAGACTGTTCACCAGAAGTCTGTTCACCTGAAGGCTTTTCACCAGAAGTCTGTTCACCTGAAGGTTGTTCACCAGAAGTGTGCTCCCCTGTGGTGTGTTCACCTGACATGTGTTCACCCACAGCATGCTCACCTGAAGTGTGTTCACCTGAAGCATGCTCACCTGAGGCGTGTTCAACTGAAGCGTGCCCACCTGAGGTGTGCTCACTTAAACTGCTCTCGTCTGAAGAAGTCTCATACAAAGCCTCACCATCTGAAGGGTTTCCAAGTGAAAAGTACCCACCTGAAAATTGCTGAACGGAAGCTTGATGATCCATAGAACCAGGAGGTTCATCAGGCTGACCTGATGCTCCTGGGGTGGAGAAGGAACAGAAGAGAGAGTGAAGGTGAGAGAAAGAATGTCTGGGATAAAGACTGCTTTTCGTATGCAGTAAGGCTAATGTTGTGGGATTCCTGGGTTTCCTGTGGGCCAGATCAGGCACGTGAAGATATTACAGATGTTGGGGGAACTCAGTGAATTACCCAAGAGACCATGAAGGTCAGAGGCATTAGTAATGAAACACACAGAGACCAACCCTGGCATTTAAAGGAAGAATTTTAAGATCTGCGTTGTTAAGAAATGCACAGGGGGGCCCACTTGCCCATGTACCAAAAGCACCTAAAGAGAAAATAACGTGCTCCCCCTGACAAAGCCAGCATTTGGAAATCAAAGTACCATCATCACTCACATAACCAGAAGTCCACCCCAGCCCTCCCTCCAGTGTCTCTGTGGGTGAAAGGCAAGAAGGATGAGGATATGAAAGGGAAAGAGAAGCTAAGTAGTTCTGGCTGGAATTTAGCATGGAAGGTTTTAACCTTGACAGGATAAATTTTAAATTAGAGATGACAAATATCTAAGGAACCCACAAAAATTATGAGACAGGATTTAAGACACTTTTATTTGGCAAATTCAGGTTCTTGCTCACACTCAGTCACCAATCCATGTGGGTTGGAGACTCAAAGTTGCCATCAATTATTGAGGTAAGGGATGCCTGGGGGGCTCAGTTGGTTGGGCATCAGCTCAGGTCATGATCTCACACTCTGTGAGTTTGAGCCCTGTGTTGGGCTCTGTGCTAACAGCTCAGAGCCTGGAATCTGCTTCAGATTCTGTCTCCCTTTCTCTCTGCCCTCCCCCGCTCATGCTCTGTGTCTCTCTCTCTCTCCTTGAAAAATAAACATTAAAAAATTATTAAGATAAAAACATTCTTTGCTTATTTATTTCTGAATTGATATTCCTTGTGACATATACCATTTATGTCCACTTCACTTCATGTAGTTGTCATGAGTCTTCAATAAGATAAATTGTGAAGTTCCTAGTTTATTCCTTAGGTGCTCAACTTATTTTTCTCTCCTTCCCACTTTACACTGGGACTTAACAAAACTCTTAACTGGTCATTCTCTTCTGGCCAATTTCTTCTATCTTTAATCCATTTCACCAATGACTATCAGACAAACATTCTTTAAGTATGACTTTCATTTTGTTGGAATGTAGCACCAAACAATTTGATTATTACTCTTTGACTAGACTGAGTAACCCAGAGAAGAGTAGGTAGGCTACTGAGTTATTAATCCCAGCCAAAAGCTGAGAGGAATTACAAGATCTTTTGAGGCTAAGGTAGCCTAAGTCTCTAAAATACCCTTATCTCTGCAAGAGTTCTGCAGTGATATATATATATATATTCTGGGTGATTTGTAGTCCTTATAATCAATGACTTTCTGAAAGACTAGGATTAGAATACATTGATAAAGCAATGATTTGTTAAGGCTTTTGGGAAGTTTTTATTTTTATTTTTTAATTTTTTTTAATGCTTATTTTTGAGAGACAGAGAGACAGAGAACAAGCAGGGGAGGGGCAGAGAGAGAGGGAGACAGAGAATCCAAAGCAGGCTCTAGGCTCCACACTGTCAGCCCAGAGCCTGACGTGGGGCTTGAACCCACAAACCGCGAGGTCATGACCTGAGTCAAAGTCACACTTAACCAACTGAGCCACCCAGGCGCCCTTGGGAGGCTTTTATTTTTAAAAGTTGTTACTGAAATATCTGCTTTGCTGATTCTTCAATATTTAAAAACATTTTTTTAAACATATTTTTTAGAGAGGGAGAGCACAAGTTGGGGGAGAGAAGCAGAGGGAGAGAGAGAATCTTAAGCCATCTGCACGCTCAGCACGGAGCCCGACATGCAGGACTCAATCCCATAACCCTGGGATCCTGACCTGAGCTGAAATCAAGAGTCAGGCACTCAACCGATTTAGCCATGCAGGCACCCCTTATTCTTCAATATATTAGCCATGCAGGCACCCCTTATTCTTCAATAGTTAACAGAAGTTTTAGTACAGAGATTTCTGATACAGAAAGGTTGAAAAAGCACACTAATTTCTTAGTCATTCTTATAGTTGATGACTTAACTGTTTCACCACGTGGCTGGCATTTCTGAGTCAATTTTTGAAAGTCTAAGAAAGTAAAAACCAAAATTCTTTGAGAACCAACATTACATTTGTCATTTAATTGACACCTCAGAGCTCACGGCCTCTCTCTTCTCCTCTAGGAGGAATGAGGGAGCACAGCCCTTCATGACTGAGGATCCTGAAAGAGGAAATACAGACAATTGGATAGATAGAACATGGCCATGAAGGAGAGGCTCGTAAGGTCTCTGGCCCATAGCTATGCTCTGAGATGGATTTCTAGGTATATCACATTCCCGTCTCCTTGTATCTTTCCTTGCTACATCAACTACATAAGGATCCCTTGCACTCAGTTAATTGGGACAAACCTTCAATGGACTTCCACAGAACCCCTAGACTTATCTTCTCATCTCACAGAGCAACAGGTTCAAATGGTGAGTGGTTGAAAGAAGTAGGAATGAGACTCTGCCAAGCCAGTGGGCTTCTCTGGTGGTAAAGCCATAACTAGGAGGAATCAACGGACTCAGGAGCTCTCAGAGTTGAACTCGTTTAGCTCTTCCTGATTCTGAGTCAGATTGGTTTGGGTAACTTTCCTCTTCAAAGGCTAAAAGACCTTAAAGAGGCCTCCTAGAGCCAATGTAAGGGACTCACCTCTGGCAGATCCAACCAGATAAAGACTCATTAGTAAGAGAAACTTCTTCATCTGGATTTTGGGGAAGAGGGGACCCTGGTGTGGGGCACCCAAGAGCTGTGAAGTAAACCTGTGAGCAGAAGCTCCCAATGCTAGGTTACAGCTTCTGGGAATTCTAGAATCTCAGAGACCACCCGTGTTGCCTCACAATGGGTTTGAGCTTTGAGGTTCTCCTGTAGGCTGCTCATGCAGGAAGGCCCTCTAACAACCCACGGCAAATTGTGCCAATGAAGACTAATTTGCCATGTGTCAGGTGGTGTCTTGGGGCTCAATCTCTCTGCCCTATCTTTTTTTAAAAAACATCTTATTACCAAAATAACATACTCTCTTTGAAATAAAATTTAGAAGTTATTTACTCTCTTTCAAAAGTGTTCTTGACAATGAATTGTGATTGGCTGATTATCTATTTGGCTCTTTAGATCAGCCTTTTTTGGCCCTGTAGGCTGACCTCTATTGATTCGATCACCTGAATGCTAGCTGGGTTTGGCTGCAGACTAAATTTAGCCTTTGGAAGATTGGAGGGGGAAATACACACACACACACACACACACACACACACACACAGATTGAGATTGAAATATTTCTTCTTTTCCTGCCACAGTTTTGACACTGGTTGGATCTTGACATGGCAAAGCTTCTACAGCTCCTGCTCTTCACCAGGCAGTGGTAACATGTTGGTTTTGGCAAATACATGATATGGGCACAAATAGAGATTGACAAGGAATCGTTGAGAGCTGTGCCTTGAGCTGTAATTTCTGTCAAGGGGGTAGAAGATGGATGCAATGAGGCCTCCACTTGGTATATTGGGGATTGGGTGGCAGAGATCCCCTGGCCCTCACCTCCTACTTCTACCCTACCTTCCTCCCTTGTAGCATTTTGTTACATGTACTACTGGATGCTGGACCCAGAATAGATGTATTTGTCACTCATAATTATGTGTTTAATATATGTCTCCTCCATTTGACTCTAAACTCCTTGAAGGCAGGGTCCTTGTCTGTCTTGATCACTGTAGTATCCCCACTACCTAGCAGCAGGTTTGCCACAGAATACATACTTAATAAATGCTTCCTGAATGAAGGAATGGATGAATTGTCTTTCTAGACAAGCTGTTCCTCCCTCTTCATCCTACGTCCATCCCAAGCCCCACCCATAGCCAACTTCTAGCTCTTCTCTGAATATGCAATGCTCTCTGCCTTTTCCTAGTGCTCCTCCCCACTTTTCCTGAAATTGTACTCCTCCATCCCATCTTCCTGATGAGAATTCTTACTCTTTACACACTCCCTAAGAAGCCTTATCATGTCCACCACCACCTACAAATTGAGGGCTCCTCATATCTGCAAGCTGGCCCACAGAGCCTTCCCTCCTTAGTTCAGATCCAGATTTCCAACTACCAGCTGGACGTTTCTATCCAAGTATTCCCACAACATCTCAAACTCAACATTCGTAATACTGAATTCATCATTTGTACCCCAATTCTGTTCCTGGGACCTTTGGTTCAGTAACGGGCTCCTCCTTCTCCCACTCCTCACACAATACATCAATTTTACCTCTAACTACTTCTTCAGTTTATCAGCCCTTCTCTACTCCCACTGACACAACCCAAGTTCAGGCTCATCCCTCCCCTGCACCACTGAAACAGCTTCTTCTTGGTCTGTTGTCCTCATCAGAATTTTCCTTTGTTCTGTCGCCATAACTGACTTCTAAAACTAAAATCCTGAGCAATGAAGTTCTTCCTAACCTGCTGCAGAAACTCCAAACAAAGATGTCCAAGATCAGGCTTCTCCAGCTTCGGTTTCCACAGCCTTACAGCCCTGCCAGTCGCACAGCACACAAACAGATGGTTAGACTCAGTCCTTTTGAGACCACGCATTCTTGAATACGGCACGAACCTGAGAAGGAGAGGCCTGTTCAAAGGTGGGGACATCCTCTGTTTGGCTGTCTGTATAGATTTGTTCCTTCTGTGATATATCAACTCAAGTCAGGGATGGGCTGTGTGATACTATCACTGGGAATTGTGTGAGTAAAGGGATACAGCAATTTCTACCTTTCACTTTACCAGCTTCTTTGCATGATAGTGACTTAACCCGTGGTGTGCTGGGAGCTGGCTTGAACTGGCAGATGAGAGCTGATGGTGAAAGTTCAGGAATTTTACAAGCTACTTGTCGAACACAGCTATTATTATTTTTTTCAATGTTTATTTACTTATTTAGAGGGAAGAACACACACAAGTGAGCACAAGCAGGGTAGGGGCAGTAAGGGAGGGAGAGAGGGAGAATCCCAAGCAGGCTCCACACTGTCAGTGTAGAGCCTGATGCAGGGCTCGCTCTCATAATCCATGAGATCATGACCTGAACTGAAATCGGGAGTCAGACGCTCAACTGACTGACCCACCTAAGCACCCTAAACACAGATATTATTAAAGTTAACATATAAACTGACAAATCATATTAGAAACAGAGGTAAAAAATACTAAAAACCTCATCAATTCTTTATTATTTTACATTTTACTATTATCTGTGCTTATAATGTTATTTAGTACCCTTGTTTGCTGGAAATACTATATAATGGTGGGCATGTGTCTTCTCAACGTCCGATTCAGCGATGTCAGGACGGCAGCTGGTAATTGCCATTTGCACCATGGAAATCTATAGATGCTACAAATCGGGACCTTTTTCACTAGCCTCACCCCACGAGCATCCCAGCACACCAGGAGGCTGAATCCATGTACTGTAACCTGGGGAAGGTGGCAAACTTTTCAGGACATTGAAACTTTTCAGAACTTTTCAAGACATTGAAACCTTGCAAATTCCTTCAGCATAGGAACTCATATCTAACAGGACAACTGATAAGTATTTTTAAAACTAAAAGCCAGGAATTCTGTGGTTGAAGACAGATAAGGAATGATAGTTTGTGCTAATGGTTGCATCCAATGGATGCAGTCTTTTGTCCCCACTGGTTATTGATAAAGGTTATTAGTAGCCATTGTACAAGGGCCTGCTCTTCCCAGCCTGGGAATTCTGTCACCTATGTGACAAACTTAGGTCTTGCCCTGGAATGTTTCCTGAGGCTAGGACCCTGATGCCCAGGACTCTGCCTTCACTGTATGCATCCACAGCTATTCTTCTGATTCCTTGGGAACCAGGCCACCTAATTTTTCATTTTTAAAAAATTTTTTTAATGTTTATTTTTGAGAGAGAGAGAGAGAAGGTGAGGGGCAGAGAGAGGGAGACACAGAATCCGAAGCAGGCTCCAGGCTCTGGGCTGTCAGCACAGAACCCGACACTAGGCTCGAACCCATGAGCCGTGGTGAGATCATGAGCTGAACCAAAGTTGGACCATTAACTGTTAACCAACTGAGCCACCCAGGCACCCTGTGGCCACCTTCTTTTTAAATGTTTATTTACTTTTGTGATAGAGGGAGTACAAGCCAGGAGGGACATTCCTTGACAGTGTTCAGAAGGGGGTAGACTGCTTTCTGATACCACCATGAGCTGTGATGACTTTGTCAAGCTTTATGTAGTTTGTATTAAGAAAGCAAAACTTTTTTTTTTCCAGATCAGTGTTATTCTTCTTATTTTTTAAGTTTGTTTATTTTGAGAGAGAGAAAGCATGAGCAGGGGAGGGGCAGAGAGAATCCCAAGCAGGCACCTCGCTCTCAGTCCCCGCCGGGGCTTGAACTCCCGAAGTGGGAGATCACGACCAAGCCCACGAGTTGGAAGCTTGATCCACTAGAGTAAGCCAGGTGCCCCCCCGCATCGGTGTTTTAAAATTACACTCAGCCGGGCACCTGGGTGGCTCAGTCGGTTAAGCGTCCGACTTCCGCTCAGGTCATGAGGTCATGATCTCGCGGTTTGTGAGTTCGAGCCCTTCGAGGCTGTGCTGACAGCTTCTGTGTCTCCCTCTCTCTCTGCCCCTCCCTTGCTCACGCTCTGTCTCTCACTGTCTCAAAAATAAATAAATAAATAAATAAATAAATAAATAAATAAATAAATAACATTAAAATTACATTCAGCAGTGTATAAACGAGCAAAAATCTCTAGTCTGGCATGCAGCCTGCCTGGAAGATTACCCCAAATCTGCTTTTTCAGGTTTAGTGATTTATTTAGCACCAGTGCAGGCACGTATCCATCTCCGTGAAATCAGGAGATTCCCCAGTCTGTGCTCACACTGCATTCAGGGAAGTGGTCTCGAGTCCAGAAAATCCTGGCGTCACGTGCCCCACCCCTCCAGGTTCCTCAGCTCACCTGAATCTCAAGAATTCTTGGGCTGAGCAAGGCGGACACGATTCTCCCATTAAAAGCTAGGGGGGGCATGTGACCAAAAGAAGCCGTGAAAGGATGTGGCTCCCCCAGCCGGGCCAGTGGAGGTGAGCGGAGACCCGGAGGCGGGCGGGGAGGCTCGGGCTCCCACCAGGCGCTCTGTTCACTCCAGGGTCTGTGGAAGCCCAGCCCTCAGCTCCCATTGGTGGCCGCTTCTCGCCGGGGGTGGGGGTGGGGATAAAGCCAGATACTCAGGGGCTAACGCCAGTGGCTCTGTCCCTCCTTCTGTGGCCTGGTCCGAGATGGGTGCGCGCCTCCTGCTGCTGGGCCTCTCCTTGTTGCTGGGCTTCCTGCAAGGTGAGCCAGTGCAGGGCCTCTGGAAGGACCTTGGGCACTGGGGCTGGGTGCTCTGTGCGTTGGTGGGTCAGGGGGAGGTGAGGAACAAGGCACCAGGGCCTAACCTTAACCTCAGAGGCGATCGTGGTCCTTACCTCCTCGCCCCACTGTTTTCCCTCTGTCTCTGCCTCCCCTTTCCGATGCTTCCTCCACTTTTGTCACTGCTTTTTCCTTTCTCCTTTCTCCCCTCTTCCCACTTTTACTTCACCTCCTTCCCACCTCAGTTCTCATCCGATACTCCCCAGTTCCTCAAGCTTTCTTGCCGAGAGCCCTACATTTGCGTAAAAGGGAGCAAAGAAGGTTCTTTGTGGGTGGCGAAGGCAGCGGGGGCCATCCAGAAGGATTGGGAAGATCGGTGACGGGCCATATGAGGGGGGCTGGCAGAGCTGCGGTGTAGGACTTGACCTTCAGCACAGTCCGTCCCTGGGAGTAGAGGGGCATCCTGTCATACTGGCCCGCTTGCCTCCTCCCAGGGGTGTGCCAAGCACCCAGAAATCCCCTGCTCTCAGCCACGTCTTCAGGCCTGGGAACCAGCCCCCTCCAGGCTGCGTGTGGCCCAGAAGGTGTGCTCCCTGCTGATCTGCCAGGAGGCAGTGGTGGCCGAGGCTCATCGTGCGGATTTTGACTTTCCAGCTCTACCATGTCTCCAGTGCCCACGAGTCAATGCCAGTGGGGTTTGCGAGACTGGGGAAAGTGTCTGCGAGACTCAAGGCAGCCAGCGGTGCTTCCTGAGGAAGGTCTACGAAGGTAGGTGGGTCCTGAGAAGTCACCTGGGTGACCCTTGCCTGATCCTGTGGGAGCTGGCTCTCAGGAGCCCTGAGGGCAAAAGCAGAGAGTTTGGGAAGGACGTTTTTCTTTAAAAGTTGGAAGGGGATTTCCTGGACCTGGTGCTGGACTGCCACTAGCCCTTGACTGGACCAGCAGACCTGTTAGGAGAAAAAGTGCTTGTTGAGGGGTCCCTGGGTCCTTGGGCCGTCCCCATGCTACTCAGGGGTGGGAGGGACTGGCTAAGAAAATTCCAGGGGAGCTTGTGTGTGGTAGTGCTTTTGGGAACTGGTGGCCTTAGTTCAGGCAAGGTAAGGGGTTGGAGCAAGATGGCCCACGAGGGGCTCACCTCTGTCTTTGCAGGGTGGCCAATGTCCCTTATTACCTGGCAGCCC
Source organism: Acinonyx jubatus (assembly GCF_027475565.1). Lineage (NCBI taxonomy): Eukaryota > Metazoa > Chordata > Mammalia > Carnivora > Felidae > Acinonyx > Acinonyx jubatus. The sequence continues at coordinate 90,908,673 of NC_069390.1, read as the reverse complement.
GACTCCTTAGGACTATGTGCTGTTTCTCCTTATTCTCTGAATCCCCCATTCTTTCAACAAATGTTTATTGCTTTACCTCTTAAGTGGCAAACACTTTTGAACTTGGAAGTCACAAATCCAAGGTCCTCTTCTCTTGTCTTCCTCTCCAGATGACAGGCTCCTGTATGGATACCAGGGCTGTGGGGACCTGTGCCTCTCCATGTCTTTCTTCAGACAAAGTGTTCAAGTGGATTTTGTATGCTGCAATGACACCCCTTTCTGTAACAGATTTTAGAGACTTGGCCCTTTAGCCCTTTTCTCCCATTTAGCCCTTTTCTGTACTCCTGCAGCCTCAAAGGATGGGGCCATCCTTCCCCAGCACCGTTCAAGCCCTGAAGCCTGCTCCTACTAAGCTACGGGTGGTGACGTTTCCACAGCTTCACCCACCAGACTGATGCTTCCTGTTTCCCATCGCCCCTGCTGCTCTTTTTCTCAGATTCCTGTCTCCCCCCGCCCCCCTTTCTCTCTCTGTACCCACATCCCTCCTCGCTTCCCCTGTCATTGGCTGGTATATAACAAGCTCTCCCTCCTCCCCCTTTTCCTTCCTCTGACAAATATTTTCTGACGGCTAAGCCCGGGAGTTCGATGCTGATTAGAGAGCAGTGTATAAAACAGACCTGATCTCTGTCCTCAATCAATGTGCCTTCATTTTAGTGGCTCCTTTTCTGCCAGGTGACCAGGGTCACAATAGCTCCAGTATCTTGCCTCGTTCTTACTCACAGGACTTAAGGCTGGAAGGGACTCCTTCACCAGCCCCTCTGTCACACACACACACACACACACACACACACACACACTCTTTTTCTCTGTCTCCCTCAGTCTTCCCCCCTTTCCACTGTGTAGCTTTTTCTGAGTAAATCTTGTATCGTGGTGTTGCTTAGATTTTTGTTTTTATGTTTAAATTAAATGAGTAAATATTCAATTTAGGAAAAATATAAAATAGTGATCAGAATAGACAACCCCACCCTACCATGCAGAGACATACCTTGTTTTAGGGCTTATGGTATAACTCCTTAAGTTGTCACATTTGCTTAAAATAAAGTGCCTTTTTTTCCTGCTGTGTTCAAGATTTGCTCTCTATCTTTGGTTTTAAGCAGTTTGATGTTTGTGGTGATGTTGTTTTCAGTGCTCATCTGTTACAGATTCTTTCAGCTTCTTTGGGTCTGTGTTTTGCTGCTTTTCATTATTTTTCGGAAATGGTGCCTATTATGTTTTTAAGTATATATTCCACCTCATTTTCTGTTTCTTCTCTGTCTGGGGAACTAATTGAGTATGTTAGAATGTTTGGTATTATCCTGCAGCTCTTGGATGCTGTGTGCTGGTTTATTATTGTTATTATTTATTACTTTATTATATCTCCTCATGTTTCAGTCTAATTTCTATTGCCCAATCTTCAAGTTCACTGATTTTTTTCCTCCACTGTATTGAGTCTACCGATGAGCCCATGACAGAAATTCTTTACCTCTGATATTGTGTTATTTTATTTCTAGCATCTCCGTTTGACTCTTTCCTAGAGATTCCGTTTCTTCTTTCAAATCCTTCATCTGTTCATGCATCCTAACTTTTCTGTTCAATCTTTTTAACATATTATAGTTAATGTCCCTGATTAATAGTTCCAACAACAGGCCATTGCACAGTTCAGTTATGATAGTTACTTTATCTCTTAACAATGGGTTGGGTTTTTTTTTTTTTGCTTTTTTGTGTTTGTAATTTTTATTTTATTTATTTTTTTAATGTATTTATTTTTGAGAGAGACAGAGACAGAGACAGAGTGTGAGCAGGGGAGGGGCAGAGAGAGAGAGGGAGACACAGAATCCAAAGCAGGCTCCAGGCTCTAAGCTGTCAGCACAGAGCCTGATGCTGGTTTTGAACCCACAAACTGTGAGATCATGACCTGAGCCGAAGTCGGACGCTTAACTGACTGACCCACCCAGGCACCCCTGTGTTTATAATTTTTAAATCAAATGTTTGGCACTGGGGGTAGAATCGTAGAGCATGAGGTAAAATGGACATGCTTATTTTTATAATTTTTTAACTTTATTTATTTTGAGAGAGAGAGACAGAGAGAGAGTATGAGTGGGGGAGGAACAGAGAGAGAGAGAGACAATCCCAAGTAGGCTCAGTGCAGAGCCTAACACGGGGCTCGGTCTCGCGAATCATGAGATCATGACCTGAGCCAAAATCAAGTCAGAGGCTTAACCAACTGAGCCACCCAGGCGCCCTGGTGCTTCTTTTTGAGTGAGACTGTCGTTGTGAGGGGCTGAGGCAATCTAGTCGGACATTGTGACAGGTTACATTTTATTGTTGCTATTGTTACTTTCCATGTGCCCCAGGCTTCACACTCCTCCAGTGATGGAATGTTGTTTTCTTGTGTCAGGGAGGGTTTCTCTTTCTGTCCATGCCCTCTTCCCAGCTACTAGACATCCCTGTATTCCTGCACAACCAGGTCTCTCTCCAAGCTTATACTCTAATGTGGCGGAGGAAAACCAATTTTCCCTCTACGTATCTGGATTCTTGGCTAAGACTGCCCTGTAAGACAAGATTAAAGAAAAACAGAATTTTATAGCATGCTTGCCTCTTGTATACATGGGAGATTCCCAGGCAAACTGAGTGACTCTTCTCCAAACAAGCTCAAACCACCACCTTAAATACCATCCCCAGCGAAAGACAAAAGAAGACATTGCAGGGAGAGGGCGGCAGTTACCAGAAAAAGCATAATCAACAAGGGTAAGGTTGTTGTACAGATTTAAGTCGTTGCCTTGTCCACTGTAAGACTTTCTAGAGATTTTAGTCATCTTCTTCCTGGTACTCAGAGGGAGACCCCCTTACAAATGGAAATTTCCCTTATGAGTGTACGTACTCAATTTTCAGAGCTTTTCCTATGTCTGCTGTGTCTTAAAAATGACCAGCTTAAAACAACCCTTATTCCAAAGACACTTATTTTAGGGAGCCATATTCTGCTCCCCTTCACTCCTCTGTCAGCATGATAATGCTGCTGCTTATCATTTGGTGCTGAATTTGTGGTTAGGAGTCTCTGTTTTTCTGGTTCAACTGCAATCTGAGCCTGTCTGAGAATGCCTGGGCCACTTTCAGTATGCCTGCCCCTCCTTTCTGTGGATTTCTGCCTCGTTCTAGGGCTAGTCTTAGGAGATAGTTTTTGGCCTTCTCAAAGCAGCAAAGATTTAAGAAAAAAAAATGTTTAATGTTTATTTTTGAGAGAAAGAGAGAGAGACAGAGTGTGAGTAGGGGAGGGGCAGAGAGCGAGGGAGACACAGAAGCTGAAACAGGCTCCAGGCTCTGAGCTGCCAGCACAGAGCCCGACGTGACGCGGGGCTCCAACTCATGAAACTCCAGATCGTGACCTGAGCGGAAGTCGGATGCTCCATCGACCGAGCCACCCGGACACCTCAGAAGTACAGATTTGTAAAAAATTGTTGTTTTACTTATCCTTATCCCAGCCACAATAGGACTTTGTGTCCTATGGTCAGGATTTTCTGCCCTTCTCCCAGAAATGTAAAGCATTTGCTTTAGAGGAAAAAAGGTCAAAGAAAGTAAGGGGGGCTGTGTGTCTTTTTTCAGCAGCTGCCGATCAGGTCTTGCGAGTCTGCAAGGCCTTGGGGTGGAGGGTGGGTCCGCCTTGCTTCTGATCTTTCCCATTAGCTCTGGGTAGAGATCTCTGGAATACAGGTTGTAAGCAAGTACAAAATACTATTAGGTCTGAGGCCCTCATTTCTTTCCTACTGACACTTGAGTCCTCACTTGGTTTTTAATGCTTGTTAAAAGCTTAGCTAGTCAATTCTTATGCCTTTTCTTTTCTTTCTTTCTTTCTTTCTTTCTTTCTTTCTTTCTTTCTTTCTGAGAGAGAGAGAGAGAGAGAGAGAGAGAGAGAGTGAGATCATGGGCTGGGAAGGGGCAGAGGGAGAGGGAGAGAGAATCTTAAGCAGGCTCCCTGCCCAGTGCAGAACTCGATCTCTGACTGTGAGATCATGACCTGAGCTGAAATCTAGAGTTGGATGCCCAACTGACTGAGCCATCCAGGTGCCCTGCTTTTGTGTTTTACTCGGCTTTTATGGAGGCTACTTCTTTCCTCTGTGCTCTGCCACAGGTAAGCCAGTTTGTGTGTCTACTCATAGCTACCATGACTGCCCATTTAATCAGTCTGTTCTTAAAATTGGCCCTTAGAAAATGTGGGGTTTTTTTTGAGGCTTTTTTAGGGGCCCCATTCTGGGTCCTTTCTTGTCTCTATAAGCAAATTGACAGAGAAGAACTATTTTACTCAAATCGTTCTTCTAGACTGCTTATATGATTTTTGGAGATCTCGGGCTCTGAGGCCAAAGTCAGCTCAGTCCTGAGAGATTCATTTCTTTGAAGTCTCACCCTGACTCTGTCTACAAAGGATCCAGTCCAGAGGACTCTCCCAGTTCATAATGTTTGCCTCCCTGGATTATGAGGGATTGAGAGCTGAACCTCTGGACATCAGAGCCTACTGCCTATGCAGTGGTTCTTTTGAGAAAGAAAATAAACATTAACTACTGTCATAACACAAACTACAAAAGTTAAACCATAACAAAAATCTCACTGTGGGAATACAGGGAAAGACTGCCACAGTTTCCTGCTGGGTGAGTCAGGCCTGCAAACACAAGGTGGAAACCATACTCCCCTAGCATTTGTTATCTTGATGGTTATGGAAGCCAAAAGCCAGTTGCCCCAAGATGTACCACTCCAGCATGCAGATTATTTTGAGCTGAAACAATCAAGGCCCAAAATACTCAGGAAGAAATTTTGACTTTCCTTCTAAATGCCTAAAAAGAATTTAGATAGAATACTTGTTCCAAGAAGAAAACTACACCATAGATAACTACATTATAATATGAACTAGGAATAGTAGACAGGGAGGAATTTAGCAAAGTCTGTTTGCTAAAATTCCTCTCTACCTCCCATTGTTTCTGTATGGTCCAGCAATAAATTTGCTAATAAATTTGCTAATAAAACATTCACTCTTTCTCAACTTCCTGTGAATTGTTTTCTTTCCCTTTGAAGTCCCAGACCCCTACTCCCTTCTCCTCCGTTCAGGATAACATAAATATGTCATTGTGCCTAACTATCCTTGAAATCTCATGTCTATGTGAACTCCCCATATGTACGTGAGTAAATTTGATTTTTTTCCTCTGTTAATCTGTCTCATGTCAACTTAATTTGTAGACCACCTATAAGAATCTTGAAGGGTATAGGAAAATTTTTCCTCCGCCACAGTGCATTTGGGGGAAGAGGCTCTGCAATGTGAAATATTTATGATTAGCAGAATGGGTGAGAAGTTCTGAAATAATGAGGAGACCAGCTAGCTACATGGCCGACGTATGTCGCCGACAGGAAGTGCAGGTGGCTGACATGGGGACAGCTGCACAGGGTAGGTTCTCTCCCCAGGCTCAAAGGGTCAGGATAACCTGAGATTACAAGTGAAGCTGGTAGACAGCAGGCTTTTCATCCGGGTCCCACACACACATCAGCATCTCCCGAAGACCAGCCAACAGTGCTCCCGGGAGCTCCCGCCAGGCCTGGGTCTCTGCCCCGCCAGGGGCTCTGCCCGGCCCCTCTCCTCTCACTGGAGCATAGAGACAAGCCAGGGGTTCTGCCAGCGAGCAGAATCCTATAACCTGTTTTCCTTTTGTAGAACATTCAACTCTAGGACAAAAACTATTTTGTGCCAGGATACTTAGCTGGCCTGTGAAACTCTTTTTGTCTTTCCTCTCTTCCCTTCTCACATAGCTTCCGCTTTCTTCTAAGAAGTTTCCAGTCCATTTTATGCCTGCCCTCAGGGAGGATTTTGGGGAAACACAAACCGAAGTAGTTTGAGAACACACTTCTCCGCTGGCTTCTCTGGAAGCCTGAAGCCCTTGGCAGGATTGCCCAGATGGAGGGGAGAGGTTGGATGCCTGGGGGTCTTTAGGAGAATGGGGTCACTTCTCTCACCTTGTTTCTGGCAGCACCTGCAGGAGCAGGTGACCTCACAGGGGTATGGCTGGTGGTAACTCAGAAGGTGGCCCCTCATCCCCATGGATTTCAGATTCGCCAGGAACCAGTGAGGCCCCAGCATGAAACCAAAACGGACCGGGAGCATCAGCATGGGCAAATATTTCCCCTGTAAGTTCTGGCAAAAATTCATGAACTTCCAATGATGTGTCTCTTTAGACATTCTTCCCGGAGGAAATGAGAGGTGGGGTGAAGCCCCAAAATAACAGAGATGGAATTATTTACCATCCAGGCAGTTGGGTGGGTGTCAGATTAGAGATGACTTTAAGAGAATGAGAAATGAAGTTTCTCTTGGACACGAGGTTATACTAACAACACATCCATACTTACTATGCCTATACTTCTTGCCCTAGTAGACTTTCAGAGAGTCCTCAAAAATCACGTGTAAGTAAATTTATTTTCAATTCAGGTGAGTCTGAGCCCCCTCCTAGTTTCTTAGGTCTTATCATACCTCCCTTGAATGTTGGACAACTAAGGCCCTCACACAGTGCCATCCTATCCCTGGTCCTATATTTTCTGGTAAACAAGGCTGTGTGACTGGTGTGTGGGAAGGATGGGGACAGGGTAGGAACCTTCTCAGAACTTCCTGCACAACTCAGATTTTATGCCTAAGGAATTAAGGAGGTGTGATCACTCCGATGCCTCAGATCCTAGGGGCAGCCGGTGTAGCACAGGTCTCCTGGTCACAGCCTGGGTGCTTGTCCTGCCTCCCTTACACTCAGAGATGTGCCAAGACTGGACTCACTTGTAGTGCAGGCTACTGGGGGGATGGTCTTCTTCCCACACAGTCTATCAAAGGAAATACCATCCAAGCCCGCTGCTGCCCGAAGCCCCCACTGCTCTCTGGGATGTTGAGGCAACTGGAGCCCAGAGAAGGAGGAGCCAACAAGAAAGTGCCTATGGCTCTGAGTGTTTCCTAAGGAAGGAACAGTAATGTTCCAAGTAGCCAGTGATGTTGGTCCTAGTGTGCACCTGCTTGTAGAGGCAGCAGGATGCCCAGCTTCTGTTTATCCCCTCATGTTCCCTGTTCCTCCCAGATGCGGACAGGCTAGAAAGCAAGGGTTAAGGTGATGGTCCTTGTGGTCTTGGTCTCTGTGTTCCTAGTCCTGCTACCTGGGACTCATGTTGATCTGGGAGAAGCCCGAACATAAATGTTCTTTTCCTGATCCTGAGGGAGACTGCAAAGACTGAGAAGGGCAGAGAGTATTGTACCTTGTGGCAAAGATACCTTTGCCGACCAGAGGACCCAGATGTAGGCCTCGTGGCTGCAGTTGTCCATGAAGGGTAGGTGGTCTTGGGGCAATGGGAGCAGGGTCCACGTTTTCAGTGGCAGAGGTTGGGAGATCCAAACTGAGAAAGAGACAAGGCCAGTGGTGTCTAAGGCTGTAGAGAAATCACAGAAGAGTTGGGCCCTGCTGATGAAGTTGGTAGAACAGCCAAGAAGGGGACAACCCTTCCCTTGTCCTTAAGGGGTCAGGAGTCAGCAGAAAGTGGAAAGGAGAAAATTCCACCAATGCTACAGAAAAGTAACAGAATGGCTTCATGTGCTCTGGGAGGCTCCTCCTCACAGGGCCTCCTGAGGCCAGAGGGGTGGAGAGTCCGGGGGACAAAGAGCAGGAAGGGGACATGAATTTCCCCTTGGCTGAATCCGCCACTGCTGTGTCAGGGGGGACCTGAGGAGACTTCTGGGGAAGTCTCCACACCAGTTACGATTGGGGTGTTGGCTCAGGCTGCGGTGTGTGTGTATGTGGGTGGGGTGGGGGAGGCCAAACCCCAGGTGTGTCTGAGGGATTCGCCACTTGGGGCGCTTCCAATGTTTATGTGACAAGTGAGCCGCACCTGGGACAAGAGCATTTTTGATAGGATCTGAAACTGTGGCCGGACAGAGCCCGTCAGGGCGCATATTCTCAGAGGCTGCGCTGCCCTGAGCTTCACGTGGCCACAGAGGGCAGGGCGTTCAGGACACTGGGTGCCAACATTGTCGACCTGTCTCTCCCTAAGTCCCCAGGAGCATTTGCGACTGGCTGTTCCCTCCTTCTTGAAAACCCCTTCTGGGTATTGTACCCTCCCCTCTCCTCTCTTACCTATCTGTGCCTTTCAATCTCCCAAAGCAGAGAAAAATGACAAGGACAACAAAAGTATGAGGAATTCTTAGAGATGTGCAAGGTCAACCCAGAGTGCATACCAACCCACAGCATTCCAAAAAAAAAAAAAAAGATGAATAGAAAAATTTAATAAGGAAATAAGAAATAACAAAAAATTTCCAAATAATCTGAAATGAGACATAAATCTTCAAATAGCAGGTGTCTAGCAAATGTCAAGGGCGAAAAACCCCACTGGACACATCCTTGTGAAATTTAACAAGCATATTTTATTTTATTTTATTTTTTTAATATTTATTTAGTTTTGAGAGAAGGAGGGAGACAGAGGGTGAATGGGGGAGGGGCAGAGAGAGAGAGAGGAGACACAGAAGCTGAAGCAGACTCCAGGCTCTGAGCTGTCAGCACAGAGCCCAGTGAGAGGTTCGAACTCACGAACCATGAGAGTGTGACCTGCCAAAGTCGGAAGCTTAACCAACTGAGCCACCCAGGTGCCTCGAAATTTAACAAGTATACAGAAAAGACACTACTCTTTACTAGAGAGAAGAGCAGATCAACTTCAAAAAAGTTTAACTGACATTTTGCTTGTTAGTAGAAGCACTGGATGCTGGAGACAATGGAATAATGCCTTACAAGTCTCAAGGGGTCTCCCAGGTTTCAGATGACAGAGGAATATTCAATCTTCTCCAGCCATCACTTCCTTCCGTGACTCAGAGGTGGGGGGATTGGGTATAAAGAACCTGTCACAGTGCCCAGCAGTTGGTGTGTGTGAGTAGTTAGTAATAAGTATTAGTACCGTCACTCACCCTGTGCTTTGAGAATTCAGGGCTCAGCAGACACGCTCCCTGACCACCTTCAGCCCTGCCAGACCCCTGTCCTGCCTATGAGCACAACCAGCACCTATGGCGTGCTGTCCAGGTCTCCAAAGCTTTTGTTCTCTTTATGTGTCTAGATGTATTAGCATGTCCCTCGAGGATAAAAATCTGCGCCCAAAAGATCTACCCAGACTCGGAAGGCTGAGGGCTCAATAGCACTTGGTTAGGGTTGTTGTAGCGACAGAAAGAACCATCCCTGGGCTCCCGGTGAGCCCCCTCCCCACCTGTACAAACCCCACCCAGCGGCTTGACAGCAACAGCACGAAGAAAAAAATAGGTAAATTGGACTTCATCAAAATTAAAGACTTTTTGCTCTCAAGGACACTCTCAAGAAGGTGTAAGCCAACGATGAGAGAAAATGTTTGCTAATTATATACCTGAGAAGAACCTAGTATCCAGAGTGCGTATACATATACATATATATACTATAAACTATTTTCGTTACTTACTATAATAAACACGTAAAGAATACTTACTTCTGAACAATAAAAAAAAAAAATCCACTTCAAAATCAGGCAAAACATTTCTGAATGGATGCTTCTCCAAAGAAGACACATAAATGCATAAAAGTCCAAATAAAAGATGCTGAGCAACGTGAGTCATCGGGGATTCGAGTCAATAACATAAGGAGATAGCAAGTTTACACGTGCCACAGGGACTAAAATAAACAGATGGGCAATAACATGTTGGTGAGAAGACAGAGAAATTGGGACCCTCGTTCATGGTTGGTGGGAACATAAAATGGTGCAGCCACAAGTTCAACAATGCATTACCACGTGACCGAGCACTTCGGCTCCCAGGCACATACCTGAGAGAGCTGAAAACAAGCCTGTGCAAACTCCCGCACACAGGTGTCCATGGCAGCACAATGCATAAAAGCCAAAGAGTAGGAAAAAACAAGATGGCTGTCAGCCGAGGCATGACTAAGCAGAGTGTGCATATCCCTACAGTGGATACTAATCGGCAGTGCGAGGACATGAGGTCCTGATACACGCGACCTCACGAACGAACCTTGGAAAGAGCTTGCTAAATGAAAGAAGCCAGATTCAAGGCGACATTTCCTGATGTCATTTACTAAATGTCCAAAGGAGGCAGATCCATAGAAAAGGAAAGTGGATTAGTGGCGGCCAAGGCCTGGGTGTAGGTGTTCAAGGGCAGTGGCAGCTAATGGACACAGGATGTCTGGGGTGATGAAAATGTCCTGGGTTAGGTAGTGGCAGTGGTTGCCCAGCTGAGAGAGCACACAGGAACCCATCTGTACACAGTGAAAGAGTGAATCATATGGTGCATTAATAATATCCCAATGAAAAAGGAAAGAAGGGAGGGCGGAAGGAACTAAGGAAAGAAGGAAAGGAGGAAATAAAGACAGAGAAAGATGGGAGAAGCGGGGGAGAAAAGGAAGCCCAGGGTTTAAGTCCCATCAGAGGTAGGAGAGGAGGAGATCAGGCTGAGGGAATGAAAGGGCATCATGAATGCAGGACCTGGACGGGCTCAGGAGGGGCTGTTGCCCTGTTTCCCGGCGAGTCAGGGGAGACCCTGTGCTGTCCGAACCAGGCGGTCCCGCTGTCTGTGCTCCTGACCACCTTCAAAACCAGAGCCTCTGCCCCCAGCCCTCTTCCACCCGGAAAACAGTGATGTCACTGACACTGAGGAGCACGGGTCACAAGGCAGAGAGCAGCTTAATGGTTCACTTCCCTGCTGCAGAGACGGAGAAGACATCACCAGGTCGGAACAGGGATGCGGGCTGGTCAAGGTGCAGCACGTCCACGCCCAGCAGGACTCCTCCCAGCAGATCGTGGCATGGGAGAGGGTTGTGTGTCTGCTTTGCCAGCAGTCTTGTGCGTTCAAAACACCAACTCCCTGTCCCGAGTCACACTGCTTGTCAGAGACATCGCTTGTCACCTCCATTAACCCCTGGAGGGTGCCAACGCGGGGTCCCCAGCACTGCCCTGCTTCCAGGTGGTTGGCAAACACCTGCACCTGCCCTACCAAGGTGATGTCACAGAGAGGACTGAGCCAGCTGGCCCCTTCCCTCCCCTTCCAGAAACATTCGCAGAAATTCAGAAACCGGTACTGACCGGACTCCCGCACTAAACAGACCATGAACAATCATGTGACCAGTGTGCAGTGAAAATAAGATCCCCGCTGGCTCGGCACCGGGAGCCAGGTGGACCTGCGGCTTGCTCCCCGCTTTCCCTTTCCCCGGGGAGGGCCCAGTTCTCACCGCGTCGGGGGCTCTCAAAGGATTGTAAGTTCCTTGCCCTTCGCCTTATTACCCAGCAAGCACATGGAGCTCCCGGCCCCTTCTCAGGCCTGGCTCTCAATCTCCTGCTGAAAGATGCATGAGGGAAGCAGGATGGGGGCGCCATTCGGGACTGGGGTTCTGGAGGGTTCCGGAGGGAAAGTGCCCGGGTCTAATCCCGGGGCTGCCATGCTTTAGCTGTGTGACCTTGGGCAAATTCCACAACCTCTCTGCCTCCAGGGTAACACGGGCATGAAACCCCCCACCCCCACCCCCACCCCCACCCCCGTGCGTCCTTAGGGAGTTCATATGAAACAGTGGCTGCCACCCGAGGTGCTCCTCACCAGTCACGGCCACCAGGTGGTGATGTCATGGGGAGTGTTTTTACCACTCCCCATGCCGATGCCAACTCTTGAGCTTAGCAAGTCTAAACAAGCAAATATGTAAATAAGTAAAGTGCAATGAGACAAAAATCTTTCAAATGATTTCTGCTTCTTCAACACACGACAGAAACAAAAACAGAGAGAGGTGAGACAACACAGAAGATGGCTGTTGGGCCACCACTCTCCTGTTTGTGGCTGCCCGACTCACACCTGTCGTCCGGAGGCCTGTCCTGGGGTCTCACCTAGGGAGCCCTCAGGAGGTGTCCGTGTCTGCGTGTCCCTTGAGGGTCGGCATCTCAGGCTCCTCGAGTGTGAGCTGTGATGATTGTGTCTGTGCTGCATCCTGATGGCATAGGTGACCGTCTTCCCTGGCCCCTCTCGGTCCTCACACATGGACCTCAGTGACCTGTGGATTCAGGTGGGGCAGGTGGAGGGGTCTTACCTCCTCCCGCAGTCAGATCATAGTGAGCACGACTGCCCCCTGCAGGCAGCCTCTAGAAGTGCAGGCACACATTCAGCCTGGCCCTTGTCCAGCCACTGCGGGCCCTGGGCAGGCATCTCGGATCCCATCGTGGTTCAGAGACTTTCCTCCTTCCTGTGCGTGCAGAGTGCACACTGTGACTCGAAGGCACAACTCACGTGGATTTCCAGGGCGCCTGCAGGGCCTCCTTCCCCCTCTCCCGCAGACACCCACGAGTCCTGCCAGCTCTCCCTAGAGAGGTATGGTCTACGCAAAACCTTCCTCTCCAGGCCCTGGCTCTGTAGGTGCAAGGAAACCCCTGTTTCAGTGACTCTGTCCCCCAGCAGGTGCTGCTGGCTGGGATCAGTGTCCATGAAATTCTGTCTCTGCACTTTGAGTCCATTGGGAAACAGGGGCTCATCGGAGCACCTCTGCCCCCGGCCTGCTCTCTCCTCACCAGGAGGCCTCCAGGCCACGTGGAAATTCTGCGTCCACACGTGTGGGGGGGAGGTGCACGTGACTGTCTCTCGTGGTCACTGTGGGTTCCAAGGTCTGCCTTTCCCTGGTCTCGTGACCTCACAACACCTCATCTCCCACGGCTTCCCTCGTGCCTGAGCCCTCCCCACCCCCACCAGGAAAGTAGACCCTTTTCTGAGTTTCACCCCCTGACCTTCACCGCAGTAGAGGGCATTTGTGCACACAGGGGGTTTCAAGGGTCTAGGATTTAACAGAGGAGTTGTACACAGCAAGGTGCAGCTCCCTGGGCACTCCTCTCGCCTCCTCCCTCCCCCCTCTGTGCTCTTGAGCCCTGTAACCACAACCTGACCAGAGGCTGGCTCCTAGGACGAGGAGGAACAGTTTCCTTCCCTTCCCCTCTGGCTCACCCTGGTCCTACCTCCCACATTTACCCACTCAGCCATCTCCCTACCAAAACAAAGGTCTCAGCTTTAGGAATGGATACGATTGAAGGTGCCTTTTCTTCTTCCTCTTCAGCAGGGACGTCAATCCCTCTAAAGACAGGGTTCTCAAAGTCAGTGTTTTCAGTGATACTGTTTGTGTCCGTTACATGATTGTGTTCATGTGATTCATCTGTAACACACGCCTCTGCCAGCGTCTCAGGTCTCCCCCAAAGGCGTTTTATCAGGAGACGGAAGCCTACTTGGAAGGCTGTCTGCGAACCTGAGGTACAATGTGTGTGAGGGCGGACAGGACAGGGTCTGATCGTTGTCACCGCGGGACGAGCTCAGAGCCCAGTTCTGACCGAATTGTTCTTAAGCTTCTCAGGCCACTGCTGCTGAAGCCAGGCTCTAAGCTGACACACAGGCAGCCCTGTCCGGCCCTATCTGTACTCCCCATCCATCTGTACTTTCAGCATTAAGTGCGGGCTCTCTGACCTGCCCTCACAGGCTGGGCCAGGCTTTGGTGCAGACGCTGACGTGTGCGTGTTCCCACTCGTCACGAGGGGGCGCCACCGACCGGCTCCTCCTGCCCTGATTTGGGAGGCTTGGTCTCAGCAGTGATCTCAGAGTCAGTATTTGCAAAGTGTGCATTTTGCTTCTCTTGACTGCAAAACTGAGTGGAAAATGGAAGCTACAAATGGTGGTACCAGATAAGAAATACAGTTTCTGTAACTCAGTGCCCGACTTGAAAGTGAAAAGCGGCGACTTGGGCACAAGTAGCACCTGTGGCTTCCATTGGAGGCTCATGGGACCTCGTCCAGGGGCTTCATATTGCACAGATAATTGCACAGAAGGAATGGGATTGAGACACTGATCCCATTCCCTTGTGTCCAAGGGATGGCATTAAGAATTTGGTATTTCCAGTTATGTAGGAATAGACACCTGGTTCTAACACGAAGCTACTTTTCACATTAGTTTTCACAGACATTTTCAGGATCCATTGTGCCTGGAGCCCGCCTGAGCTGGCAGGAGGATCTGCCCTGAGCTGAGCCCCTACCCTTTCAGACCACGTTTGCCAGGTTTTCGGTGGAAAACCCCCAGCCCTTAAGCCTGTCCCAAGACCCCAGGGGAACTGTCAGTGGCGGGGAGCGGTACCCGGACCACGTGGATGGGGCCCGTCTGCTGGTTTGGTCCTTTCCCCAGTCCAAGGCCCATGGGGATTGGGGGTGGTGCACACGCGCCGTCTCCCAGCCAGGACCCAGTACGTTCTCTGTTACTGCCCATAGATGCAGGTGCACCTGTCTGTCCCTGTTGGTGGAGATAAAGGCTCCCACTAATGGGGCTCTTGGAGGCCAAAGAGCCACGAAAATTGGTGGGCTTTGGGTGAGCACTTAGAGCTTCAGACCACTTGACACCAAACCCAAAGACTCCTGCGTTGGGATGAGCTGGTCGTGGCACCAGTCAGATTGGCAGGAGGGCACCGCCCCACCCCGACGTCTAGAGGACGTCCGAGCAGGGAGGTGCATGGAAAACACAGAAAACACAGAAAACACAGAAACACAGAGGTTCCCTAAGTGGATGCTTAACTCTAAAGACTCACATGTGCCTTCTCCGGGCACACCTGCTTAATTTATGTCTCCAAACTGTAAGTCCTGGAAGCTATAAATATCTACCAAAATGACGCCATGTACTGTGGCCTGAGAACTCGTTTTGGGAGGCATCCCAGGAAGGGTCCCCAAAACGGTGCTCCACACCCATTCAGGAAAAGATATAACCAGAGAGAAAAGTGGGTTGAGCTGAATCTGTGGCTCAGCGTCCTGTCCAACTGCGGGGGCCTTCAGGATAATGGCAACGGCCATAAGGAGGAACTTTAAATTAGATGAGAAAATGTAGGAGGAGCACTTGAAAGACGGGATTCAAAGTAAACACACAGGATGGGATACCTATTTTCATTGGCACGCAAAAGCCCCCAACAGGCCTCGCTGCAAATTCCAAAATAGCTTCCATGAAAGAGTTTTTGCAAAACACCAGTGAAATACACAGATAATGGCTGTTAAACACTGCCCGCAACACTTCCTGTTTGTCCTGCCTATAGACTACAGAGTAGCTCTGCGATCAGAAATTGGCCAGATTGCACAGCGTCAAAGAACTAAAACAATGTTTTTGATGCCTCCTCCCTGAAACTACAATGGAACTATGTACCCAGAGGGACACAGAAACCTCAAAAACCTCTGCAACCTTCCTGAATGTATTTACTTAAAAAGATAACGCACTTACAAGGTGGCTCAACCCAGGATAGCCTTTTAAGTGGCAACCCAATGCCTTGAGGAATTGGGAGTAACTGTCCTCATCTTGCAAATCTTTGCAACCCTAGAATGCAGCTCTAGAGGTAAGCCAAAGTTCACCCGTGCCTTTTTACCCATCCCCACACCTCCCCTATTTCCCCTCAAGGGCTTGTAACTTGCCTTCTTGCCTGGGCCTCTGAGATGTAAATGGTAGACAAACTTCAGGGTGGTGATTAAACCAGAAGTGGGAACTCCGTTTGGAATGTGGGCTACTGGGAAATCCTAAGTGTATGGCGTCTGGAAGGTCTCTGTTTCCTCTGTCGGTATGGTCTATACACGCGCGTTGTGTATGTGTGGTGTTTTCTACCTCCGGATCGTATGGCCAAAATTCATTGTAAAAGATCTCTATGTAATTGCTGTAAAGAAAATCAAGCACACGCACACCCCTAAATTAAGTATTCATAGAACTTCTCAAAACAGTCATCGGATAACCCCATTACTTCTCAGGGTCATATGCTCTGGGATAATCTTTGGCAAATAAAAGCAAGTTTCACTTTGGTTTCATTAAAAGAGGCAGACTTGTCTTCAGACTTTCCAGCATGAAGGATCCTGCAGAGACAGCACTTCTGTTCTACCTGGTCAAATAGGCTCATGTTCTTCTCGCAAATTTGTCAGCCAGAAAGACAGCTGGGAATGATGGCTCACTGTGTCTGATGTCGCGCGAAGTTGTCGTAAACATAAAAATTAAGAACCAGTAGACTAGGTAGGTAGAAATAGCATGAAAAGTTCTTCGGTGAACTTTTAAAAACTTTCTCCACGTCTGAGAGAGCATTTCTGAGTGCCTGCTCTGTGCCAAACACGATCCTGAAGCTTAGAATATGTAATTAATGAAGCGAATGCACAATGGCCACCTGCTGTGTGCGGCCAGGCACTATGCTGGTTGTTTGGATGTCAACCCATGTCATGTCATTGGGTACTCCGCTCCAAGACGGACATTGGCTTCACCATTCTAAAGGTGAGGAACCTGACCAGAGAAGTGAATGTACTAACAAGATTTTATCGCGCTACTAAGCAGCAACGCGTGAATTCACACTTAGATGTCCATGCCAACTATAGTCCCGTTCTTTCTTCCACCCAATGTCCCCTTTCTCAGTCCGCTTCGATGACCTCCCCTGGACTTGAAGGGATATGGCCATTTTGTATGTTGCCCGATAGTGCAATAATGATGCACCTAGTTGTGGAAAGGTTACTTAAAAAAAAAGTTTCTCCAAATCTTTTGGTAATCTTAAGCCTTAGGTGTTTCTAAGTTAAATTAAATGATGGTCAGTCATTAACTGTCTCGGGCAATTCAAACAAGATGCAGGACTAAAACGTTAATTCCCAAACAGCAGCTTGCTTTTACAGGGACACTAAGGAGACCTTGGTTTTACATCGACACTGTCAGTAAACAAGCTACAAACTCTGAAAAAGAAATTCCCAGAAGAAAATATGTGCCCATGATGTATCAGGAGCACTCTGCCTACAGGTGTGCAGGACAAACTGTGGCAGGGGTGAGGAGGGTGAGGAGGAGGCAGGGGTGGAGGCAGGGAGACCAGACAAGAGGCTGCTGTGACCTTCCTTCCTTCCTTCCTTCCTTCCTTCCTTCCTTCCTTCTTTCCTTCCTTCCTCCCTCCCTCCCTTCCCTCCTTCCTTCCTTCCTTCCATCCTTCCTTCCTTCCTTCTCTTTCCTTCTTTTTCTTTCCTCCTTTTTTTCCTTTCATTTGTTTATCTGATAGACTTTGCTAAAATATAATCTTCCAAATTTCTATTAAATAATAAATTTCTATGATCATCTCTGAGCATACTAACAGTGCTGAAAGTCTCCTCCGTATTTCTGTTTATTTAAGCTATCTTTAAAAAAATTAAGTGTGTGTTTGAATAAAGGCAGAAACATCTTTCCTCTGTCATCTGAAACCCAGGAAGACCCGTGAGAACTGGAGGCATGTGGCACCGTTGTCTCTGGCGTCCAGCACTACTCCTAACAGAGACGACGTCAGTTCCATTTCTTCCTGCCATTTCTGCTTCTTTCTAGAAAGGCCTAGTACCTTCCTTATACTGTCATAGGTGCTGGAGTCTCACAAAGGTGGGTGCGGTGTGGTCTTCTGCTGATTTTCCTCCTTGACGCTTGCTAGACCCTTTCTACTAAAGATTTATGTCTCCCTTGAGGAAAATGAGAAACGTTTTTTCTTTGATAAATCCTTCCCATTTTTTTTTTCTGGAATGCTGAATGGATGCTGGTGTTGCCCTATGGGTTGACTTGCGCACGTGTAGGAATTCCTCATACAGGGGTGTCTGGGAGGCTCAGTCGGTTGAGCATCTGACTTCAGCTCAGGTCATGATCTCAAGGCCCGAGTTCAAGCCCCACGTCGAGCTCTGTGCTGACAGCTCAGAGCCTGGAGCCTGCTTCAGATTCTGTGTCTCCCTCTCTCTCTGCCCCTTCCCTGCTCACACTCTGTCTCTCACTGTCTCTCAAAACAAATAAACATTTAAAAAAGAGAGAGAGAGAGAGAGAGACAATACCTCCTACATTATTTTTGACTTTGTCACTTTTCTGGGCTGGGGGAGATGGAAGGCACAGATAGGTAGAAGAGGAGAGGGGAGGCTACAATACCCAGAAGGAGTTTTCAAGAAGGAGGGAACAGCCAGTCGCAACTTAGCGAGAGACGGGGGGACAACGCTGGCACCCAGTGTCCTGAACGCCCTGCCCTCTGCGGCCACATGAAGCTCAGGGCAGCGCAGCCTCTGAGAATATGCGCCCTGACGGGCTCTGTCCGGCCACAGTTTCAGATCCTATCAAAAATGCTCTTGTCCCGGGTGAGGCTCACTTGTCACATAAACATTGGAAGCGCCCCAAGTGGCGAATCCCTCAGACACACCTGGGGTTTGGCCTCCCCCACCCCACCCACATACACACACACCGCAGCCTGAGCCAACACCCCGATTGTGGCTAGTGTGGAGACTTCCCCAGAAGTCTCCTCAGGTCCGCCCTGACACAGCAGTGGCGGATTCAGCCAAGGGGAAATTCATGTCCCCTTCCTGCTCTTTGTCCCCCGGACTCTCCACCCCTCTGGCCTCAGGAGGCCCTGTGAGGAGGAGCCTCCCAGAGCACATGAAGCCATTCTGTTACTTCTCAGAAATTGACTCTGCTTTTCCTTTACGTGATTTTTGTGGGCCCTCTGAAATCTTACCAGGGCAGGAAACATAGGGCTAGAAAGAATGGATTTGTTAGCACTGGACTCTGAGGTCCAGAAATGGCCTCACTTCTCATTCTCTTAAAGTCATCTCTGTTCTGATGCCCAACCACCACCCACCCGGGTGGTAAATAATTGCGTCTCTGTTATTTGGGGGCTTCCCCCCACCTCTCATTTCCTTCGGGGGGAGGGTCTGGAGAAGAGACACATCAGTGCAGCTCATGAATTTTTGCGTGAACTGACAGCAGAAATGCCCATGCTGAAGCACCTGGTCCATTCGGTTTCATGCCGGGGCCTCACTGGTTCCGGCCGAATCTGAAATCCATGGGGATCAGGGGCCACCTCTGTGCATGAAATGCCAGCCTTCCCCCTGTGAGGTCACCCGCTCCTGCAGGCGCTGCCAGAATCAAGGTGGGCGAAACAACCCCATCTCCCAGAAACCCCCAGGCATCCAGCCTCTCCCCTCCATCTGGGCAATCCTGCCAAGGGCTTCAGGCTTCCAGAGAAACCAGCAAGTGGCGAAGTTGTTCTCCAACTACTTCTGTTTGTGCTTGCCAAAAATCCTCCCTGAGGCCACGAATAAAAGGGACTGGAAGCTTCTTAGAAGAAAGTGGAAGCTATGTGGGAAGGGGAGAGAGGAAAGACAAGAGTTTAGGAGGTCAGCCAGGTGTCCTGACACAACATGGTTTTGTCCTTGAGTTGGATGTCCTCCAAAGGAAAAGAGGTCCTAGGGGAGCTTTCCAGCCCCCCGGCAGCCGGCTGGCACGGTGGCCTGCTTGTGTCCATGCCCCAGTGAGAGGAGAGGGGCCGGGCAGAGCCCCTGGCGGGGCAGAGACCCAGGCCTGGCGGGAGCTCCCGGGAGCACTGCTGGCTGGTCTTCGGGAGATGCTGTTGTGTGTGTGGGACCCGGATGAAAAGCCTGCTGTCTACCAGCTTCACTTGCAATCCCGACGCTGTGAGCCTGGGGGGAGCACCTGCCCTGGGCAGCTGTCCCCACGTCGGCCACCTGCACTTCCTGCGAGCGACACAGCGTAGGTCACGTAGACGGTCTTCTCATGACCTCAGAACCTCCCACCCGTTCGGCTAATCACACATATTTCACATCGTGAGACGCGTTCCCCACATACCGTCAGGATCGCAAGCTGCCCAGGGGACTGTGATTCCACCTTCTGTCCCCAGGCCCCGATCCCCAGTGACAACCGGAGTTTATCTGTGAGTACATCCCACAGCCAAGGGGTTGTCGTGTCTCACCTCCTCCGATTCGTTTTAGGAAAGTTATTAGCACCGATTTTCCTTTTCAGGACGTGAAATACTGTCCCCCACCCGCTGCCTCCCGCACATGTGATGCTGGGAATGAATCACTGTACCAGAAGCAGACTCTGGGAGGGAGGTAGCCCTCGGTCCCCTCTGGGGTAAGTCCTAAATTCAGGTCCAGTATCATGTGCTGCCCCGACGTCGTGTGGAGCCTCGACGACCCAGCCCTAAATTTCCCACCTCGTTCTGGTCCTGTGGAGAAGGTTCTAGTGAGCCAGCCCCTCATTAGGGCACCTGCTGTCGTCCTGCTCATCCCCACGCGGCAGATTTCAGGTCCCTGACGGCCATGGTATTATTCCTATGACCCGCTCACATCCTGTCTGTGAACTAGGGGTCACCTTGCCTCTTCCTTCTACAGAACCGCCCTCCAAGTCCCTCTCTGGCCACAAACCCATGTGCAGCCCGCTTAGGCTCCTCCATGGCGTGTCCTGTGTGGCATGATCCGCGGGCAGTGCCGTCCTCCTCCCCTTGCCTCGAGAATATGTGACGGAAAAAGTGTTGTCATCTCACCTGTCCCCTGCCACACGGTGAGCTGTGGCCACCTTCCTACCTGCGGAGCGGGGACCCCTCCCTCCTCAACGGGGTGAAGGAGGCACACACCACCTTCTGCTCCGGGGAAGGAAGCACCGTGGCCCGGGAGTCGGCAGGGTCCCCTGGACTCAGGTTTTGCAGACAGAGTCCGGGAGAAGCTCCGAGGGAATGTGTCCCTTCGGGCTGAGCCGAGCAGCTGGGTCCACTCCGTCTTCCTGTCAGAGCCTTTCAGAAATCACGTGAGTGACTTCACGGAGTGTAGGAAGAACCATTGGACCCATAACGGTTTTGAAGGCAATACGGCCATGGAGCCAGACCAGGGCCCCGAAGAAGGCCTCTCAGAAGCCGAGACTTTCACCAGAGACACTTCTAGAAGGTGACATGGAGCCAAGTGGTGCCGGGATTAGAGACAAACCATTTCTACTGAGGTGGCCACCGGCTCCAGGGACTGACTGGTCCTTCCCGGAGGAGTCAGAACCGCGTGGGACTGTGCGGAGCAGGGCCCACGGGTGCTGTGTGGCCAAGCGCTAGACCCCATGTATGGGAGAGAGGTACCAGCTGTGAGCCTGGCCACATCGCTGACCCTCAGTCTTCAAAGGCACAAAGTGGGAGTAAGGACTCCTCGGGAACCGGAAGTGGGGGAGCAAAGGGAAATGCTCATCCAGCTCTTGTCTCAGCGGCTGGTCCTGGGTAAATGCTCAGCGAAAGTAATTATCCTTACTGAATCTTCCAGAGCCCTTCGGGCACATGGAAAATAAGAAAGCTTCCTGGAATGACCTCACTGCTCTGGGGGGCTTGGCAGGCATCGGCTGGGGAGGAAGGACAGCAGGAATGTGTGTGTGGGTGTGGTGTGTGGGTGTGCGTGTATGCGTGTGTGTGTGTGTGTGTGTGTGTGTGTGTGAACTTGCACTGACGTCTGGGGATAAAGAAGGGTCCCTCATTCATTCAGCCTAAAGCCAAGAAGGTCTGAGCAGACCATCCCAGTGGAAGGCATACGCATTCGGTACTAACTGTACTTGAATCGTACGTTTGGCTCTTTCCCTGGGTGGGGATAAGCATTGGGACCCTCTCTCTTGAGGGGTGAAGGCGGCAAGCCCCGGTGCCAGTCAGCCCCATTGTCAGGAGAGCCAAAAACAGGGACTCGGACACCATTCTGTCCCCGGAACCATGCTGTTTACACCTTCATGACACCCTCCAATCAATCCATGAGATCTTCACCACCCTCGCATACAATAGGCCTGCGTAGATGATTCTGCCCAACCATGGGCTGCTGTCAGTGTTCTGAGTGGTCTAAGGTGGGCCAGGCTAAGCTATGATGGGTAGCCGGTTAGATGTGTGCTCAGTGCCCTTTTTCTTGACTTAGGATTTTTCCTACTCAGGATGAGTTTGTCCGGAAGTAATGTCATCGGAAGTCAAGGCAGATCTGCGTTAGTTTCCTGTTGCTGCTGAAAATCAACACCACGACTTAGTGGTTTAAAGCAACGCGTATTTATTTCTTAGTATTCTGGAGTTCAGAGAGTCTCGTGGGGCTAAAATGGAGATGTCGGCAGGGGTGGATCCTTCCGGAAGTTCTGAGAGAAAACCCTTTCCTTGTTTCTTTCAGCTCCTGGAGGCTGCTGGGATTCCTCAGCTTATGACCCTGTCACGTCATCCCAACCCCTTCCTTCCATCACCACATCTAACACTACTGACGGATGAAGGGGGCTCTGGGTGGCTCAGTTGCTTAAGCGACCGACTTCGGCTCAGATCATGATCTCGTGGTTCACAAGTGCGAGCTCTGCATTGGGCAGTGTACAGACAGCTCTGAGCCTGGAGCCTGCTTCAGATTCTGTGTCTCCTCCCCAGCTCACACTCTGTCTCTCTCTCTCTCTCTCTCAAAAATAAATAACACTGCTGTCTGATGATCTGTCTTCCTCTGTAAGGAATCTTGTGATTACTCAAGTCCCACTCAGAAAATCCAGTCTAATATCCCCATCTCCAGAGCCGTAATGACAAGTGTAGATCCCGTCTTTGCTAACAGTGACAGGTTCCAGAGATTAGAACATGGACACATTTGAGAGCCACCGTGTGGATACTATCTACTGTCCTGTATTTAGTACATATTATTATTATATACACTACACAAACTCGCAGACACACATACACACGTGTGTGTGTATACTAGCACGCATGTATATGTGTGTGTATATATATATATATATACATATATATAAAGATTTTTAACATGTGTAAGTGTTTCTTTATATGTGTGTATATGTACTTTGTGTGTGTGTGTGTGTGTGTATATATATATATATATATATATACATATATAATTTATTTTCAGAAACGGACTCATGTAATCATGGGAGTGGACAAGTCACGTGTATAGGATGGGCCACCTCCAGCCGGGACACTCAAGCAGGGTCCACGCTGCAGGCTTGGACAGAATTTCTTCTTCTCCAGAAAACTGCTTTTGCTCTTCAGGCCTGCAACTGATTGGATGAGATGCACTCTTATTAGTGAGGGTGATGTCTCTTCCTCAAAGTCAGCCGTCCACGTCTGCAAATATCGTTGCGGTAGGACCTGGACTAATGTTGGCCTCGGTCACCGCAAAATGCAGCCTACCTAGTTGACACATAAAACCTTCTGTCACTGATGGGGATCAACGTTTTCCATCCAGTTGCGTGGCATTTTCAGCCCCTGTTATTGTGGATACTTTTTCCCTCCTTTCTCTCTCCTCTCCTGAACCCCAATACACATCTGTGTGCGGGCTTGATGGCACCCCACAACCCCCGACACTCCACTCATTTTGTTTCACGCTTTGCTCTCTTTTCCTCAGATTGCATAGTCTCTCTCTATTGACCTCTTGAGAATTTCTGACTGCTTCTTCAACCAGTCAGATGTACCCGCGACCCCTCGCAAGATGCTTTTCATGTAAGCCGACTCCAGAATGTCCGTTCGGTTCTTTTTCACAATTTCTATCTCCTTGTTGGTTTGCTGTTTGATGAGGCGTCAGTTTCCTTTAGTTCTTGAACATGGCCACGAGGGCTGCCCGGCCGTCTTGGTTAAACGTGACACCAGACTGTCTCAGAAGTTTGTCTTCTCCAGCTTCATTGAGGGATAATTGACAATAAAAATGACGTGTATTTAAGAGGTTCCATGGAGTGATTTCACACAGACATATATTGTGAAGTGGTCGCCACAGCAAGCTAAGTAATCACTGCACACAGTTACCACTTGTGCGTGTGTGCTGAGGACACGTTAGATTCACTCTCGGCAAATGGCTCGTACACAGCACAGTGTTCCCTATGGTCACCATGCCCACACTGGTTCCTCAGAACTCCGTCCTCTTGGAACTGTTTGAACCCTTTGAGCCACATTTCCCCCACACCCTCATCGCAGACGGATTCTGTTACCATTTCCTGGCTGCGAGTGGGTCACACTTGCCTGTTTTTTGACGCCTCAAAGTTTTTGGATGAAACTGGATACTTTAGGTAAATTATTGTCGCAGCACCGGGTATCGATTCCCACTCTTTCACCCCACCTCCAAAACCAGGGCTTTTGGTTGTTGTTTTCTTGACTGGACTCAGTGACTTGCCTGGACGATTTTAGTGAGGCTGATTTTCCTTCGATGAAAACGTCCACCTTCTCCCCGCAGAGGGACAGCTGTGTGCCCCCCGCAGTTACCGGGGAGGGCGGTCTAGCAGGACCCTTCGCCAAGGTCTCTTTCTCTCTGCCCTGTGTCAGGCTCTCTGCCTCCGTGGCTTCAAGCAAACTGTGAGGCTCCAGTAATTACTGGTTAATGGCTGAGTGTTTTCCACCAGGCCCTGGGGCAGAGAGAGCTCCCCAGTTTGAATTTGCTGGATATCTTCAGGGCTATTTCCAGAGATTTGGAACGATGGTTTACAAAAGTATTTTTCACCAGTTATGTGTCCCACTGGGCGGGGTGAGGTGGGTTAGCAGTTCTCATGAGACCATCTGGAAAGGAAACCCTGCACTCACTGTATTCCAGCATCCTGAAGAGAAAATAAAGGTTATTTAGAACAAAATAGTGTGATTAAAAAAAAAACAAACAAAAAACAAAAAACGAAAACCTATTATGGGTTTCTTGTAGCATAACTCTTACAGCTGGGGACAAATGCTTTCCTGCGCTCCAGATTGGCCAAAACAGGACAAAACAAGGCAGACATGTTTCATTTCCAAGTACTGAGCCAACACCACCACCACAATCTATTGTGTTCCGTTGTGTTCTGGCCTGCACTTTATAAAAGTCTAAGTACATGTGTATATCTCTGTGTTTATTGAATAAGAAAGAAACTTTAAAGGTGGGGGTCTTTGTCCACACCGTATTTCAGTACTTCCCTTAAATATGGCAAACTTCTTTTTTTTTAAGATTGTCTAAAAAATGTTTTTTTAATGTTTATTTTTGAGAGAGAGCGAGCATGAGCAGGGCAGAGAGAGAGGGAGACACAGAATCCAAAGCAGGCTTTAGGCTCTGAGCTTTGGGCCTGATGTGGGCCTCGAACTCATGAATCATGAGGTCATGACCTGACGTAAAGTCAGACGCTTAGCCGGCTGAGTTCCCAGGCACCCCAATATGGCAAACTTCTTGAGATGGGGACACATTTTCTAATACTTAAATTTCTCAAAATCTTAGACTATGTAAATCAGGCTTTATTATTCCAATTACAATTGGGAATTTGAGACACATATGAGTGATGTCCTCTTATCCAACTTGGCGCCCTCAGTTGGACCCGTGGAGGGAGCAGGGCCAATATTGCTGGGGGGCAGGCAGGGCCCGGGCTCCTCAGGCACTGCGTCCACTCTGTGTCCCGGGGAAGGGCGGCTTCGCCCAGCTGCCATTGGCCGCTCCCCCAGCCCACACGTATAAAGCCCGTGTCCTCGCAGATGCTGGGTGCCTGCAGTCCTGCCTTGTTCTGCCAGTTGTCGGGGCTGGGGCCAAACAGAGAGATGGGTCACTGCCTGTTGCTGCTGCTGCTGGTCCTGTCCTCACAGCTGGGCTTCCTACAAGGTGAGTCCCTGGGGAGCACACGGGAGGGCAGTGAGGACGATGAGGATCGGGTGAGTGGCAGACTCCAGCTCCAGAGGTGACCTCTCTCTCTCTGACTCTCTGTCTGCCTGTCTCGTCATGACTCGACCCAACAGGGAAGGTTACCATGTGAGTTATCATCGAACTGGGGACATCTGGCTTTTGTAGGGATACATGTCTGTGTCTTTCTGCTCGTACCTTTGTCATAATTTCATCTAGTTCAACACTTTTTAGGCTGAGATGTGCTGGGACTCCCTTCCTTGAAAAGTTTAAGATTTTGATCGTTGGGTTATCCTGTGGAATCAGGACGGTCCCTCGCCCCAAACGTGGTTCAGATGTCCGGACACGTGATGCCACATCGCACCCAGAGGGCATGACAAGGCTTTTCACTTGCCACCTGAGGCTTTCTGGGGAGAGCAGGGCCCAAGTCCCACTGGTATCTCAATGGCCAAGGAGCAGGGAAGGGAGACTGGCTTGGGATTTGCATGGCACTTGGGAGAGGGCAGGGGAGGGTTCCAGGATGCAGTGAGGTCTGTATGGTTGGAACCTCCCGCCCGTGCCAATGCAGAAGCCCAGGACCCATGTGTGGGGCAGAAGGCGTGAACCCGGAGAGCTGTCAGCTATCAAACATCAAAAAATGGAGCCAGATATTTTATTAATGGGAACAAAATTTAGGGTTCAGTACCACTGTGGGACACTTAGATTGAATCATAAATTAGCCATTCAGAGGCTCGATCATTTTCCACAACTGCTCGCTGACAGGCGTTGCTGAAAGCAGTGTGGGTCTCATATCACCTTCGATGCAAAACTTCATTAGTTCAGCTATTGCCGCTGTGGGTGTCGGCATACAGACATATTAAAAGCCATTTATAGTTGACACACATACACACACACACACACACACACAGACTATGACAGTTGTTCAAACACAATTAAGATACAACTAATTTGTTTTGTAGTCACATTATCACCACAAAATAAATGAGTTTATGTTCAATGTAAATAGCAACACTGAATTTATCATAGCATTCACAGAGTCAGATGTTTTACCATCTACAGAATAGTGCCCACAGCTTTCATTTGATCCCGTGGATTGACTGAAACGTGCAATGGTCGCTGGCGGCATTTGTTTGCAATGTTCTCCATCTGCAGGTGGAATCAGCCTATTAAGAGTCCACGTTTCTTTTTTGGCACGTGCACTAGAAGACTCAGAATAAAAACCATGCCAAATTGAGGCGCCTGGATGGCTCAGTTGGTGAAGCATCCGACTCTTGACTGAGGCTCAGGACGTGATCTCAGGGTCGTGACATCCAGCCCTGCATCGGGCGCTGCCCTGTGCCTGGAGTCTGCTTAAGATTCTCTCTTTCCTTCCTCCCTCCCCCACTCACGCTCTCTCTCTCTCACCGTCAAAAAAAAAAAAATGCTGACTGAATTCTGACAACACTCATTCCATGAATGACAGGGCCAGACTGAATGTGTGCCTGCACTTCTAGAGGCTGCCTGCAGGGGGCAGTCCTGCTCACTATGATCTGACTGCGGGAGGAGGTAAGACCCCTCCACCTGCCCCACCTGAATCCACAGGTCACTGAGGTCCATGTGTGAGGACCGAGAGGGGCCAGGGAAGACGGTCACCTATGCCATCAGGATGCAGCACAGACACAATCATCACAGCTCACACTCGAGGAGCCTGAGACGCTGACCCTCAAGGGACACGCAGACACGGACACCTCCTGAGGGCTCCCTAGGTGAGACCCCAGGACAGGCCTCTGGATGACAGGTGTGAGTCAGGCAGCCACAAACAGCAGAGTGGTGGCCAATAGTCATTCTGCATTTTCTTCCCTTGCGCCTCTTGTTTGTCAAGGAAGCTATAACCCTGAACATAAAAGCACAGCTAACACTTTAAACCGCTTCTCCATTTCATTTTGCTGCTGCTGTCGTTGTGTGCTGAGTGCTGCGTAAGGCTAAGATTGGACCTGATGGCTCCTTGCTTTGGTCAAGTCATTCCCCGTATGAGAAAATTAGTCTCTCACATCTAATAAGGGAAGAGAATTCATTAGCCCAGTTGGGTCAAATGTCCGCCATGTTTACTGTCAACTCAGACCAGAGGAGAGAGTCTTGTAAGAATCACATGGTTTGGCCTTTGAGGAGGTGTGTCCACACCCACCCCCCAGCCCATGGCAAGTTGTGAGTCTGTGACAAAGCCGCGCTGTTGCCATCCTGAGATCATTAGCAGGTGACGACCAGTTAGAACCTGTCTTTTCTGAGGAGGGAAACCTCATGAGTAAAGGAAACTCCCAGTGGATGAAAATCCTGCCTCCATACAAGTGCCCGGGGTCATCAGAAGGCGTGGCTTAGCATCAGAGCGTCGTTAGCATCTCCTCGGGATGGACAGGAAACTGGATCAACGAATGCGTCACGTCACGGGTCCTCTGCCGAGCCTGACCGGAACTGGGCTGCCAGCTAATGACTCCGCTCCATCCCCAGCATCAGAACTCACGCATAATTTGCATGTGTACAGAGGAGCCCTGGGACAAGGAGGTTTGGGGGACAGGCTAGGGTCCTAATGATGAAAGAAGCCAGATAGACAGCAGTGGGATTTCTGACTGTCCAGCCCTTGTGGATGGATTTGAGTTGAACGGGCTCAGAGTCCGCCACCCCAAAATACATCAGGTGACAAAGGATTATTTTGAGCTGAAAGCAATTTCTGAGAAGCAGATACAAGAACAACTCTCTGCCCTCTAGGGAGGGCAGGAGGATGCTTGGTCACCAGGGGAGACCTTAGACACCAGCCCTGAGGAATCGACATAAGGATCTTTACTAAGCAGCCCTTCCATTCTTTTCCCCATATGGTTACCTTCCCATATTTGGCCGCCTGGGGAGGTATAAACCCCTTTTCTTTCATTTTGTCACTTCTGAACAGAGTAGTTCTTTGTTAAGATGCTGTAGGAGCGCCAGTGGCGATCATTCACTCGAGTTACTCATCACTGGCTATGCTCGTGCATACACGTGAGTGACGCTGGTGTCAACACACTCTGGTTTTCCTCTTCTTCTTCTTCCTTTTTTTTTTTTAAACGCACATGGTACAAAGAAATGTCAGGTTAAAAAAATAGTTTATTTAGGGGTGCCTGGGTGGCTTGCTCAGTTAAGCGTCTGACTCTTGGTTTTGGCTCAGGTCATGATCTCACGGTCCATGAGTTCAAGCCCGATAGTGGGCTCTGTGCTGACATCTTGGAGCCTGGAGCCTGCTTCAGATTCTGCGTCTCCCTCTCTCTCTCTCTGCCCCTCCCCCATTCGCACCCTTTCTCTCAACAATAAATAAACATTTAAAAAAAAATGGGGCACCTGGGTGGCTCAGTCGGTTAAGCGTCCGACTTCGGCTGAGGTTATGATCTCGCGGTTTGTGAGTTCGAGCCCTGCGTCGGGCTCTGTGCTGACAGCTCAGAGCCTGGAGCCTGCTTTGGATTCTGTGTCTCCCTCTTTCTCTGGCCCTCCCCCTCTCGAGCTCTGTCTGTTTGTCTCTCTCTCTCAAAAATAAAAAATAAACATTAAAAAAAAAAAAAGAGCTCAACTGACTGAGCCACCCAGATTCCCCTGGTTTTCCTCTTCTTGATCTGCCTTTCCCAGTGTAGCCACTGGCGGCATCCAAAGGTGTTCCTCCCTACGGAGTCCTGTGAGGAAAGGAGCCACAGGCAGAAGTGGAGAAGCTGTTTCAGGACAGTGTGTGAAGGGAAATCTGGGGACCAGCGCCTCTCCTGCCGGCTGGCTCTGTGGGGAAAAGGAGGACCCGACATCACTGGCAGGCACACTGGGGTTCCCAGGGTGGGGGACACAGCAAGAGAGCTCTGAGACCCCTGGAGCAGCACTGAGGAAACAGCGAGGACACAAAAAGAAAAAGACCACTGGGTGTCACGAGCAGGCTCCTGAGACGTGCTGGGCCCCAGTCTCCATGTGGGGGAGACCGAAACGGAGAGCACAGAATACCTGGTCAGGTCACAAATGTTTTACTTGTAATCAGTATATGGGGCTTTGTGGTCCTCATTTGCTGGGTTATTCTTTCCTTTGTAACAGAGGTCAAATGTGGGTGCAAATTAAGGCGTCTGATGGGGGGGCTAGTGGGGGGCAGGGTGGGGCTCAGGGGACGGAACCGGACTCCATCCACTGAGTTCATCAGACCATCCGGATCTTCTTTTGGGCACATGAGATTGCAAGATCACATTTCTTGCAATTTGTTTGGAGTCAAGGGACAGCAGAGTGTGGGAGAAATTGTGTACAACGCTTTGAGCTCCGGCCCTATGAATCTCCATGTTCATCTACCTTTCCGTAGAGACCTTGGAGACTATGTTAAAGACAGTAGCATAAAAACTTGAAAGGAGCTGGGATCCCTAAATAATCACCACCACCTCGTTGAACTGTGCCATGGGTGAGCATTCATTTTTTATTGTTTTAGGACACCGCCATTTCAGAGATTTTTGTCACAGCAGCCCACCTACACCAACTAATGCATCATTTATGGCCACCTCATTTCCTATCCTTTTCAGCATCTCAGGACTCTCCCTCTTCCTTCAGCTGGCTGCCTCCAGAACCACGCAGAATCACAAACCCCAGACCTTGCCTTTTTAAAGTGCAAATCAGTGTGGTCCTCGAAAGGAAGAAGGCACGCCTGGACCCACCTATGCC
The DNA here is from genome assembly GCF_027475565.1 of Acinonyx jubatus. Classification (NCBI taxonomy): domain Eukaryota; kingdom Metazoa; phylum Chordata; class Mammalia; order Carnivora; family Felidae; genus Acinonyx; species Acinonyx jubatus. The sequence goes on along the minus strand of NC_069390.1, from coordinate 90,878,577 downwards.
CACCACTCTTCACCCCGGTTTGATTTTAAAATATCCCCGTGGCATCTCATAACAAGGAAGAGAAAAGGTGGCTGGGCCTGACACAGACCTAGTTTGCGATTTCTCCCCGTATTCAGTGCACGTCGTCTTAAAGCTCATGAGAGTTGAAAGGTACGTTGAGTCAGCTTTATCCACCAGCTCAGGGCAAAGCTGGGCCCCGTCTTTAGAACTTGTTGCAGAAAGGTGAGTCATTACAACATCTCTCCTCCAAAGTAACAGCCGGATTAAAGAGCATCAAAGGGAAACACACACTGCTACAACCTTGGTATCCATATGAAAGGGTGTCATCTGCAGAAGGGCGGAGAAGAGGACAAATGAGACCCCGAAGCCTGGACTGCAGACCCACGGCTGTGGGGTTCAGCATGTCCGGTGACCAGTGTTCGTTAAATGTTGCTGAATGAACCAGTAGATCTTTGCATCAACAAGTGAATCAAGGAATGAGGAGAAAATAGAAACATCCTTCAAGGATGCCTGCTCTCTGCCTCCCGGGATTGAGATATTTGAGACGGAGCCCCCTAGTGTATCCTTCGTAGGCCAGCTCTGGGGGCTCTGTGTCCGAGGGTTCAATCCCTCCCCACACAGCAGCAGGCAGGAAGGGGTGAATAGAAAATGCCCTAATACCCTCTCCGCTCCCCGCCCCCGCCCATGTCTGCTTCTGGTAACACAACTCTCTACCACACTCAGGTCAGGGTCAGTGGGATTTTAACAGCCCTTCCAGTCACCCCAGGAGCTAACAGAAGATCCCGTCTTCTTCTCTTACAGGTACAGGCCCAATTAGGGGTCACTGGCAGCTGAGTACCTGAACCAGGTGACACAGCTTCACAAGCTTAGTGACAAAAGAAAATCAACCCCTGCCTATACTGCTGCTACTCCCAGGGTTCCTAAGGCCCCAGTTCCCTGGGTCCTAGAGTCACTTGCCTTGTCCTGGGGGCCCCAGCTCCATTGGCCATGAGGGATTCATACCACTCCCACCCCTGAATCTCCACTCCTAGCACTTAACTTCAGGCAAGAGTCACCCAGGTGACTTCTCAGGACCCACCTACCTTCGTAGACCTTCCTCAGGAAGCACCGCTGGCTGCCTTGAGTCTCGCAGACACTTTCCCCAGTCTCGCAAACCCCACTGGCATTGACTCGTGGGCACTGGAGACATGGTAGAGCTGGAAAGTCAAAATCCGCACGATGAGCCTCGGCCACCACTGCCTCCTGGCAGATCAGCAGGGAGCACACCTTCTGGGCCACACGCAGCCTGGACGGGGCTGGTTCCCGGGGCCTGAAGAGTTGGCTGAGAGCAGGGGATTTCTGGGTGCTTGGCACACCCCTGGGAGGAGGCATACGTGAGTACAGACAGGATCCTCCTCTACTCCCAGGGATGGAGGAGGATATGGGAGGGTCAGAAGGAGGGAAGGAGGCAAGTCAGGGAGGGCAGAGGAAAGGAGAAGAAAGGAAGGAAGAGGGAGGAGCTGCGGGTGTCACCGGCAGATGTCTCACCCGCAGCCCCAGCTCTTCACTCGTCTCCAGCCTTAGCATGGGCAGCTGCTTGCCCCGCCCTCACTCTGTAACTACGAGCGCCTGCTATGTGCGAGGCACTCTCGCCGATGTTGGGAACAGAGTGACAGGAGAGAGACATGAAACACGCATGTCACTTAGGCACTAAGTCAACAAATAAATAAGAGAAATGACTCACAGAGGACAAGGGAGAACTTCGGGTCCTGGTGACAGAGGAAGAACATGGTCCTGAGTGAACGTGACCTAGCGGGGTGGGAGGCAGTAGGGCTGTTTCCTCATCTGAGGGCTCAGAGGAGTGTTCGGAGGGGTCACTTAGCTCAAACATGAGCAACTGAAAGAAAGAAAAGCTGACTCTTTAAACACCTGGGAGATGTTGGGACACCAGTTCCAGGAAGACACATGGGCAAGTGCAAAGGCTCAGAGACAACATTGGTCTGGCCGGTTCTAGGAAGGAAAAAGGCAGCAGAGGGAGAGGAAGGGGGAAAGGTTGGCAGACTGGGGAAGTGAGACTGAAGGGGTCCCAGGGACCAGATGCAACGGGCTCTTCTTGGGGCTGCAGTGTCCGCTCGGGGGCCCCACCATCATGGTTGCTGTCTGTGTACAGGATGACTGGTCCCACATGGCCCCCAGCATGTTGGCCAAGTATCCAAGGACTCCTTTTCTTCTTGCCATTTTGATCCTGTTTTGCTGGTTTTTTTTCTGAATATCAATGAGCCTGATGCTGAGACCCCTTCACTGCCACAACGTCAAGCCGACACACGATCCTTTCTAACTCAAGGAGACCCCCCTATGTTACCAACTCCAGACATGGCTGCCTCAGCCTTGCATGAGTCCTCTTAAATTCTCAACTGACCAGCCTTGACCCACAGGGAGGGTTCTTTCTATGCCCCTATTCAGTAGGAAGAAGTTATAGAAGATGAGACCTTCTGTCCTCAGCAACCTTAATGATTTAAGGGTCAAGTTTGTTCAGGGGGCAAAATGATGGGAGAAAACAACATAAGCGGGACTTTGCTGTGGTTCACAGTCTCGGGCAGAATTCCTGAGGTTCCTGCAGCCACGTCAACGACTTCCTTTAGTGTTTTACCACCATAGCTTTGCTCTTGTTACTGTTAGTTCCCTCTGATAACCGTTGACAACCCCCATCCCCGAAAATATATATTAGCAATCACCTTGCAGACATATGGCCCAGCTGCTACACATTTGAAGGTCTTGTGACTAATGTTTTACGAGACAACAATAAAAGCAGCCTTATCTTAACAACAGCTAGTGCTCCAAGGTCCTGGACACCTTGTCTTTACCATGTACAAATTCCTTGGAGACTAGACTATCCTTCACTCCCTAACTAACAAGTACATATTCAATCACTTCTCACAATCCCAGGGCAGCTCTTTCTGCCCACAGGTCCTGTCCCTGTGCTATAACAAAAACACCTTTTTGCACCAAAAAAACAAAAACAAAAACCATAAACCAAAACCAAAAAACCCAACAAACCCAACTAGATGGGCCCTAAGTGGATTTCCCACACGTCGTACAAAGAAATTCTTTTAATGTTGATGAGTAAGTGCAATGTTGATTATGTGCCCTGCTAGTATTTCAGATATTTGGGGGTAAATAAAATGCATTACTAAAATTAACTTTACACATTTGTTATTTTTTGAACACGTCTACTCAGAAACTCGGAATTACATACATAGCGGTCCTTGGGACCACCGTCCGGGCCACCGTAAGAATTGGGATTTTACTCTACAAGAGGAGGCATTGTAGGGTTCAAAGTGGGGAGTGACATGAACGGTTTCTGTGTTGTGAGCATGATGTACTTTAAGGAGGAAAGCAGGAAAGAGGCCCTGGGCAGGTGAGAGATGGGGACACAGGAAGTGGGAGAGGAGCCACTGGTCGGGAGAGGAGCCACTGGTCAGCAAGGTCGCTGCAGTGGGCTTCGCCCAGCCTCGGGGCCTCAGCCTTCCCCTGCACATGATGACGGCTACTGCTGCACACACACAAGGACTCTGGGGGGCACACTCACCTTGCACACGGGGCTGCTGGGGTCTACAGAGACACGGCCCCTGGAGGCATCCCTCTCCCAAGAGCGGGCGGGGAATCAGTGGATAGACACTCCAACTGTCTCACACTTGGCTCTGGGATGGCTGGTGGCCTGAATCACACTGTCCTCCACAACGTCCTGACACAACTAGGCTCCACATGCCCACCATGAAGCCAGCTTGATGATGCGTCTTCTATCAGCTTCATCCCTTCCGTGCCTCACTTTCTCCCTCCCCTGATAGTATTTCCCGGGGTCACTTACGGGACAAATGATTTGTACTCATTTCTGTCCCTGAGAGTCAGCTTCTGAGGGAACACAAGTCAGGATGATGAATTTTCATTTACATGGAATGAGTGTTGTCAGAATTCAGTCAGCATTTTTTTTTTTGACGGTGAGAGAGAGAGAGCATGAGTGGGGGAGGGAGGAAGGAAAGAGAGAATCTTAAACAGGCTCCAGGCACAGGGCAGCGCCCGATGCAGGGCTGGATGTCACGACCCTGAGAACATGTCTTGAGCCTCAGTCAAGAGTCGGATGCTTCACCAACTGAGCCATCCAGGTGCCTCAATTTGGCATGGTTTTTATTCTGAGTCTTCTAGTGCACGTGCCAAAAAAGAAACGTGGACCCTTAATAGGCTGATTCCACCTGCAGATGGAGAACATTGCAAACAAATGCCGCCAGCGACCATTGCACGTTTCAGTCAATCCACGGGATCAAATGAAAGCTGTGGGCACTATTCTGTAGATGGTAAAACATCTGACTCTGTGAATGCTATGATAAATTCAGTGTTGCTATTTACATTGAACATAAACTCATTTATTTTGTGGTGATAATGTGACTACAAAACAAATTAGTTGTATCTTAATTGTGTTTGAACAACTGTCATAGTCTGTGTGTGTGTGTGTGTGTATGTGTGTCAACTATAAATGGCTTTTAATATGTCCGTATGCCGACACCCACAGCGGCAATAGCTGAACTAATGAAGTTTTGCATCGAAGGTGATATGAGACCCACACTGCTTTCAGCAACGCCTGTCAGCGAGCAGTTGTGGAAAATGATCGAGCCTCTGAATGGCTAATTTATGATTCAATCTAAGTGTCCCACAGTGGTACTGAACCCTAAATTTTGTTCCCATTAATAAAATATCTGGCTCCATTTTTTGATGTTTGATAGCTGACAGCTCTCCGGGTTCACGCCTTCTGCCCCACACATGGGTCCTGGGCTTCTGCATTGGCACGGGCGGGAGGTTCCAACCATACAGACCTCACTGCATCCTGGAACCCTCCCCTGCCCTCTCCCAAGTGCCATGTAAATCTCAAGCCAGTCTCCCTTCCCTGCTCCTTGGCCACTGAGATACCAGTGGGACTCGGGCCCTGCTCTCCCCAGAAAGCCTCAGGTGGCAAGTGAAAAGCCTTGTCATGCCCTCTGGGTGCGATGTGGCATCACGTGTCCGGACATCTGAACCACGTTTGGGGCGAGGGACCGTCCTGATTCCACAGGATAACCCAACGATCGAAATCTTAAACTTTTCAAGGAAGGGAGCCCCAGCACATCTCAGCCTGAAAAGTGTTGAACTAGATGAAATTATGACAAACAAAGGTACGAGCAGAAAGACACAGACATGTATCCCTACAAAAGCCAGATGTCCCCAGTTCGATGATAACTCACATGGTAACCTTCCCTGTTGGGTCGAGTCATGACGAGACAGGCAGACAGAGAGTCAGAGAGAGAGGTCACCTCTGGAGCTGGAGTCTGCCACTCACCCGATCCTCATCGTCCTCACTGCCCTCCCGTGTGCTCCCCAGGGACTCACCTTGTAGGAAGCCCAGCTGTGAGGACAGGACCAGCAGCAGCAGCAACAGGCAGTGACCCATCTCTCTGTTTGGCCCCAGCCCCGACAACTGGCAGAACAAGGCAGGACTGCAGGCGCCCAGCATCCTCGAGGACATGGGCTTTATACGTGTGGGCTGGGGGAGCGGCCAATAGCAGCTGGGCGAAGCCACCCTATCCCGGGACACAGAGTGGACACAGTGCCTGAGGAGCCCGGGCCCTGCCTGCCCCCCAGCAATACTGGCCCTGCTCCCTCCACGGGTCCAACTCAGGGCGCCGAGTTGGATAAGAGGACATCGCTCATTTCTATCTCAAATTCCCAGTCTCAAAATGGAATAATACAGCCTGCTTACATAACCTAAGAATTTGAGAAATTCAAGTGAATTAGGGAGTGAGTCCCCTTCTAAAGAAGTTTGCCGTATTTAAGAGAAGTGTTGAAGCACGGTATGAGTAAAGATACCTTTTAAAGATTCTTTCCTATTCAATAAAGACAGAAATAAACACATGCTTAGACTTTTGTAAAGTGCAGGCCAGAACACAATAGATTGTGGTAGTGGTGTTGACTCAGTTCTTGGAAATGAAACACATCTGCATTGTTTTGTCCTGTTTGGACAAACTGGTACAGAGGTAAGTATTTCTCCCCAAGTCTTTAAGTATTATGCTACAAGTAACCGGTAGTTGGTTTTTCTTTACTTTTTTTTTCTTTTTGTTTTTTAAATCTCACTCTTTTTTAAATTTTATTTTAAATGTTTCTTTTTGAGAGAGCCTGCATGAGCAGGGCAGGTGCAGAGAGAGAGGGGAAGGGAGGATCCAAAGCGGGCTCTGTGCTGACAGCAAAGAGCCCAATGTGGGGCTCAAACTCACCAACCATGAGATCATGACCTGAGCCGAAGTCAGACACTCAACCGAATCAGGCACCCATGCAGCCCCACTATTTCTCTCTCTTTTTTTTAATTTTTAATGTTTATTTTTATTTTTGAGACAGAGAAAGACAGAGCATGAATGGGGGAGGGGCAGAGAGAGGGAGACACAGAATCTGAAGTAGGCTCCAGGCTCTGAGCTGTTAGCAAGGAGCCCGACGCGGGGCTTGAACTCACGGAGTGTGACATCATGACCTGAGCCGAAGTCGGATGCTTAACCGATTGAGCCACCCAGGTGCCCATCACTATTCCTTTTTTAATAACATTTTCTTATCTCTTCAGGATGTTGGAATACGGTGAGTGCAGGGTTTCCATTCAAGATGGTGTCATGAGAACTGCTAACCCACCTAACCCCACCCAGTGAGACACTCCTAACTGGTGAAAAATACTTTTGTAAACCATCATTTCAGATCTCTGGAAATAGCCCTGAAGGCAACCAGCAAATTCAAACTGGGGAGCTCTCTCTGCCCCAGGGCGTGGTGGAAAACACTCAGCCATTAACCAGTAATTACTGGAGCCTCACAGTTTGCTTGAAGCCACGGAGGCAGAGAGAAAGAGACCTTGGGGAAGGGTCCTGCTAGACCGCCCTCCCGGGTAACTGTGGGGGGCACACAGCTGTCCCTCTGCAGGGAGAAGGTGGATGTTTTCATCGAAGGAAAATCAGCCTCACTAAAATCGTCCAGGCAAGTCACTGAGTCCAGTCAAGAAAACAACAACCAAAAGCCCTGGTTTTGGAGGTGGGGTGAAAGAGTGGGAATCGATACCCGGCACTGCAACAATAATTTACCTAAAGTATCCAGTTTCATCCAAAAACTTTGAGGCGTCAAAGCAACAGGCAAGTGTGACCCACTCGCAGCCAGGAAATGGTAACAGAATCCGTCTGCGATGAGGGTGTGGGGGAAATATGGTTCAAAGGGCTCAAACACTCAGTTCCAAGAAGACGGAGTTCTGAGGAACCAGTGTGGGCATGGTGACCATAGGGAACACTGTGCTGTGTACGTGCCATTTGCCGAGAGTGAATCTAACGTGTCCTCAGCACACACGCACAAGTGGTAACTGTGTGCAGTGATTACTTAGCTTGCTGTGGCGACCACTTCACAATATATGTCTGTGTGAAATCACTCCATGGAACCTCTTAAATACACGTCATTTTTATTGTCAATTATCCCTCAATGAAGCTGGAGAAGACAAACTTCTGAGACAGTCTGGTGTCACGTTTAACCAAGACGGCCGGGCAGCCCTCGTGGCCATGTTCAAGAACTAAAGGAAACTGACGCCTCATCAAACAGCAAACCAACAAGGAGATAGAAATTGTGAAAAAGAACCGAACGGACATTCTGGAGTCGGCTTACATGAAAAGCATCTTGCGAGGGGTCGCGGGTACATCTGACTGGTTGAAGAAGCAGTCAGAAATTCTCAAGAGGTCAATAGAGAGAGACTATGCAATCTGAGGAAAAGAGAGCAAAGCGTGAAACAAAATGAGTGGAGTGTCGGGGGTTGTGGGGTGCCATCAAGCCCGCACACAGATGTGTATTGGGGTTCAGGAGAGGAGAGAGAAAGGAGGGAAAAAGTATCCACAATAACAGGGGCTGAAAATGCCACGCAACTGGATGGAAAACGTTGATCCCCATCAGTGACAGAAGGTTTTATGTGTCAACTAGGTAGGCTGCATTTTGCGGTGACCGAGGCCAACATTAGTCCAGGTCCTACCGCAACGATATTTGCAGACGTGGACGGCTGACTTTGAGGAAGAGACATCACCCTCACTAATAAGAGTGCATCTCATCCAATCAGTTGCAGGCCTGAAGAGCAAAAGCAGTTTTCTGGAGAAGAAGAAATTCTGTCCAAGCCTGCAGCGTGGACCCTGCTTGAGTGTCCCGGCTGGAGGTGGCCCATCCTATACACGTGACTTGTCCACTCCCATGATTACATGAGTCCGTTTCTGAAAATAAATTATATATGTATATATATATATATATATATATACACACACACACACACACAAAGTACATATACACACATATAAAGAAACACATACACATGTTAAAAATCTTTATATATGTATATATATATATATATACACACACATATACATGCGTGCTAGTATACACACACGCGTGTGTATGTGTGTCTGCGAGTTTGTGTAGTGTATATAATAATAATATGTACTAAATACAGGACAGTAGATAGTATCCACACGGTGGCTCTCAAATGTGTCCATGTTCTAATCTCTGGAACCTGTCACTGTTAGCAAAGACGGGATCTACACTTGTCATTACGGCTCTGGAGATGGGGATATTAGACTGGATTTTCTGAGTGGGACTTGAGTAATCACAAGATTCCTTACAGAGGAAGACAGATCATCAGACAGCAGTGTTATTTATTTTTGAGAGAGAGAGAGAGAGAGACAGAGTGTGAGCTGGGGAGGAGACACAGAATCTGAAGCAGGCTCCAGGCTCAGAGCTGTCTGTACACTGCCCAATGCAGAGCTCGCACTTGTGAACCACGAGATCATGATCTGAGCCGAAGTCGGTCGCTTAAGCAACTGAGCCACCCAGAGCCCCCTTCATCCGTCAGTAGTGTTAGATGTGGTGATGGAAGGAAGGGGTTGGGATGACGTGACAGGGTCATAAGCTGAGGAATCCCAGCAGCCTCCAGGAGCTGAAAGAAACAAGGAAAGGGTTTTCTCTCAGAACTTCCGGAAGGATCCACCCCTGCCGACATCTCCATTTTAGCCCCACGAGACTCTCTGAACTCCAGAATACTAAGAAATAAATACGCGTTGCTTTAAACCACTAAGTCGTGGTGTTGATTTTCAGCAGCAACAGGAAACTAACGCAGATCTGCCTTGACTTCCGATGACATTACTTCCGGACAAACTCATCCTGAGTAGGAAAAATCCTAAGTCAAGAAAAAGGGCACTGAGCACACATCTAACCGGCTACCCATCATAGCTTAGCCTGGCCCACCTTAGACCACTCAGAACACTGACAGCAGCCCATGGTTGGGCAGAATCATCTACGCAGGCCTATTGTATGCGAGGGTGGTGAAGATCTCATGGATTGATTGGAGGGTGTCATGAAGGTGTAAACAGCATGGTTCCGGGGACAGAATGGTGTCCGAGTCCCTGTTTTTGGCTCTCCTGACAATGGGGCTGACTGGCACCGGGGCTTGCCGCCTTCACCCCTCAAGAGAGAGGGTCCCAATGCTTATCCCCACCCAGGGAAAGAGCCAAACGTACGATTCAAGTACAGTTAGTACCGAATGCGTATGCCTTCCACTGGGATGGTCTGCTCAGACCTTCTTGGCTTTAGGCTGAATGAATGAGGGACCCTTCTTTATCCCCAGACGTCAGTGCAAGTTCACACACACACACACACACACACACACACACACGCATACACGCACACCCACACACACATTCCTGCTGTCCTTCCTCCCCAGCCGATGCCTGCCAAGCCCCCCAGAGCAGTGAGGTCATTCCAGGAAGCTTTCTTATTTTCCATGTGCCCGAAGGGCTCTGGAAGATTCAGTAAGGATAATTACTTTCGCTGAGCATTTACCCAGGACCAGCCGCTGAGACAAGAGCTGGATGAGCATTTCCCTTTGCTCCCCCACTTCCGGTTCCCGAGGAGTCCTTACTCCCACTTTGTGCCTTTGAAGACTGAGGGTCAGCGATGTGGCCAGGCTCACAGCTGGTACCTCTCTCCCATACATGGGGTCTAGCGCTTGGCCACACAGCACCCGTGGGCCCTGCTCCGCACAGTCCCACGCGGTTCTGACTCCTCCGGGAAGGACCAGTCAGTCCCTGGAGCCGGTGGCCACCTCAGTAGAAATGGTTTGTCTCTAATCCCGGCACCACTTGGCTCCATGTCACCTTCTAGAAGTGTCTCTGGTGAAAGTCTCGGCTTCTGAGAGGCCTTCTTCGGGGCCCTGGTCTGGCTCCATGGCCGTATTGCCTTCAAAACCGTTATGGGTCCAATGGTTCTTCCTACACTCCGTGAAGTCACTCACGTGATTTCTGAAAGGCTCTGACAGGAAGACGGAGTGGACCCAGCTGCTCGGCTCAGCCCGAAGGGACACATTCCCTCGGAGCTTCTCCCGGACTCTGTCTGCAAAACCTGAGTCCAGGGGACCCTGCCGACTCCCGGGCCACGGTGCTTCCTTCCCCGGAGCAGAAGGTGGTGTGTGCCTCCTTCACCCCGTTGAGGAGGGAGGGGTCCCCGCTCCGCAGGTAGGAAGGTGGCCACAGCTCACCGTGTGGCAGGGGACAGGTGAGATGACAACACTTTTTCCGTCACATATTCTCGAGGCAAGGGGAGGAGGACGGCACTGCCCGCGGATCATGCCACACAGGACACGCCATGGAGGAGCCTAAGCGGGCTGCACATGGGTTTGTGGCCAGAGAGGGACTTGGAGGGCGGTTCTGTAGAAGGAAGAGGCAAGGTGACCCCTAGTTCACAGACAGGATGTGAGCGGGTCATAGGAATAATACCATGGCCGTCAGGGACCTGAAATCTGCCGCGTGGGGATGAGCAGGACGACAGCAGGTGCCCTAATGAGGGGCTGGCTCACTAGAACCTTCTCCACAGGACCAGAACGAGGTGGGAAATTTAGGGCTGGGTCGTCGAGGCTCCACACGACGTCGGGGCAGCACATGATACTGGACCTGAATTTAGGACTTACCCCAGAGGGGACCGAGGGCTACCTCCCTCCCAGAGTCTGCTTCTGGTACAGTGATTCATTCCCAGCATCACATGTGCGGGAGGCAGCGGGTGGGGGACAGTATTTCACGTCCTGAAAAGGAAAATCGGTGCTAATAACTTTCCTAAAACGAATCGGAGGAGGTGAGACACGACAACCCCTTGGCTGTGGGATGTACTCACAGATAAACTCCGGTTGTCACTGGGGATCGGGGCCTGGGGACAGAAGGTGGAATCACAGTCCCCTGGGCAGCTTGCGATCCTGACGGTATGTGGGGAACGCGTCTCACGATGTGAAATATGTGTGATTAGCCGAACGGGTGGGAGGTTCTGAGGTCATGAGAAGACCGTCTACGTGACCTACGCTGTGTCGCTCGCAGGAAGTGCAGGTGGCCGACGTGGGGACAGCTGCCCAGGGCAGGTGCTCCCCCCAGGCTCACAGCGTCGGGATTGCAAGTGAAGCTGGTAGACAGCAGGCTTTTCATCCGGGTCCCACACACACAACAGCATCTCCCGAAGACCAGCCAGCAGTGCTCCCGGGAGCTCCCGCCAGGCCTGGGTCTCTGCCCCGCCAGGGGCTCTGCCCGGCCCCTCTCCTCTCACTGGGGCATGGACACAAGCAGGCCACCGTGCCAGCCGGCTGCCGGGGGGCTGGAAAGCTCCCCTAGGACCTCTTTTCCTTTGGAGGACATCCAACTCAAGGACAAAACCATGTTGTGTCAGGACACCTGGCTGACCTCCTAAACTCTTGTCTTTCCTCTCTCCCCTTCCCACATAGCTTCCACTTTCTTCTAAGAAGCTTCCAGTCCCTTTTATTCGTGGCCTCAGGGAGGATTTTTGGCAAGCACAAACAGAAGTAGTTGGAGAACAACTTCGCCACTTGCTGGTTTCTCTGGAAGCCTGAAGCCCTTGGCAGGATTGCCCAGATGGAGGGGAGAGGCTGGATGCCTGGGGGTTTCTGGGAGATGGGGTCGTTTCGCCCACCTTGATTCTGGCAGCGCCTGCAGGAGCGGGTGACCTCACAGGGGGAAGGCTGGCATTTCATGCACAGAGGTGGCCCCTGATCCCCATGGATTTCAGATTCGGCCGGAACCAGTGAGGCCCCGGCATGAAACCGAATGGACCAGGTGCTTCAGCATGGGCATTTCTGCTGTCAGTTCACGCAAAAATTCATGAGCTGCACTGATGTGTCTCTTCTCCAGACCCTCCCCCCGAAGGAAATGAGAGGTGGGGGGAAGCCCCCAAATAACAGAGACGCAATTATTTACCACCCGGGTGGGTGGTGGTTGGGCATCAGAACAGAGATGACTTTAAGAGAATGAGAAGTGAGGCCATTTCTGGACCTCAGAGTCCAGTGCTAACAAATCCATTCTTTCTAGCCCTATGTTTCCTGCCCTGGTAAGATTTCAGAGGGCCCACAAAAATCACGTAAAGGAAAAGCAGAGTCAATTTCTGAGAAGTAACAGAATGGCTTCATGTGCTCTGGGAGGCTCCTCCTCACAGGGCCTCCTGAGGCCAGAGGGGTGGAGAGTCCGGGGGACAAAGAGCAGGAAGGGGACATGAATTTCCCCTTGGCTGAATCCGCCACTGCTGTGTCAGGGCGGACCTGAGGAGACTTCTGGGGAAGTCTCCACACTAGCCACAATCGGGGTGTTGGCTCAGGCTGCGGTGTGTGTGTATGTGGGTGGGGTGGGGGAGGCCAAACCCCAGGTGTGTCTGAGGGATTCGCCACTTGGGGCGCTTCCAATGTTTATGTGACAAGTGAGCCTCACCCGGGACAAGAGCATTTTTGATAGGATCTGAAACTGTGGCCGGACAGAGCCCGTCAGGGCGCATATTCTCAGAGGCTGCGCTGCCCTGAGCTTCATGTGGCCGCAGAGGGCAGGGCGTTCAGGACACTGGGTGCCAGCGTTGTCCCCCCGTCTCTCGCTAAGTTGCGACTGGCTGTTCCCTCCTTCTTGAAAACTCCTTCTGGGTATTGTAGCCTCCCCTCTCCTCTTCTACCTATCTGTGCCTTCCATCTCCCCCGGCCCAGAAAAGTGACAAAGTCAAAAATAATGTAGGAGGTATTGTCTCTCTCTCTCTCTCTCTCTTTTTTAAATGTTTATTTGTTTTGAGAGACAGAGAGAGACAGAGTGTGAGCAGGGAAGGGGCAGAGAGAGAGGGAGACACAGAATCTGAAGCAGGCTCCAGGCTCTGAGCTGTCAGCACAGAGCTCGACGTGGGGCTTGAACTCGGGCCTTGAGATCATGACCTGAGCTGAAGTCAGATGCTCAACCGACTGAGCCTCCCAGACACCCCTGTATGAGGAATTCCTACACGTGCGCAAGTCAACCCATAGGGCAACACCAGCATCCATTCAGCATTCCAGAAAAAAAAAATGGGAAGGATTTATCAAAGAAAAAACGTTTCTCATTTTCCTCAAGGGAGACATAAATCTTTAGTAGAAAGGGTCTAGCAAGCGTCAAGGAGGAAAATCAGCAGAAGACCACACCGCACCCACCTTTGTGAGACTCCAGCACCTATGACAGTATAAGGAAGGTACTAGGCCTTTCTAGAAAGAAGCAGAAATGGCAGGAAGAAATGGAACTGACGTCGTCTCTGTTAGGAGTAGTGCTGGACGCCAGAGACAACGGTGCCACATGCCTCCAGTTCTCACGGGTCTTCCTGGGTTTCAGATGACAGAGGAAAGATGTTTCTGCCTTTATTCAAACACACACTTAATTTTTTTAAAGATAGCTTAAATAAACAGAAATACGGAGGAGACTTTCAGCACTGTTAGTATGCTCAGAGATGATCATAGAAATTTATTATTTAATAGAAATTTGGAAGATTATATTTTAGCAAAGTCTATCAGATAAACAAATGAAAGGAAAAAAAGGAGGAAAGAAAAAGAAGGAAAGAGAAGGAAGGAAGGAAGGATGGAAGGAAGGAAGGAAGGAGGGAAGGGAGGGAGGGAGGAAGGAAGGAAAGAAGGAAGGAAGGAAGGAAGGAAGGAAGGAAGGAAGGAAGGAAGGTCACAGCAGCCTCTTGTCTGGTCTCCCTGCCTCCACCCCTGCCTCCTCCTCACCCTCCTCACCCCTGCCACAGTTTGTCCTGCACACCTGTAGGCAGAGTGCTCCTGATACATCATGGGCACATATTTTCTTCTGGGAATTTCTTTTTCAGAGTTTGTAGCTTGTTTACTGACAGTGTCGATGTAAAACCAAGGTCTCCTTAGTGTCCCTGTAAAAGCAAGCTGCTGTTTGGGAATTAACGTTTTAGTCCTGCATCTTGTTTGAATTGCCCGAGACAGTTAATGACTGACCATCATTTAATTTAACTTAGAAACACCTAAGGCTTAAGATTACCAAAAGATTTGGAGAAACTTTTTTTTTAAGTAACCTTTCCACAACTAGGTGCATCATTATTGCACTATCGGGCAACATACAAAATGGCCATATCCCTTCAAGTCCAGGGGAGGTCATCGAAGCGGACTGAGAAAGGGGACATTGGGTGGAAGAAAGAACGGGACTATAGTTGGCATGGACATCTAAGTGTGAATTCACGCGTTGCTGCTTAGTAGCGCGATAAAATCTTGTTAGTACATTCACTTCTCTGGTCAGGTTCCTCACCTTTAGAATGGTGAAGCCAATGTCCGTCTTGGAGCGGAGTACCCAATGACATGACATGGGTTGACATCCAAACAACCAGCATAGTGCCTGGCCGCACACAGCAGGTGGCCATTGTGCATTCGCTTCATTAATTACATATTCTAAGCTTCAGGATCGTGTTTGGCACAGAGCAGGCACTCAGAAATGCTCTCTCAGACGTGGAGAAAGTTTTTAAAAGTTCACCGAAGAACTTTTCATGCTATTTCTACCTACCTAGTCTACTGGTTCTTAATTTTTATGTTTACGACAACTTCGCGCGACATCAGACACAGTGAGCCATCATTCCCAGCTGTCTTTCTGGCTGACAAATTTGCGAGAAGAACATGAGCCTATTTGACCAGGTAGAACAGAAGTGCTGTCTCTGCAGGATCCTTCATGCTGGAAAGTCTGAAGACAAGTCTGCCTCTTTTAATGAAACCAAAGTGAAACTTGCTTTTATTTGCCAAAGATTATCCCAGAGCATATGACCCTGAGAAGTAATGGGGTTATCCGATGACTGTTTTGAGAAGTTCTATGAATACTTAATTTAGGGGTGTGCGTGTGCTTGATTTTCTTTACAGCAATTACATAGAGATCTTTTACAATGAATTTTGGCCATACGATCCGGAGGTAGAAAACACCACACATACACAACGCGCGTGTATAGACCATACCGACAGAGGAAACAGAGACCTTCCAGACGCCATACACTTAGGATTTCCCAGTAGCCCACATTCCAAACGGAGTTCCCACTTCTGGTTTAATCACCACCCTGAAGTTTGTCTACCATTTACATCTCAGAGGCCCAGGCAAGAAGGCAAGTTACAAGCCCTTGAGGGGAAATAGGGGAGGTGTGGGGATGGGTAAAAAGGCACGGGTGAACTTTGGCTTACCTCTAGAGCTGCATTCTAGGGTTGCAAAGATTTGCAAGATGAGGACAGTTACTCCCAATTCCTCAAGGCATTGGGTTGCCACTTAAAAGGCTATCCTGGGTTGAGCCACCTTGTAAGTGCGTTATCTTTTTAAGTAAATACATTCAGGAAGGTTGCAGAGGTTTTTGAGGTTTCTGTGTCCCTCTGGGTACATAGTTCCATTGTAGTTTCAGGGAGGAGGCATCAAAAACATTGTTTTAGTTCTTTGACGCTGTGCAATCTGGCCAATTTCTGATCGCAGAGCTACTCTGTAGTCTATAGGCAGGACAAACAGGAAGTGTTGCGGGCAGTGTTTAACAGCCATTATCTGTGTATTTCACTGGTGTTTTGCAAAAACTCTTTCATGGAAGCTATTTTGGAATTTGCAGCGAGGCCTGTTGGGGGCTTTTGCGTGCCAATGAAAATAGGTATCCCATCCTGTGTGTTTACTTTGAATCCCGTCTTTCAAGTGCTCCTCCTACATTTTCTCATCTAATTTAAAGTTCCTCCTTATGGCCGTTGCCATTATCCTGAAGGCCCCCGCAGTTGGACAGGACGCTGAGCCACAGATTCAGCTCAACCCACTTTTCTCTCTGGTTATATCTTTTCCTGAATGGGTGTGGAGCACCGTTTTGGGGACCCTTCCTGGGATGCCTCCCAAAACGAGTTCTCAGGCCACAGTACATGGCGTCATTTTGGTAGATATTTATAGCTTCCAGGACTTACAGTTTGGAGACATAAATTAAGCAGGTGTGCCCGGAGAAGGCACATGTGAGTCTTTAGAGTTAAGCATCCACTTAGGGAACCTCTGTGTTTCTGTGTTTTCTGTGTTTTCTGTGTTTTCCATGCACCTCCCTGCTCGGACGTCCTCTAGACGTCGGGGTGGGGCGGTGCCCTCCTGCCCAATCTGACTGGTGCCACGACCAGCTCATCCCAACGCAGGAGTCTTTGGGTTTGGTGTCAAGTGGTCTGAAGCTCTAAGTGCTCACCCAAAGCCCACCAATTTTCGTGGCTCTTTGGCCTCCAAGAGCCCCATTAGTGGGAGCCTTTATCTCCACCAACAGGGACAGACAGGTGCACCTGCATCTATGGGCAGTAACAGAGAACGTACTGGGTCCTGGCTGGGAGACGGCGCGTGTGCACCACCCCCAATCCCCATGGGCCTTGGACTGGGGAAAGGACCAAACCAGCAGACGGGCCCCATCCACGTGGTCCGGGTACCGCTCCCCGCCACTGACAGTTCCCCTGGGGTCTTGGGACAGGCTTAAGGGCTGGGGGTTTTCCACCGAAAACCTGGCAAACGTGGTCTGAAAGGGTAGGGGCTCAGCTCAGGGCAGATCCTCCTGCCAGCTCAGGCGGGCTCCAGGCACAATGGATCCTGAAAATGTCTGTGAAAACTAATGTGAAAAGTAGCTTCGTGTTAGAACCAGGTGTCTATTCCTACATAACTGGAAATACCAAATTCTTAATGCCATCCCTTGGACACAAGGGAATGGGATCAGTGTCTCAATCCCATTCCTTCTGTGCAATTATCTGTGCAATATGAAGCCCCTGGACGAGGTCCCATGAGCCTCCAATGGAAGCCACAGGTGCTACTTGTGCCCAAGTCGCCGCTTTTCACTTTCAAGTCGGGCACTGAGTTACAGAAACTGTATTTCTTATCTGGTACCACCATTTGTAGCTTCCATTTTCCACTCAGTTTTGCAGTCAAGAGAAGCAAAATGCACACTTTGCAAATACTGACTCTGAGATCACTGCTGAGACCAAGCCTCCCAAATCAGGGCAGGAGGAGCCGGTCGGTGGCGCCCCCTCGTGACGAGTGGGAACACGCACACGTCAGCGTCTGCACCAAAGCCTGGCCCAGCCTGTGAGGGCAGGTCAGAGAGCCCGCACTTAATGCTGAAAGTACAGATGGATGGGGAGTACAGATAGGGCCGGACAGGGCTGCCTGTGTGTCAGCTTAGAGCCTGGCTTCAGCAGCAGTGGCCTGAGAAGCTTAAGAACAATTCGGTCAGAACTGGGCTCTGAGCTCGTCCCGCGGTGACAACGATCAGACCCTGTCCTGTCCGCCCTCACACACATTGTACCTCAGGTTCGCAGACAGCCTTCCAAGTAGGCTTCCGTCTCCTGATAAAACGCCTTTGGGGGAGACCTGAGACGCTGGCAGAGGCGTGTGTTACAGATGAATCACATGAACACAATCATGTAACGGACACAAACAGTATCACTGAAAACACTGACTTTGAGAACCCTGTCTTTAGAGGGATTGACGTCCCTGCTGAAGAGGAAGAAGAAAAGGCACCTTCAATCGTATCCATTCCTAAAGCTGAGACCTTTGTTTTGGTAGGGAGATGGCTGAGTGGGTAAATGTGGGAGGTAGGACCAGGGTGAGCCAGAGGGGAAGGGAAGGAAACTGTTCCTCCTCGTCCTAGGAGCCAGCCTCTGGTCAGGTTGTGGTTACAGGGCTCAAGAGCACAGAGGGGGGAGGGAGGAGGCGAGAGGAGTGCCCAGGGAGCTGCACCTTGCTGTGTACAACTCCTCTGTTAAATCCTAGACCCTTGAAACCCCCTGTGTGCACAAATGCCCTCTACTGCGGTGAAGGTCAGGGGGTGAAACTCAGAAAAGGGTCTACTTTCCTGGTGGGGGTGGGGAGGGCTCAGGCACGAGGGAAGCCGTGGGAGATGAGGTGTTGTGAGGTCACGAGACCAGGGAAAGGCAGACCTTGGAACCCACAGTGACCACGAGAGACAGTCACGTGCACCTCCCCCCCACACGTGTGGACGCAGAATTTCCACGTGGCCTGGAGGCCTCCTGGTGAGGAGAGAGCAGGCCGGGGGCAGAGGTGCTCCGATGAGCCCCTGTTTCCCAATGGACTCAAAGTGCAGAGACAGAATTTCATGGACACTGATCCCAGCCAGCAGCACCTGCTGGGGGACAGAGTCACTGAAACAGGGGTTTCCTTGCACCTACAGAGCCAGGGCCTGGAGAGGAAGGTTTTGCGTAGACCATACCTCTCTAGGGAGAGCTGGCAGGACTCGTGGGTGTCTGCGGGAGAGGGGGAAGGAGGCCCTGCAGGCGCCCTGGAAATCCACGTGAGTTGTGCCTTCGAGTCACAGTGTGCACTCTGCACGCACAGGAAGGAGGAAAGTCTCTGAACCACGATGGGATCCGAGATGCCTGCCCAGGGCCCGCAGTGGCTGGACAAGGGCCAGGCTGAATGTGTGCCTGCACTTCTAGAGGCTGCCTGCAGGGGGCAGTCGTGCTCACTATGATCTGACTGCGGGAGGAGGTAAGACCCCTCCACCTGCCCCACCTGAATCCACAGGTCACTGAGGTCCATGTGTGAGGACCGAGAGGGGCCAGGGAAGACGGTCACCTATGCCATCAGGATGCAGCACAGACACAATCATCACAGCTCACACTCGAGGAGCCTGAGATGCCGACCCTCAAGGGACACGCAGACACGGACACCTCCTGAGGGCTCCCTAGGTGAGACCCCAGGACAGGCCTCCGGACGACAGGTGTGAGTCGGGCAGCCACAAACAGGAGAGTGGTGGCCCAACAGCCAACTTCTGTGTTGTCTCACCTCTCTCTGTTTTTGTTTCTGTCGTGTGTTGAAGAAGCAGAAATCATTTGAAAGATTTTTGTCTCATTGCACTTTACTTATTTACATATTTGCTTGTTTAGACTTGCTAAGCTCAAGAGTTGGCATCGGCATGGGGAGTGGTAAAAACACTCCCCATGACATCACCACCTGGTGGCCGTGACTGGTGAGGAGCACCTCGGGTGGCAGCCACTGTTTCATATGAACTCCCTAAGGACGCACGGGGGTGGGGGTGGGGGTGGGGGTGGGGGGTTTCATGCCCGTGTTACCCTGGAGGCAGAGAGGTTGTGGAATTTGCCCAAGGTCACACAGCTAAAGCATGGCAGCCCCGGGATTAGACCCGGGCACTTTCCCTCCGGAACCCTCCAGAACCCCAGTCCCGAATGGCGCCCCCATCCTGCTTCCCTCATGCATCTTTCAGCAGGAGATTGAGAGCCAGGCCTGAGAAGGGGCCGGGAGCTCCATGTGCTTGCTGGGTAATAAGGCGAAGGGCAAGGAACTTACAATCCTTTGAGAGCCCCCGACGCGGTGAGAACTGGGCCCTCCCCGGGGAAAGGGAAAGCGGGGAGCAAGCCGCAGGTCCACCTGGCTCCCGGTGCCGAGCCAGCGGGGATCTTATTTTCACTGCACACTGGTCACATGATTGTTCATGGTCTGTTTAGTGCGGGAGTCCGGTCAGTACCGGTTTCTGAATTTCTGCGAATGTTTCTGGAAGGGGAGGGAAGGGGCCAGCTGGCTCAGTCCTCTCTGTGACATCACCTTGGTAGGGCAGGTGCAGGTGTTTGCCAACCACCTGGAAGCAGGGCAGTGCTGGGGACCCCGCGTTGGCACCCTCCAGGGGTTAATGGAGGTGACAAGCGATGTCTCTGACAAGCAGTGTGACTCGGGACAGGGAGTTGGTGTTTTGAACGCACAAGACTGCTGGCAAAGCAGACACACAACCCTCTCCCATGCCACGATCTGCTGGGAGGAGTCCTGCTGGGCGCGGACGTGCTGCACCTTGACCAGCCCGCATCCCTGTTCCGACCTGGTGATGTCTTCTCCGTCTCTGCAGCAGGGAAGTGAACCATTAAGCTGCTCTCTGCCTTGTGACCCGTGCTCCTCAGTGTCAGTGACATCACTGTTCTCCGGGTGGAAGAGGGCTGGGGGCAGAGGCTCTGGTTTTGAAGGTGGTCAGGAGCACAGACAGCGGGACCGCCTGGTTCGGACAGCACAGGGTCTCCCCTGACTCGCCGGGAAACAGGGCAACAGCCCCTCCTGAGCCCGTCCAGGTCCTGCATTCATGATGCCCTTTCATTCCCTCAGCCTGATCTCCTCCTCTCCTACCTCTGATGGGACTTAAACCCTGGGCTTCCTTTTCTCCCCCGCTTCTCCCATCTTTCTCTGTCTTTATTTCCTCCTTTCCTTCTTTCCTTAGTTCCTTCCGCCCTCCCTTCTTTCCTTTTTCATTGGGATATTATTAATGCACCATATGATTCACTCTTTCACTGTGTACAGATGGGTTCCTGTGTGCTCTCTCAGCTGGGCAACCACTGCCACTACCTAACCCAGGACATTTTCATCACCCCAGACATCCTGTGTCCATTAGCTGCCACTGCCCTTGAACACCTACACCCAGGCCTTGGCCGCCACTAATCCACTTTCCTTTTCTATGGATCTGCCTCCTTTGGACATTTAGTAAATGACATCAGGAAATGTCGCCTTGAATCTGGCTTCTTTCATTTAGCAAGCTCTTTCCAAGGTTCGTTCGTGAGGTCGCGTGTATCAGGACCTCATGTCCTCGCACTGCCGATTAGTATCCACTGTGGGGATATGCACACTCTGCTTAGTCATGCCTCGGCTGACAGCCATCTTGTTTTTTCCTACTCTTTGGCTTTTATGCATTGTGCTGCCATGGACACCTGTGTGCGGGAGTTTGCACAGGCTTGTTTTCAGCTCTCTCAGGTATGTGCCTGGGAGCCGAAGTGCTCGGTCACGTGGTAATGCATTGTTGAACTTGTGGCTGCACCATTTTATGTTCCCACCAACCATGAACGAGGGTCCCAATTTCTCTGTCTTCTCACCAACATGTTATTGCCCATCTGTTTATTTTAGTCCCTGTGGCACGTGTAAACTTGCTATCTCCTTGTGTTATTGACTCGAATCCCCGATGACTCACGTTGCTCAGCATCTTTTATTTGGACTTTTATGCATTTATGTGTCTTCTTTGGAGAAGCGCCCGTTCAGAAATGTTTTGCCTGATTTTGAAGTGGATTTTTTTTTTTTTATTGTTCAGAAGTAAGTATTCTTTACGTGTTTATTATAGTAAGTAACGAAAATATTTTATAGTATATATATGTATATGTATACGCACTCTGGATACTAGGTTCTTCTCAGGTATATAATTAGCAAACATTTTCTCTCATCGTTGGCTTACACCTTCTTGAGAGTGTCCTTGAAAGCAAAAAGTCTTTAATTTTGATGAAGTCCAATTTACCTATTTTTTTCTTCGTGCTGTTGCTGTCAAGCTGCTGGGTGGGGTTTGTACAGGTGGGGAGGGGGCTCACCGGGAGCCCAGGGATGGTTCTTTCTATGGCTACAACAACCCTAACCAAGTGCTATTGAGCCCTCAGCCTCTCAAGTCTGGGTAGGTCTTTTGGGGGCAGATTTTTATCCTCGAGGGACATGCTAATACATCTAGACACATAAAAAGAAGAAAAGCTTTGGAGACCTGGACAGCATACCATAGGTGCTGGTTGTGCTCATAGGCAGGACAGGGGTCTGGCAGGGCTGAAGGTGGTCAGGGAGCGTGTCTGCTGAGCCCTGAATTCTCAAAGCACAGGGTGAGTGACGGTACTAATACTTATTACTAACTACTCACACACACCAACTGCTGGGCACAGTGGCAGGCTCTTTACATGCTTGATCATGGCCAATCCCCCCACCTCTGAGGCACAAAAGAATTGACGGCCAGAGAAGGTTAAATATCCTTCCTGAGATCCAAGATGTGGCAACGTGGTACTGACCCTGAGTTCAAGAACTTTCTAGTATGTCACAGTGTCCTTAATATCTCTAGAGCCTAAGAAAAGTAGCTACTTTGCCACATTGTGGGGAATAAGGGTAGGAATTCCCTGAGCCTTGCACCGGGGTGGGTTAATAAGGCATAAAGAATTAGAAAGCCATAGGATGAACACACCCAGGTTTGGGTAAACAAGATTAGGTAAATAAGATTAGGTAAACAGGGCAAAGGACCCCAGTATAGGACAAAAGTATAGGACAACAGCAGAAAGCTGCTTCACAGGAAGGAAGCACCAAATTGGGTCCAAATTAGGTAAACAGGTATAAATAGGGCTATAAACTGCTGAGGGGGCTGGGCAGGGATGATGTTGCCCAGAGGGTAGCTAATTAGCAAAAGAAAGATGCCGCGTTGACCCTGAGGCAGCATGTTCCTTCTTGTCCCCTAGGCCAGTTTAGGTAAACAGAGGTGGGGACTGTTGTTTGCTGTTAACAACCTTCCACCCAGCACCAGAATCTTGTTTTGTATTGACCCAAATCCCTAACACCGCATATCTCCAAAACCCCCTTTTCCCCATGCCCATGAATTAATGTTCACGGTTTCATTGTCTCTCTGTGCACGCCCATCACCCATCACGCTTGTAAGCCTTCTGATCCTAATAAAAACAGAGCAAGGACCCTTACTCGGGGCTCTCTTACCTCCTCCCGGACATTAATCTCTCTCGCGTTTTTTTTATTTAAAAAATTTTCTTAAATTAATTAATTAATTTTTAAAGATTCAAGTATAATTAACATACAGTGTTAAATTAGTTTCAGGTGTACAAAATAATGATTCAACAATTTTATATACTACTCACTGCCCATCACTGTAGTTTTTCTTTTTCTCTTCAAGATTTTTATTTTTAAGTAATCTGTATACCCAACATGGGGCTTGAACTTACAACCCTGAGACCAAGAGTTGCATACTCTACCAACTGAGCCAGCCAGGTGCCCCTGTAGCTTTTCTTTCTTTTCTTTCTTTTTTTAAAAAATTAATTAATTTTTAAATTCACATCCAAGTTAGCAGATAGTGTAACAATGATTTCAGGAGTAGATTCCTTAATGCCCCTTACCCATTTAGCCCATTCCCCTTCCCAGAACCCCTCCAGTAACTCTCAGTTTGTTCTCCATATTTAAGAGTCTCTTATGATTTGTCCCCTCCTTGTTTTCATGCTATTCTTGCTTCCCTTCCCATATGTTCATCTGTTTTGTATCTTAAAGTCCTCATATGAGTGAAGTCATATATTTATTTTTCTCTGACTAATTTCGCTTAGCATGATACCCTCTAGTTCCATCCACATAGTTGCAAATGGCAAGATTTCATTCTTTTTGATTGCCGTCCTCTCTCGATTTTTAATCCGGCGTCCTCCTCTTTTGCTGGACAAGAGAGAACTCCAGACCCAGAGTTCATGACACTACACATTGTCTTCCACAGTTGTTTCTCTTTTTGGGAGAAATCCAACTCAGCTCAGCCCTTCAATCAATTGCTTTGTACCCATTCCAGATTCTTCCTTTCCTAAAAATCACACTGAAAACCCTGGTATTTAGGACGGAGAGAAACATCAGCAGGTAAAATGTGCTTAGTATGAGGAGGAAGAGGAAGTCGGGGGTTTAGAAGCAGGCTGAGAGTCAGTGACAGAAACGGGTTTCTGTTATTTGATGGCTCAAGCCAAGCACACAGGAGGATCCTCATCTGTTCATTGGCCCACGTCTCACCTCTCCCTTCACTGAGGTCTAGTGAGAACGTGTGGAGCAAGCACCTTTCCTAGTGGTGGCAGATGAGGGGAAGGCTCCCTGAGTTTAACCAGTGGAGCGCTGCACAAAATAGATCCAGATATTAGGGGGGCACCTGGATGGCTCGGTCAGTTAAGTGTCTGACTCTTGATCTTGGCTCAGGTCATGATCTCATACTTAATGAGATTGAGCCCCGTGTCAGGCTCTGTGCTTGGGATCCTCTTTCTCTCTCTCTCTCTCTCTCTCTCTCTCTCAAAATAAATAAATAAACTTAAAAAAAAGAAAAAAAGAATAGCATCCCGAGATGCTAAAAATAAAAAAAGATTCAGATATTAGGGCGAGGCTTGATCTTCTTACTCAATTTTTGAAAACATTGGATGGAGGTTGATGGCAAACCCATGTACAGCCCCAGGTATTGAAGACTGATGTGATTCGCAGAAATGACAAGGTAGATTTTGAATGAGTGGGTAAGACAAAGTGATATACCTAGGGAGACGAGTAGCTAGCTGGCTCTATCTTTCGGTTCTAAATGGTAATCTGGTATTGATCGGGCCCATGCTCTGGAGATACTGGTCTGGTGTGAAGCTGAATCCTGGCTAACGTGAAGAGGAGGATACAGACAAAGGGGTGTCTATCTCCCCCTCTCACATTTTACTCTTAGCACCAAGGAGAAATCAGGCCATGCCTTTAACACTTTGCTTAGAAGTCTGCTCAGCTAAAATCCAGGGCCATCGCTCAAAACACTAAAACACAAGTCAGTCAAATTCTTTGCCATTTTATAGTAAGGATTATCTTTCCTCCAGTTTCCAATAACACGTTCCTCGTTTCCATCTGAGGCTTCCTCGGAATCACCTTCAACATCCATATTTCTATCAATGGTCTTTTCAAGACAATCTAAGCTTCTTCTTTTTTTTTAAATGTTTATTTTTGAAGGAGAGACAGAGACAGAGAACGAGTAGGGGCGGAGCAGAGAGAGAGGGAGACACAGAACCCAAAGCAGGCTCCAGGCTCTGAGCTGTCAGTACAGAGCCCGACGTGGGGCTCGAACTCACAAACCGTGAGATCATGACCTGAGCTGAAGTCAGACGCTCAACCGACTGAGCCACCCAGGTGCCTCAAGACAATCTAAACTTCTAACATGCACCTCAGAACTCCTCCAGCCACCACCCATTGCTTGGTTCAAAAGCTGATTCCACACTTTGAGATATTTGTCACAATAGCACTGGACCCTCAGTTACCAAAATCTGTATTGGTCTGCTGGAACCAAATGCCACAAACTGGGTGGCCTAAACCACAGGAATTTTTTTTCACAGCTCTGGAGACTAGAAGTCCCAAATCAAGATGGCGGTGAGTCTGGTGTCTTCTGAGGCCTCTCTCCTTGACTTGTGGATGGTTGTCCTTTCGCTGTGTCCTCACACGGTCTTTACTCTGTATGGGTACTCCCGGAGTCTCCTTGTGTCCAAATTTCCTCTCTTTATAAGGACACCCGTCAGTGTGGATTAGGTCTTACTTCTAACTTAATCACCTCTTTCACGGCTGTATCACCAAATACATGCTGAGGTATTAGGAATTAGGGTTTCAATGTATGAACTTTGTGGGGGGGGGCACCATTCAGTCTATAGCCATACCATTTGTATAAAAAAGTGGAATATGTAAGCCTATCTGTTAGTAAATAAATACACAGAACACTTTTTGAAGGATACACAAAAAACTTGAAATATTGATGCCCCCAAAATCTATCTATGTTGTTGCAAATGGCAGGGTTACTCTCTTTCTCTTGGCTGTATACTATTCCCTTGTGTTTTCCACTTTTAATCTGTTGAATGATTCTTGTTTCCATATCTTGGCTATTGTGAATAGTGCTGCAATGAACACAGGAGTACAGATATCTCTTTGTGCTCCTATTTTCATTTCCTTTGGATATATATCCAGAAGTGGGATTGCTGGATCATATGGTAGTTCTATTTTTAATTTTTTGAAGGACCTCCATACTGCTTTCCATAGTGGCAGAAATAATTTTGCTTTTTATTTTTTATTTTTTTATTTTAGAGAGGGAGAGAGAGAGAGCATGAGCAGGAGAGGGAGCAAAGGGAGAGAGAGAGAATCCCAAGCAGACTCCACACTCATCACAGACCCTGACGCGAGGCTCAGTCTCACGACCCTGGGATCAGGACCTGAGCCAAAATCAAGTGTCAGTCACCCAACCGACTGAGCCACCCAGGTGTCCCTTATTCTTTTTTTCTTTGTTTGCCTCTAATTGGGTTATTTCAAAATTCTTACTCTTTAACTTCTGTTTTCTGTTTGCTCCACTCACTGCAAGTGCTCTCTGTGACCTGTCTTATTTTATTCATGTATTCTTTGGTTCCAGGATGTTTGATTTTTTTTTTTAATGATTTATATCTCTTTGGTAAAAAAAAAAAATCTCATTTTGATCATGTATTTTTTGACATTTCACTGAATTGTCTTTCTGAGTTTTAAACTTGTTGGGTTTCTTCAAAACAACAATTTTGAACTATTTTATCAGATCACAAAATTTCATGCATTTGAGCTCGGTTACTGGAGAATTATTATTTAATTTTGTGATGGCACATTTCCTTGGTTTTTCCTCTTCCTGGTAGTTCTGTATTGTTACTTTCATATTTGAAGCAGCAGACATCGCCTTAAATCTTTGTTAGTGACCTTCAGATGCTGTGTCCTGCATGATGCTGTTATTATTTGGATTTTTCTGTCTTTGTTTTGGTACATCTTGTCCACCCTTCTTGCTCTCTCTTGTGCAGAATTCCTAAGCTTTTGTGTTTTCTCTGGTTCTTACAACTCGTCAGGTTGGCTGCTGGAAACTTCTCTTTTGGGTTCCACAAGGTGGTGCTATAGCTCCTGTTTGCGGTTTCTTCTTTACCCTTGGACCAAAGCCTGTTTTCTAAGCGGTCTCCCTATCTCCTGGAGTGCACAGGAGTGGGTACAAGGCACTGGCAGCAGAGTGGAGGGAAGTGTGGGTTTAGCACTGGGGGAATTGGCGGGGCCGTTGGACTCAATAAAGAGATCTCCAGGTATAGTAGTCACAGAAGCTTGTGGATGGTGAGCAGACTTCCTACTGAGTACAATCCCTTTATTGTTTTTTGAAATTCCTATCTGACTCCTTCCCAGTATCCTCCCCCAGTCATGGAGGTCCCACCTCAGTGTTCTGGGTGCTGGTGAAGAGACACGGGTTTCTTCAGCTGGGTCCTGCACAACTGGGGTAGCCAGGCATTCACCCACTGGCCCCCTTGTCCCCATGGGAAGTTTCCACTGTCGGATAGATCAGCCCCATGCAGTGTCGCCTTGAGAGGGGAAGGGCGATATT
Source organism: Acinonyx jubatus (assembly GCF_027475565.1). NCBI lineage: Eukaryota > Metazoa > Chordata > Mammalia > Carnivora > Felidae > Acinonyx > Acinonyx jubatus. Next base: position 90,851,286 of record NC_069390.1, on the reverse strand, counting down.
GGGCAAGTTTCTCACTGTTGCCTCTGCTGCAACCAAACTCATATTTTAGTTAATTAATCAGTTAGGTGTTTTGAACGTAGTGAGGTGCCAGAACCTCCCCCAAGGAGGGCTGAACCTCTGCGAATTCTCTCATGCTGACCTTCCCAGGTCAGCACTTTCCAGGTTTTCCCCCCTGACCATGGCAAAAGGAGTCCGTGCTGATTCGCTGGCTCCGGGGGTTCTGTAGCCTGTATTGAGGTCTGTCTGCTTATTACCAGATGCACAGGTGGATGAGACTCCTCCTGGGTCCCTTGACATATTGTAGTAGATCCCACAATGCCCACAAAGGTGCTTTTGCTTGAGAATAGATCTCTAATCACTGTTTAAAAAGTGGGATAAAAAGGAGGACGGTCTTACACACCCATGGTATTGACGTCTCTCTCTCAGCATGATTTTTAAATCGTGTGCATGTATGACCTTTGTCATCTGTTTAAAACAGATAAATACAGAGGTGCCTGGGTGGTTCAGTGGGTTGAGCATCTGACTTCAGCTCAGGTCACGATCTCATGCTTTGTGAGTTCGAGCCCCACGTCGGGCTCTGTGCTGACAGCTCGGAGCCTGGAGTTTGATTCTGACACTTAGGCTGGGAATTTAGAGGGGGGGACGGGGGTGGGGGGGAGATGCCGTTTGCATGGGAGGACGATGAGTTCCCTACAGGGCTTGATGAATATGATGTGCCGAGGAAAACCCAGGCAGTAATGGCACCAAGAAGCTGAATAGAGAGATCTGAGGATCCACAGAGGTGTCAGGACCATGGATAAAAGACTCAGGACCATCAACCTGTACAGGAGATGGTTAAATGCATCCCAACAGCATCTGATGGCTATTACTATGAGAAGTAATGAGATTCATTTCTTGGTGATTTCTCTGAGAAAAGCTGTGGGAGAAATACACTGAGAAAAAAATGCCAGGATATGTCTGAGTTAATGGGACATGTGAAGAAGACTGAGACAGAGAGATAATGGTCAGGAAGTGGGGAGGAGCCCCAGGAAGGGGTAGTCTTACAGATTCCAACGGACAAGAACTCCAAGGAGCAGAGAAGGTGAGAAAAACCCTTCGAATGGATGTGAGATAGGGACAGACAAGAATAAGTTGAATCTGGTGATTGGAGATCACTGGTGACCATGGTAGGCGCTGGAATCCAGTGGATTAAGGAGTAAAAAGTTTGAGTAGGGCCAACTCCTTCAGAAAGCTTGTGGAAGGACTGACAGAATGGATAGTCCTTAGAAGGGATATAGAATTGGGGCTCATTGTGTTACAGGCTGAGAAAGATTTTAGCTTGTGGATCAACAAAGAAAGACTCTTTCAAGCAAAATAGAACTAGGGAACTCTTTACCTTTTTATTTCTTTCATCGTATCCTTTTGGTTTTGGGTTTTGTTTTCTCTGCTTTTTTTTTTCTTTGCATCTTTTTCTCGTTTATTTTTTCACTTTTTTTTCTTTCTTCCTTTTCGTTTTTCTCTTTCTCTCTCTGGATCCCACCGTTTTTCTTTTTCCCTTAGCTGGCCATGATGTGCAAATGAAGACTATTGTTAATACTTGTTTTAACTTATGAAATATATTTTACCTTCCCTATGTAGAGTACAAAAACTATGGAAGTTTTTTATTTCCTTAATTATAAAAACCCTAACGAGCTGCCAATTGAGATTTTTGTATGTGATTTTTTCAAAAGACTTTATTTCTTTAGAACAGTTTCAGGTTTGCAACAAAATTGGCAGGGAGACACAGAGAGTTCACTTTTCTCCCTGCCACCCCTTCCACCCCAGCTTCCCCTGTTATCAGCATCTCCCACTAAAGTGGTGCATTTGTTATAACTGATGAACCTACGTTGACACATCATTAACACCCAAAGTCTATAGCTTACGTTTACTCTTGGGATTGTACATTCTATAGGTTTGGACAAATGTATAATGACATCTATCCATCATTATGATATCATCAGAATATCTTCACTGCCCTAAAAAGCCTCTGTGCTTTGCCTATTCAGCACCCTCCCCTTTTCCCCCAAACCATGGATCTTTGTATTGCCTCCGTGGTTTTGCCTTTTCCAGAATGTCATGTAGTTGGAATCACACAGTATGTACTCCTTTCAGACTAGCTTCTTTCGCTTAATACTATGCACATAACTTTTGTCCACGTCTTTTCATGGCTTGATAACTCATTTCTTTTCATCACTGAATATGTATGTGATTTTTGAGTTGCTTAAAAAGTAGTATTTGTTAGAAAAAAGTGGATAACGACCTCTGTTTTGTCCCTCAGAATGTTAAGCTCGAGTGCCCATCTTTCTTCAAAATAGGACCTAGAAATGTAAGAAGGGATGAGGGAGAGGTCAGGATGCTCTGGAGGTAGGTGTGGTAGCTTAGACTGAGTCTTTGTATTTAACACGACTCTAAGAATCTAATCATCACAAACACAAAGGGCAGCTACAAGCAGGCCCACTTTTCCAAGTGTGAACCAACCTGAATCAAGTTGGAGCCGGCCCTACACAAGACAGCCAAGGAAGGGGCCAGGTATGATGAAGACAGGACCCACAGGGGGCCTTCATTTTGTTGTGAAATGGATTTTCTTGGCACAAAGAGAAAAATAAAAACCACCCATAATTACATCACCCAGAGATACTCATTATTAATATTTTGATGTAAAAGCCTTCACATCTTTTTTCAAATATGGTATCTGTGTATTTTATATACACATGTACCCCCTAAAGAGAGGGATATCCAGCAGCATGTGATTTCTGAATGGTGACTCTCTCGTAGGTGGCCAAGGACCATATGACTTCACATGTACGACTTTAGGCCTTGACTCTATTGTGAACGTCTGGGGGGACTGAGGCAACCAAACCACCCTTGCTCCCTAAACTTCAGCAATCCCTCCATTATGGGATGAATTGTGTTTCCTCAAAAGTCATGTGTTGAAGCCCTAACCCCCAGTGTGACTGTATTTTGGAGATAGAGCCTTTAGGGAGGTAATTTAGGTTAAATGAGGTGATAAGGTTAGGACTCTAATCTGATAGGACTGGTGTCCTTTAAAAGGAAGAAACACCAGATCTCTCTCCTCTCTCTCTCTCTCTCTCTCTCTCTCTCTCTCTCGCACATAGAGGAAAGCCCATGTGAGGACAGAGCAGGAACTCTGTCATCTACAAGCCAGGAGAAGAGGCTGTCACCAGAAACCAGCCCTGCTGACACTTTGATCTTGGACTTCCAACCTCCAGAACTGTGAGAAACAAATGTCTGTGATTTAACACACCCAGTCTGTGATATTTTGCTGTGGTGGCCCTAGCAGACCAGTAGACCCTCCAAAATCCCTTCAGATAACTTCCCTGGTGGACGTGGCTGGGGCTGGAGAGGAACCCACACTCCTGCTTCCAGCACTGAGCACTTCCTCAGCACACAAAGCACAGCTACTACCAGTCCCAGCAGCTTGTCTGTGGCCTTGGGACCTGAATTTATCCAAGTAGACAACCTGCAGGCTCTCTGGTGTCTCCTCTTCTAAGGGTGCTAAACCTTAGAAGGCTCTAGTCTCTTGACTTCATCTAAACCTAATTACCTCCCAAAGGCCCATCTCCAAATAACTTCAGTTGCAGTTTCAAAGTGTGAAGGGGCATGGGCAGCAGGATTCGATCTGTACTAGACAGTGACCCCAGGGGAGGGAGATCTGAGGAAAGGTCCACGGAAAGCTGGTGGGGAGGACGTCTCTTGGAACGCTTCTTTTTCCCAAGATAGGGCAGAAGAGGCTGCTCTTGTCAGCTGGGAGACCAAATCAGAGAGTCAAAGGCTGATTTTTCAGGGTCTTGTGTGCTTCTTCCCTAGGAAGCATTTCTGACCCATCTGCTCCTAGTTATCCAACCCCTTGCCCTCCCCAACCACCGGTACATCCAACCATACCTGGCACATGGCGGCACAAAGGGTCTTGACTATGGCAGAGCAAGAGTAGGGAACAGACCAGCACTCCCCAAGTTGTCAGGCTGAGGAAGTCATGGTGGTTGGGGAGCGGGTGTGGCTGTGTGAGGAGGGAGCTCGGAAAGAAAAGTTTGGGAGCTCTACTGGGGATGGTGGATGAGGGTGGCCCCACCCTGCCTGAGCTCCTTCACTAGAGTGCATTTGGTTGGCTGATGCAAATATGCTGTGACTGATACTAGATACTATAGGGGGCACCATTTCTACTGGCATAATGTGGGAACTGATGAGGACTCCCTGGCCTGGGCCCCCTATTTATCCCTCTATTCGCAGTCTCCATCTCTGCCTTGCCCTTTGGCCTGGGCTGGAAAAATGGCTTCTCTGAGTGGGACGTCTGGGACAGGAAAGAGTATGAGGTGGGGAGCAGGACACTGGGACCAGGCTTGCCCTTAGGCTGAAGCCTAGCAAGGCTGCATGTGTGAGGGGGAAAAGAGTGGCTGTGGGGGTGGGTGTTTGCTTGTCTTGGGAAGTGTAGGGCTGTCTAGAGAATAAAAGGACAGAGGAAGAAGGTTGGGGGAGGGTCACATTCAGTCTTCACCTCTTTCCCAGGCCCAGTTTTATCTGGACCTTGTATGGCAGGAACACAAAGTTAACAATGATAAGACAATAAGACTACAGGTAACACATAATAATACTTAAAAGACATCATTGTATTTAATCCTGGCAAAATCCTTGCAGATAATTCTGTTATTGTCTTCATTTGCCATTTGGGACAACAGATACTTTCAGAGAGATTAAGTAACTTGGCCAGGGTTTCAGACCAGTAAGAGCTGGAGTCAGGATCTGGACCCAGGCCCAGTGATAACAGAGCTTGTGCCCTTAGCTACCCGCTCCACTCTGGTCTAGCCTGAACTCACCGGCAGGGGTCTGATAGGGATTGGGGAGAGTTGGAAACCTGGGGAATTCTGTAGGAGGAGAGGCTGAAAGTCCCCAGTCAGGGAACTTGGAGGGGCAGTGGGGGAGGTTGGGCCTGATGACCTCTAAGGTCCTTGCCAGCTCTCAGATGCTTGGGTCCATCATAACCTTCTCTGCACATTGCAACCAGAAATCTAGTCTAGCTCATGACTTCCCCAGCCTTCTCTTTTCTTAAGTAGTCTAGAAAATTCATTGGCATTGAAGACCCAGCATCATCTGGTCCTACTAGACCATCTAAATGTTTCTTCTACCATCATCTGAGGCAGAGACATGGAAGCTGGGGTTCAGGACACTTGATTGTGGGCAAGAGTGGAGGAAGTGAGACCACTTAGGAGTCTGGAGTGGAGGTGGTGACCATCTGTCTAGGGAGAGTGACTGTGGGCTCAGATATGAAAGACTGAGTTTGGACTGAGGGGAATATATGAGGAAAACACATATAAAACTACGATAGATGGGGTGTTAGGGAGGAAAAATAGAGGACCTACCTTTTTATGCCTGGAATAAAGTTAAATAGAAAAAAAACTGAACTAATAAAAATCTTAGGTCTGAGGTGGGAGAAAATGTCAGACCCTTTTCTAAGTATGTTACATGAAACTCTCGCAGCAATTTCATTGCACTCTCTTGGCAAATGAGATTCCTGATATCTCTAAGGAAGGTTAAATACCTTTTAAGAGAAGGTGGCAGAAAGGAAATGGGAATTCAGGAGGTGAAGTTTTCATGGGGGGAGATGTTGATGAATCAATATTTGGAAATGATTGGCAAAGGAGAAATCCTGTAAACATGTGAACTTCTCTCTAAGGCCTGTGACTCTTTATGTTCCTCTCCCCAGAAGGCTGATGTGACATCACGGCAGCCAAGAGGCGAGTGGGTTCCAAGAAGGAGGCAGTGGTCAACAAGGGCAGATGCCACTGAGGGGTCCAGACATGTGGACAGAGAGGTCACCATTGGATTTGGCCACATGGCATCATTGGTGAGCTTGGCTAGAGCAGTTTCAGTGGAGTAGAGGGTGGCCACTGATAGGGGTAGGCTGAGCATAGAGGAGAATGACAGGTTGGTGAGGGCCGGTAGAGAGAATGGAGAAACTTTTCATTAGGTTTTGCTGTGAAGGGGAAGACAGCATTGGGGTAGCAATAGCAGAGTAAGGATTAACAATGATTTCCTCGGGGCGCCTGGGTGGCTCAGTCGGTTAAGCGGCCGACGTCGGCTCAGATCATGATCTCACGTTCCGTGAGTTCGAGCCCCGCGTCGGGCTCTGTGCTGACAGCTCAGAGCCTGGAGCCTGTTTCAGATTCTGTGTCTCCCTCTCTCTGACCCTCCCCTGTTCATGCTCTGTCTCTCTCTGTCTCAAAAATAAATAAACGTTAAAAAAAATTTAAAAAAAAACAACAACAATGATTTCCTCTACTTTTATCGTAACCACCACCTACACCTCCCTCAACATACCATTGCAACGTACTGCTATTGGAAGGCAGCTGGCTGAAAAACTCTACAAAGAGATGGGAAGAGACATAAAAGGAAGCAGGAGGAGCCTGAGTGCTCCTGTTTGGCCAAGGCTCGAGGAGCCCCTGAGAGGTAGAAACCTAGCAAATCCCGCATCAGCAGACTGGCCCAAGGCCAATTGGGTAGATGAATGGTTGTGGTGGAAGAGGGGAGTCAGACCCAGAAGAACTGGATGTTTGAGTCCTGATTAGACAAGGGACCCCAGTCTTTGTGCTCCTGGGCACTGGGGTGGGTCCCTCACTGGACAGTGTGTCCAACATGTCTGGTCAAACAGCCTGGCTCCCTTGAGTCTGATCCTGGCAACCTCAAGGGAACTGGCAGAGACAGTGAGGGCACTCTTGCCCAGTGGGCCAAAGATCCTGGTTTGGGATACAGGATTCCCAGGCTTTGGGGTAGGGAAACACCTGTAGATCTTTGTCTAAAAGGAAACTTCTGAGAGTAATTCTGGCTGGAACCCTTGGCCTCCTTTCCCTGCAGGGTGACTTCATGAACACACAGTATAGGACTGTCCAATATTCTGTAGTCATGCAATGTCTCTGCCACTAAGGGAATGGGGTTTCTATACCGCTGCTGTGCAAACAGTCTTTTCTGGGATTGGTACAGAGATACAGCGGTGTGATTTGGGACAATTTTATTGATGGAGATGGGAGATTTGGGATCATGAATAACTAGATGCAGACCAAGACACTTGGTCAGTCTATTATAGTCTTTTTTCAGTTGTACTTTAATTTTAGTTTTTTAAAATGTATGTTATGAAAAGACTCTGAAAATGTGGCACATGGCCGTCAAGAGGCAACCCTTCCTTGGATGGTCAGTGTAATCCTTCCTGGACTGCCATCCCTGGCTTGGTTCAGATCACCAGATGCCAAGACTCCCCCCCTCCCAGCACTCACCACGTAGGAAGCAGAGCAGAGCCACACTCCGCACCAACAGCTTTTCCATCATTCTCGAAAGGAAGTCCCCTGAGCAGACTGGCGCCCCAAGGACCAGCTTTCCTCGGGCTAGACTTATACCAGTCCTTGGTGGGGGCAGGGGCCAACTGTGGGCAGTGGCATTAGCATTTCTACGTCAGTGTTTTTTGAGAAGTTCATTGCTCCTCCACCCTTGACCCCCTCCTCCAGGGCTCTGTTGTATTCCTTATTGCAAGATGGCCTGGAAGTAAAGCCCCGGATGGCGAAAGTGTTTTTTGTTTCTTTGGAAGGTAAAGGAGCCTGGGGAGAATGGTCTCTGAGTCGGTCATGAGAGAAAAGGTGTTTGTTGAGAATGCGGTTACAACATGGCGCTTAACCATATTCTGATGATGTCTGCTGGGAAGCAGACACACTCAGAGCCCCGAGTTCCCTGTGATCTCTCCTGTCTCACTGCATCCCACCATGGGCTGAGGCAGGTCCGTGGGGTGCTGGTGCCCAGGACACTCTGCAGTGTGACCAGGGCAGAGGAAGCGAGAGTCCTAGGGAGTAGGGCACTGCTAAGGTGCAGGTGGTGATGACTCACCTTGGGAAAGTAGTTGGAGGTCCGGGTCTGAAGACCGGGTATGAACTAAAAGGAATCGTGAAGAAAACACACACAGGAGTCTTTGCTCTGCTTGCGTCCAATGTTTCTGAATTGCAGTTACCATTCTCTAGTTAAATAACACCAGTCCCTAGATGACATAGTTCGAATTCCATTACCACAGTGTGTGAACTATGAGTAACTGCATAGCGTATGAACTTCCTGCTAGCTCTTCGATCCACCGATCACTGTGTGAGTAACGGATACTTTATCATCTGCCTGCTTGCCCCTGACACATCAGAAAGAAACTTAATAATGATGTCAGCTGAGAAACTGACACAAAGCCTCGAAGTCTGATTTCTCCAGTGCTTTCTGGCCCGGATGTATATCCGTCCCCACCACCTACCCCATTCCTCCATCCCCCGAGCCCACACAGCCCTGGAAATAGGCTGGCTTCTCAGCAGTGACGGGTGAAGAATGGCTGGAGTGCATTCGTGGCCAGTGTTGGTGGGGGAGAAGGAAGCGGTGGCCGTGGTGGATGATGCTAGGGGGTCGGTGGGGCAAGCCAGACAGGAGAGGTTTAGGGGCTGGGTCCAGGAAGTTTATACATATGAGTTTCATAATCAATGTTCCAGAATAGGCAGCTCTTTCATTAGACCATACTTTGTGCGTAATGGATGAAACTGTACAAAACCCACGAGACACGTTGTAGGAAGATGCATGTTCACCATGGTGATTTGGGAATCGATGAAGGGCCAGTGGTGGGGGCAGCCTGTTCATTGCCTCGTAAAGTAACATTCCTTTTCTTGCTGCTACAGTTTGGTCTGGATGGTGGCAGCAGGTTCCCAGGGTGGAACAGGAACGAGAGGGGAGGTACGTGGTGGGAGATGGTGGTTCAGGGACTCGGCAAGACCGCCACAGTCTCTGTGTGCTGTTGGGGGAAGGGACGCACAGGTGTGTATGGAGGGATGTGTTTGTCAGTGTGTGTGTGCGGGGGGGTGAAGTTCTCTGCTCGCACAGGCAGAGAGAGCTGTCACTAACTATAAACTTGTGATATTTCTTTTTTTAATGTTTATTTTTGATATAGAGAGAGAGACAATGTATCAGGAGTGGGGCAGAGAGAGAGGGAGACACAGAATTCAAAGCAGGCTCCAGGCACTGGTCTGTCAGCACAGAGCCCGATGCAGGGCTCGATCTCATGAGCTGTGAGATCATGGCCTGAGCCAAAGTTGGACGCTCAACTGACTGAGCAATCCAGGCACCCCAACTTGTGATATTTCTTAGTCCCTATTTTGAGCCCAACTTTTATTAAGAGATTTCATTGGTAGCATTGAAACAGAGCAATAATATGGATGATGGTGGTAATAGTCATGACTGTTAGTACTATGACATTAAGTACTATTATTATCATCTCTCCTTGGTAGAGGAATTGAGATCTACAGACGTGATGGAATGTGCCATGACCTTAACATGTTTAAATGCTGTAATGAGGCTTTAAACCTAGATCGGTCTGGTTTCTGAGTCTGTGCTCTGGCCAGAGCACTCCCTCACTGGGCCTCAACCTACACACTTCCCCGGAAGATCTGTGGGGACTGGTGTGGGCCTGGAAGTGTGGTAGTTCTGGACACCCACTGTCTGGATGCTGCAGGGGAGGGAGTTCCTGCACCAGGAAAGAGATTGTGCCTGGCGACCTCTAAGTAGGCTGGCCGTATAATTTATCTTGTGGACTGGGACATGTTGGGAGTAAATGGGTTTTTATTAATAACTAAGCTTGGAATAGAGGCATAGGTTAGTCTAACTATTGGATTTATGCCAAGCTCATGAGTCTGGGAGGCACTTCTGGGCTCAAGATGAATTTAATACATGACATCTGTCATACTTCCAATTCCTCATGGCCCCCAAACCTCCCCTGCTTCTAAGTTGTCAGGAAACCTCCACAACTTATCACTCAACACAATTCCACTGTGTAAAATGACCTTCCTGTGCATCTGATGTCGAGTCGTTACTGGATGGTGTTTAGGAAGCTTTATTGGGAGAGCAGATGAAGGAGGTCCAGCCAGGAATCTAGGGCAGTATGTTGTGCTGTGAGGTGATCGTGGCCTTTGCTGGAGCAGACTGAACTTGAGATTCCTGGGAGGTATCAGATATACAAGTGGGGCTTTTCAGTCATTTACCATCCCTACTTTATTTTACTGTAATTACATAGCCGTCAGGGACATTTTCCAGGGGGGCCACATCCCATAAATCTTTAAAAGAAGGTTTGTTTATTGCCCTCCAGCTACATAGAACAGGTGCATCTCACAACAAGAATTCCGTAGTGAAGGGTCCCCCACTGTCCTCTCCTTAGGGAGCACCATCAGGATGTTCGAGGAGCATACGTTTCCACAGGGAGATTTGACCAGATCATTATTTTCTTTTCTCACTCTCTTTGTCTCGATTTCCCTTGTGAGAACATGTCCCTTTCCAATATCACATTATTGTTGTTGTTGTTGTTACATTCTTCAAGTTTGCACAGAATGGTATATCTTCAGTACAATAATGCTACGGTGTATGTAACCCACAATTTCTATGCTAAGTGAAATAAGTCATACAGAGAAAGACAGATACCATATGTTTTCACTCTTATGTGGATCCTGAGAAACTTAACAGAAGACCATGGAGGAGGGAAAGGAAAAAAAAAAAAAAAGGTTAGAGAGGGAGGGAGCCAAAGCATAAGAGACTCTTAAAAACTGAGAACAAACTGAGGGTTGAAGGGCGGTGGGAGGAAGAGGAGGGTGGGTGATGGGCATTGAGGAGGACACCTGTTGGGATGAGCACTGGATGTTGTATGGAAACCAATTTGACAATACATTTCATATTAAAAAAAATAATGCTATGGAAACAAAGTTGCTCTTTGGCGGCTCCAGTATTTTGTTTATATCCTGCCCCCCTCCTATTTTGTACTCCTCCCTCACCCCTTTTTCTTGTGCAATGATGAAGGGGGCTGTGTCCAATTTGGGGAACTGTGAGCACCCCCAGAATTCCACTGCCACTGTTAGAGAGGCACGCTAGCATACAAGGACCTTGGGTTACTCAGCAAAGTGACTCAGTTTGGGGAGTGTGGTGAAGGGGCGTTCTCACGGATTATAGCTCTGCTCTCAAAGTGTGGGAGGCAGCCAGACTCTTGGTCTTTGGGGAGTTGGATTCTCAGCCTTTTCTATCCTGCAGCTGCTTTCTGGGCTGGCAGTTACCCATGTATTCATTCATTTGCTCTATCATTTTTGTTTAGCCAGAAATACTTACTGAGCGCCTGCTCTGTCCTGTGCATTGGTTTTGCTGGAGAACATGACTGTCAAGGTCTCTTCTGGGAATGGGATGTCTAGATAGAAAAGGAAAGAGGGAAAAGAGGGTGTCACTGCTCCCTGGACATTTTCTTTAACGCCCACCCTGCATATTGGGATCTTGCTCCATGGTCTCTCTCGTTCCCTTGGCTGGATCTCCAAGCGTGAATATTCTGGTGGAGCACTGGCTATTTTTATCAGGCATGATGAGTGAGCTGAAGACACGTCAGCGGACGTAAGTAGAGAATTAGAATTAAAAAACCAGAAGAGTATATTGTAAAAAAAAAAATGAGAGAGAAATAAAAAAAAAGTATACTGTACCCTCAAAACAAACATGAAGAATGTTTGTAAAATTCCAAGCCTTTTGGCCATGTCCTGGAGCAGTACGTGAGAGTCTCTATCTGAAGTACGTTCATCTTGGTGAACATGGTCCCTGTTGTTAGGGGCTAGAAAAATAAGAGAGTGGAATATAGTAGGAATTATTTTACTCTTTGTAAAATAACCTCACCACTGTCTATCCACAAGGCTTCTATTTGTCATTTGGAGGGTATTTGCTATACATTTTACGTGTTTATGAGAGGCTGAAGACAGGTCTTACATCATGTATTGCATGGTACCAGGCAGATGTAGATCCTGGCTTCTGGAAAATTCTAGATGCTTGTTATTATAACTATTCTCACATTGCCAGCACTGATTTAGTACTGAGAGGTCACAAAAGCTCTCTACTTTAGCCAAACCTGAGGGAAGCCCCCCTGAGTTCTGACTAGGTCCTGACTTTGGGTCCCATCTTGGCATGTTATGTCCAGTTTTTGCAAGAAGTCTTGCTGGATCAGTTTAGTAAAAACCCTACCCTTTGATATCTGATTAAATGTCCCGTCCCTAGCCCTCCTTATATCACCCTGTCCTGCCTTCAGCAGGACTCCTGTTTGGTCAACCTAGCAAAAATTCTTAGAGACCTGATGTGTCCTCTTAGGGATTTTGCATTACTGACTGCACCCTCCTTCTTGGCTATGAGTCTCCACTTGATCTTGTATTCAGAGCAGAGTCCTATCTCTATCCCCTACGACAAAACCCCGTTACAGTTTTCCCCTTGGATAAAGTCTACCTTACTATCTTTAACAAATGTCATGAATAATTTTTATTTAGCAGAGGGCCCCAGTCCTAACGATGAGCACAGACATAGGGAGGGGAAGGGAAGCAGAAGGTATGGGCCACACCCATGATGGACACATCCTGAACCCTGCAGCAGGGTGTCAGCCAGGTTGGGGACTGGCTTGGGCCATGGCACTGGTGGGGAGGTGGTCACAGGGGACATGGGACTAGAGGAAAAGAGCCTTTTAGCAAAGCCCTGACCACATTAGAAGCCCCTGTCTTGGACCGGGCATGGTGGGATGTCCAGAGAGTGAAGCGTCAGGGACTGTTGAGGGGCCAGCAGGTCTGGCCAAGGGATGTCGCCCACTCAGCAGGAGGCAGTCCCAAGGAAACAGGAGGGGCATGTGGGCCATCCTTTGCCCCTTGGAAGTATCCAATGGGGCTAGAGTGTGGGAACATTTTCTGGGCATGGGTGGTGGAGGAACGCCCGCTGGCAGGGGTGAAAAAGGAAGCTTCTGCCCACAGCCTGGGAGCAGCTCAGCCCAGATTCTCCACCCTTCTCTCAGCACATGCTAGAGCAGCCTGTCCCAGCCCTTCCTGGGCACGCTGCTCCCCTACTCCGGTCACTGTGCATCTTCCTACCGTCCCAGACTAGATAGGCAAGTTCGTGCTCCTGCTCCTGCTGCTGGTGGTCTCCCCTTTCGTGTTCTTCCAGGGAGTGGGTGAGGCCCTGGGCTGGCTGGGCAGGGGGTGAGGATGTGCAGGTAGGCTGGGGAGCCGTGCCGGCATGGTGATGTGACCTGGCTGGGAGAGAACGAGGTTAAGGGTCAGGTTCTGGGATGATCTGCCCACGAAGGGTTCAAGGTCTCTGTGTGCTGTCCCTACTCTGACTCCTCCCAGGGAAACAGCTCAGGTCCCTTCCCAAGGTCTCAGAGTGGGGCAGTCACTCCCTTGGGGCCGACTGGGGCCGAGGGCTCTTGTCACTTTCTGGCTTTGGGTCTGGCTGGGATGGAAGAGCCAATGGTAGCTCAAGAGTTTCTATGAAGATGCAGCCTAGGGTAGTGTTCTAACAGGAGCAGGTCATTGAAGGCTTATGTTGAACCAGTTTTGCCAGAACAAGTGCACTGTTGCCACTTAGATATGTTTGGCCATTAGATGACTTTTAGGGGAGGTATAATAGGAAATTTTGTGAGACCGCATCCCCACCTTAGAGCTTCCACAGTCCTTATATCTTACCATTTTCTAATGGGCTCCTGGTCTCAGGCAGCTGTATGTAGATGCTCTCACTGTGTTCTGTATAATGACATCATAACTAAGGGGATACCTTTCACTTTATTTTTAATGGAATCAAGATCCCTGGGCCAAAGGCCCATATCCTTAAAGAATTAATGGACGTAATCCAATGGGGGAATGTTTCCAAGCTTTAAGAGTATATTAGAGGAGGTGTTTAGGGTCATGGTTTCCCCTTGAACTCCTTGGCCCTAGCAGTGTCCTAGCACACTTTAGTCTCGCTCCATTCAACCCTGGGATTAGCCTTCATGTCTCTTTCCATAGCTCCAGCCACATTATGTATGGTCTGCAACAATTTTAAGAGAGGTCATTGTTTGAGGGGCAAGGCCAATTGTACCATGGAACAAGGTCCTGGATGCAGAACCAGAGATTTCTTCATTTTCACTGAGAGAGGTAATGCTGTTGAGTGAGGCTCTATGGGCTTGAGCTGGTGCCTGCCTCCTGATACTGCATAGGGGTCCTCCACTCTGAGGGGATCTTGCTGGGAGGTGGGTGTGTCCCAAGTCTGGAGGCACGGCTTGGCATGGTTGGGAAAGTCCTCTTATTCTGAGCTCCAACTTTTGCTGTCTGACCCTGAGTATGATCGTCCTTCTCTTCCAGATGGATGGAGCTACAATCACACTCAACTGGACTGTTTTGATCATTGTTTACCTTCAAGTTTCCATTTTGGAGTCCTGAAGATTTCGAGCTTTTGCTGTAAAGGTCAAGATTTCTGTAATAGATACCAAGGAAAAGGACAGGAATGGAAGCCTCGCTAACTGTTCTGCCTTTGTCAGTGTAGGTGTCCGCTCCCCCTTCCCCATCCTTGGCCTCTCTGGTCCTCTCTCCCTCCGCACGTGCTCCTGAGGAGCGCAAAACATCCTCCTGTCTCTGCCCGGTTTCTCTCTTCACTCCTCTCCTGCCCACTGGTGCCTGCCCCCCAACACCAGGCAGGGTGGATTCACCCTTGCACCATTTCACCTGTAAATCACCCGTTCTCCTCACCTCACATCTCCTCCTTCTGCACAATTACTGTGCTTCTCTGTCTGACCCGCTGCCTGGTTTCTAATCCCACAACTCAAGAGCGACTGCCAGGTGCCCAGACAGGCGATGGGCTCCATTTTGCACATCAGGAGTTGGAGGGGTCCGTGGAAAACTCAGGAAAACGTGTCCAACTGGCAGATTGACAGAGAAGCCTCAAAGTGCACGAAGGTGCCAAGGCCCGAGGCAGATGGGATCACCAGCTTTAGGTGTTATGCACATTCTCTCAACCTACTGATGGCTCAAGTTCGGAGACTCCCAGAGGTTGTCGAGGGAGGCGAGTGGGGGTGGGGCTGGGTGAATCACAGCCATGGGAGACTATGGGAGAGAAAGTGGGAGAAGGCCACAGAGGCAGGTGGGGAACCAGGACAGAGGGGCGGTGCTATCTGTTTTCTGTGACAACTTGCAGGTCACTGGCAGAGCAGGTTGAATGGAGAAGTGGCACAGAGGCCACATTACGGAGGTTGAGGAATGAAGGGACCATGACAGGAAGACATAGGGGGTATCAGCCACTCTTCCAAGGAGCTTGGGAGCAACTGAGAAAGTGGAATAGTATCTTTTATAAGAATAGTGAATTTCATACATTTTTAGATTTTATTTCTGCAGCAATAGTACAGTTTCCTAATGATGCAAAATTTGAGGTACAAGTTTGGAACCACCTTAATCCATGTAGAAATTCATGTTAAAATTTTTTTAATGTTTTTTTATTTTTGAGAGAGAGAGAGAGAGAAAGACAGAGAGAAAGAGAGAGACGAGAGCCTGAGCTCGAGTGGGGATGGTGCAGAGAGGGAGACACAGAATCGGAAGCAGGCTCCAGGCTCTGAGCTGTCAGCACAGAACCCAACGCAGTGCTTGAACCCACGAACCGTGAGATCCTGACCTGAGCCAAAGTAGGATGCTTAGCTGACTGAGCCACCCAGGTGCCCCTAAAAATTCATATATTTGTTCTAAGACCAAAATATCCCATATTTGTAATTTACTGTTACTCTATGTATCTGGGAAGGAAAGCAGATAACATGACTATGGGTTCACAGCTAAAATTTGTTATAATTAAAGTAGCTGATGACTTTAATGAACTGATCTTGTGGGCTCCTAGAGCTTATCTGCACATTTTATTGATTTGACATTCTTCTTTTCCTTTCTTTATATGGACTGACTTTTCCTTTTTATGTGTCTGCTGTATTTGAAATCTAGAAAATATTGAAATATTATGTATTCCCTTGAGATCATTTTATAATTCTGAGTAAATATTATATATACCTATGATATTATTTTATCATTCTGAGTATTTTCTACTAATTTTTTTAATATTAATTTAAATACTATTATATAATTCTGGACATAATACCCTATCTTCCATTGATTCTGAGGGGGTTTAGATTAGTGTATTACTGAGGTTATAAATATCTGTTATTTTGTAAAGTCATTGAGAAATTAAAATGCAACCATACGACTGTCTGTATAAAAAAAGATTGTTGTAAATCTCCAAATCTCCAGTGATTTACTTTAGATTTACCCTTTTCTAAAGGCTGAATCCTTCTTTAAAGGAGATTCTTCAGATTTCATGTTTTTGTATATTTTTTATGTGGTTTGTATTATTCTGTGCCATAGCATAAAGAGGAAAAATATCCCAATTATAACAAATATTCTTCTGGTTAATATTGTCATGCGTAAATAGGGTATTGTTAAATTTGTGATATTTTATCAATGCATGTACATTATTTGGAAGAAAAAGAGAACAAGTTTTGAAGATGGGAAACTAAGAATCCAGGAAACTACTAGGAATGCAGCTCACTGCTTTTAAAATTTTTATTTTATTTTATTTTATTTTATTTTATTTGTATTTTATTTTATTATACTTTATTTTATTTTGCTTTATTTTATTTTATGTTATTTAATTTTTTTAATGTTTATTTATTTTTGAGAGAGATAGAGCATGAGCAGGGAAGGGGCAGAGAGAGGGAGACACAGAATCCGAAGTAGGCTCCAGGCTCTGAGCTGGCACAGAGCCCCAAACGGGACTCATACCCACAAACTGAGAGATCATGACCTGACCCAAAGTAGGACACTTAACCAATTGAGTCACCCAGGTGCCCCGCTCACTGCTTTTAAATAGCAATCCCTCAGGGCGCCTGGGTGGCTCAGTCGGTTAAGTGTCTGACTTCAGCTCAGGTCATGATCTCGCGGTCCGTGAGTTTGAGCCCCACGTTGGGCTCTGTGCTGACTGCTCAGAGCCTGGAGCCTGTTTCAGATTCTGTGTCTCCCTCTCTCTCTGCCCCTCCCCCGCTCATACTCTGTCTCAAAAATAAATAAACGTTAAAAAAAATAAAAAAAAATAGCAATCCCTCCTTGGGAATAAAAAATTTATCCTTTTTATTAAAATTTGTGTAATTCAACTACATCATCAGATAGTTTTCGAGATTAGATGTCATAGAAGTCCCACCACAAGCTGACTAAGACATCTAGGTAATTGATTGGCTGACCACACTGGAAATCAAAAGGATGAAGTTTTTCCAGAGTTGGTCAAATCTAGGAACTCTGGTTTCATTTCTCTGGGGTTCTCTCACACTGCCTTTTTTTCCTGGGGAGGATTAATCCTCTTGCTGTTTACATTCATGGTTACAAAATGGCTGCATTAGCGCCAGGTCTCAGATATATACACATCATCCAGAGAGAGACTTCATTGGTGCCACAATTTTCTTCCAAATTCCTGACATTTACTTGCATAAGACAAGATTAGGTCACATGCCGACTCAAAACAAGTCCTTGGGACGCTTGGGCGGCTCAGTCAGTTAAGCGTCCGTCTTCAGCTCAGGTCATGATCTCACGGTTCGTGGGTTCAAGCCCTGCATCGGGCTCTGTGCTGACAGCCTGAAGCCTGCTTCCGATTCTGTGTCTCCCTCTCTTTGTCCCTCCCCTGCTCACATGCTGTCTGTCTGTCTCTCTCTCTCAAAAATAAATAAATGTAAAAAAAAATTAGAAAAAAAACCAAGTCTTTTTGCCAAACCCCGATTATTGACTGAGTCTCAGTTTCTGCACCATCCCAGGGGACCAGGGTGGACTTAGCCTCCCTGAAATCATGTGGTTCTCCAATAGAAATCTGGGGCTCTTGGAAGGGGGAAAGGAGTGGATCCTTGTCAGGACAACCAACAGCTGTCCATCCAGTAGAGTTCTGCACGGAAGCTCTCCTTCCAACTGCCTGCCAAAGACACTCCATGACCAAACAACTTTCATGACTGAGGTGAGCTTTGAGAGAGTGAAGGTCCTAGTTTTCAAGGGAGGCCATCCCCACTGGACGTGACCTTGAACCATTCCTGTTCCTGCCCAAACACATTTTCCTCCTGAGAAACACAAGAACCATTATACAACCATAGGGCTTCTGCGGTGAGTCTAGCACATCACATAACAGTGCAGAGGAGAAAATGTCCGAGCGAGGAATATCATACCATCTGTAGAGACATACTTCCCATGGGAGGAAATACCCTAGTGCGGTGTATAAATGGGGAGGACGTGGTGAAAGAGAAATCAGAGCAGGAAGGGGCAGGTGCAGTCCCCAACATTTCAGGAACTGACCTTAGCATAAGTCAGCAGCCTCATTTTATTGTGCTTCCTGTAGCCTTCTCATCTAGTCTGCACTGCTAGGTGTCTATGTGTCTCTTCTGGATTTACTATCCTCTTCTGTGCCTCAGATGCTTCTGTCACTTACCTGCTTTGCACATTCTACAAAGTTAATTAACCTCTCTGACCCACAATTTATTCACCTAGAAAGTAGAGATAATAATAATCTCCTCATTGCAGTGGAAGGTTTATGGGGTGATGCATAAGATCACCAGCCCAGCGCTTGCCACACAGTTGATAAGAAACTGCAAACACCTGTGCTTAATACTGTACCTACAAGCCATAAACTCAATCTTCATATCCACAACATAAAGTGGGAGGTGACCATGGTACAGAGAAGCTAAATGGTTGCCTAAGGCCATTAGGGCTCGTAAGAGTGTGAGATTCAAATTCAGGCAATATGGCATTCTCCTTCAGAATATGTGGTCTTCAATACAAAGTCCTACAACGACCAGAACCAGTCCCACTGTCCTCATCATACTTACTCATCTCAGCCAGCCCCCAAGAAGGCAGAAGATCCTCTTTGGAAAGCCAGGCCTCCTTGTCAGCCCCTTTCCCCCTGCTTCTGGGATCTACACAAACCTAGAGTGTCATTAGTCTGGTGGGATATTGAATCTGTGACATTTGAGAAATGACCTGGGGACCTTTTCCAGGCCATTCTCTACCCAGCATCCCTTCCTTCTTATCTGGCCCACTACTGAAACAGCCCATGAGGTCCCTTGCATATGGTCTCATTATTCAATAACAGTTGCTACTGTAATCAATTCAGAGGCCCAGGGTGTCCCAGTGAAGACTCCCCAGTCTTCTCCCCCCACTTAGACTTGGAGTTTGGCTCCTAACCAGTAAAGCAGAGCCACACGACCAGGCTGACTGGGTGTTACGTGGGCCCAGACAGCATTTCAAAGTTGCGTCACAGTCCTTCTTCATCCACAGTTCATTTCTCTTGGGCATCTTGGCTCTTAAGAGACAGTGTGTGTGGCAGTTGAGGGCGAAGGTATTTCTGGATGTTGATGTTTGTTCAGGAAGGATGGGCAGGATGCCGTCAGGAGGAGATTCCTGCAAATCAGCTGAGTATCTCAGGCTAAAAATTCTCTAGCAGGAAGGGTTGGAATGGAACATGGCCCTTCAGGTTCAAGCTATTGCAATGGCTTTCATTACAACAGAACACATTTTTCTCCCACTTGGTGATGCGTATATATTCCACACATCTTTTTGGGCAGCCCAGAATGGAATATTGATAGGAATATTCTGAAGAATAACAGAGAGACCCAGGTTAGACTTGGAATGTGAAGGAATGTGGCTGAGAAAGGAGTCCCTGCTTCCCTCCTGTCCTCTGAGGCAGAACCCAAGACTTGAACCCCCTCCACACAAGGGACGGTTTCCTTCCGGGACAACTGGGTGTCCCCAACACCTCCCCCCACCCCGCAACATTTATAGTGAAGGAGCTGCAACAGCTGTGCTCTCTTAGGGATTCAGTCACTGATTATCAGGGATGGATGGGAATTTGGAGGTCAACCATAAAACCCAATTGTTGCACAAGTGAAACATTTGAACTCAGAGAAGGGAAGTAACAAGCCCTAGACTATTGACTGAGTTAAGCCAGAACTGGTGAGACTAGAGAATGCTGACTCCGGATCTAGTGCCCTTTTTTTGCCAAAGCAATCATAAAATTCAATCTCCCCTCATCCTCCTTCTCTTGCCCTCATCTTACCGCCAGTGATATGTTGGATATACACTTCTTTGATCTGACACACAGAGTCAGGATATTTGGATTGACAGGAACCTAAATTCTTTCTGCAGTTCTTGCCAACAAATTCATCACAGGAGGTGCAAAATATAAATTTCCGTGTAGGATCTGGACATTATATGAGAACCATAGGGTGAGACCAAAGGGGGGAGAAAAGAAGATCGCTGCTGTAGGTATTGAGATTGAGGTCAGGACCTCAACTGAGGCCAGGACTTTGCAGATTTCCCTCTTCCAACCGCTGGGCATCTCCCTGTAGAACCCAGATTTATTAAGGAGTCTGGTTTTAAGAGTCATGGGGTTACCAGGAAGCTCTTTCCCTTCTTTCCAGGATCAGCTTGCAGTGTTCTGAAAGGGACACTGAAATGGACACTTCTTGCTGGTAGGGATGGGCTAGGTTATCTGAGAGAGAAGACCCAGTGTCCAGTGGGGGAAAGAAGGAGGAGCATCTCTCTTCTGAATTATTTATCAAGACCTGGCTCTTAGTTGAAACAAAAGGTGCTACAGGTCTCTAGCATGCTTATCTGTAGACCCCAGTGGTTCTGCATCATCCCTTTTCCTTACACCATTCCTGAAGTTAGAGTTTGGGGGAGCTCCTGGACAGCTGCAGTGGCAGGATCCCCAGGAAGAGTTTCCATGGTAGACAAGGGAGTTTGCAGCAACCAGAGGCTCAGGGCCCAGAGCCCACGAACGCTGTCAGGACTTTTTAGGACTTTGCTCCTGGAACTCATCACCCTGCCCCCTTTGCCTCCCTGCCATAGGACTCACCCTCCGTGGAAGACCAGCACAGAACCAGGAGGGCTCCTGGGAACAGGAGAAACCGGAGCCAGTCCATATATGTTAGCGAAAGGATGATGAGGCAGGCAATCAGGCTCCAGGAAGGGTTCGGTAATGGAGCACAAGACAGGATATGGGGTGGAGAAGAAGCTGTGATCTCCTCTCTAGTCTCCTATTCTGTGAGTTATGTCCTAGACTATGAAAGGTGCAGTTCATTTACCTATATTGGGAGGCCCTGCCTCTAAGAGAGTGGGTGTTGTGCTTCCTCCCCCCACTCCATTCAACCGCCAATGCAGGGCCTCAGCCAAGGAACTTGCACAAGGAAAAGGTGACCTTGCTTCTCCCAGAGAAGGCAAAGGATCTAAGTGAAGCAAAGGTGGGAGCCACCATCAGATTCCACATTTTCTCTGGGTGTTCAACTTTCTACGTGTGACGCTACCACTTGCCCCACTGAGCCCTGGCATCGGGCTTTGTCCTACAGGCTTACAAGTGCACGGCACACTCCTGTGTTGTGTTGGATTCCTTGAGTCAGCTAAATCATGTATCACTGCTATAGGACTCAATTACTTTCAGAGAGTTTCACAGTATATTCCACCTAATAAGACTAAAACCTGTTCAGAAGAAGCATTGGTCACCGTGGACCAGAAGAAGAGAGCAACAATTGATAGAGGAGGTATAATGTAAAGAATGGTAAGGTTGGGTTAAGCAGAATCAAGGTCATTGGCATTCTATAATGAGAGAAAAGTGCATGTGAAGTTCGAGAGATGGGAACAGATGTCACAGATCAGATGCTCTTGTCGTAATGTCTTTATTTGGTTTTGATATCAGAGTATTGCTGGCTCCATTAAATGGGTTAGGACAAATGAACTCCTCTTCAATTTTCTGGAAGACTTTTTCTAGAATTAGTAGTATACCTTCCTGAAATGTTTCACAGAGTTCACCAGTGAAGCCATCTGGGCTTTCCTTGTGAGGTTTTTAACTACAAAGGCAGTGTTTTTAGCAGATAGAAGTGAGGTTGCCTGGGGGGCTTGGTTAAGCATCTGACTCTGGGTTTCAACTCAGGTCATGATCTCGCGGTTTCATGAGTTCAAGCTCCGTGTTGGGCTCTGCGCTGGCAGTGCAGAGTCTGCTTGAGATTCTCTCTCTCTCTCTCTCTCTCTCTCTCTCTGTCCCTCCCTTACTCATGCTGTCTCTGTCTCTCTCAAAATAAATATATAGGCTTAAAAAATAGATAAAGAAATGTATTTCTTACTTTTTGAGCATCCTTGGGTAGTTGGAACCCTTCGAGACTTCCGATTGTCTAGCACAATAAGCACCATATGCGTTTGCCTATTACAGTTGGCTTTTGTGAGGACTTCAGATAATATATTTGCAGTGTTTACAACACAGAGCAAGTGCTCAGAAAACAACAGTCCTTGTTACTGCTATCGTCTAAGGAGAAAAAGAGCCATCTTTAATGAAGACAAAAAAATGCTCTAGGCTAATTTTATACCATAGAATAACAGGAATTCAAAAGATTCAAACACTAGCCGCCAGGAGGAATAAAACCATCAGTATTGAACCCCAGGGGCTTTTCATTTGCTCTTCTCTGAGCTAATACCATCTTTTAAGTAGCAAAAGCAATCATCTTTTCTAAGACTGCCTCTATACCTCATATGTGGATATAGAAATGTCAGATAAGTCCTTTTCCATAGCTCAGGGGGCCGGCAGGTGACTGGCTCTGCCCTCCTTCTGTGGCTCTAGCTGAGAGGTGGCTGTCTGGCACCCCTGGAGATGGGTGGAGATCTTCCCATAGCTCTGCCCTGGTTACGGAGGCCCTTTGATGTGAGCAGCTGGGTGAGTGACACTGCTTGGGTCCCATATGTCTTCTGGTTCTGCAGGACCGAGGTGATTCTTTGAGGAAAACTCGGAGACACTGACCCTGGACTGTTTTCTCCTTGAAGCATCCTTCTGCCCATTTTACAGGTTTGGAAATGGAGGCTGAGAAAGGTTAAGTGAGTCGCCAAAGTCAAAATGCTAGAGAGCAGAGCTGAGATTTCAGTTTGGGCCTGTCCCCAAAACCCAGGCAGGTTTTTTTTGTTTGTTTGTTTTTTGTTTTTTTACATTTCAGCATTATAAAATTATAATTGACAAAATTGGAAAGTATTTAAAATATACATCATGGTTGTTTGATATACATATAAACTTACGTTGCGAAAAGATTTTGCCATTTTCCATCTAGATAATTAACATATCTTTCATCTCATATATTTATCTTTTTGGGGGGAGAGGGAAGTGAGAACATTTAAGTCCTACTTACTTCCTGGGCAAATTTCAATTATACAATATGGTGTTGTCAACTATAGTCTCTGTGGTTTACATTTGATCTTCACACCATTAAAAAAAAATCTTTTATTTATTTTGAGAGACAGCACATGCACACACAAGCAGGGGAGGGGCAGGGAAGGAGGGAGGAAGAGAGAGAATCCCAAGCAGGCTCCAAGCTGTCAACACAGAGCCCGACATGGGGCTTGATCTCACAAACCATGAGATCATGACCTGAGCCAAAATCGAGAGATGGACGGGTAACTGACTGAGCCATCCAGGTGCCCCTGCAACTTTCATCTTATAGTTGGAAGTTTGTACGGTTTTGCCAATCTGTCCCTATTTCCTCCACCCCCTGCCCCTGGCAACCACTTTTCCACCCTCTGTTCTATAAATTGGACTTTTTGTTTGTTTGTTTGTTTTTTTCCAATTCCACATATAAGTGACACCATGAAGTATCTGTGTGGCTTATTTCACTCAGCATAATGCCTTCAAGGTCTACCCATGCAGCTTTTAATCACTACGCCAAATGATGTGTGTAAAGCGATGACCCAGTGACTTGGACACAAGAGGGACTCATTTAGCATTTTTCCTGTTTCTTTTTCATTTGAAGCATATATGTAACTCTTTGTTGTCTGAGCAGATGTTAATAAGTTGAATGTTAAAAATATTCTAGAGCACTGATTTCTTCAAGGAAAGCCTGAGAGGCCGATCAGTGTGCAAGAGACGAGGGAGGCAAGGCAGGGACACAGGATAAGCTTGCTTTCAGTTATTGAAAGGGGAGGAGGGATGCATGTAGCTTACTGGGTAAGAAGATCCTCTTGGGAGCCAGGCATTCTGCATTTTGAATCCCTGCTGAGTCTCCTAGGAGCTGTCTGATCTTGGGCAAATTAGTAACTTCTCTAAGCTTCCATTTCCTGAAAGGTAACATGGAGATGATAATAGCGTCCACTGCATAAGCTCGTTATGTTTATAGGAGTTAATATATGTAAAGCTACGAGGGCAGTTGCTGGCATACAGCTAGTATGCCTAACTGGTTTATGACAGACTGGGGGCCAGAGTAGAGGGAGGCTCCAGGATGGGAAGCATGGTGTGAGATTGACTGCGGGCGTCTGGCATGACAAGAAGGATCCGGCTGGATTGCACAATGAGATCACGTCCTGGGGACAGAACCACATTTGTAGGGTTTTAGCCTAGAGCTAAGTACTTCGGCGCGCCGAGCACCTTGCACATCTTAGGATTCCTTACCAGTCTGGGGATTAGCGATCATCCCCACCTGTACATGTTGAAGCTGAGACTCTTCATAAATGGAAGAGCTGGGATTTGAACCACAGTCGATATGATTCTACTGCATAGACTCTTAACAGTTGTGGATACAGCCTTGTGAGTAAGGCAGTATGCTGAAGAGGCTTTGCACCCTGAGAGTTGGGCTGCAGACGCTAGGGAGAAGAGCGTGCGGACTTCCAGAGAAAGCAGAGGGATCCAAGGACTCTGTTCTTTAAGGAAAAACATCTGCCTTCTTTGGTCCTTCCAGAAGGTGACCAGGACCAGTTTGCAAGGCAGTCTTCCATTTCCTTTGGTCCTGCAACAACTCTCTTTCTCCTGGGGGTTTCTTGAGTATTATTTCTTCTTTCGGCCTCCCGGCTGACCCCCACCCCCTCACCGCCAGCTTTTATTCCTCTCTCTCAGAACCTGAGAAGGATTCTTGTCATTGCCCAAAGCACTAGGAGTTCTGTTTCCCAGGAGGGAGCTGAATGTTCTGGCAGCAATGTGTAGGATGGAGGGGAAGGGGCTGGTTAGAGTGCAGTTCAGGAGACCAAACCCCTGGGTGCCAGGGGTCAGAACAAGGGTACGTGATCTCATTAGCTCCCAACCACGAACCTCTGAGGGAGGTGACAGGCTGGTTATTTCCGGGGTGAGGAAACAGAGCTCTGAGAAGGTGTGACCTGAGGGGAAGGGGAATCTCAGGGCCCTGTGCCATAATTTTGGGTGGTTTGGGCACACTTGGAGGTGGGGGTGGGGCTTCCAAACTTATTCCCCCCAGCCCTATGCCCAGCCCAAATTCCTCCCCATCTCATACTATTTATGGCAAACCCACCCACTGAGAGGATGAGAGGAAAACACGAGGCCATCTTCAGCTAGAGGAGAAGTGACTTAGCAGGAATCTTTTCAGAAAGCCAAGTCTGAGGGTTTTCCAATTGCTTTTGTAGTCAGGACTCAAGGAGTGTGTCCACATACAACACACTGCAGAGAATCTGAGGAAGACGAGGCACCAGGGCGCCTTGGAGAGGGGGTCTTTGCCCTTTCCTAGCTCCTCGGGGCTCCCGCTTGACCCCGGAAGTCAGTGCCATTTCCTTACACTGTTGCCATGGCTAAGAAAGGAATTTGAGAAGCTAATTCCTACTGAGGTGTTTTGTTTGTTTGTTTGTTTGTTTTTTAAGATTTTATTTTTTAAAGTAATTTCTACACCCCAAGTGGGGCTCGAACTCACAACCCTGAGATCAATAGTCGCACGTTCTACAGACGGAGCCGGCCAGGCGTCCTCAGAGGTGTTTTGGACACAGGACCCCTCAGGGGTATTCCCGTGTATTTAATACATAGTTATGGAAGATCTCAAACACTCCAGAAACTCCATGTTAGAAAACACACAGAGGGGCACCTGGGCGGCTCAGTCAGTTAAGCGTCCGACTTTAGCTCAGGTCATGATCTCACAGTTCGTGTGTTCCAGCCCCGCGTCGGGCCCTGTGCTGACAACTCAGAGCCTGAAGCCTGCTTTGGATTCTGTGTCTCCCTCTCTCTTTGCCCCTCCCCCACTCAGGCTCTGTATTTCAAAAATGGATAAACATTTTAAAAATTAAAAAAAAAAAAAGAAAACACACAAAGAAGTGACTGTTGGCAGTGAACCGGGCCCATTGGGCCCAACCACGAAATAATCGTGATACTAATAATGATAAAATTGCGACCAGGCACTGGATAGTCACTGTGTGTCAGGCACCGTGCTCGATTTTGTATGTATTATCTCATTTAAGTATCATGACAACATCATTATTATTCCCTTTTCTGATGAGAAACTGAGGCCCAGTGACGTTAAATCTCTTACAAATGTGTCATTTCTACTAAGTGGCAGAGCTGGGATTCATACACAATTCTGCTTAACTCTAAGCACTAACTTTTAATCGCTTTGAATGCGGTGATGGCCAGTTTAAGGAGAAGCAACTGGCAGAGGGGGAGGCGGCCTCTTTATGAGGAGGACTCTTTGGGGTACCCTCTGGGCAAGTGTGGAGAGCTAAGGGGTAGTGGAAATTGTAGCCTCAGAGCTTGGTGTTGGGGAAAAGTCCTCTGTTTTCACGACTTTGTCTTGTGTCTCTTTTCCTGGAATTTAATCATTTCATTTATCCTGGGTGTGGGGTTCAAGGTCTGTGCCACTACCCTCTGGCATCTTCTGCCCTTTCCCTTTCTGGGGTACTCTCTGTCGTCTTTTTCAGCTACTTTCCCTCAGGGCGGTCACTGTGCACTTCAGTAGCCGGTTGATAGAATGGCCTGTGGGCAGAGATACTTACACCCACCTTGACTGGCTTCTTTCTCAGCCCCAGGGCTCAGGTTGTCCTGAGTCTCTCTGTTGCACTGTGGGTCCCACTGTACCAGGACTGAGAGATTGGGATGTAGGGAATTATGTGTTCTTGAGCCACTGCTTCAAGGTTTCAGTTAATTTCCATTGCCCAGCCCTGGAAAATGGTGCTTCTCAAAATATGTTTAATGAACTATTAAACTAAACCCACGTCTTCCTAGCTCACGTGGGAGAGAGCTCACATCAACTCTCCCTCTGCTTGGGCATTAAGAGAAATATCTGCACATCGGGCAACAATCAGTTCACTTCTGCTTCGTGAGCTCCTACCCTTGGCCCAGTCCTGTCCTAGGCACTCTGGAAAAACCATGTGAACATAAGTCCCCAGAGGGGTTAACAATCTAGAGAAAATGGGGCTAGATGGAGGAAATATACCAAACGCTAAAAGTTTTCAGTGCACTGAAGGTATTTTTTTTTTTTTCAATGGCAGCTCCCTTGAATCTTAACCACCTTTTAAACAAATGAAAGAAGAGCTTTACAGAGGTAGGGGATTGGGGACCCAAACTCATGTGGGTGTGTGCGTGTGTGTGTGTTGTGGGGGAGGGTTGTGGGAGGCAGGGGAAGGAGAGGAGGAATATTCAGGAAATATAAGACACTCAGTGATATGAGAAAGACAGAGAGAAATAGAATAAGGGGTGGTGAGGCTGGGAGCGGCTTGTGTGGACGGTATGATGGTGTGAGATGGGATACGAAATCAATTTGTTTTTGGACTTGTTGAATTTGAGATGCCCATTCAAATGGCGAGAAAGAGAGGCCAGAGGAGGGTTCAGAGAGGAAAGCAAAGATTTGTAAGTCGTCCATATACAGAGGGTATTTAGAGCCATGACATGAGGTCACTGGAGGAGATAATTAATAGGGCAAGAAGACCAAGGACTGAGCAAGTCCCATCACGTCTATAGCCTGAGGTTTTTGGTACTGAAAAAAATAAATAAAAACCTGAAGCTCAAACCACTACGTGTGATTATTACTATCACTATCACCATTAGCAGGGGGCCGCTGTCGTTTTGTACAACTGTTGTGCACCTACTTGTAGGGAGACAATGCCAAATAAGCACAGTCTTGCTATCTGGCTTTCACCTGGAAGCTCGTGTTCTGACTGAGCTGCTCACTCAGGCCTCCCGGGTGAGCGCAGTTGGGTCTGTGCCTGCTGGCTGACTTCTGAGGAGCAGCCCAGAACGGAGGGCGTCAGAATAACGGGAGTGCCAAAAAGAGGGCCCCCCACCTAACACGCCATAAAGCCCAGCAGTGGCACCTGAGTGGCAGGAGGCGGGACAGAAGACATGCTTGTAAGCCACGGGCAAGCGGTGATGCCAAAAAATTACTTGATAGTTAAAAGAAGAAAAAGAAAGTATGATTCCAATTATGCCCGATTATACCTGCCATGCTAAACCTATTCCAATGATTTTGAAATTATGGGGACCCGGGGACCCCGGTGGACCTGAGCAGAAAGTCCTCCTCAGACTGCCTTCAGACCTGCATTCCAGACTTCTGTTTGGGGGAGGAACTTTCTGGGACCAGGAGGGGAGTGCGGAGGTTATTACGAGGGTCTCACTTCCTTGTTCTATGTGAGCATATATCCTTGGGAAATTCATAAGACCTCCTCTTCCTAACCTTGGATCTTCAACATTTGGGCGTATGTCTAAATCTCTGAAAGCTGGGTTTTTTCCTTCCTTGAGGAGACTGCTATCTTCGAAAACTCACTCTTACTCCTCCCCCGCCCACCTCTGAGTGGTGCCAAGACTTCCAGTGCTGTTTGATCCCTTTTCTCGTGTGATTAAGCTTTTCACCTCTCAACTGCTGCCCATCTGGACTTTAATGATCAGAAACCACCTCAGCTCAGGCAGAAGATGTTCTGTGCCTCTAACCCCAAGGGCTGGGTCCCAGGCTGTTCCTGGAACAGTGACCCCGGGCTTGTCAGGATGACGTGCCACTGAACTCCTGGGTCCACAACCCACCTCCCACCTTGTCTGGGGCTCCATGAACCACCTCCCCCCACCCCCAGCAATATCTCCCCTCTTTGAGCACAGGCATCCAATCTGACTCCCCCCAGCACTTCAGGCCCCGACCAGGGGATGCGTTTCTCTTGGGGCTCCTCTTCTTGACTTTACACAATCCTTCCTTCTGCAGTTATATCAGGTAACTCCTTCCTCTGTGTCTTCCGCCAGGTTGAAGTGCTTAACACAGCCTCTCCTTCATCTCCTCCATCCTTCTTCCTTCATCCCTCCAAGCAGCTTCAGCATCCCAGCCCTGGAATAGCAGCCTTCCTTTACTTGAAGGAGCAGAGGCAAAGCTTTCTTCTCTAATCCATTGTTATTAAGGTTCCATTTCAGTGGATTGAACGCAATGAATTGTTCCATATTGAGGAAAGAATGGGCTCCAGGTGAAGCCTGTTATGAAGGCCATAACACAACAGCAAAGAGGGAATGGAGAAGGGAATGATAGTAGTAACAGTCTGAACAGATGGGACTCTGTCACTAGTTTAACATGGGATGGGAGAGGAAGAAGAGTCAAAGTGAAGGCTATCTTCATATTATGGCTCTCAGCTGTGCTGTGGGAATCAGAGGAGGAGTCCTGGAAGAAGGAACATTTACACCAACACCTGAAGTTGTGTAGGCACTTTCCTAGGAAGGAAGAGAGGGGGAACGCATGTGCAGGAGAGATTGGGGCTTTTGCCAGAAAATGGGGAAGTTTCTCCATCGTGCAAGCCTAGGGAGCAAGTTGGGCGGGGCTGTCTGCAGAGGGGGCAACCAGAAGAGAGCACCGCCCCACTCTGGGGGCTTCCCAGGACCCCTCAGTCTTCCCCACAATGACCCAGGGGCTCAACTGTCTTTCTTTTCTCCCCAGACTGCCACTATCGACCGCATCTTTTAGAGCTTTTCTCCATTGATCCCTGGGCATGAAATAGGCCACTAAGCTTCCTACATATATTTTCAGTTTTGTAATTTTACTGCCAATCACTTCAAACACAGGAATATTGCAAGAGTTTTTAAAAATCTTACCATGTTCTTATAATCCCTGGTCTTTGAAAACCTGCTGCCTTCTTTCTACAGTTGGCCACTATGACATCATGATCAGGAGGCAGATGAAACTCTGTTTCAACTTGGATTCTCCACTTGGCTGGTTGTGTGACCCTGCGTGTGTCTATCTTTAACGTCTATCTTCAGCTGTTGCAACAGAAAAAAAGTAGTATCTATCAAGAAAAATCGTGAGGACTAAATTGGTACATATAAGGTATTTAATTGCTTTAAAATGTCAGACGTTTTGAGGAAGCCTGGAGGCGATACCAGTGGAAATGGCAGAGCAGGGAGCTCCAAAGGACAGTCCCTCCACAGAAATACTGATAGTAGCCAAAGTCAGAATCCACTTTGTCTAAGGTTTACAGCCACCAGGAGAATGATGAGTCAGAATAAGGCAGCTTAACCATGGGGGGAGAGTTTTACGACATTTTAAACTTCACCTTTGTCCCAGCAGCCTACATTCCTGTTGTGGGTACCTGGCTCCAGAGGAAGGAATGCAGACTTTGTTTTCAAAGAACTGTGTTTGTCTTGACATCTCTACCATTGTCTTTGTTTCACCTGCCTTGTAACTCTCTCATGGTGAACTGGCAGCTAAGTGGAAGGCTTTCCTTGAAAAACGTTGAAAGGTAAATGGACAAGCTCTTACTACTTGGGGCAAAAGATTTAAGTTAAGACAAACAGTAGACATGCCAAAAACCAGGGAGGAAAATCTGGGGAGAGAGTTACTTTGGGGAATGAGCTTCAAAACACTCTCACACATCACGGGGGGATCTAGAAGACCACACACAACTTCCAGAGCAGGAAAGACTTGAGAAGAACTTAAGTTTTCACTTCCATCTCACTTCAGGCTCAGTGAGAGCGGGAAGACACAGAATGGATTAGTGGTGCCAGTGGTTGAAAAGGTAGGGGATGCAACCCTTTGTCAGTCTAGAAGAACGCTTTGTTCTTACCCATTCTGGTAATAGACACATGATCTGAGCACTTCAGTACTCAAGGACTTTTTTGATTCTCCACGTTATTGTCACTGCTGTCTGATTTTAATCCCTCCACCTTGAGGATGGGATGCTAATCAAAGCTTCTACGGGATGGAAATTCGGACCCAAGTGACTTTATTCCTTTTCCTCAAAATTGAAAATCTTCCACGAGCTTTCATGATCAAAATGAGGAAGAAGATTTATCTTTCCCAGGGCTTGGAATTTCTTGTTAGTGAGGCTTCAACACTTGCAGGTAGCATCAATACAAACAGGGCATATACAAGCCATATACAAACCATATATGAGCCATATACAAGCCATATACAAGCCATATACAGACCATATACAAGTCATATACAAGCCATATACAAGCCATGTACAGACCATATACAAGCCATATACAAGCCATATACAGACCATATACAAGCCATATAGAGACCATATACAAGCCATATACAAGCCATATACAAGCCATATACAGACCATATACAAGCCATATACAAGCCATATACAGACCATATACAAGCCATATACAAGCCATATACAGACCATATACAAGCCATATACAAACCATATACAGACCATATACAAGCCATATACAAGCCATATACAGACCATATGCAAACAATGCAAGGAAAAATTATGAGACTCAAGCACAAAACACTTTTTGAGTCAATTTTATTAAGGTATAGATTGTGCACATCAAAATGAACCCCTTCAAGGTACAGATTTCAGTGAGTTTTGACATATGTGCACCATTGTATACACACCATCCTAATCAAGATATAGGACATTTCCATCACTACACAAAGCATCTCTATGCCCCTCTGCGATCAATACCACTCTCCCACCTCCTACCCATTTAACCACTGATCTGCTTTCTGTCACTAGAAATGTCACTAATTATTGACTGCTATACTATTTAAACACTCTGTGTCTAGTTTTTTTCACTCAGTATAACGCTTTTACCCTTGGGGCACCTGGATGGCTCAGTCGGTTGAATGACCGACTCTTGATTTCAGCTCAGGTCGTGATCTCACAGTTTGTGGGTTCAAGCCCCGTGTCGGGCTCTGCACTGACAGTGTGGGGCCTGCTTGGGATTCTCTCTCTCTCCCTCTCCATCTGCCCCTCCCCTCCCTCAAAATAAATAAACTTAAAAAAAAAATGTTTTTGTCCTAGAGGAAGGAAAAAACACAAGAACCTGAAAAAGAATATTCATAGCAGCTTTATTTGGACTAGTTCCAAACTGGGAAAAAAACAGATTTTCTTCCATGGGTGAATGGATAAACAAACTGTCTGCAATAGAAATGAATTTGATACACACAATATTTGGATGGCTCTCAAGGGTATTATGCCGAGTGACAAAAATTCAATCTCAAAGAATTACATACTATAAGGATTCCATTTATATAACACCCTCTGAATGATAAAATTATGATGATGGAGAATAGATCAGTGGCTATCAGGCTGTAGAGTTAGAGGGAGTGTCTG
Organism: Acinonyx jubatus; assembly: GCF_027475565.1. Lineage (NCBI taxonomy): Eukaryota > Metazoa > Chordata > Mammalia > Carnivora > Felidae > Acinonyx > Acinonyx jubatus. The sequence continues at coordinate 90,819,115 of NC_069390.1, read as the reverse complement.
ACTGTAAAAGAGTGGTATGAGAGAGTTTCTTTGTGGTGACAGAACAGTTATATATCCTGATCTTGGTGATTATTATACAAATCTATACATGCAATAAATTGTCATACTAGTACACACCCCAAAAAATGAGTACGTGTAAAAACTGATGAAATTTGAATAAGGTACATAGTTTAGTTAATAGCTTTGTATCAATATCTATTTCCTGTTTTGTAGAATGAACATGAGAATGTGCGTATGGTATTTCATTGGGTAAGATGGGTAGAAAATACACGGAGACTCTCTGCACTATGTCTGGTAACTTCTTGGGATTCTTAAATTGTATCAAAATAAAAACTTTTTTTTAGATTTTGTTGACTCCATAGGTCTAGAGGATATTAATTTACATTAATGAATTTTCCATCCAATAATCATGATCTGTTTCTCCATTTATTTTTGGACCGTAGTTGGCTTTTCTTAATTATGCTACTTTCTCTTCAGAGAACTTACACAACTTGGTTTAGATTTATTGCTAGATACTTAATATATTCCACACTGTTTAAAAGTTCACTTTCTAACTTTTTTTTTTTAGACAGTTCATTCTTTATTCCTTTTTACCTGGCTTCCCCAACTCTCCTTTATTTCTCTCACTGTGGACACGAAAGACCTCTATGTGCTCTATCATTCTGGCACATTTCAGGCTTCATTTTAACTTAGTCTTAGCAGATATCTTAGAATTGGACACTGAATTTGTTCATCATCCTGTGTCTGGTGATGCTTTTTCATGAACTTCTTGAGTACCAAGGATACTGCTGGCCCAAAGATAACATGTCTGTTTTTCTGGGTTCAATAAGAACACCTGGACCCACTTCTGAACATTCAAGAATACTGACCATGGAGGAGGATTATGGGGGTGGGATTGCTGGAGGATGGGTTGAAGCACCTAAGGAGGTCTAAAGTTCGAGGACTCTGTGGGCCTGTGGAAACAGACGGCAGCATCAGAAATCTCTTATTCTTCTCCTTCTTCTTCTTACCCCCCCCTCCTTCTTCTATTTCTTCTTTTTTTTTAAAATATAATTTATTGTCAAATTGGTTTCCATACAACACCCAGTGCTCATCCCAACAAGTGCCCTCCTCAATGCCCATCATCTACTTTCCCCTCTCCCCTACCCCCCCATCAATCTTCAGTTTGTTCTCAGTATTTAAGTGTCTCTTATGGTTTGCCTCCCTCCCTCTCTGTAACTTTTTTTCCCCCTTCCCCTCCTGCATGGTCTTCTGTTAAGTTTCTCAAGATCCGCATGAGTGCAAACATATGGTATCTGTCTTTCTCTGCCTGACTTGCTTCACTTAGCATAATACCCTCCAGTTCCACCCACGTTGCTGCAAATGGCCAGATTTCATTCTTTCTCATTGCCAAGTAGTATTCCATTGTATATATAAACCACATCGTCTTTATCCATTAGTCAGTTGATGGACATTTAGGCTCTTTCCATAATTTCGCTATTGTTGAAAGCGCTGCTATAAACATTGGGGTACATATGCTCCTATGAATCAGCACTCCAGTATCCTTTGGATAAATTCCTAGTAGTGCTATACTGGGTCATAGGGTAGTTCTATTTTTAATTTTTTGAGGAACCTCCACACTGTTTTCTAGAGCAGCTACACCAGTTTGCATTCCCACCAACAGTGCAAAAGGGTTTCCGTTTCTCCACATCCTTGTCAGCATCTGTTGTTTCCTGAGTTGTTCATTTTAGCCACTCTGACTGGTGTGAGGTGATATCTCAATGTGGTTTTGATTTGTATTTCCCTGATGATGAGTGATGTTGATCATCTTTTCATGTGTCTGTTGGCCATATGGATGTCTTCTTTGGAAAAGTGTCTATTCGTGTACTCTGCCCATTTCTTCACTGGATTATTTGTTTTTCTGGTGTTGAGTTTGGTAAGTTATTTATAGATTTTGGATACTAACCCTTTATCCAATATGTCATTTGCAGATTATCTTCTCCCATTCCATCAGTTGCCTTTTAGTTTTGTTGATTGTTTCCTTTGCAGTGCAGAAGCTTTTTATCTTGATGAGGTCCCAATAGCTCATTTTTGCTTTTATTTCCCTTGCCTTCAGAGATGTATTGAGTAAGAACTTGCTGTGGCTGAGGTCAAAGAGGTTGTTTCTTTCTTCCCCCCTAGGGTTTTGATGGTTTCATGTCTCACATTCAGGTCTTTCATCCATTTTGAGTTTATTTTTGGGTATGGTGTAAGAAAGTTGTTCAGGTTCATTCTTCTGCATGTTGCTGTCCAGTTCTCTCAGCACCATTTGCTAAAGAGACTGACTTTTTTCCAGTGGATATTCTTTCCTGCTTTGTCAAAGATTAGTTAGCCATACATTTGTGGGTCCAAATGTATGGACCCAGGGTTCTCTATTCTATTCCATTGGTCTATGTGTCTGTTTTTGTGCCAATACCATACTGTCTTGATGATTACAGCTTTGTAATATAGGCTAAAGTCCAGGATTGTGATGCCTCCTGCTTTGGTTTTCTTTTTCAACATGACTTTGGCTATTGGGGTCTTTTGTGCTTCCATACAAATTTTAGGATTGTTTGTTCTAGCTCTGAGAAGGATGCTGGTACAATGCTGCATTTTAAGTTATATCTCAGGAATTTTTTAGGCTCCTTGAATCTCTGAGCTGATGTTTTCCATTGTTAATGAAAAGTTATCAGCCCTAAAGTTCACATAATGGAATACAACATAGAAAAAAATGTAAAGCTTTATACAAAAATATGAATAATTCTTAGGGTGCATACCGTTTGATTCCATTTATGTCAATATTCAAAAACAACAAAAAATATAGTGTGGTAGAACTATAAAACAAAACAATGGTTAAATTCCATTTAAAGAGAAAGGGTAATGTTTCCTACTAGATAAGGAAAAAGGAGAATGTAGTTAGGAAAAAACACTTTGTGTGGGGAATTTTCTGTGGTTTTGGTAATACTCAATTTCATGACCTGGTTCATTGTCACATGGTTTACTTTCCAATGATTTGAATATGCACTTATGTTTTCTCCCCTTCTCGGTATTTTTATTATTGTTCATCAATATAAAAACTCTGCACCCATGTATAGACACTCACACAGAGGAAATAACAGGGGGGAAATCTGCTTTGGTCAATTGGTCAGGGACAGTCTCTGAACACAGAGAAATTGTTGTTGTTTTAAAATTTTTTTTTAAATGTTTTTATTTATTTTTGAGACAGAAAGAGACAGAGCATGAGCAGGGGAGGGGCAGAGAGAGAGGGAGACGCAGAGTCTGAAGCAGGCTCCAGGCTCTAAGCTGTCAGCACAGAGCCTGTTGTGGGGCTCAAACTCACGGACTGTGAGATCATGACCTGAGCTGAAGTCGGACGCCCAACTAACTGAGCCACCCAGGTGCCCCGAGAAATTGTTTGATAATCTGAAGGGATTTATTTAAATAGCATGTTGTAAATTCAGCCGTACAGAGGACTATGTGCCACCATGGAAGTGCCTGCAGTTTACAAAGAGGTCTCTGAGCGCGGTCTTTGTGTTCTGGTGAATTTACCATGGAAATGGAAAAGGATTCCCTAATTTCTCCTTCACTGACGTCACCCTTTGAAGGAGTTCTCCTGGTGAGAGCTAGGTTTGTTGATACACCATATTGAAAGCGTAGGAGATTTTATTTGAGCTGTATGCCATAACAGGGACAATGGGTAGATTATTGGTTACTTCTGCACCCTTGAATCCTAGACTTACTTCCCTAGTCATGTCAATGTCCATGCTCTCTTCTCCAGCCCTTAGCGTCGTAAGAGGGAACTATCTTGGGAGCTGTGGACACACTGAGCAATTCTGAGATTCCCAGGGGATCCTTGGGGATAGCAAGTCTCATGATAGAAAAAACAGTACACACAGGAAGGCTCCCCAGAGACTTTCTTTTTATGTTCTTTCTTGGACCTGCTCATATTGTCAGAAATTTTCCTGTTTTCACATCTCTAGATAGGGGAGAACCTCTCTGATTTCATCTAGTCTCAGTCACCCAAGGCTATACTGGTCACTGGCCTGAGGAAAAAGAGACAGACTGTTCTGGTCTGGCCATTTTTTCAAACCCCAATTTAGAAGAAACTGTTCTTTCCCTGCTATATCACCAGTACAAGTTTTGTGGGGACTGGGGAAGCCCCAGGACCTTAAGGCTTAAGCTCCTGGGGCTTCAATGGAAAAGTACCTGGAGTTCTTCATTTTGTTGACCCTCTTCCTATGTTCTATTTGCCTAAGTGAAGGTCTCATTCCTCAAATCCCGGTGGTGTTCACTTCCGGCCCCATTAACCTATTCAAAAATGTTGTTATGTGAAAATATCACAATTATGAATGATTTTCTGCATATTTTGCTGTATTCCCTGTGTAGTAGTAGAGAAACAGTAGTCTGTGACTTTTTAAAATAATGATAACTGATTGGAAAGTGAATTTCCATTCAAAAAACATCTTTTTTTTTCTGTTTTGCTGTTTTACATGACAACATTGGAGATGCGAACCAAAAATGCTAGCACGTGTTTGAAACATCGCCTAATCATACACGTAGAGACATAATTGGGTACCTACCTGGTCACTAAGAGTTGAGTATTTGGGCTAATGTTCTGGACTAGTTGTCCTAATTGGAGTACTAATTGTACTCCCAGAATTTTGTGGTGGTGAGAAAAACATCATGAGCAAAGGGGTTGTGACAGATTTAAGTAAACTTCAAAGCAATAGGCCAAAGGGATCCACTCCTGAATACTTTTAAGTCATAGATCTGAAATATATGACATAAAATGAATTCCGTGGGGCCCTCGAGGAGAGTTAGGGGCACTGAGGAAAGGAAAGAAGGGGTCTGGGAAGAAAATCAGGTATTGTGAGAAAACTAAGTCTGAAAGTATGAATTTGAGGGGACTTGAGGAGAAAAGTATGTCAGTTAGGTAAGGTTCATATATAAGCTAGGAATCCAACTTAGTAATCCAGGATCACTAAGGCTGGGAAAGGAAAATTATGCTTTAGGAAAAAGTGGTATAATCATCGCACAGGAGTGTAATCATGGGAAGAGACAGCTTCTGATGAGACAGAGGAGGAGAACATTTCCTCCCTTCTTGTGGGCTGCCATTAGCCCAAGAATGAAATATGGAATTCTTAGGCGGTAAAGAAGGTTGGAGAAAGGATTGTAAAGATGGAAGAGAAGACAGTAAATTCCAGGGCAATGATAGGAGGGAAAGGGAAGCATCTGTTTGTAAATATGCATAACACAAAAGTCAGTGATGTTGTTTGTATGTGTGAGTACGTGTGTATAAAAGCTGCACCAGGGTCCTATGTATCCTGGGTAAGCAGTTAACTGGTCATAATTCTCTTCCTCCTTCCTCCCTTTATGGAGATGCCAGTTTTCTCTTTTGGTATGTAATAATAGCCTCCAATATATCGTGGAGAAAATCTCCACACATCACTCTCATTGTCCCCCGTCTCTTCAGCCAATATCTGGTTAGACCAAGACGCCACCCTGCCCTAAATTGTGTCCCATTGCAATTTGCTTCCTTCTAGTTGCTGCTCCTCTCTCTCTCTGTTGCTCTGCCCTAAACACAGGCACAGACATTTCCCTCAATTCCTTGTAATGACACCAGAGACGAGGCTGCAACTTCCATTAGTACCTGTTAAAAGTATAGGAATAACGGAAAGAAACTACCAGAAGGCTTAGAATGAGATACTAGGTATGGCTGTTCTTAGACTCCACCAGCTCAACCCCCTCCACGGGAATTGTACCTTCAGCCACCTCTCTGATTGAATATCTAGTCCTTCTCAGAGTTGAGGTAACTACCCCCAATACCTGGCCTGACCTCAAGTGGGAAGGACCAGCTTACCTCACTCCAGAAGTAATCTCAGTCCTCTCTCTCCTAACGACATCTGTGTCACCCTCTGGGTAACTCCGAGAATGGCAAACAGCTTCCTCCTTGGCTCTCATCTCCATGGTTTGCTTTGTTCCAGGATGACAAACAGTGTGAAACTGGCCCCTCATGAGAATCCTGTCAGTGCCTCTGTGTCTATTCTTCCACCTCTCTTCCCCACTCTCTCCAGGTATGCCTTTTTACTGGTCTGTGCTCAGCATCCTTTTGGCCTTTCTGCATTACAATGATCTGTGCTCATATATTCTCTCATCTGTAATGAGCACCTTGAATCCTACCCACCCAACTCCGATTTATCCTTGTTTTCTCCCACAGTGTGGTATCCTGAAAAAAACCATAGAACATGGCATCATCCTGAGTAGTTGGACTGAAACAAATTAGGTCAGCTGGGCCTTTTTCTGCCCAGTTCTCCAAAAAGAGAAACCAGAGAGTCACTGGCTTCCCTAGGAGAAGGGTATGCCTTTCAAGGACTTCCACAGTGTCCCCACCCCTAACCCAACCTGGCTGAGGTATAAATAGACACCTGGCAGCTTCTTGCCCTAACCTGCTCTTTTCTTTCCAAAATGGACAAGCCCCTGTTGCTGGGACTCCCCATCCTGCTCTGCTGCATTAGCGGTGAGTCCCTAGGGTTGACAGTTGGTGAGGTGTGTCCAGGATACGGGAATGGGTCAGGGTTCCTGTGACAAAGGTCCTCTTCTGGAGGCCATATGATCATTCTTTTTTAAAAATTTTTAATGTTTATTTTATTTCTGAGAAACAGAGAGACAGAACATGGGTGGGGGAAGGGCATAGAGAGAGGGAGACACAGAATCCAAAGCAAGCTCCAGGCTCTGAGCTGTCAGCACAGAGCTTGACACGGGGCTCGAACTCATGAACCATGAAATCATGAGCTGAGCCGAAGTCGGACGCTCAACCAACTGAGCCACCCAGGCGCCCCTCATATTACCATTCTAATACCACGCCTTCCACTCACAATGCATCACATCCCTGGGACCCTTCCCCTTATAGGAGGAAATAAGTGGATTGAGAAGATTTTCATAGAAGTTGTGAGACGGGGTTTGTAACATGAGGTCTGCAGAACATGTATCTTTTTCCCCAACAGTATTGTCTGGGTCACTGGCAGACAGTGAACACGCATGTGAATACAAATGGATCATGGTGTGGGAGGGGGAAGAAGGAGGCAGGGGAGGAGATGAGCCAGGCAGTGTGGGCATCGGGTGTTGAGAGGAACCCAGAGATAGCCCTTGAATTTCAACACTCAGCAACCTCTTACAGCAGGATGGGCTGGGATGGGAGCTGATTTGAAGTTTGACAAAATAATAGCAGCAGTTGACAAGGCTGGGGTAAGTGTAATAAAAGGAAAGCAAAAGGGAAAGGAGAGAGCGGAATATTGACTGTACAGGCACTGGCTGGCCAAACCGAAGTGTAGCAACCTCGTGAATTTCAGATGATTTTCCGCATTGTCAGCTTCCAGGAACACGGAGATAAGAAAGCCACCGTAGGTCAGTTAAAAAGAAGGGAATGAGGGGGAGAAGATACACTTATCTTTCTCTTCTGGTCTGTGCTACACCCTAGAGTGATGAATAGGGTATCTGGGAGGCCCCACCGGAGTAAAGGGAATTGAAAGGAGGGAACAGGTGCAAAGATACCAGGAGGCAGTTGCCGGGGCTTTGGAGCGACAGAAAGAGCCTACAGTGGCCCCAGGTGAAAAGCACAGGATGGACCCCATGTGTTACAAGCATCACAGGTGCCCTGGGCAAGGCTAAATCTCAAACAAAATTGCAGACTGATTTTGTTTCTCTTTGCCAATACAGTTCACGAACTATTTACTGATGAAGACTATTATCCTGGTGAGTCTGAAGAGTCTGAAGATTATCTGTCTTGATTTAGTTCTTTTCCTTACCCCTCCACCTTTCTTTCCCCTCCCGTTTTTCCATTCTAAATTTCTGAGACCATAAACTGCAGTCCTTCTCCTGGCTTAGCCTCTCTTAATAGAGGCAGATGCCCACACTCAGTGGGCCCCTGGTAAAGACTTCTGGGCTCCAAGCAGACTTCAGACCTGAAAGGGGGAGATGGGTTTTCTCATGGCAGTGTGAGATCACTCCTCACTTCTATTTCTTGACTCATTAGCCCAAATGACAGGAATCGTTCAGTGTAGGATGTGCCACTTGCAGTTTCCAGGAGAGAAGTGTTCCAGAGGCAGAGGAATATGCATTGTAACAAGTGAAGAGTCTTGCACAACTGGCAGGATTTCCAAGAGTAAGTTGTGGGATGGGGTGGGGGAAGCCGACTGGGACATACGAGCTCTAGGAAAAAGCAGGGACCGTATTTCGCCACAGGCAGCCCCAGCCCTGGGATGACTGCTCTCTCTACCCTGAACATAGGCCCTAATGAAAAATAGATGGAGGTGGTCACCAAGGGGTGGGGATCTATAGCTATGGAACCAGTATTCTGAGCAGCTTGCAGAAAGCGGGAAGACTGCACGGAGTGGAGAGGGGAGGCGCAATATGGCCAGTGACACTAGGTGGTTGTTGGAGGGTGGAAGGCAGTTCCTTGTCTGTCGCTACCTGGACTTCCATGGGGACGGGTCAGTGTCAGCATTAGATACTGTCTAAATGGCCTCTATTTTCCTACCCTTCGTGCTCAGTGAGCCCTTGGCATTTATCACTCTTACTAAACCAGTTGTTGAGATTCTCCACTGAGATACCCAGCTTTGGAAATCCCTCAATTTCTTCTGTCATTACCTCCCCACCCCCAGGAATTTTTTCAAACTTCTCTGCCATTGCTTTTCTTCTGGAAAGCCCTCAACTTGTAGCAGCTTACAGTTCTTCACACTTGAATAACAGAGACTTGAACTACACACAAGTTGTTCTTATGTCCTGGTATGGAAAGAGGTTTCTTTGCAGAAGCCTCGCTGCTAATACGTTTCTTCTTCCTTTTGCAGAAGACGGTACTCCATGGTTAATGTTCATGGGCTGCCTGAAGAGCTGTGCTAATGTGGGCAAAATAAAATGGAGTGTCTACTTGGTGGAGTTCAGGTGCTGCCGGGGCTATGACTTCTGCAATGAATACCTATAGAGATTGCCTGTCCTTCAGTAGCTCCAATCTCTGGATGATATTGTTGCCTCCGCCTCCTTGCAATGATTTCTTAAAAAGCCACATTTCAGGTTGCAAACACATGGTTCTGCCTTCTGCGTGTGTAAGAAAAAGTCCTCTCCTTTTCTAGATTTTCTCTCTTGGTCCCTGGTGGCAGGTGGGATTTGGGGAAGGGGGGAGGACAAACACCTTGGGAGTAAGATCAATGTCTCCCACAGGTTATTGCAAAACCCAGTGCTTCTACTGTGTAGCCTAAGGTGCTTCCAGAAAGGGAAGACGAGAATCGGGGGCAATTCTTTTCCCGACCTTCCCCCTTCTTTCTGAGGCAGGATATTTTCCTTCCTTTCTTCTTCTTAAATGTTTATATCTCTTGGTATTATCCTTCCTATCTCACTCCCACGAAAGCTTATAACCCTGGCCTCACAGGGAGGGAAGTAGCAAAATGAAGAGCTGGCCTGAGTCTTCTTGAATTTTGTTCACGAATGCTATTCCTAGGGTGAGGAGAAGGGTGGAGCGTAGAAAAGAATTTGCATCAGAATCCTGAAGAAAGAATAATTTTCTGCCTTCCAGAATGAGACTCTCTTCAGGGTTACGGGTTGGAGAAGTGGAGAAGTCAGCTATGGGATCTAAAGACAGTAACTTATACCCTGCTTCCCTGGCAAACTCACCAGAAAGCACCCTTAGATATGGAAGAGCTGTGGGATACTTTCAAGGAGATGAATCCAGAAGGAGTAGCCACACAAATGTTACCATGTGTCTAGCATTGCATGAAAGAAGCTGAAATTTGTGGGATCTGAGTAAGCCATGTGAGTCTGGCCCCTGGACATCTCAACAGCAATCTCTGTACAGAGCTGTCCCCATGAGCAGATGCCTCTCCCCTTCCCCCACTGCACACACACTCAGGCTTTCCGCTCTGTCTAGTTCTAGTACCCTGGAAAAATAGGAGTGGGCATGAGCATGCGCACAGGATTGAGACTAATTTCTAACAACCTGGTAGGCTGAGGCCTATTTATGTGATTATGTAAATATAAATTCACTTTTCCTGTTTTGTTCAACTGATTATCATTTGTTAATGAATCTAGAACTAGGGTGTGTGTTCAGGGTCTGTCTTCTGTCATTGTTCCCTCTACTTCCTATGCTTTTTCCCTCCACAATGTCAAGAACAGAGATGTAGTCCAATTGGACAAGAAAATTAGGAAGTGTTGTACATGCGACAATATAGGAGTCAGAATCTCATGAAAATCAAAGATGGGAAACACAATAGGGCAAGGCTCAGAAAGATTGGACTAGAAAGCTAGTCTGGGTAGGATGAAGGTCTGGGGGCTTTGCCAGAATGATTTAGGAAGCTTCACTTCAAACTTAGCTATAAATGTGTGCTGGTCAGCCTCCAGCTGTCAGTATCACTCAGTATCTATCTGCTACTCTTCCCGCCACTGGCTAACTTCTTCACACTACATTGTTTCTCTCCTCTAATTTGAAGTTTCCAATTTTGACTTGCTTGGGACTATTCTGGGCGCTAATTACACATCACAGTAATTCCCCTGGTAAAGCACTTCATCGTTGGAGCCTACTGCCAGCACCTCCGTTCTCTCCATATAGACTAATCCTGAATGGAAGAATCTAGCATATTTTCTGCTTCTCATGATACTAAAGCATAACACTCCTGCTAACATGATACAATTTGGAGGAAATCCAAGCATACATATATTGCAAACTTTTCAAAATTAATTTGTGTGTTAAAATATTTTATTATGTTTATGCAAATACAATGTGGTAGAAAGCAGTAAGCAATTATAAGCCTGGATCAGGAGGGATACTACTAAAACTGGGATAATATTATATATGTACACATAACTGTACAGCCAAATATGAAATGTAATAGTGTCTGTAGATTCCAACATAGGAATGCAAGCATAGTAAAAGAAAAGTTCAACCAAAGTGAGTGAATAATACTTTAGGGAGTCATTTTTGTCATTTCACAGCTTATTATTTTTGTTAGGACACCACAGTGAAGTCTGAAACTCTTATCTTCCCTTGACATAATTTGTTGCAGGGATGTGTCAATAGATGAAAAGCACTCAGCTTTTTACCAATGAATTCATTGAATGCAAGGAGATATTTAAATATTTTTCAGAACTGGGTGGGAAGGGACTCCTCACATGCCAGGAAACAGAGTAGCTGGCCAATACCAGGCCAAGTGTTTACCCTGATGTCCTTGGCTTTGGCCATGAAAGCAAGAGAAGGTCATTAGAAACATGGTAACTTTGGTCTGTGTGGTCAGGAGGAGCCGTGGTTGGTACAGTTTCCCCCAAATGGTGGCAGAGGCACAAAGACTGTTTGTCTAGTTCATGGCAGAGTTTTCTATCTTCACATTTACTTTCTCAAGCCCCTACTTAACACAAGCCTTTCCTGCCCTCCAACAAACCCAAAGATTTCTCCTAAAATCTCTTGCAATTTCGTGTCCCTATTTCTCTCCAGCCTGCTTTCTCTTGATCTTTGCTCAGAAGCTCTACCAGAAAAATACTTTGCTCCCTTTGCCAAAGATTTGACCCCAGGCTTAGCATCAGAACTTAAGGATAGTTACAGATTGCCAGACGCCATCAGGAGGTAAAGACAGGAATCCAACCAGAAGGCAGACATGGGTGTTCTTATTTTCCTCTTAATGGAGAAACACTGACACAGGACATACAGAGCTTCCATGGGTAGATCTGCTGGAAAAGAGTAGAGAGTAGGGTCTGGGTTTGAGATAATGTGAGATGATGTTGCCATTGTGTAGGGGAAGGGCAAAAATTACTGGGAGGATAGTTTAAGGTTATGGTAGGACATCATCATGGATAGTGTGTTCTTTATCTTCTCCAAAAAGCTCTGACTTTTCCAAAATATCATGTCCAGTATTACACATATGTTTATCAGTGCAGCAAAATGTTTCTCTCAGTAAGTCATGGTATACTTGGAACATTCCCTCTTCACAAGGATTACAAGACAGTTTTGTATATCGGTACAGATATCTCCCTAAAGAGAGAAGAAAAGTAAAGGTAATCGCCTTACTTAATCACACCGTCTCCCTGGCAATGATGGCTGTCAAGAATCTCATTGGTTTTCTGTAGCCAGGGATGAGCCCTCAAACTGTGCCTGCATCTCATCTCGGTCTCTCTAGACAGGACCGGGCAAAAGACATCTGCCTCCCACACAGGCTCCACCCGAGGTCGGAGAATGGAGAATTCCATTTTCCCAGCCTCTCCATGGGCCCTGTTCCCTCCACACCTTGACCTCAAGGAAGGTGGGCACCACTGGTAAAGTCTTGTGTCTCTCTCTACCTCTCACTTACCTGTAATTGGATCATTGTAGTAATAGTGATCTGTGGTGCAACTCTTATTGGATTTGAGGGATAAGTTAAACTTCCAGCAACGTTTCTTGGGACCACGGCATTTGAATCCATCATAGAAATCACAATCATGGCAAAATCGAAGCCCTGAAGAAAAAGGGGAAAGATTTAAAGCAGAGCTCTAGGGAAGGCAATTCTTCAGAAACCTGCCCCATTGTCAACATTTACACTGGCAAGGGGCAGTCCTCACAGGAAGGAAGTTGACACCCTCCCCAACTTCTGCCAGGGGTCCTTACTCCCTTATAGCGACAGCTATAACCCTATATATTCAAACCCCCTCCCGCCTTCACCCAAGGCTGGGGGCAGAAAAAAGATTCCAGGGCAGTGAGTGAAAAGACTGGAAAAGAGTCAGAGAGATACAATGTGTGAAAAAATCAGGAATGTCCTCTCTCCCTGTGGCATCATATATCCAAAAACTGCAAACCAACTACACCATACATTTTGATTTGGGGCCATGGATATCTGTGAAAAGAAGAATAAAATTCTCCTTGAGCCATTTTACAGTATCCCCAAAAGCCAACTTTAGAAACCACCTCCATTTCCTCCCCATATAGCCTCTCACCACCCATCACTGCCTCCCTCACAGGTTTTACCTTCATCCATGAAGACCACTGTGAAAATGCCCAGCAGAAGCAACAGCAACAGCCTGAGACCCATTTCTGAGACATTCCCAGTGGGAGGTTCAGTTTTATTTATTCCCGTCACCTGCCGTCAGGCATCGCACTAGATCCCAGAATCATAAATTTCAGATCGAGCCACCTGAATCCTCTCTACCACGTTCCCAGGAGACGGTACATCCTGTCTGCATTTGCATTTGTCCAGATACTTGGAACTCAGCCCACCCAGACAGCTCATTCCATTTTATTAGATCTAGCATAAGGAACTAATTAACGTTCGTGTAGAATCTCTCTCCCTAGTACCTCTTCGCTTCGCTTGTCGTTCTATTTGTTGGCCTACAGGGAGCATGTCTAAGCCCACGTTCCAGGACAGCCTTTCACATGTAGCAAATCTGTGGGACCCTGAGCCTTGCGAGGGAGTGGCTCAGTCCCTTTCAGGTACCAGAACCATCCAGACACTGGCCTCAGCATGACCTCCGGCGGTACTCCATCCCTCCCAAAGTGAGTCGTCACTGCCACCAGGATACTCCAGATGTGGTCTGACCGCCCAGCATTAACACCACTCTGAGAGATGGATGGGGCAGCACAAGAAAGGGGGATGCAGAGGTGAAGATGATAGTTTCCTTTCAGCTTTATTCACTAATTTGTTCAAGGGAGACAAAGACCGGAAATGATTCCAGTGGGGAGACGTACACTGGGGATTATGGGGAGAGAGGAAGACATATTTGGATTAGTCACTAGAAAGGGGACAGAGGGGGGAAGGGAGCAGGAAGGGCTGGAAATGAGCTTTCCCATCAATCCCCTGCCTTTGCCTCACTTCCTCCAGATGGTGCCACACACTTGTGCCTCCCTCCTTCGTCTACTAAGTGTCACTTTATCACCGAGGCTTTCCAATATACACACATGTAAGTAGGAAATATTTGTACATACGTGCAAAACTCCCTTACCACGCTTGCCACGTCCCTTTCCCGTTTTCTCCGGCATGCTCAGCCGCTTTGTCATTCTAAGACTTTCCTTATTTATGTTTTCTTGTCTCTTTCCCTTCTCAAGAACGAAAGCGCCCTGAATGCAAGATTTCCCTGTGTTGTGTTTGCTGCTTTCTCCTCAGCACTGGGATGCCTTGCAATTATCAGATAGGCAAGACTATCTGATGAAAAAGTGAATGCATCGTTGGTGTGGTTAACCCGAGACACGAGGGAACGGTGAAAAGCCCCTAGTACCAAGTTGCGGGATGACCTGTGGTTGGTGGTCACCACAGAGAAGACAGGCGATGGCAACGGCAGATTCCCCTGTCTTGGGGACAGAGTGAGTGTGGGGCCCACTTATCTGAGTGGACTTATTCCCAGAGCCAGACACATGCTATTCCCAAGTACGATCCCTCACATAATCTTTGCCAGGAGGGTACTCCCTGTACATCTGGGATGGAGGCCCAAGGGTGCTACCTACCTGCTACGTGACCTTAAACAACTTACTCATTTCTCTGGGATCTGGGACCTCACAGGTGAAATCAAGGGCTGTCAGAGGTATGTCAGCTGTAGTTATTAGGACTTAATAAATTCACATATGATAATGGTCAGTAAGACCCTACTTGGTGGCAAACATTCTTGATTTCTTTGACTTCTCTGAACAACCACATAGCTTAGAAATAATTGACCTCATCTTCAAGTGTGCTTGAAGCCCAAGTACACTTAGAGATGAAGTATTATTCCCCAGGGAACAAGGTTGGACCCGGTGAGCCATATCCTTCCACTACATCATGCTGTTTCTTTCCTTTACAATCCGAGAAGGGTTGTACACGATACGTGTGAGATTCTGGTTCCTTATTGTGAAAATTGTGACTTTATCAGTGTACCTGTCTTCCCTGTTGAATGTGAGGCCCAGAAATGGTGGGAGATTCAGGAGCCGGTGCCCTGGTAAATCCCTTTAAACGGGCTAACACCTGAGTTGCCTTCCAGACTCAGCCAGAAGCTTTGGCTAGCTGCTTAGCCTTTCAACACTTCTGTCCTCAGGATCTTAGTGTGTGCCTCCGACAGACCTTGGACACCCGTGGCCACCTCTCCCTCCCACAGAGAGAGAGGATGTGCTGTCCAGGCATTCTTTCCTCCCCGCCTCCATATCTGAGCCCCCAGAACTAGGTTCCCAGCCCTCCCCTGGGGCCTCTCCTGGGGCTGAGGGTCTGCACCTTCTCCCCTCCACCCCTGGCTCCTATTCAAAGCCTTTCCAGCCTGCTGCCCCTTCCTACATGGGTGGTTGAAGGACTCGCTGTCCTGCTCCTTGCTGCTCCCGCCCTGCCCAGAGGCTCAACCTGTACCCACGTCCTATCTCTGCAGACAGAGGAGAAGGTAATGGACTTGAGGCCACATTTGGCTCCTTTGTAGTCAGCCCGTGGTTGGGCTCACTTTGTCCCTGCAGGAGGGCAGCGAAGGGGCAAAGGATACAGGGAAAAAGAAAATAAAAGCAGAACACCACCCCCACTCACACAGAGAAAGTTCCCTGCATAGAGCAATATCCCCTTCAACCATTTCTGCCAACCTCAGACAAGCACTTTCCCTGGCCCTGCTCAGCAGGGAACACACCTGAGGGTGGGATCATCTGGTCCCAGGTGAGTCCACGACAAGAGGGAGCCTTGCTTTATTACAGGACTCCATCTGAGCCCCACACACCCAGAAAAAAGGACATGTGTGACGGAGGTCCAGGCACGTTTCTCCTCCATGACCATTTCCCTTGCAGGCAGTGCAAACCTGCCTCACTGCCGGGCCAGCAGGGGACATGGGGTCTGGCTGACTCGTTCTCCTGGCTGGCCCTTCACCCAGCCCTGCCTCAGAACCGCACTCCCTCTAGTAGCTGGACCCACCCCACATCACTGCCCTGCATGCCTGGGTCTCACTCCAGAAACCCTTGCCGCCCCCCCATACTCAACCCAAAGCAGCCCCGCTTCCCTCCTTTCACTGTCCTTCAGACTTTCTCGCTGTGGGCAGCCTTGAAGGTACCGTTTTCCCCAGTGGGTCAAATGGAGGAGTTGGGCATGGAAGCAATAGAGCCCCATGTCTTTATTTTATGCCTAAGAAACAGGACTGAATTGCAGTTTCACTGCAGTGTGAAGACAGAGGGAGATCCTGATCTGGGTGCTCTCAGCTGTCAGGTCAGGGATCAGGTCTGGTTGGTGCTAACAGAGCAAGAAACGGGAATTCAGTGTCAGACATGGATTCTGGGTCACCACTTCCCATCGATTCGGCTCCTACCACCTGCCCTGCTTTGGAGCTTAACTCATCTAACCGACTTGACAGCGGATGGATTGTGGGGAGGCCAGGAGTGACAATGGACTTCTTCAAGAGGACTCCTCCTCAAAAGCCCCTATTTCCCGACGTTTTTCTTACACTGAGTCAGCAGGATCTCAGTCTCTAAGGCAGTGAGGCTTTGCCCTGAAGTCCTGTTCCATTGCCCCAGCCCACTGCCTAACAGCCCCCTGTTCCAGTAGTTGCCCACCCCGTTTTGGAGTGATGAGTACGGGATGGAAGGCTGCTGCAAGCCTCCCCTAACAGCAGTTTTCGACCAACTTCCAGGACTTTTGTCACAGTACGTGCACAGTAAATATGCTTCCCTGTACAGGCTGCTGGGACATTGACAAGTCAAGCTGGAGAAGAGGGACTGGAAGTTATACTGCCCTGTAGCTGTAACTTGCACGTGTTCTTGCCTACCCAGGAAAACCCACCTGTGGAGCCCAGGAGAGTGAGAACACCCACGTTAAGGCCATTTAAATTTTCTCTGAAAGTGCATCGGGAAGAATGGAGATTGTCACCCCAAACATGACATGTCGGATCCGTATTCTCTATGCTCCCAGACTAAAAGTGAGCCAAGTGGGTGCTCACCAGGGCTGCCAGAATAGAAAGCCCTGTGATAGGGCTGAGATGAGAACTAAGAACATGGAACACTTTGTGTTACTTTCCATAGTAGCCCAGACCTCTTAGCCAGAGTAAATGTCAGAGCCTTCAGCCAGCAGGAGCCAGTCTCAAGATGGTCATCTGTCCATAGAGAACAGCAGGCTAGAGCCTGCAGGTGCCCCTCTGGCATGGGATGAGGAAGAACCTGGCCATGAGGGTCGCTGCAGGAATGTCCTGATGAAGGTTAACTACCACAAAGGCTTAGATTAGACTTGTGTGTTGAAGTGGGCACAAGAACTGTTTCTTCCAGAATAGACTTTGAAGGTGGAGACTCAGGTTCAGGGCATACTGATTTTCCTTGATGGGCAAGCAGCACTGATATTCACTGAGTTCTGATATTGAGCCTGTGCAAGATGGGCCCCACTCTGCAACTCTTGATGGCCACAGTCTGGGGAAACATCCAGAGAATGCATAGAAATCCCAAGAAGCTCAAGTTAAATGTCTATAGAGGTTCTCTTTGTGTCTCTTCTTCATCTGTACAGCCACCAACTCTTGGAGCTTTGTTGGTGCCTACAGAGGCCCTTCTACATGTTCCAAACTTCTGGGAATAGGTTATCTTTTCTTGGTTCCCAGGGACGGGAAAAGGAGGTATCTGAGGGGAGAGGGAAGGAGATAGCCTACAGTGTGTGTCAGGATTTGGGGGAGACAACCTCTTTTCCACACACGTCTAGCTAAGGAAAAATTTCCCAAGCTTTTACACACTGTGAACAGGAACTTTATCAATTACTCAGTTATTTCCTAAAGACCCCTGATCATGCGAACTCACACATCGCCATCTATCAGATGGGAAGTCATAAACTCCCTCACTCATACTACAGTTAGTGAAGGGATCCAGGACCTCAGCAAGAGAGTAATAGCTTCAGCCGCAGAGGGAGGGAAGAGAAGGGCGTCACTCCCTAATCAGGAAGTTCCCTGTTACTGCCCATAGCTTGCCATCAAGATTTCTACTGCTTGCCACCCCCGCCTTGCCCCCGCCTCCCCAGGGTCTCGTTATGCTATGCCTTTGCTGCCTCTGGCAATCTCTCTGCCTCTCCTTTTTTCACCTTTTCTTTCTAGCAGTGCCTTTGCTTTCTCATTCAATGACATCACTCTTCCCCCCCAATCTTGATTGGGAGATAGAAGAACTGCCTAAGAGTTCTTTCACCTATAACCAGGCATGAAGGTTTCTGTTACTATCAACTACATGTTCATCCTGGATTAGTGGCTTCTCCCTCCAGTTGCATAGAGGCCATTTAAGACCAGAAGCCTCTTATCATTTAGATAACACTCGTTATCTACTTATCTAAACACATCCTTATATGAATTAAATCAAGCACTTCTTGGGATGTTTTTAATGTACCAGATAGAGGAATGACATAGAAACTACTACATTGTGGTTCACAAAATTTATGTAATTAGATGAACAACCTACTCTGCCACCCCATCCCCCTGCATATATGCCAACACCAACATGACCACCTTTCTAACTCCTGGTTCATTTGGGGATGTAATAAAATTAAAACAATTTTTTAATTTAATGTTTATTTTGGGAGAGAGAGAGACAGAGACAGAGCACAAGTGGGGGGGGGGGGCACACAGAGAGAGGAAGACACAGAATCCGAAGCAGGTTCCAGGCTCCAAACTGTCAGCACAGAGCCCGATGCAAGGCTCGAACTCGTGAGCCATGAGATCATGACCTGAGCCGAAGTCAGACGCTCAGCCAACTGAGCCACCCAGGCACCCCATGGGATATAATAAAATTTAAAACTTTTGCTCTCTCTCTTCACACATAGACAACAGTGTAGAAATCCCCTATTTAAGATGGTAGTTTTCCGAGAGCAGCGTAGTAGATCCAAAACTCCAGCTCGGGCTTTTACAGCCAATCATGGGCTATCAAATTGTCATCTTTATTGCTTAAAAACAGAGCATCTGTGGCCTCATTTTTATGCACCTGAGCTGTTCATCAAGGTTTGAAACAGGAGGATGAATAAGGAGTTCCAAGTAAAACTGAGCATATTAATGAAAATTTTATCCTCAGAATTGATGGAATCACATGAGATTATAATCTATTTAGTAGAATATCTTTGTAAATTAATGTTTGCATGTGGGACAAGATGGTCTCCAACTGGATTCCCTATGATGGAGGGGGCATTGCCTCACCTTGCATTGCTTGGAAGATCTTCAAGGGAATAGGACCTGAAGAGCTGAAGCCACCCAATGACTTTCCACTGGATTCAGAGAGCTGAAGCTCACCCAGATTGCCCTCCTAAAATACACATCTCGAAGCTCACCACAATGTCAACCAATTCATTGCTGTGGAAACAAAATTCTATGGGTTACCAAGTACCAGTATCAGACTGGTGGGGAGGGAGCAGGCCAACCTCCTTGTTGGATTCATTCCTTCGACACATATGTTGGATGCTTGCCACGTGCTAGATATTGAGGAGTTGCTTTAGGTGCTGGGGATACTTCTAAGAACAGAAGAGACCATTAGGGGTCAGGGGCTAGATAGTGTTTTGAAGAAAGACTCAGAGGGACAGAGGGACCGATTTCAATCTAAATGGAATTAGAGACTATGACATGGAGAATCTAATGCATGCTCCCTCAGAAAGAACGGAACTTAAAAAATGAAAGACTGATTTCCCATAAAAGCCCGATTTAAAGACAATGGAGCCTTATCTCATGACCACTGAACATCTGCCAAAAAGCTCTCGCTATACTCAAGCCACTGAAATTACTTCGTGAACTCTGGCTGGACTCCCCCCTCTTTGCATTCCTTGACCATAAGTATAGCCCACCCCAAATCCTGAATGGACTCACCCGTAGCTTGCTACAGCATGTGTTTCCCCAATTGTAATTTCTCTGCTATTACTGAATGAACTCAATTTCTGGCAAGGTAAGCTTGCTTCTATTCACCTCTTTATTTAGGTAGACAGAAGAAAGCTAGGACCTGGGTCATGTCTGTGAGAAGGCCAACTAAGATAGATTGCACTTTCCTTCTCTTTCCATTGGGCTATGGAAATGGTCGTATTTAGTGTGTAGTTTGCATTTTTGCTACACCTATGCCAGCCACTCAGTAAAGTCTGATATGTCCACGTAATTCTGAAAGTGGTATGTTGGGAATAAAGGAACTAGGCCTTCCTACATTAACTCCTTTATTGAGGCCCATTTCATGGTAGCAGCACCATATCAGCTTAACATAACACTCCCATGGCTTCTGGTTTCAAATGACAGCTTTACTACGTTTGTGACCTTAAGAATGGAACGTAACCTCATGTATTCATAAGGTTGTAGTAAGAATAAAATGAGATAATGTGCGTCAATGGCATAGATCAGCACTCGGCACAAGAAAGTGCTCATTACCTTTTTAATGTAAAAATTTTAGTAAGTTATTAAGTCAAGAAGGACAGCAGCCGAGGGGTCCCAGAGAGTGACCAGTATCGAATGAACCAGGGCCTATTGTGGAAATGAGATCACACGGAGAACAAAGTATAGGATTAATCTGAATTAGGAGTGAATTTAAGACTAATCTTCTTTTATCTCCAATGTATTTGCAAGAGGAGCCCTTTGAAGGAGGAGTTTACAAAAGTATAGAACCAGAACGAACCAGAACTTGGAAAGGAATACTTTGAGTTGCTGCTGGTTGAAATCACTGAACCACAAGGGCAGCCAAGTGTGAGAGAGAGACACTGAGTCTGGCATTAGACACTGCCTGGGGTTTCAATGCAGCCGATGCCTCAGGGTAGATGGCCAATCTCCAAGAGCCCTAGAATAGAAACTTGGTTTTGTAGATGGTCTTAGAGAAAGTACATTTCACTTCTGGATACCTGGTACAAGAAAACCGAAAATATCTTTGCTTATATACTGCAGTTTGGAAAATTACTGCAAAGACAGTGCAAATAGGGAACATAGGAACATAGTTGGGGCATTCAGGACTCATTGGAGAAGACTTCTGAGGCTTTGAAGAGTGAAACATTACTGTAGGCTCTGAGACTAGAGGAAGTGGAACCAAGGAAAGGTCTATTTGATCTTTCATGTGATTTTTCTCCTTTGCCTCCTGCAGAAACCAGCCTGACCCATTCTACCTGGATACTCCCTATATAGGAATAAAGCAAGATTTGGCATAGAAAAAAAGGAAAACTAAAATAATACAGTAATATGCATGACCTGACATTTTACTTTTTATTTATTTATTTTTTTAGTTTGCTCCCTGCTCAACGTGGGACTGGAACTCACAACCCCAAAATCAAGAGTCCCATGCCCTACTGACAGAGCCAAGCAGGCGCCCATGGTGTGACATTTTTCAACAGATAATACTACATAACAGTAATCTCATCAACCAAAGAACTATTCTGAGAAAGCGTTTCCCAAGTTCCTTCATGTTTAATTTGTAATGGAACCTGGAGGACACATATCAGAATATTCTCTTATGTCATAAGAGGAATGCCTCATCCCCCATTAGCCTATGATGCCTATGGTCAGAGGAAGAGAGGAGAAAAGGAGTGGGAGCGGGATAGCAAAGTGTCTCCATTCCTTCTTCCCAACAGGCAGAGAAAAAGGTCACTGTACTGACTCTGGTGACTTATTCTGATCACAAGGGGGGAGTTTAAGTTGTGCCTACACAATGGGGGCAAGAAAAATTAGGTTTGAAAATCGGGATTCACTAGAAGATCATTATTCCCTTGCTCAATAGTCTTGTTGAATAGAAAAGACAACAAAGACAAATCCAGCAAGGATTCAGATCTTACAGAAATGAGGGCTGGGGTATGCCACCAGGTCAGGAAGCCTATCCAGTTGATAGGCCAGCAGAAGTGAGAGAACAGAGAATACAAGTGCGGGAATGCAGCTGTGACGACCAACCATCTCAGTTACAGAAGTGGGAGTTGTGGCAGCTATATTTCAGATTGCTTCATCATTTCAATGATCTCCCTTGCCCTCCCCCCCTCACTAGAAAGAGCCTTGGTGGTGGCTATTTCACTTTTTTTTTTTTTTTTTTTTTGTGATAGTATGGTTGAATTGCTATCACCTCCCAAGGATAAGGTAATGGAGATTTTTATATTCCTGGTGCTGGGACTGTAAAGTTTCCACCCAGGTGAAGAATGGATGCTGAGAGATTAAAGGGGTGAATCCTTGCCAACACCTCTTGTTTCTTGTATTGTTAATTTTAGCCATTCTGACAGGTGTGAGGTGGTCTCTCATCATGGTTTTGATTTATATTTCTCTAATGATGAGTGATGTTGAGCATCTTTTCATGTGTCTGTTAGCCATCTGGACGTCTTCTTTAGAAAGAGGTCTATTCATGTCTTCTGCCCATTTCTTAACTGGATTATTTGTTTTTTGGGGTGTTGAGTTTTAAAAGTTCTTTATATAGTTTGGGTACTAACCCTTTATTCAAATATCCAAATATCTTCTCCCATTCTGTGGGTTGCAAATATCTTCTCCCATTTGCAAATATCTTCTCCCATTCTGTGGGTTGCCTTTGAGTTTTGCCGTGCAGAAGCTTTTTATCTTGATGAAATCTCAATAGTTCATTTTTGCTTTTGTTTTGTTTCCCTTGCCTCCAGCAACGTGTCTAGTAACAAGTTGCTCTGGCAGAGATCAAAGAGGTTGCTGCCTGTGGTCTCCTCTAAGATTTTGATGGTTTCCTGTCTCACAGTCTAGGTCTTTCATCCATTTTGAATTTATTTTTGTGTATGGTGTAAGAAAGTGGTCCAATTTCATTCTTTTGCATGTGGCTGTTCAGTTTTCCCAACACCATTTGTTGAAGAGACTGTCTTTTTCCCACTGGACATTCTTTCCTGCTTTGTCAAAGATGAGTTGACCATGAAGTTGTGGGTCCATTTCTGGGTTTTCTATTCTATTCTATTGATCTATGTGTCTGTTTTTGTGCCAGTACCTAACATCTTGATGACTATTGCTTTGCAAAAAACCTCAAGTCCGGAATCATGATGCCTCCAGCTTTGCTTTTCTTTTTCCGGGATTGCCTTGGCTATTTGGGTTTTTTTGTGCTTCCATACGAATTTTAGAATTGTTTGTTCTAGCTCTGGTGGGATTTTGATAGGGATTCAGTTAAATCTGTACATTGCTTTGTTTCATTCTTCATTGCTTGTTTCATTCTTTCCTCCAGATTAAGAGAGAGAATCCCAAGTATCGACATTTTAACAATATTTGTTCTTCCGATCCATGAGGAATGTTTTTCCATTTCTTTGTGTCACCTTCAATTTCTTTCATACGTGTTCTGTAATTTTCAGTGTACAGATTTTTTGCCTCTTTGGTTAGGTTTCTTCCCAGGTATCTTATGGTTTTTGGTGCAATTGTAAATGGGATTGATTTTTTGATTTCTTTTTCTGCTTCTTCATTTTTGTTGTATAGAAATGCAATTGATTTCTGTACATTGATTCTGTATCCTGCAACTTTTTCTGAATTCATGTATTGGTTCTAGCAGTTTTCCTGGTGGAATCTTTTGGGTTTTTAGCATATAGTATCATGTCCTCTGTAAATAGTGTAAGTTTTATTTCTTTGCCAATTTGGATGCCTTTTATTTCTTTTTATTGTCTGATTTTTGTGGTTAGGCCTTCTGGTATTATGTTAAATAACAGTATTGAGAGTGGGCATCCCTGTCTCTATCCTGACTGTAGAGGAAAAGCTCTCAGTTTTTCCCCATTTAAGGATGATATTAGCTGTGGGTTTTTCACATATGGCCTTTATAATGATGCAGTGTGTTCTCTCTAAACCTACTTTGGTAGGGGTTTTTATCATGAATAGATGTTGTACTTTGTCAAATATTTTATCTGTATGTGGTGTATCACATTGATTGATTTCAGAATATTGAACCACCCTTGCTATCCAGGGATAAATCCCACTTGATCATGGTGAATCATTTTTTAATGTATTGTTGGATGTGGTTTGCTAGTATTGTATTGGGAATTTTTGCATCTGTGTTCATCAGGAATATTGGCCTACCGTTCTCTTTTTTAGTCATGTCTTTACCTGGTTTTGGTATCAGGGCAATGCTGGCCTCACAGGATATATTTGGAAGTTTTCCTTCCTTTTCTATTTTTTGGAATTGTTTGAGAAGAATATATATTAACTCTTCTTTAAATGCTTGGTAGAATTCACCTGTGAAGCCATCTGGTCCAGGACTTCTGTTTGTTGGGAGTTTTGGTAATTGATTCAATTTCTTCTCTGGTTATTGGTCTGTTCCAGTTTTCTATTTCTTCCTGTTTCTGTTTTGGTAATTTACACATTTCTAGTCCATTTCTTCCAGATTTCCCAATTTGTTGGCATATAGTTTTTCATAATATTCTCTAACAATGTTTCTATTTCTGTGGTGTTGGTTGCTATTTTCTCCCTCTTTGTGATTTTATTTTTGGGGGTCCTTTCTGTTTTTATAGTAACACAAGTTGTTGTGAGTTGGCTTTTATATACCTATACAAGGATAAATGGAATTGAGGAAAAATTTTGGTAGTTCAAAGGTTTATATTATTGACTGTTGTTTCATCAGTATCTTTGCTATGCAGGCAACATGAGTGATGACTTGTTATCTGTTTTTACCTAGCCTAGCAAATTGCCAGCAGTATCATAACTGAAGAGAAAGTTAACCAATCTTCTACTTCGATATGTCTGATTTACTGAATAATATAGTGTTGTCCTATTTTTTTTTTAAGTTTATTCATTTATTTTGAGAGGGGTGGGAAGGAGGAGGGAGAGAGGGAGAGAGAGAATCCCAAGCAGGGTCTGCCCTGTCAGCACAAAGTCCCACATGGAGCTCAATCTCACAAACTGTGAAATCATGACCTGAGCTGAAGACAAGAGTCGGACGCTTAACCAACTGAGCCACCCAGGCACCCCCAGTGTTATCTCATTTAAATTATTTATGTCCTTCATTTAGTTTTTAAGCTACTAAAAATAATTTTATGTTCATTTTTAAAAATCAAAAAGGAGAAAGGGACAAAAATATAAATTACCTACAACATTAGTATTGTCTGAGATTTTTTGTCAAATAGTTCTTTATTATATTTTGCACCTCTCTGTTGAGATTCCCTCATGTCTCTCTTTTTCTGTAAGTTCTTGGGAATATTTATAATAGGAATTTTAAATTCTTTGCCTGTTAATTCCAACATCTGGGTTGTTGCAGTCTTTTTATATATTGATTCTCTGAAACTTTTTCCATGGCTTTACTTCTATAGGAAAAGAAAATAAACTTACGCCAGAAAAATATATCACTCAATGCTTAAAACTAGATAATACATTAAAATACCACCATTTTTCACTATTAAAATTAGATGAATAAAAAAGTTGATTGAGAGAGAGGTAGATAGATAATAGACGTGAAGTGAAAATGGGATCACACTAAACTGCACTATTTTAAAACCCCCTATTTTAATGAACATATTCTAACATGTTTTGAAATCCATATATTTGTATTTATATTATATCACTTCTATGGATGCATGGTGTTTCGGTATACCAATGTATCACATTTGATTTAGGCAATCCTGATTGCTTCTACTTTTTGACTTTTATTACCAACACTGCCACAGAGCTTGTTTCCTCATGTGAATTATTTTTTATCTTGTTTCATTCTTTCCTCCAAATTAGAATTATTTTCTTGTGATATTTTTTTAAAGATTGGGGTATAATTGACATAGAAATATTAATTTCATGTGTAAAACATTGTGATTCGATATTTGTACAGATTGCAAAATGATCACCACAATATATCTAATTAATATCCATCATCACACACATTTACAAATTTTTTCCTTGTAATGGGAACCTTTAAGATTTACTGTCTTAGCAATTCAAGTATGCAAACGGTATTATTAACTACAATCACCATGCTCTAATTATATCTCTTATTTATTTTATAACTGAAATCTGTATCTTTTGACTTCCTTCACCCATTTCATCCATCCCCCACCCCCCACCTCTGGCAACCACCAATCTGTTTTCTTGTTCTCTGTATCTGTGAGCTTGCTTGATTGTTTTTATTGTTTTTCTTTGTTTTTAGATTCCACATGTAAGTGAGATCATATGGTATTTGTCTTTCTCTGTCCGACTTATTTCACTTAGCATAATGCCCTCAAGTTCCATCTATGTTGTTGTAAATGGCAAGGTTTCTTTCTTTTCTGTGGCTGAATAATATAATATATGAATATCTATATGATTGACAAAGCTTCACCATGTCCATTTAAGGAATTGTGGACTCTTGGTGTTGCCAATTGTTCCTGATTGGCCCTTTGATGTATGTGCGTGCATGTGCACACACAAACACACACACACACACACACACCACTTTTGTATGTGGTCAGATCTATCAATCTTATCCTATTTGTGATCGATGTTATGATTCAAAAGCTTCCTCTATCACTAGATTATATAAATATTGTTAATATAATAGTGAGTTTAGAAAAAGAGAGTGCTTTGGGATTGTGTAGAAATTGGATCCAATTCCAACTGTGCCACTAACTAGTTGTAACAAATTGTATTTTTCAAAGATGGCTGCCACAATATTTCCCCTACCACAAGCTCTCTTTGCTACTCTCCAATCAAAAAGGGGAGCTTGGCCAGGCTTGTGACTCACTTGTAACCAATAGAATGTAGTAGAAGTAATAATGCATGACTTCCAAAGCTAGCCCATAATATGTGATGCAACTTTCACTTTGTTAGAATATACACTTGCCTTTAGAGCCCTAAGCTTCTGGGTAAGAAGTCTGGAGCCTCCATGCTGTGAAGGAGCCCAAGAAAGCCATATGAAGGTATTCTGACCAACAGCCACAGGTGACATCACAACTTAAACCAGCATCAACTGCAAAGACATGTGAGTGAAGACACCTCATAGTGATTCCAGTCTTCAGCTCTAGAATCACCTCCAGACTCTGAATCTTCCCACCTGAGGCCCCAGACATCATGGAGCAGAGACGAGCTATCCCCACTCTGTACTTTCTAAATTGTGATCCATAGTACCAGTCAATACAATAATTTTTTTAAGGTAGCAATATTAACTGGAAAGCTGTGTAACACTTGTCAAAGTACTGCACTTGTCAAATTACCCAATTAGCATCTGGGCAACCCGTCTGTTCTTCAGGTTTCTCCTCCACTAAAATGTCTTACAATAATAGCTACTTCATAGGAAGTTCTGAAGATTAAATGAGATCATACATGAAAAGTACTTAACATGTGTCTAGCACACTGTAAGAGGTTAAGCAATAATAGCCACAACAATATTTAAAAGGCTTTTTGTTTCTTTTTAAATATTTATTTATTTATTTGTTTATTTAGAGGAGAGGAGGGGTGGAGAGAGAGGGAGAGAGAATCCCAAGAAGTCTCCATGCTCAGCACGGACCCTACGCAGGGCTCAATCCCACAACTGTGAGATCATGACCTGAGCCACAATCAAGAGTCAGATGCTCAACCGACTGAGCCATCCAGGAGCCCCAGGTTTTTTGTTTATGGCATTTAAATCTTTAATACATGTGACATTTATTTTGGTCTAATGTATAAGGTTGTATGAATTACTTAGCAGTCAACTCCAAGTTAACACTTAGATTAGTAGTCAAATTATTGTCTTTTAAAAGGTATGTGAAGAAAAAACTCCTGCACAACTACATGCATATATGAAAAAAGAGCATGTGCATTGGAGGATTGATAGTTGGGGTGGTACCGTGTGGATAAAGAAATTTTCACCTAGGTCTTATTGTGTTCATTTGTTCAAGATGGAAAATGGGACTAAGAAGAAAATCTGAAGATGGGGTGAACCAAGAGGTAATATCCAAGCTTGAAGCACTTTTAGGTAGGAAGCCAAATAAGAAAGATTCTCCTCATTCATGAGGATGAATCCATTTATATCTTATACACACCGTCACTCATAGGTACCAGAATGTAACTTCAGTTTCTAACCCAACTTCTCGTTTTAGAGCATCATTCACAGTGATGGTGGAAAATATATGGTCTTCTTACAATTGGAGGGGGGAAAAACAGAAGCAAGGGAGGTCGGCAGGGGGACGGAATATTAACAAGTACATGGTCTCAGCTGGGAGACTGGCTTTGGTCAGATCCCCTGGAAAAGCTCTGCAGCACAAATTGCACCACAGGCTCCATCCCATCTCGATGCAAGGAGTCTGCCATTTGTTGGCTGTGGTCTATGCTCAAGTTGGGAGTTGAACATCTTGGCAAAGCAGCTCCTATTTGGCAGAGGGCAAGTCTGCAGAGCAAATAGCTATCAGTTGTCATAAGCCAACACTCAATGCAGCTGGGAGGCAGAAGCAAAACAATGATCTCGGTCTCTCTCCTTTTCCCCCCTAGACTGATGTCTTCCATCCCCATGATTCCATAGGTGAGCAAGCCCCTGTGCAACTAGGAATAAAAATATGTTCTTTCCGTAACTCAAAATATCCACATTACACTGGCTTTTCCAATCTGTCCATTTTGAAAAGGTTCTCTTTATGTCTTGCTTCATCCTGGCTCTGTAAAATCCCAACTGAGAATTCCTCAGAAAGGATCATATTCTCAGACACAGACAGAATGCACCAAACTACTCAAGTAGAGGGGTAGTTGGTTTATTGTTAAGAATTTTACAAGGCCTGGGGCGCCTGGGTGGCTCAGTCGGTTGAGCGTCCGACTTCAGCTCAGCTCATGATCTTGCAGTTGAGGAGTTCAAGCCCCACGTCGGGCTTTGTGCTGACAGCTCAGAGCCTGGAGCCTGCTTCAATTTCTGTGTCTCCCTCTCGATCTGCCCCTCCCCCACTCATGCTCTGTCTCTCTCTGTCTCAAAAATAATTATAAACATTTAAAAAAAAAAAAGAATTTTACAAGGCCTAATAAAGGAGAAAAAAGCTCATGGAAATCCAGGACCAGGAACTGCAGTAGGCCTTATAAGGAGAGAAATGCCAGGATTATTCTGTATCCAAGAAAGCTTCACCACCTTGGTCACATTCCACCATCAATCCTACTCCATTTCTCTCTGCCTGTTTGTTTCACTCTGTCTGCCTGCCTCTCTTGCCACCACTATTAACTTCTGCTATCTCATACCATCAGTTTACTCATAATGGCATCTTATATAGGACACTTTGTAACTACAACACTACCTCATGGCATCTCTGTTCATTTCTATTGTCTTCAACTACTGTGCCACCTGCTTTATTTTTCTCAATTTTTTCCTCATCCTTTTTTTTATTATTTATTTTGAGAGAGAGAAGGAGAAAGAGAGAGAGAGAGAAAGAGAGAGAGAGAATGAGCGGGGGAGGGACAGAGAGACAGGGAGAGAGAGAATCCCAAGCAGGATCCATGCTGTCAGCACAGAGCCCGACTCGGGGTTAGAACTCACAAACTGCGAGTCCTTATCCGGGACCCAAATCAAGAGTCAGATGCTTAACTGACTCAGCAACCCAGGCGCCCCTTACCTCATTTTTATAAGGAGAGACTGACTGACCATTCTTGCAGAAGGTCTCCATTCCCAATTAAATCACCTTTTCCAATCTGGTGCTAGCTGGTCACCTGGCCATCCAGGGCCCTGATCATTTAAGCCAATTTCACCCACACCAAATTGTCTCTCAAATCTTAGTTTCCACAAACTGAAATGCCCTTTCTTTGATGCCTCATCCTTATGCCTGTCCAGCTTTCTGTCTGCCTGAGATTTCCCTCCTCTAAGAGCCCTACCAAAGAAAGATATGGCTCACGTTGCCCACAAATTGGGAAGCCAGAGCTATTTTTTCTTTTATCTCTATAACCCATGGCCGAAAGGAGAGCACCAGAAGGTGTCAGGGCTAATCCGAAGAGAATCTCAATTCCAACCAGAGGAGTGGATATAGATGAGCATAAAGTATGGCCAGAGAGTTCTTGGTACAAGTTTGTGACTATTTTGACCCAATTCTTTGCATTACCATATTAGGAGATAATAAATAACCAGTTCCAAACCCAACTGTATTTGTGGCAACCCTATTTCCATCATAAGGAAATCCAAACTGCCAGATGTGAGCAACAGGGATTTGCAAAACTTCAGTCTAGTTTAGTCTTCCATCATTAATGAGACTCAGCTACCCTCCATTCTCTCCTTGTGACCTCACTAGCTGGCTTTCTCTCTCACTCTCTACCAGTGGTTGGAAGAGGAAAGCAAAATACAGGTCTGGGGGAAGAGACTAGGGGATGGTGAGTTGAAGAATGACCCCAAGTCCAGGAGAGATATAGAATTAAACTCCCTCAGGGAGGTTGCAATAGTTATTATGTCTGCAACAGATGAGCTCTCTTCTTTTCTCAAAACTCAAGAAGTTGATGTCCTCACAGTTGGTCATACATGACAGTTTGGAATAATAATACATACTTCTCCCTGAAGAGATGAAAGAGAGAGAACACAATTGTAATGACTCCATTTCCTTCTATCATATTCCCAGGAGTATTTTCTCTACAGAGCCTCACTAACCTTTCGCTAAGCCCCAATCAGCTATAAGGCTGAATCTACCAATGACTGACCCAGAAAATGGATTGTATTTCCCTAACTGATAGGAGACATCAACTTCTCCTTTACCCAATTTTGTCTTAAGGAAAAATCGTTGCCATCCCCTCTAAATGACCACTCACCCGTGCACAGGTGGCTATTTCTCAGACACTCTCTACTCCACATTACCTTTTCTCGTAAGGAAGTAAAGGTTCTCAATAGCACAGGACTGTTGGTGCTTTAGGATGCAGATCTTCATGGTGTCATAGCATAACCCAAGATGATATTTTTTACATTTATAACATGCTGTTGCAGAGTCTGCGAGACAGAGAAAAAGGTAATTAAAAGATGTAGTCTGGAGAAGATTCTCCAGGCCTGTGAGTTTCTCTACGGGAACTTACTATTGTCTAGTGGTTCCTGATCTTTCTCTGGCATTTGACTCCTTTGATATTCTTGTGAATCAATTGTTGTATATGATCAAAATATCAGAGTTCCTATAAAATTTATCTATGGACGCAAGTAATGAACAAGTTATTTAACCTGATGATTTTGTCCAGTAATGGGGAAAGGAAAGCAAAGAAGGAGATTCCAGCTTCCTTACTCCAAGAAATGGACTAACTTGGTCTGGGAGAAGATAGAGCTCCTCGGATTGTAGAGTAAGAATGGGTTACAGCCCTCTCTGAAGACTGAGAGGAGGTTTGTTCCTAAACACATCATAAATGATCTGTTTACCAGAGATTGTGGACGAGCCATAATTGTACCTGTCAGATGGTCCTTAAATTCACCTTGGGAAAAAAAAAAAGAAAAAGAAAAATCTTCTTTTTCATAATCTCATATACATCTGCCAACACCCAAAGAGCCAGTTGTGGAAATTTCCCCTTCCTCAGCATCTGCCCATCTCTTAATCAACAATCAGCTCTCCCCATGTCTCCATGACTTACCCTTATTTGAGCAGACCAGAAAGACAATGCACAGCAGAAACACAACAAACATCCTGAGACTTTTATCATGTACAGCTTTCTGTGAAAGGTGCTGGTTGATCTCCAGTCATCTGTCCTTGCGCTACTCATCCAAATCATATAATCATAAAATTTCAGGGACATACAGCACCTCAGTGTTCCCAGAACAAAGCCACCAACTGAAGTTTCACTACCCCTACGGCATCTATTTCAAAATTCTCCTCAATGATGAGATCAACGGTACATATTATATATGATCTATAATATAATATGGAATTATATAGACTATATTATATAACATAAATTTTCTATTATACATTATTATATTTATAATTTATTATTATATATTTTAATATATATTATATGTATTTTATATATTATATAATATATATCTACAATATATATTATAATCTATAATACAAGATATACTATACTATAATATATAATATACATGTATATAATTTCTATTCATTGTTGCATACCTAAGCCTTGTGCTTTGCAAGTAGAGTCAAATTTCTCTCCTACATTTTAACATTTCAGGTATTTCAAGACAGGATTTGGACACCTGGCTCTTTGTATCTCTCTTCACTAACCTGGTTACTCTCCTCAGAATAATCTCAGATTTGTCTTTGTCTCATGTAGACCAAGGCAGACTCCAGGTATAGTCTGTATGTGTGGGGGGTATTGGAGTACTGCTTTTGTGGTGGAGGAAAAGGAGCTTCAGGAAGAAGGTGAGCAAAAATAAAATTTGTCTAGTTTGCCTTCAGGTGTTATTAACTGATTGATTGGTATTCTAATTAAATAGTTTCTAAGCATATGCCACATGCCAGTATCACAGGAAGAAAAGATGCTTATGCAACCAGGACGTCAATCAATGGCCTCACTAGAGACATCAAAAAGGACATCGAGCGCAGTTGGCTATGGACATCTAGATGAAAGTCCTTCAAATCTGACTGCCTGACCGGGGAAGGCTCCCATGAAGAAGGGGGTGCTGAACAGGACTTGGAGGGCTAGCAATGTGTGAGCTGGAAAAAGTGAGTAGGGACAGGCACCCAAAGGAACAGCAAATGTCAGAGTACAGAGATGTCAAACAGCCTGTCACAGCGTGAAGAGAGCGGGTCATGTGGCTGCAGAGACATGAGTGTGCCAGAAACTCAAGCACAGAGAGACACAGTCTGCTGGAGATGATGGCATACGGGTGAAGGGAGGGGCCCAGGGGGACATTGCATGGGTCTTGCGGCTGACACCACTTGGTCCCAAGCTTGCAGGATGGAATTTCTTGCTTGTTACTGTGCACTTGCAAGATGTCAGTGAAAAGAGCCATTTTCCCCGGAGTTAGGAAAGATATGAAAGCATACACTCCTCTTCAGCACCAATATTGAATTGTGGAAAGGACACATCCTTTAATCCCAGACTCAAGTTTGCCACTATATGGGCTCAAATCCTGACATTGCTGTTTGCCAGCTATGTAATTTTTGGGTGAGTTACTGACGTTGAGAATAATTTTCATATCTCACACGATCAGTATTAGGATTATATTACAGTTTGTGAAGAAAGGGAAGCTCATATTTGTTGAGACCCTGGAAACTATCAAGCACTAACTCCCTGTGTGGTGCTTACAATTTCAGACAAGCAGCCTTGACCCTTTTGCTAGGGTAGGCATCAGAAATTTCCATCATAAGGAGTCATACACAAGAAAGGGCATCTGGCTAGGAAAGACAAGAAGGTGGTGGCTATAGCTGTGGTCTTAGCATTCAAGGGCAAGAGCCCAGCTGTGAGGACGGTATCAGGAGTGTTTTGTCAAGGGTTAACTTTCAGTAAGGCTTACATTTGGCTTTGGGTGTTCAAAAAGATGGGAAGTTAATAACAATCTCTTCTAGAATGGACTTTGAAGACAGAAAGTCAGATTCAGAACAAGCTGTCTGAGTTGGCTTGAATAAGTGAGCAGCTGGGAACAAGTTGAGTTCTGATTCACTGAGATTGGGTGAGAACTGGATCCATTCTTAAAGCTTAAGGTAGGCTCCATATGCTTATGACAAGCCATTTTATATCTCTACCTCAGACCCCTACTCTGACTTCCAGATTCACGTCTACAAATAACCATTGAATTTTAGGTGGCTCACAAAGTATCAATCTCAGGCTGTCTCAAAATGAAATCATAATCTTTCTGATTCACTAAACCTGCTCCTACTGCAGTGTTTAGGGTCTCAATAAACCCAGGAATCATTCTTTATAGATACCTGTGCCCTGTCCTCAAAGAGAATCAAATAGCAAGTCTTATCCATTCTACCTACTAACTTCTCCCTCACATGGGTTTATTTTTCTCTATCCACTGCCACTACCATAACCTTCACCTTCATCTCCTGCCTGGTCTAAGCAATAACCTTATTTTTTGGCTTGCCTGCTTATAATCTTTCCCTATTATAGTCTGTTCTCTATAAAGTGGTCAGAGAGCCCTTTTATAGGCCATCGATGCCGCACTCCTGCTCAAAACCGTCCAATGACTTTTCATCACGCTTTGAAGAAAATCCAAAGGTCCTCCCATAGCAAGTCTTCCCCAGGCTGAGCAAAGGCCTTTCTCCCATTTCATTTCCTACCACATTCCCCTTGCTCATTCAAATGTCACCCTCTCAGGGCAGCATTTCCTGGCTGACATTAGGAAATGTCAACATCCCTTCTCCAACCTTTTCCCTGCTTCTCTTTTTAATAGCAATTCTCACTACCTTACCTTACATATCTATTTGGTCACTTTGATTCTTCCACTAGCACAAAGCCAAGACTTTGTTTTATTTACCACTGGATACCCAGCATCTGGAGGCTCGGAATATAGGAAACACCCCCCAAATATCTGTGGAACAAACAAATAATGATCTTCCCACATCCGCTCTTGAGTCCTTCCAGCCCATTATTACATAGGAACCAGGTTGATCAGATTCATTTTTGTTTTTTAAGTATAATAAGGATGTGAAAATGAGGCTCTTTCTATATTCCAGCTAGGATCCCCAAATAGTAGGTGGCAAGTATTTTTACATTTCAAAGTGAAATGTTGTGCTAGTTATGCAGATTAACAAAGAAAATCAATGAAAACCAGTTTCAGTATCTAGGACCCTTTGACCACCTAGATGGTTTAAAGAAATAAACATTAATGTGTCAAAATAACAAATAAATAGCAGGGGAGTTTTTATAGTCTTGGAGGGGGAGATGTCTTTCAATATATGGCTAAAAATATACAACCATAAAAAATTTTATATGTTTGGCTACACTTTAAAAAATCTTCTGAAGCAGGAGGTGGGGTTAGGAACCAACCACTAACTCATAAGCAAAGTCTGAATAACAAATAAACAACCAGTTACAAAATATTTGCAACTCATAATGCAGACTGAGGACTGCATCTTCCTATTTTACAAAGAAATCCTAAAAATCGATTAGAAAGCTATTAAGAATTCAAGAAGAAAGGTAGATAGTTAAGAACAGCATTAGTTCACAGAAAAAGGAATTTAAATGGTCTTACGCATATAAAATGTGCTGAGCTTTCCTCATAATTTGAGAAATGTGAGCTGAAGCTAAACTCAGATACAATTTGACTTTATGGGTAGATCTAGGCAATCATCAGAATCTAATTACACCCCTAAATTGGTGAGGTTGGAAAGCAGCACTACTCATCACTCATACATCACTACTAGAGGGTAAGTTAATACATCAGTCGGGGGCGGGATTTGATAATGGCTATCAAAATTATAAAGATTTAGGGATCTTACCCAAGTCATTTTGTGGAATTAGCCTTGCACATCTGTGAAAAGGTGAATACACACGGTTATTTATGGCTTGATAACTGCAAGATTGAAAACAATTTATACTGATCTCATTTATATGCAAAAACTTAAAAAAAAAAAAAAGTCAAACTCATAGAAACAGAAAGTAGAACGGTGGTTACCAGGGGCTTGGGGTGGCAGAATGGGGAGGCTGATCCAAGGGTACATGCTTTCAGGTACGAGATGAAGACGTTCTGGGGATCTAGCAATGTACAGCATGGTGACTATAGTTAACAGTGCTGTACTGTGTACTTGAGAGTTACTAAGAGAGTAGATCATAAGCACTCTCGCCACACAGGCACATGCACATGCGCACACACACAAATACAACGGTAATTATGTCGCGTGATGGATGTGTAATTAACCTGATTATGGTGATCATTTCACAATGTATGAATATCAAATTATCACATTGTACATTTTAAATATATATACTTTTGTTTGATATATATAACAAACAATAAAGCTGGGGGAAGAAAGAAGAGAAAGTTTATGGACCAGTTGGGAATAGCTACATAAATTGTGATATATCCACACAATAGAATATTATGCAGGCAGAAAAAAAAAAAAGAATGAAGAAGTTTTTTGAAGTGAATTTAGTGACACATCAAATATACCTTGTAGGCTAAGTGAGTCACATCCTATTCAGCTGAAACTGAATTTATACATCTTAAAATATCTAGGACATGAGGATAAGGCTGAAATTTTACCAAAAAATAATTAGGAGGCTATTACATAAAAATATTGATTTGAAAAGCTTACTATTATAGCTCAAGTATAGTACTTTCTCAACACCATCAGCTTGTAGATGGCTCCTCTGGCCACTATTCTGTACATTCGCAATACTAAATACAAGTCCATTTTAAACTGAATTTAGTAAAGGAGTAAAAAAACGTTAAGCCAGCTCTGCCAGTCATAGATACTGATGAATGACATATTACTATCTGGATTTGGACTATTTCTTTCCCGCTAATAATAATTAAGTAAAAGACAGTGATCTCCTCTTCAACTCCTGGTCCATGGTGATGATGCAATCTCATTGAAGTCATCCCATATACTGAAACTCTGCATACCTTGCTTCATCATCTGCATTAGGAAATAAAACTTTGGGGAGGCTGGGTGGCTCAGTTGGTTAAGCATCCGACTTTGGTTCAGGTCGGATCCCTTTTGCATTCCGCTTAAAATATGTAAGAGTGCATATTTTAACAATAAGCCCGTTTAACAATAAGCCCATCAAACTAGTTGAGCTTACTACAGGCCAGTTACTTTAAGCTATTTACATTCATCTATAGAACTAGATTTGTGTGGTGTAAATGTGGAGTTATAGATTCATATATATTCCTGTCCTCTAACATTGACTCCTATTTTAAACTCTTTTGATTGTGACTTCTTACTAATAAAGAACTTCTTATTCAAAAAAGTTGAGTAATCCATATCTCCAGTCATTTTCTTTATCAGAAGCATTTTTTCACTGGATTCTTTAGAAATGGCTTATAGGAATAATAATTCTCAAATTCCTGTATGTCCAAACACTTTATGCTCTTTACCTATGAAGGTGAATTTTGCTATATTCAAAATCTTTGGTTCACATTTTCTTTCTTTACATATCATAAATACATCACTGCTGTTACAAAAGTCTAATGATTAACCAATTTTCTGTCCCTTATAAATTATGGACATTGGTCTAAAAACTCAAGATTTTTTTTCTTTTTTCGTAAGTTTGGTAATTTTACAAGAATATGTCCTGATGTTGATCATTCTAAGTTGACAGCATCAGGCACAGTATGCTGTTGCAATGTAAAGTTTCGAGTCTTTTAAAATAATTTTAGAAAAGTGTTTTATTATGATTATTAATTTTTAGTATTCTTTTCTTTTTCCTTGGTTGTCTTTTTTCAGGAGCTTCTTTATCTGTATATTGAATCTTTTTGTTTATTTAAAAAATTCTAACCTTTTAGGAGCACCTGGGTAGTGCAGTCAGTTAAGCGTCCGACTCTGGATTTTAGCTCAGGTCATAATCTCATGGTTTGTGAGTTTGAGCCCCGTGCTGGGCTCTGCACTGGCAGTGTGGAGCCTGCTTGTGATTCTCTCTCTCTCCCTTTCTCTCTGTTCTTCCCTTCCTCACTCCTTCTTTCTCTCTCAAAATAAATAAGTAAATAAATAAATTTTAACCTTTTAAAATCTATAAATCTCTTCATTTCTTTTAAATTTTAAAATTTCTACCTTTTTCACTTTCTCTTTCTCTTAGGTCAATATTCCACTATATATGCTTATATTCTTCAACTTTTGTTAGTAGAGATGGTGGACCATGGGCCTGAGCATCACAGTGTATTCTTGTTGAGTATGCCAAGATGCAAGGCCTTGACCGCTCTCTTTTCCCAGGCCATCGCCTGGGTTGTGTTCACAGTGAAAAATATTGAAGAATGAGGTAACATCTCCACCAGGACAAAGAGCAGTTGTGCTTCCACTTAGTATCTAAGTGGTCAATTCCTCTAGCTCAGTGTTCCCCAGCTATAACGCAAACCCACAATGAGTAGCATCTACCTGGGCCTCAGCTATACTGCCTGTGGGACTCAGAGAACTTGAGAATTGATGCAAAGCAACATGGAGTCTGGCTTCTGCTTTTGCCATGAGAATGAAGTCTTCTGTCTCTGATCCAGGAGTTTTGTTTCTTCTACCAGCATCTATAAAACAATAACAGGCCAGATTATTAGCTCGCAGGTAGGGTAAAATCCCAGACCCTTTGCTGTTCTTGACAGTTTGGGAGATGAGGGTATGATGGTGACAGAGATATGGCTTTCTGGAAGATGAAGGACAAGGGCTCCCACAGGATCGAGTTAAGAGAGAGAGAAGACGTCCGGGGATCCAGTAGCAGGTGCTCGTCACCCCAAGGGGTTGGGGAGGTAAGGGAAACTTCTCCTAGCTGTTTGTTTATTACTTTTCTATTGTTGCATAACAAATTACCATACACACAGTGGCTTAAAACAACACAGATTTATTATCTCACAGTTTCTGTAGGCCAGAAGTCTGGGCACAGCGTGACTGGATTCTCTGCTTAAGATCTCACAAGGCTAAAATCAAAGTGTTATCCAGGGCTGTGTTTCTCATTTGAAGCCAACAACCAGTTGAACAGCTCAATCTGTCAACACTGTGTGAGTGAACTTGAAAGCGACTCCTCCCCCAGTTGAGCCACAAGATCACTACAGCTTCAACGATACCTTCATTATGTCCGTGAAACACTCGGAAGCAAAGGACCCAGCTAAGCCACACCGATTCCTGACCAAAGAAACTTCGAAATAATATATATTTTGTTGTTCTAAGCCACTAAGGTTTAGGAAATTGGCTACACAGCAGATCATGAATATATTGGCTGAAAGCACAGAGGACTGCAGCGCAAAGCCACAGCAGCACCTGATGGGAAAGGAGAGAGCCCCAGAGTGGGGGAGTTATGTAGGAGTGAGGGGGGCCGTACCAATAGTAAGAGAAGGTGCGGAGGAGGAGGAAAAAACTTCCCACTGCTCCAGCCATGCCCTACACACTAGCTTCACCTCCTCCCTGAATGTACCACCCTCCCGACCACAGACTAACAATCTCCCTGCAGCTGTGGTAACCCCAGAAGTGTGTGTGTGTGTGTGTGTGTGTGTGTGTGGTAAACAACCTGGACTTTTTCCCATAGGGGAAAATCTGTGGCCCACTCTCTACCTCTGAGCCCTTCAACCCTAATGACTTTTCTGAACTACAGACACTGTGGCTGATGATAGTCAGATGTTGGAGCTTCTGGCAACAAAGAGGTAACGTCCACTTGGAGATTGCGACTTCTCACCTCCTTGACACAGCTCTAGCCCTTTTGAAAAGCAGCTATGGATCTGCTACTGAGTGCTAATGAAAACTGAAGCCCAGTCCAAGGAAGCCTTGTGATGTATGTTCTAGGCTGATATTCACATTTGGGAGTGAGTCAACTCAGACTTGATAACTCAGTAAAGGGGCAGGGTTCAAAAGCTCAAAAGGCCTCACTAGTCACATGAAATGGTATATTCGTGAGACATATGAAGTATATTCTCAATTGTAGCCTACTGTTGTATTTTCTTAGTAGTGATTTTCAGAAATCAGAAGACTTGAATTTTGATGAAGTTAAATTTACAATTTTTTTCTTTTATGATTTGTGTTTCCACGTTTCATTATAGAAGTCTTTGCCTACTTGAATGTGGTGAATATCTTCTCTTAAATTTTCTTCTAGAAGATTTATCATTTTAGTTGATATATATCATATATGGTCCATGTAAAGTTAATATTTCTGTATGGTGTAAAGGCAAAGTTACATCTTTCGCCATATGGCTATGCAGTTGTTCTTGCACAGTTTGTTGGAAGGACTTCTGATTTGATAATTCACCATTACGTGGATGTTAATAGACACTCTATCAAATTTTAAAAGTTCTCTTCTATTGTTATTTGATGATAATTTTATTATAAACTGATATTCGGTTTTTATCATTGAAGTTTTGCTTCTCTTCTTCCATGAATGGGGACAATTAAATTGATTCCTTCCTCTAATGTCAAACCTTCCTTGCATTCCTCAAACTGGTGCAGCCACTCAGGAAAATAGTATGGAGGTTCCTCAAAAAATTAAAAATAGAACTACCCTACGACCCAGCAATTGCACTACTAGGCATTTATCCAAAGGATACAACTGTGTTGTTTCAATGGGGCACAAGCACCCCAATGTGTACAGCATCTATCAACAATAGCCAAAGTATGGTAAGAGCCCAAATATCCATTGACTGGTGAATGGATAAAGATGTGGTACATACATATACAATGGAATATTACTCAGTGATTAAAAAGAATGAAGTCTTGCTACTGCAACAATGTGAATGGAAGTAGAGCATACTATGCTTAGCAAAATAAGTCAGAGATAGATAAATATCATATGGCTTCACTTATATGTGGAATTTAAGATACACAACAGATGAACATAGAGGAAGGGAAGGAAAAATAAGACAAAAACAGAGAGGGAGGCAAACCATAAGAGATTCTTAACTACAGAGAACAAACAGAGGGCTGCTGGTGGGGTGCCGCGAGGGGAGAAGGGCTAAATGGGCAAGGGGCATTAAGGAGGGCACTTGTTGGGATGAGCACTAGGTATTATACGTAAGTGATGAATCATGAGATTCTATTCTAGAAATCATTATTACACTATATGTTAAATAACTTGGATGTAAATCTAAAAAAATTTTTAATTAAAAAAATTTAAATAGTTAATAACCTCCCAAAATAGAGAGCCCCCCCCATACCCTCCACAGGTTCACTGGTGAATTCTACCAAAAACTTAAGGAAGAAATTATACAGATTCTCTACCATCTCCTCCAGAAAATAGAAATAGAGGGACCATTTCCTAACAAAATATGGAATAAAACAGAATAAAACTACTTATTCTACAGATTTTAAAAACAATAATAATAAACATCATTAATAATTTGAACTTACACAATGTTATATGTCAAGCATGTATCAATAACTCTGGGAAAATATTAATGAAAGGGACAAAAGATTTGAACAGATGTTCAATCTGTTTACTAATGAAGCACACGAAAAGAGCCAAATAGATTGACAACAAATTTTGTATTTCAATTCCATCCTGCTAAAGCTTTTCCCACAGCACTTAAACATTTGCAAGAGGGTGAGAGGGAGATGTTGGCCAATGAGTACAAACTTACAGTTAGAAAATGAGTAAGTTCTAGGAATTTAATGCACAGCATTGCGATTATAAGTCACAGTCCTGTGCTACATTTCTTGAAAGTTGCTAAGTTACACAAAGCTATATGTTAATTATATCTGAATAAAGTTGGGGGAAAAGAACATAAATTTGCAAGGATATTGATCTCTACCTTCTTCTTTAATATCGGCAATTCAGCCAAGAAATCTTTAATTTTTCAGTAACACCTTAACGATAAATACAGAACCTTGAGTGCAAATTTTTATCTCATTCAGATGGTTAAAAGTATCTTTTAGGTGAGCCAGGCCATGAATAAAGTCCTCTTTTTCAAATTGTTTCAAGAGTAGGTTTGCTTTTTCTTTAAAAAGTAAGCAAACAAATAAAACTTATCAAAATCGGTACTAAAGTTTGTCCCTTTGAAAGCCAGAGAACTTCGGTGGTGACAGAGAAGATTTTCTTATTCCCCGCAAAGGCATTTTTAAAATGTGATGATTTAGAAAATTACTTTGGATAAAGTCGATGGCTCTTTTGGCTGATGACAGAATTTCTTTTAGAGTTGTTTGAATAGTCTTTTGTCAGTGCATGGTCTGTCACAAAACAAGTGAGTAGCTAGGAGGCGAGGAAAACCAGACGCCCACCCAGCATTGCAGGAGTTCCGTTCCGTCTGCAGAAAGAGACAGGAAGCTTTTGCTTCCCTCAAAGTTCTGCAATGATAAAACCACCTTTTTTACCTATTGACAAAAAGTCGTTGACTTTTACACTTCCCAGGGGAGACTCATGATGTAAGAATTCTTCGATGGCTTCAGCATGCGCAGAGCAAGCAAAACCAGAAGGAAATGGGAAGCTTGGCAACACTGAGGGTGGCTTTAGTTTCATCCCATTGTAAAATGAAGGGGTGTGGCATAAGTGCCAATTCCTCAATGGCTGCTTCAAGGTTTTAAAGAAATAGGAACTGTTGGACAAGGAAAATGGATGACAGAGTTTTTTCCTTCATTGCAGTCCACGAATCAGTGCCGACATGGTTCACCAAAGTTTATCCAATATAAGTGGAGCTTCTATTTATTCAGCAGGCTGGTAAGAAAATATGCAGAAGCCCCAAGAAAAGGGTTTTGTAAAATGGCACAACTACGTTTAGAAACACGCCAATTCTTTCCAACTGAGCTTTCTTATTAGGAAAAATTCCAAATTCTAAGATATGGTTTCTGGAAAGACAGAAGTGAGGTGCACTTTTACTCTATCTGCATTCACAAGAACATTTACACATACACACACACACACACACACACACACACACATACACAAAACCACTGTGACCTTTGTGTCCTAGTAAGTTCAAAGATGCAAATGAAGACATCTGATTCCTGTTTTTTCATTTACTTCTATTAGGAACAAGATCTTAGGCACTGCTAACGTTTTGTAGTTTGTTGCCAACATTGAATATGGAAGGGAGTGATTGATAACCTTTAGAGTGTAGCCAAGAGCGGGAGGCCCCAAGATGGACCACTTTGGCATGAAAATTATTTTGAGTTAAAAAGCAATCAATCAAAAGCCAGCAGATTCAGGAAAAGCACCCCTCAACCTCTTGAAAGAATTTAGATGGAGGACCTGCTCCAGGAAGAGAGCTATCACCCATAGATAAAACTCCAACATGGTAAGAGCTAGGTATGGTAGATGGGAGGAACCTAGTTCTCCATGTCCCACTGTTTCAGAGTGGCCCAGCAAATACTTGTTTACCAAATATTTACTCTTTTTTTAAATCTTCCCATAAATTGCATTCCTATCCTCTGAAGTCCCAGACCCTTGCCCCCTTTTCCTTAGTTTGGGGATATATATATACATATATTCTATGTCTGTGTGGATCCGCCATAGATATGCTATTAAATTTGATTTTCTCCTGGTAATCTGTCTCATGTCAATTTGATTCTTAGTCTGGCTAGAAGGATCTTGAAGGGGACAGCAATTCTTGCTCCCCGACAAGAGGTTAGTGAAAAATTTAAAATTTTCTAGCAAGGTTCATGGACCTCATGAAACTAAGAGGCCACTAAACCCCATATTAATAAATTTTGCTCAGGAGCCAAGATAAGGTGCTAACAAAAATCTGTTACGACACCTGCATAAATTCAGTCCATAAACAGTCCTGAAAGGGTTTTTTGAAACCTTTCATTACCATCAGGACTTTTCATCTAAAACATTATATTAACAGCAATATTGTGAACAAAGAGAATGTTAGTGACACTCATCTATGCTTGAACCTCAGCCGGGCTGCTTCATGGACGCTTCACCACCAGGGTGTTGTGAGGGCTCCATGAAACGATGCAAGTAGAAGTGGCTGGCCCCATGTGTGGCACATAGCAAGCACTCAATAAATGTTGGTTTTGTTCTTCTCTCCTTCACCTCTCTTATCACCAGCAATTGGAAGAGGAGGCTGATTTCCCTAGGCCCCGCAAACAGGCTCCTCTCCACCAGACTTTTTAAAGATCATTATTTCACACTCTATATACACTCTGAAAAGCCATTACTTCCCCTGGAAGCCAAGGAACAAAGCAGCCTGACTTCTGACTCTATGTCCGTTCCCTCCAAAAAACAAAAGGGCAGCATTTAGAAGCCAGATTAAGAGGGTTGCTCATCTGTGGTATCACCAAGATTTCAGTTACCAACCCTGAAGCCAAGAATGAATATGAGGACACAATGTTCTGCTGTCTCATCAGAGCAGGACAAATGGCATCTAGGCTGAGTAGATGGCCTTCTTGCCATGGAGTGCATTAATCTGGGACTCTGTATCAGTGGGATTGTGGATAGTGGTATCATGTGAGATTTATCCATCATATGCTCAGCACATCACCATGTGCCAGGCAAAATGCTAGGTCAGAATAACAGATCTTAGTATCCATATTCATGATTTACATTATGAAACCATGGAATGTTAAAGTCGTAAAGGACCATAGAATTGTTGAAGTCTAAAAATCACAGATAAATGGCTTGCTAAAGATGCCATGAATTACATAGTAATCAACCAAAAGTCTCAGACTCCCAGGAAAATCCTCTTTTTCCATCGTACCACACAGCCTCTAGTAGGTTCTAATACTTATTCTTTCCTATGCCGTGCTAAATGAAGAAGGAAAATGTTTCCAAGAAAAAACTTGATGGGTAAGGTTCTGGGGGAGGATGAGGAGTAAGTCAGGTACCCAATGTTTGGGTAGAATTGCAAAACTTCACAATCTTAACTAGAAATAATCCAGCAGAAAGGAGATTCAAAACTCAATGGGCCTTTCAGAAAGCATCTGCCAAGGGGAACCTTGAAAGAAGAGTAGACACTGAAAACCAAC
This sequence comes from Acinonyx jubatus, assembly GCF_027475565.1. Taxonomy (NCBI): domain Eukaryota; kingdom Metazoa; phylum Chordata; class Mammalia; order Carnivora; family Felidae; genus Acinonyx; species Acinonyx jubatus. Next base: position 90,774,956 of record NC_069390.1, on the reverse strand, counting down.
TGCAGTTTAACCTGGAATGTTCTTTACTTCATTTTCTATGGTTTTAGAGTCATTCTCTTTAAACAGATAAATCAGAGAAAATAGGTGACAAATGAAATGCCCTGATAGCCTTGTAAACCCAAGCACCAAAGGCTTAGGGCTTTGCCTTCTTGATAAGCCTTTGAAAAATCCTGAAAAAAATGCCATCCAGTTTCTAAGATGCCCTCCTGAAATATGGCAGAATAGAAAACTAGACTGAAGACTTCACAATCTGGCTTTTCATTCTAGAATCAATTCTTTTCGAAGAAACGAATTCCCTCATGTTTCTCTTCTTGGGCAATGGTCGGCTCCACACTCTGGTCATAGAAAAAGAACATTGTAACTTTTGTGGCATTTGACGTAAGACTTCATGTCACCCAATCTTCACCTGATATCTAAAAATGTCATACTTGATATGTTTTAATGAACGTATTGTTCCTACAAGCAAGAATATGTCCTTAAATTAGCTCTGCATGGAAGATTCCCAATACCTCTTGCCAAGGTGCCATCAGCTCACTGACACAGGTTAAGCAGACTTGGAATGCCAGGGTTAGTCATGGTTTCCCAGTGCTTTACCCATGGTGAGCCTTAACTGAGTTAACTTTTGTAGAGATAGATACCTAAATCATAGAAAAACGAGCCAGTTCACAATATAAATTTGGTAAAGATCATGTTGTGTGGTAATTCTAGCAAGAATCTCCCAGCCCTACAGAGTAAATAGTCCCTGACTGTGGAGGACAGATTTCTGCTAAGGTGAAGTCATTTTGGGCTGAGAATCAGAAGTTCTAGGTTGAAGGCCCAGCTTGGTCATAGATTATACATCTTTTTCTCTTTCATTCTCCTGTTTCTTCCCCGTCGGGTGAGGAGCTACGTGATCTTTTCTTACTTATACATTGCTCTACGTGCACACACAGAACTGTACCTGGAACACCAAAGTTCTCAATAATACTTATTCGTTGATGGTATGAATAAATCTCCAAGAGGCATTGAATCAAGGTGGTTGAAAGTGTGGCCTCCACTAGATATGTAATCATGGGTAAGATACTGGACCTCACCAAGCCCCAGTTTCCCTCTCTGTAAAATTAGAATAAGAATGATAATGTAGTAACTATAACAATAATTGCTGTGCTAAAGATTATAATTAAAAAACCCAGTTAGCTTAATGTAAACCCCCAAATTTACTAATTATCTTTATGCTTTGCTATGGGGTAGAGAGAGAATGAACTTGAGCTTCCAGAGAAAAGCTTGTGTGATTGGTTTCCCTTAGGCATGAATAATTCCTGCCCTGTGAAGAAGAAGGTTTCCTCCCTATAGCCTAAAGAGCTGTTCTTGCAGTTCCTGGCTTCTTTTCCTCCTGTACAGAAGACTTCTGGTTCAGGATGGACAAACATTTCTTGATAGTCTCCTTCCTTTTCTGCTTCACTGTAGGTGAGTCACAGACCTGAGAAGTGGGCTCCAGAGGCAGGATCTCAGGAGCCCTTGGAAACTCTACATGTACAGGAGGTATCCATGGAGGGCTGAGCCTTGACCACGTTTATAAGGGAGGGGAAGCCATTCTTCAGAATGCTCCTTCTGCCTTACGGGCCAACTTTTCTGACCTTTTCAACATTCTGCCATTCCTCACCAGGGGCTCAAGCCTCTATGGCTGCCCCTTCCTACTCTTTCCCCATTCTGTCCCTACCATTCCCTATAATCTAAAATCCTAGCAAGATTTTCCTTAGGTCATCCTTTCCATTCATAAATCTGTATCCCATTTGCTGTGACAGCTGGTCAGTCTATAATGAATAATTTTGTAGTTTGTTTTAAACAGTGACTTTTGATACCCTTATCAGGGGGTTTATATGAAAACAAGTGATTATAGGAGAGGAAATACTGGATGCTCTAGAACCAGAATTTTTAAATTGCTGTCTTAACATGGATGGAACAGGAAGGTATTATGCTAAGTGAAATAAGTCAGTCAGAGAAAGACAGACACCATATGTTTTCACTGATAACTGGATCTTGAGAAACTTAACAGAAGACCATGGGGGAGGGGAAGGGGAAAAAAAAGTTAGAGAGGGAAGGAGGCAAACCATAAGAGACTCTTAAAAACTGAGAATAAACTGAGGGTTGATGCGGGGGTGGGGGAGAGGGGAAAGTGGGTGATGGGCACTGAGGAGGGCATCTGTTGGGATGAGCACTGGGTGTTGTATGGAAACCAATTTGTCAATAAATTATATTAAAAAAATAAATAAAACAAGAACAATTATTTCTCACTAAATTTTTTTTTTAAATTGCTGTTTTAAAATCTCTGTACCTTTGGTTACTCATCTGAGAAATGGGGAAATACTTACTCACGAGGCTCTTGTGATGATTAAATCAGATGCAAAGTGAGAAAGCATGGCCCAAATCAGATGCTCAATAAATGCTACTTTCCTTTCTCACCTAGGTGCACCAGGGAGAGGTTTTTTGTTTGTTTTATTAAACTTGTATTTCTGATTAGGTTATCCCACAATACCATGGAAAGTGTTACTAATATGTTGTAATTCATGAGGACTTTACATACATTCAATTCAAAGTTCAAAATTACAGAGTATATTACCTCATAATATCTAAGTGGCAAATGTTAGTAACCTAGTTTGGGTAAAATATTTTATTCTTTTTTTATTTTTTAAAAATGTTTGTTTATTTTTGAGAGAGAGAGAGAGACAGAGACAGAGTGTGGGCGGGAGAGGGGCAGAGAGAGAGGGAAACACAGAATCTGAAACGGGCTCCAGGCTCTGTCAGCACATGGCCCGACATGGGGCTCGAACCCACGAACTGAGAGATCATTACCTGAGCGGAAGTCAGACGCTCAACCGACTGAGCCACCCAGGCGCCTCTTGGGTAAAATAGTTTAAAGCATTCACCCTCATTATTACACTCCCACCTATCTACAGTGCTGCCAAGTTGGCTAGGCCATCATTAATAGAACCGTTTTAAAGCTGGAAAAACCAAAGTCATGGGGGCTAAATCTTTGCTCTGAGTTACCTAGGTTAAAACGGCTAAAATAGGGATCCGAAGAATCCTTTTATACTCACAATCGCATTGCTCTGTGATACGAAGTTGGTGAGAGCTCCAACTGCTTACTACATGCTATTCTACCCACCACCAGCTCCTCATCCGCCGCCCCCCACCCCCGTCACCCCTACTCCTCCACCCTCCACAATCAGGTCTAGATAATTCCAGCTCCTTCCAAAGTGTCCCTGGTCTGACACCAGCTCTACACTCTCCAGCAGTGACACCCCTGAAGTGCCTAACGTGCCACCTTCGCACACGGACAGATCGCTGTAGAAGAGGCTTTGGTTCCTGTATTGCTCAGACGTTTGAGTCGTGCATGTCTTTAAAGATCTTCCAGGGTAAGTTAGAGGGCCAGTAGAGGTACCGTGAAAATCTTAGAAAATTCTTAGGAGAGCACTTCAGCGATTTTGTATCTCAGACTACGGCCAGTCTGAGGAACCGACGAGCAGAATGCCTCTGAGCTCAGGTCCCTGTGCATGCAGACAGAAGAGGATTGGGGGAAATGAGACAGGAGGAAGACGACGGGGGCCCTATATTCCCAACAAAATGGACCAGATTCTAACTCTGAAGACACTAAAGCACTAGTTGCTAATCTACCAGGAAAGGAAATGAAACAGCTATATAGAGTTGTAGGGACCTCAGGCAAACGAACATGAAGGGGGCCGGTGGTTTCTACATCTCCCTGCCTCAGTCCTCATGGTAGGGATACGCTGTGAAGCCATCCCTAAACCCACCCTGATACCTAATTAAATTTCCACGGGCAGGAATAGTGCCGGGTTTGACTTGTCTTTAGAAAACTTAGATCATATTTTCTATGTTCTTTCTTATTACAGATAACATTCTGCAGTTATCATATATGGTGTGTCAGAAATTCTGCAGAGACTTGACATTTGATTTCCACAATCGGACTTACGTTCATAAATGTTGCAGATACAATTATTGTAACATCGAAATCTAAGATATTTGCCCTCCCGAGGCCTCACTCTGAAGTGTTGATGTTTCTCACCCTTCATACCCTGCCTGCCCTTGCTTTTTTGCCTTGTCTGTCTTGTAAGTACCCCAGCTGTCTCTTTAATTCAGTGTCACCCTTCCTGGCACCTCCAGCTCAGTTTCTATCTCAGTCAGAGGATGATGATTCTGAACAACAGACCTCTCCCATGGCAGGGATTGGCATTTCTATACTCAAGAATCCTGTCCCAAGAGGCTCTGTGCAGCGAAATTTAAAACAAGACTGTTCCCAAACCCTATGATCAGCTAAGATAGTTGAGATGGGCTAGAAGCACTTCAGCTGAACATTCACAAATACTTTTGTCTTAAACTCCCATTTTTATCATTACTATAATTAAGCAGAAATAGCAGCAAAATGGATGGTGGACACTTGAGATTTTCCTCTACAGACACAATCTTATTTTCCAAGTGGACAGTGTTCACTTCAAACTCAGTCATGATTTTCTTGGCACCTGCAAAGTACACCCGTATACAACGTTAGTATGAAGGAGAAAATAAGGAAATTCCTACCACTGTGATATTCATAGCTCACACATGGCCACTTGTAGGTCTGTTAATATGTAGTCTAGATACATCACAACTGTCCTTTCTTCTCTTTCCTCTCCTAATCTTTCTCTGCTGCATACCTCTGTGTTACAATATGCAAAAGGAACCAATTCAAACTGGATTATAAATTGAATAGGAAAAGTACCCAATAAAACTAGAAGAAAGCATAGCATGCATTTATAACTTTGGAATAGGCAAAGGTTACTTAAACATGACCTAAAAAGCAAAATCATTTTTAAAAATTGATAAATTAGACCACATTAAAATTAACCATGTCTGTTCACTAGAATGTATCATTAAGAGAGTAAAAAGGCAAGTTAAAGACTTGGAAGATATTTGCAATACTTATATCCTCCATAGAACTTGTATCCAGAATGCAAAAATAATTCTTACAAAAAGCTGAGGGACTTTATTATTTTTTTTTAATATATGAAATTTACTGTCAAATTGGTTTCCATACAACACCCAGTGCTCATCCCAAAAGATGCCCTCTTTAATGCCCATCACCCACCCTCCCCTCCCTCCCACCCCCATCAACCCTCAGTTTGTTCTCAGTTTTTAAGAGTCTCCCATGCTTTGGCTCTCACTGAGGGACTTTATTACCACTAGACCTGACTTGCAAGAAATGCTGAAAGGAGTTATTTAAGCTGAAATGAAAAGATGCTAATCAATGGCATGAAAACATACAAAAATACACAATACACTGCTTTAGCTTCATGTACAGTCAGGCCTAGAAAATTCTAATAGGATGGTGTGTTAACCACCTAACTATATAGTACAAAGGGCAAAAGGGAAACCATTAGTATAATTGTAGCTCCTGTAATTATTAATAAATACACAATATAAGAGATAAATAATAACCTCAAAATAAAAGGGGGGAAGCTTTTGTAGACAATCAAAGGTAAATTACCATCAGCTTAAACTGGACTATTTAATCTACTTGACACTTGATCTCCACCATCAGACTTAGGTGCAAAAATGATGTAACTACAATTATTGTAACTTCAATAAGACTCATGGTAAGCACAAAGCAAAAACCTAGAGTAGATGCTTAAAAGCTAAACAAAGGGGAGAAAGAGCAAACGACCATGGAAAATATCATTTGCAAAGACAGGCAGAGACAGAGAGAAGAAAGAAACAAAACAGACACAAAACAACCAGAAAACAATCAATAAGATAGCATTAGTAAGTCCTTACATATCCATAACAACTCTAAATGTAAATGGATCGAATTCCCCGGTCAAAAAAGGGCACAGAGTGGCTGAATGGATAAAACAAGATCCAACTGTATGCTGCCTATAGGAGGTTCCCTTCAGTTTTAAGGAGACACATAGGCTCAAAGTGAAAGCATGGAAAAATGATATTCCATACAAGTGGAAACCAAAATAAAGCAGGGTAGCTACACTTATATCACACAAAACAGATTTTAAGCCAAAAATAGTAATCAGAGGAAAAGAAGGTCAATACATAATGATAAAGGAGCTAATTCAACCAAAAGATATGACAATTATAAATATATGCAAACTTAACATTGGAGCACCTAAATGTATTAAGCAAACACTAACAGATTAAAGAAGAAATAGACAATGACACAATAGTGGCAGGAAACTTCGATACTCCACTTTCAGCAATGGATAGATCATCCAGACAGAAAATCAACGAGTAAACAATGGACTTGAAGCATACCTTAGACCAAATGGACCTAATGGACATTTGTAGAACATTCTATCCAACGGGGACAGAATACACATTCTTCTCAAGTGCACATGTAACATTCCCCAGGATAGACCATATAACGGGACACAAAACAAGTCCTAGCAAATTTAAAAAGATTGAAATCATACCAAGTATCTTCTGACCACAAGGCTATGAAACCAGAAATCAATAACAAGAAGAAACTGAGAAATCTACAAACATGTGGAAGTTAAATAACACACTCCAGAACAACCAATGGTTCAAAGAAGAAATCAAAAGAAAAAATAAGATATATACATACACATATATATATATATATATATATATATATATATATATATGGGGAGAGTGGGAGGGAAGCAAAAATGGAAACACATGGGAATGCAAGCTGGTGCAGCCACTCTGGAAAACAGTATGGAGGTTCCTCGAAAAGCTAAAAATAGAACTACCCTACGACCCAGCAATTGCACTACTAGGTATTTATCCAAGGGATACAGGTGTGCTGTTTTGAAGGGACACATGCACTCCAATGTTTATAGCAGCACTATCAACAACAGCCAAAGTATGGAAAGAGCCCAAATGTCCATCGATGGATGAATGGATAAAGAATATGTGGTAAACATACAGTGGAGTATTACTCAGCAATCAAAAAGAATGAAATCTTGCCATTTGCAACTACGTGGATGGAACTGGAGGGTATGATGCTAAGTGAAATTAGTCAGTCAGAGAAAGAGAAGTATCATATGACTTCAATCACATGAGGACTTTAAGAGACAAAACAGATGAACATGAGGGAAGGGAAACAAAAATAATATAAAAACAGGGAGGGGGACAAAACAGAAGAGACTCATAAATATGGAGAACAAACTGAGGGTTGCTGGAGGGATTGTGGGAGGGGGTATGGGCTAAATGGGTAAGGGGCACTAAGGAATCTACTCCTGAAATCATTGTTGCACTATGTGCTAACTTGTATGTAAATTTTAAAAATAAAATTTAAAAAAATCGAAACACAACATACCAAAACTTATGATATGCTACAAAAGCAGTTCTGAGAGGGAAGTTATAGCAACAAAGCATATATTCAGAACATATATATCGAATAAACAACTTAACTTTATACCTGAAAGAACTAGAAAAACAAAACAAAATAAGCCCGCAGCTAGCAGAAGCAAGGAAATAGTAAATATCTGAATAGAAATAAATAAAACAAAGACAAGAAAAACAATTTTAAAAATCAACAAAACTAAGATCTGGTTTTTCAAAAAAATAAAAAAAAATTGATAAACCATTAGGTAGGCTAACTAGAGAGAGAGAGAGAAGATTCAAATTATAAAATCAGAAATGGAAAAGGAGACACTACACTGATAACACAAAATAAGAATTATAAGAGACTACTAAGAACAATCATATGCCAACTAATTGATTAACCTAGGAGAAATGGATCAATTGCTAGAAACATACAACCTACCAAGACTGAATCAGGGAGAAATGAAAATGTGAATAGACCAATGATGAGTAAGGAGATTGAGTCACTAATCAAAATCCTTCCAACACAGAAAACTCCTGGATCAGATGGCTTCACCAGCAAATTCTATCAAACATTTAAAGAAGAATTAACATTCTTGCAGTTAGTGGGTTCGAGGCCTGCATCAGGTTTTGTGCTGAAAGCTCAGAGCCTGGAGCCTGCTTTGGATTCTGTGTCTCCCTCTCTGTCTGCCCCTCCCCTGCTCACACTCTGTCTCTCTCTCTCAAAAATAAACAAACATTTGGGGTGCCTGGGTGGCTCAGTTGGTTAAGCTTCTGACTTCGGCTCAGGTCATGATCTCACAGTCCATGAGTTCGAGTCCCGCGTCGGACTCTGTGCTGACAGCTCAGAGCCTGGAGTCTGCTTCGGATTCTGTGTCCCCCTCTCTCTCTGCCCCTCCCCTGCTCATGCTCTGTCTCTCTCTCTGTCAAAAATAAATAAACATTAAAGAAAAATTTTAAAGAATTAACATCAGTGTTCATACTCTTTCAAAAAATTAAAAGGAGGGAACATTTCTAAATTCATTTTACAAGGCCAACATTACCCTGATCCCAAAGCCAGATAAAAACATTATTAAAAAACTATAGAGCAATATCCCTGGCAAATATAAAAATCTCAACAAAATATTAGCAAATTCAACGACATATTGAAAGGATTAATCACCGTGACCAAAGGGGATTTATGTCTGGGATCCGAGGATGGCTCAACATATGCACATCGATAAATCTGACATACCACATTGGTAGAATAAAAAATTAAAATCATATCATCATCTCAATAGATGCAGAAAAGCATTTGACAAAATATAACAACATTTCATGAGAATAAAATCATCAAAGAAATGGTTATAGGGGAAATATACTTCAACATAATAAAACCTATATATAACAAGCCCACAGTTAACATTATACATACAATGAAAAGTTGAAAGCTTTTCCTCTAAGATCAGGAACATGACAAACGTGCTCACTCTCACCACTCTTATTCAAGATATACTGGAAGTCCTAATCATAGTAATTAGGCAAGAAAAATAAACAAAAGATGAGAAAGGAGGAAGCAAAATTGCCATTATTTGCAGACAATATGAACAACTCTGAAGATGTAACCAAAAAGCTACTGGAACTAAACAACAAATTCAGGGGAATTGGCGGATATAAAATCAGCACAGAGAAATTAGTTGCATCTGTACAAAACATCTAAAAAGAAATAAAGACAACTATCTCCTTCAAAATAGCATTCAAACAAACAAAAAAGTACTTAGGAATAAATCTAAGGAATAAATTTAAGGAAGGAAGTGAAAATTCTGTACAATGAAAACTACAAGACATTGATGAAAGAAATTAAAGAATATACAAACAAATGGAAAGATATATCATGTTCATAAATTGGAAGAATTAATATTGCTAAAATATCTATCCATATATGCAAAGCCATTTATAGATTCAACACAATTCCTATCAAAATTCCAACAGCATTTTTTACAGAAATAGAAAATCAATACTAAAATTTGTATGGAACTACAAAAGACCCTGAGTAGAAAACCAGTCATGAGAAAGAGGAACAAAGCTAGAGGCATCACAATTCTTGATATCAAACTATACCACAAAGCTGTAAAAATTAAAGCAGTATGGTACTGGCATAAAAATAGAAGGATAGACCAATCAGAACTAAACTCTTGCATTTATGGTCAATTGATATTTAACAAGGGAGTCAAGAACACTCAATGGAAAAAGGATAGCCTCTTCAACAAATAATGTTGGGGAAAGTGGATAACCAGATGGAAAAAAAAAAAGAAAGAAAGAAAGAAAGAGATTGGACCCCTATCTTACATCATTCACAAAAATTAATTTGAAATGTATTAAAGACTTAAACAAAAGACCTAATACTGTAAACTCCTAGAGGAAAACATAGGAAAGAAACTTCTTAACATTGCTCTTGGCAAAGATTTTTTTAGGTATGACATCAAAAGCACAAACAACAAAAGTAAAATTCAGCAAGTGAGTTTCAATCAAATTAAAAGCTTCTACACAGCCAAAACACAAAAAATAAAATGAAAAGATAACTTGCAAAATAGGAGACAATGTTTCCAAGCCATATATCAGATAATGGGTTAATATCCAAAATGTATAAAGAATTCATACAATCCAGTAACACTAAAACAACTTATGGCATTTATTGAGCACCTAATACATGCCAGGCAATTAATATAAGATCTGATTTCTTTCTTGCAACAACTCAGTAAAGAAGATGCTATCATTTTTGTTTCATAAATAAGGAAACTGGGGTTCTGAGATATTGAGAGTAGTTTAGGGCCATTTGGTAAGATAGTAAGTAACAAACAGCACTGGGGTGATTCAAATTGGTATGTTTGGGCTCAAAACACATCACTCTCTCTATGAATCCAAAGGAAGAAAGAAAGAGAGAGAGAGAGAAAGGGAAAGAGAGAGGGAGAAAGGAGGAAAGAAAGAAAGAAAGAAAGAAAGAAAGAAAGAAAGAAAGAGAAATAGAGAAAGAAAGAGAGAAAGAAGGGGGAGAGAGAGAGAGACAGGGAGGGAAGAAGGAAGGAAGGAAGAAAAGAAGAAAGAAAGGAAGAGAGGGAGAGAGAAAGGAAAGGAAAAGAAAATCCAATAAAAACGGGCAAAAGAACAAAATAGACATTTTTCCAAAGAAGACTTCCAATGGGCAACAGATACATGAAAAGATACTCAACATTACTAATCGTCAAAGAAATGCAATTCTAAACCATAATGAGATATCACCTCACACCTGTTAAAATGGCTGTCATCAAGAAAAATAGAGATACATATTGTTGAGAATGTAGAGAAAAAAAGGTACTCTTGGACACTGTTGGTGGGAATGTAAATTGGTAAAGCTAGCATGGAAAACAGCACAGAGGTTCCTCAAAAATTTAAAGACAGAACTACATATGATCCAGAAATTCCATTCGTGGTTATGCATCCAAAGGAAATGAAAACAGGATATCAAAGAGATATAAGCACTCCCACTTTTATTGCAGCATTATTTATAGTAGTCAAGCTGTGAAAACAACTTATACTCATCAACAGACTAATGGATAAATAAGAGATGTGATACCCACCCCCCACCATGGGAATATTGTTCAGCCATGATAAAGAAGGAAATTCTGCCACTTGGCGACAACAGGGATGAAATTTTATAGCATTTGAGATAAATTAGATAGAAAAAGCATATATGTGGAATCTAAAAAAGCCAAACTAGTAAGAACAGAGAGTAGAAGGGTGGTTACCAAGGTCTAGGGCATGGAGGAATTAAGGAAGTGTTGTTTAAGGGTACAAACTTGCAACCAGTAGATAAATAAGTCCAAGAGTTCTAATGCACAAAACAGTGATTACGGACAATACTGTATTATAAACTTCAATGTTGCTAAGTGACTAGATCTTACTTAATTGTTCCCACCACAAAAAAGAAATGATAATACTGTGACATAATAAAGGTGTTAGCTAATGTTTCAGCGGCAATGATATTGTAATATATCGATGTATCAAATTGACACATTGTATACATTAAATTTATACAATGTTATGTATCAATTATATCTCAATAAAATTAAACATTAAAAAAAGTATTCTTGCAGATCAATTTGATAATGAAAAACTACCAAACAAAAAAATAGGCTAAAGACTTAAACAGATCATTTACTAAAAAGAATACCCATACGGTCAATAAGCATCTGAAAAATGTTGCTGATGAGACTGTAAATTGGTACTTTGAAATATATGGTAATCTTCTCGACCTCATTATTAGGTACATCCTATGATTTAGCAGGTCTACCCTATGTAGCGAAAAGAGTGACTGGTCCATCAAAGGATGTCTATAAGAATGTTCAGGGAGGAAACAGGCCAAGAGGGATGACAGAATTAGCATAAACCACACAATCTGGAGGCATAATTACAGCTCTAATCCGTCTGATTATAAAGACTTGTCTTTTTCCTGTATGTCACTGTGGGCAATTGGACAGGCTGTTTAGCCTGTCCAATTTCCCCAGAAAGTATTTCATTCTTTAATGGAAAGTAGCTCACTGGAGAGCCGATGTGTAATGTGGGGGGGGGGGGGGGGGTTGTCACATTTCCCTTTCAATTCCCCTGTGATAGGCCTCATTGTGACTAAAATGTTTGCATTTTAATCTTTAAAAAACTGTAAAGAACTATTTAATAGTTTCATTGGCTGCTACTTTTCAAGAAAGCATTTCACTTAAAACCCTAACCTTCTTGAGCCCTTTAACCATTCCCAACCATGTTAGTCCTACATCATATTAGGACATGGCTGTAATCATTGTTTCTTGTGCCTTGAGAGCACTTGAGGCAGCTGTTTTGTTTCCTTTGAACAATAACCCACATAGAATCAATTTTTTTTAATCAGCACGATTTTCCAAATGAAGGGGTTGCCATAAAGGGAAGAGCAGGAGGAAGAGAGGGGAGAGGTAGGAAGAGGTTCACGGCTGCTTTATTGGTGATAACTAGAAACAACCCAATTGTCCATCAACAGCAGAAAATAGAAAATGTGGTATATTTATATAGTGTAACACTACACAGCAATATAAAGACTGAACTATTGCTATCTGCAACATTACGGATAACTCCCAAAGGCATACTGGTGAGCAAAAGAAGCCAGGCACAAAAGAGTACAGTTCATTTCATCTATACAGTTGCACTCATATGAAGTTTAAAAACAGGACAGAAGTACCATGATAGAATTCAGAAGTGTAGTTACATTTAAGGGTTATGATATAGGAAGGAACAGAGAAAGCACTACCTCAATAAAAAAAAAATTTTTTTTCTTCAACTGCCATTTAAATTTTCAAGGACATCTTTTCAAAAGTTGTCCCCTTCATCTATTTATGTATTCATACCCTGCTGTTTTAATTACAGACCTTCGTAGTTGATTTCAACATTTGGAAAGGCTAGCCGTAGCAGTTTGTCTATTGCTTCTTTTGGTTCCATCAGGTATACACCTTGCATTTGCAAAAGAAAATACTTTTGCCTCTTCCTTTCAAATTCTAAGGCCTCTAATTGCTTTCTCTTGTCTAATTACATTGAGTAATTTTTTAATATTACATTCACTAACTGTAGAGGCAGAGGGCATGTATGCACACATGTGACTGAGGGAGGGGAAGAGGGCAAGGAAGAGAGAATCTTAAGCAGGCTCCACACCCAGTGGGGAGCCTGACAGGAGCTCAATCTCACAACCATGAGATCATGACCTAAGCCAAAATCAAGAGTCCTAGCTTAACTGACTGAGCCACCCAGGTGCCCCTCCTTACTTCTTATTTTAGCATGAAACCATCTAATATTTCCTCCATCAAATAAACTACTGGCCTTCAGACTCAGGTATATATCACTTTATCATGTTAAAGACATTCATCAATACCAATTTTGAGGTTGTTTTTTTTTTAAATGTATGAACAGGTGTTGAATTTTGTGAAATGACTTCTTGTTATCTTTTGGGATGATCATCTGATTTTTCTGTTATTATAATATTGTATTAATTGATATTTTTAACATGGAACCACTCTTGTATCCCTAGAATAAGACTCCCCTGGCCATAATGTGTGGTAAATTGCATCATCTGGACCTAATTAGTCATCTCTCCTTTATGTCTCTGTCCTTTAACCTGCAAGTTCTCAACGTCCTCCCACTGCCGGTGGGATTACCTGCCCAGTTTCCTGACTCTAGGCATGGCCTTGTAACTTGCTTTGGCCATTGGGGATGTTAGCAAACTTAATGGAAGCAGAGGTTCAAAATGGGCTTGGATCTTGCTCTTTATGCTTCTGCCATTGTCATGAATAAGGCGTGTCTAAGCTAGTGGATGAGTCCTGGGGGAAATGAGCATGTAGAGCAGAGCTGAGTCACCCTAGCCAGGGGTGACTAAATCAAAAAATTTCCAGATACCCCCTAGACATAGGAGTCTAGTTCATTGAGATTAGCAGAGCTACTCAGCTGAGCACATTGGGATTATCTGAATTCCTCAAACACAGGAAAATGTTTATTGTTTTAAGCCACTCAGTCTTTGAATGGCTTGTTACTCAACAAAGATGAAATAATTCATTCTATATTATCCTTTTATCTGCCGTTGAGATCTGCTTGCTAATACTTTGTCAAAGATTTTTAAATTGATGTTTATAAGTGAGATTTTTATAAGGCTCTCTATTACATAATCTCATTTGGATTTGGAGATTAATATTATTTTGTTTAATAAAAAGAATAAGTCTCCTTTCCTTATCTATACTCTGAAATAGTTCTTTCTAAATTGTTTGTTTGTTTATTTATTTATTTACTTGCTTATTTATTTATTTTGAAAGAGAGCACATGTAAGCAGGGGAGACGGGCAGAGAGAGAATCCCAAGCAGGCCGCATGCGCAGTGCAGAGTCCAACACAGGGCTTGATCCCATGAACCATGAGATCATGACCTGAGTTGAAACCAAGAGTCAACTGACTGAGCCACCCAGGTGGCCAACCAGGTGTCACTATACTCTGAAATAGTTTAAATAGCATTGGGATCATCTAATTTTTAAAGATTTTTTTGGAATTCTTCTGTGAAACCATGTGGATCTAGTGCGTTTTTGGGAAATGACAAGAGCTCTTTTATAATTTTCTCTATTTTTTTTTTTTTTAAATAGAAATCAGTTTGTGTAGATTTTCTAATTCTGCTTGGGTCAGTTTGGTAAAAATTCTATTTTCCTAGAAAATTACTTATTTCAACTAGATGTTTATATTCATTTGCATAGGATTATACAAATTAGTTCAAAACTTAATTTTTTAAAAATTTTGTTTAATGTTTATTTGTTTTTGAGAGAGATAGAGCATGAATGGGGGAGAGACAGAAAGAGAGGAAGACACAGGATCTGAAGCAGGCTTCAGGCTCTGAGCTGTCAGCAGAGAGCCCGACATGGGGCTCGAACCCACAAAGTGAGATCATGATCTGAGCTGAAGTCAGACACTTCAACGACTGAGCCACCAAGGTGCCCCATGAAACTTACATATTTTTAAAAATTTCCTTGTTTTGGATGTTTATTTCTCCTTTGCAATCTCTAATATTTGTATTTGTGCAGTCTTCTTTTTTTAAATTTTTTTAATGTTTATTCATTTTTGAAAGAAGAGCACAAGCAGGGGTGGGGTGGGGGGTGGGGGGGACACAGAATCTGAAGCTGGCTCCAGGCTCTGAGCTGTTAGCACAGAGCCTGATGACGGGCTGGAACTCACAAACCATGAGATCATGACCTGAGCCGAAGTCAGATGCTCAACCGACTGAGCCACCCAGGCGTCCTGTGCAGTTTTTTTTTAAGTAACAGGTTAACTTGTGATTTGCTTATTTAGATAAAATTTATAACTCATTTGTTGTACTTACTTCCTGTTTTCTACCTGTGGCAGACATATCCTAAGGAATGGGATGTATCCAGTGAGTCACAGCCTTGAATAGTCCTCTCCCCTTGAGCGTAAGCAGAACTTGTGTCTTGCTTCTAACCAATAGAATTACCAAAGGTGATGGAATATTATACATATTATTATGTTTCATTATATAATATAGATTCAATCTTAGCAATTAGGAGAGAGACCTTCCCACTGGCCTTGAAGAAGCAGTCATATTGTAAATTGACTATGGGAATAACCGTGTTGCAGAGAACTATGAATGGCCTCTTGGAACTGAAAGAGGCCCTAAGCAACAGCCAGAAAGAAAACCAGAACCTCAGTTCTACTACTACAAAGAGATAAATTCTTTTTTTTTTAATATAATTTATTGTCAAGTTGGCTAAGATACAGTGTTCACAATGTGCTCTTGGTTTTGGGGATAGATTCCTGTGATTCATTGTTTACATACAACACCCAGCACTCAAACCAACAAGTGCCCTCCTCAATGCCCATCACCCATTTCCCCCTCTCCCCTGACCCCACCCCCCATCAACCCTCAATTTGTTCTCTGTATTTAAGAGTCTCTTATGGTTTGCCTCCCTCTCTCTCTGTAACTTCCCCCCCTCTTCCCCTCACCCATGGTCTTCTGTTAAGTTTCTCAAGTTCCACATATGAGTGAAAACATATGATATCTGTCTTTCTCTCACTGATTTATTTCACTTAGCATAATACCCTCCAGTTCCATCCACGTTGTTGAAAATGGCAGGATTTTATTCTTTCTCATTGCCAAGTAGTATCCCATTGTATATGTAAACCACATCTTCTTCATCCATTCATCAGTTGATGGACATTTAGGCTCTTTCCATAATTTGGCTATTGTTGAAAGCACTGCTATAAACATTGGGGTACATGTGCCCCTATGAATCAGCACTCCAGTATCCTTTGGATAAATTCCTAGTAGTGCTATCACTGGGTCATAGGGTAGTTCTATTTTTAATTTTTTGAGGAACCTCCATACTGTTTTTCAGAGTGGCTGCACCAGTTTGCATTCCCACCAACAGTGCAAGAGGATTCCCGTTTCTCCACATCCTCGCCAGCATCTCTTGCTTCCTGAGTTGTTAATTTTAGCCACTCTGACTGGTTTGAGGTGATATCTCAAGGCGGTTTTGATTTGTATTTCTTGATAATGAGTGATGTTGAGCATCTTTCGTGTGTCTGTGGGCCATCTGGATGTCTTCTTTGGAAAATGTCTATTCATGTCTTCTGCCCATTTCTTTGCTGGCTTATTTGTTTTATGGGTGTTGAGTTTGGTAAATTCTTTATAGATTTTGGATACTAACCCTTTATCTGATATGTCATTTGCAAATATCTTCTCCCATTCCATCAGTTGTCTTTTAGTTTTGTTGATTGTTTCCTTTGCAGTGCAGAAGCTTTTTATCTTGATGAGGTCCCAATAGTTCATTTTTGCTTTTGTTTCCCTTGCCTTCAGAGACTTGTTGAGCAAGAAATTGCTGTGCCTGAGGTCAAAGAGGTTGTTGCCTGTTTTCTCCTCTAGGTTTTTATGGTTTCCTGTCTCACACTTAGGTCTTTCATCCATTTTGAATTTATTTTTGTGTACGGTGTAAGAAAGGGGTCTAGTTTCATTCTTCTGCATGTTGCTGTCCAGTTCTCCCAGCACCATTTGCTAAAGAGAGTGTCTTTATTCCATTGGATATTCTTTCCTGTTTGTAAAAGGTTAGTTGGCCATACATTTGTGGGTCCAGTTCTGGGTTCTCTCTTCTATTCCATTGGTCTATGTGTCTGTTTTTGTGCCAATACCATACTGTCTTGATGATTACAGCTTTATAGTACAGGCTAAAGTCTGGGATTGTGATGCCTCCCGCTTTGGTTTTCTTTTTCAACATTACTTTGGCTTTTCGGGGTCTTTTCTGGTTCCATACAAATTTTGGGATTGTTTGCTCTAGCTTTGAGAAGAATGCAGGTGCAATTTTGATTGGGATTGCATTGAATGTGTAGATTGCTTTGGGTAGTATTGACATTTGAACAATATTTATTCTTCCAATCCATGAGCATGGAGTA
The DNA here is from genome assembly GCF_027475565.1 of Acinonyx jubatus. NCBI lineage: Eukaryota > Metazoa > Chordata > Mammalia > Carnivora > Felidae > Acinonyx > Acinonyx jubatus. The sequence continues at coordinate 90,757,660 of NC_069390.1, read as the reverse complement.
TTTTTCCATTTCATTGTATCTTCTTCAATTTCTTTCATAAGTTTTCTATAGTTTTCAGCATACAGATCTTTTACATCTTTGGTCAGGTTTATTCCTAGGTATTTTATGGTTCTTGGTGCAATCGTAAATGGGATGGATTTTCTTTCAGTTGCTTCATTATTGGTGTATAGAAATGCAACCCATTTCTGTACATTGATTTTGTATCCTGCGACTCTGCTGAGTTCACGTGTCAGTTCTAGCAGCTTTTTGGTGGAGTCTTTCAGGTTTTCCATGTAGAGCATCATGTCGTCTGCGAAAAGTGAAAGTTTGACTTCTTTGCCAATTTGGATGCCTTTTATTTCATTTTGTTGTCTGATTGCTGAGGCTAGGACTTCCAACACTATATTAAACAACAGTGGTGAGAGTGGACATCCCTGTTGTGTTCCTGATCTTAGGGGGAAAGCTCTCAGTTTTTCTCCATTAAGGATGATACTAGCTGTGGGCTTTTCATATATGGCTTTTATGATGTTAAGGTATGTTCCTTCTATCCTGACTTTCTTGAGGGTTTTTATGAAGGACGCTGTATTTTGTCAAATGCTCTTTCTGCATCTATTGACAGGATCATATGGTTCTTATCCTTTCTTCTATTAATGTGATGCATCACATCGATTCATTTGTGAATATTGAACCAGCCCTGCAGCCCAGACACACTACAAAGAGATGAATTCTACCAACAAGCCGAGAGTTTAGAAGTAGATTCTTCCTAAATTAAGTCTTCAAATGAGAACATGGCCTGGTCTACCCCTTGACTGCAGCCTTGTGGGATTCTGAGCTGAGGACCCAGCTAAGCTATGTCTGGACTTCTGACCTATAGAAACTGTGAGATAATGTGTGTGTTTAAGCCACTAAGTCTATGGCACAAAGCACAGAAAGTAACACAGCCATATGAAACAAATACACCACCTCTTAGATTTCTGTTTTTACTTATTGACGGTTCTTTCTCTTTTCTATTTACTTCATTCTTGGTCTGCTACTTTGAGTTGCATGTTTAATTAATTTCTTACTTTTAAAATTTTATGTGTATTTAATGCTATGAATTTTCCTCTGATAAATGCTACTGCTGTATTCCATAGTTTTGGATATATCATGTTTTCTGTTAAGAAATTCTGCATTTTTGTGTGTGCGTCCTGGATTTTCCTTTCAACATAAGAGTTGCTTAATAACATGTTTCTATATTTCCAGGTGGTGACACATTTTTGGTCTTGTTTTCAGCTTCCACTTTATTGCGTGTGGTAAGTGAATATTGTTATATTATTTCTATTTCTTGGAATTTGAGTATTTCTTTGAGGACTTGCAAAGATTTCCCAAGCTTAGATATTTGAAAGAACTCATCAGACTTCATAGAACATACACATTCTCTAAGAACATACTTAGAGAGCATACTGAATACAGATTTTATTTAAAGACAAAGGATACAGTGCAGCAAAAAAAAGAGAGGGCAGACAAACTTTAGGGAAATCTGGGAGACATTCCATGTGCAAGCTCCCAGGACTCATCATTTACATACATACAGATTGCCCTCTGTCACTGGATTGAACAATCACAATTTATGTGAGGAATCTCAGCTTCAGGAGTAATTTAAACAGAAGTTCTTAATGAGGGTGCATGTGGTTGGTAGGGTGGGGTGTGGTTATAATGCCTCTCTGACCATGTGATCAAGCCATGTTGGGAAACAGTTTATTTATATCAGCAAATAAAATGACACTGGGAGTCACCAGGGGAGTTTCAGACTTTAAAGAGAACACCATAAATGTATTTTTATCCTGGCCAAAAGTCCAAGTATCTACTGAGAATGTAGTAAATCAACTCTATCCTCCAAAGGGCTAATGTATGTGACCAATCTTTGTGAATGTTCCATGGGCACTCTATTATCTGAGTTCAAGATTAGATGTAGGTTTATAAGATCCACCTTAATAATGGTATTGTATATGTGTTTAATCTCCTTGCTAATTATTTACCCACATGATCTGGTGATTAGCATGCATTTCTTTTTCTCATCATATCTTCTATAGTTTCTATAGAAGAGTTGTTACCAAAAATCATGGCTGTGGTATTGGTTGCCTCAATTTTAATAATTTATATCTTTATTGTAGATTAGTGGCTTTAATAACATGAAGTATATATTCTCTCTTTTGATGATCTGGAGCATAAAATATAGGCTCATGATCCATATTAATTTTTAATATATATTTTCCCATGCATTTATATTTGCACATTTTTAATTGCTTTGATTTGGCCATATTTCTGGAAGGCAGCTATGCTCACCACTATACCACCAATGCTGACTATTTGGCCATATTTCTGAAACATCATAGAGTTGGATTTTGCTCTGTTTACCAAACTAAAATCTTTTTTTAAATTAATTTGGCTGACATGTTTAGTCAGTGCAGTCATGTTGTTTTATGGTGTGTGTGTTTGTGTGTATCTTTTCTACTTTATGGTCTGTTTCCATTTATACTATCTCTTTTTTTCTCTCTCTTTTTTGTTTGTTTGTTTGTTTGTTTGTTTGTTTATGTAATCTCTACACACAATGTGGGTTTGAACTCATAACCAAAAATCCAGAGCCCCATGTTCTTCTGACTAAGCCAGCCCCTATATTATCTCTTTTTCTAGTTCAGGGGGAGAGTATTATTTAAGAAGATGTGTATTCCCATATAGTTTAAAAATCTTAAGCACATGTTTGTCTTGATTTACCTCATGACTTTTCAGCCATCAAATCTATCCCTTTTCCAAATTTCACTGTAGTATCCATATTTATATTGCCATTATTACACAAGTCAGCATGATTGCAGCAAAATGTTTCTCTCAGTAAGTCATGGTATATTTGGAACATTCCCTCTTCACAAGGATTACAAGACAGTTTTGTATATCGGTACAGATATCTCCCTAAAGAGAGAAGAAAAGTAAAGGTAAATTGCCTTACTTAATCACACTGTTTCCCTGGCAATGATGGCTCTCAAAAATCTCATTGGTTTTCTGTAGCCACGGATGAGCCCCAAACTGTGCCTGCATCTCATCTCGGTCTCTCTAGACAGGATCAGGCAAAAGACATCTGCCTCCCACACAGGCTCCACCCGAGGTCGGGGTATGGAGAATTCCATTTTCCCAGCCTCTCTCATGGGCCCTGTTCCCTCCACACCTTGACCTCAAGGAAGGTGGGCACCACTGGTAATTGTCTTGTGTCTCTCTCTCCCTCTCACTTACCTGTAATTTTATCATTATAGTAATAGTGATCTATGGTACAACTCCTGTTATATATCATTAGATTGAACTTCCAGCACTTTTTCAAGTGAGTGAGGCATTTGAATTCCATCAAAGAAGTCACAGTGATAGCAAAACCGAATCCCTAAAGAGAGAAAAGATTTAAAGCAGAGCTCTAGGGAAAGTAATTCTGCTACCTCTCCTGTCAACATTTACATCCATGAAGAGCACTGTGAATATGCCCAGCAGAAGCAACTGGAACATCCCAGGGCCCATTCCTAAGATGGTCCCAGTGAGACGTCCCAGCTTTATTTATTCCCATCACCTGCCCTCAGGCATCGCACTAGATCACATGATTTCAGATCAAGCCACCTGAATCCTCTCTACCACGTTCCCAGGAGACGGTACATCCTGTCTGCATTTGCATTTCTCCAGATACTTGGAACTCAGCCCACCCAGACAGCTCATTCCATTTTATTAGATCTAGCATAAGGAACTGATTAACGTTGGTGTAGAATCTCTCTCCCTAGTACCTCTTCACTTCGCTTGTCGTTCTATTCGTTGGCCTACAGGGAGCATGTCTAAGCCCACGTTCCAGGACAGCCTTTCACATGTAGCAAATCTGTGGGGCCCTGAGCCTTGCGAGGGGGTGGCTCAGTCCCTTTCAGGTACCAGAACCATCCAGACACTGGCCTCAGCATGACCTCCAGCGGTACTCCCTCCTCCCAAAGTGAGTTGTCACTGCCATCAGGATACTCCAGATGTGGTCTGACCGCCCAGCATTAACACCACTCTGAGAGATGGATGGGGCAGCACAAGAAAGGGGGATGCAGAGGTGAAGATGATCAGTTTCCCTTCAGCTTTATTCACTAATTTGTTCAAGGGAGACAAAGACCGGAAATGATTCCAGTGGGAGAGAGGTACACTGGGGATTATGGGCAGAGAGGAAGACATATTTGGATTAGTCACTAGAAAGGGGACAGAGCGGGGAAGGGAGCAGGGTGGGCTGGAAATGAGCTTTCCCATCAATCCCCTGCCTTTGCCTCACTTCCTCCAGATGGTGCCACACATTTGTGCCTCCCTCCTTCGTCTACTAAGTGTCACTTTATCACCGAGGCTTTCCAATATACACACATGTAAATAGGAAATATTTGTACATACGTGCAAAACTCCCTTACCACGCTTGCCACGTCCCTTTCCCGTTTTCTCCGGCATGCTCAAGCCGCTTTGTCATTCTAAGACTTTCCTTATTTATGTTTTCTTGTCTCTTTCCCCTCTCAAGAACGAAAGCGCCCTGAATGCAAGATTTCCCTGTGTTGTGTTTGCTGCTTTCTCCTCAGCACTGGGATGCCTTGCAATTATCAGATAGGCAAGACTATCTGATGAAAAAGTGAATGCATCGTTGGTGTGGTTAACCCGAGACACGAGGGAACGGTGAAAAGCCCCTAGTACCAAGTTGCGGGATGACCTGTGGTTGGTGGTCACCACAGAGAAGACAGGCGATGGCAACGGCAGATTCCCCTGTCTTGGGGACAGAGTGAGTGTGGGGCCCACTTATCTGAGTGGACTTATTCCCAGAGCCAGACACATGCTATTCCCAAGTACGATCCCTCACATAATCTTCGCCAGGAGGGTACTCCCTGTACATCTGGGATGGAGGCCCAAGGGTGCTACCTACCTGCTACGTGACCTTAAACAACTTACTCATTTCTCTGGGATCTGGGACCTCACAGGTGAAATCAAGGGCTGTCAGAGGTATGTCAGCTGTAGTTATTAGGACTTAATAAATTCACATATGATAATGGTCAGTAAGACCCTACTTGGTGGCAAATATTCTTGATTTCTTTGACTTCTCTGAACAACCACATAGCTTAGAAATAATTGACCTCATCTTCAAGTGTGCTTGAAGCCCAAGTACACTTAGAGATGAAGTATTATTCCCCAGGGAACAAGGTTGGACCCGGTGAGCCATATCCTTCCACTACATCATGCTGTTTCTTTCCTTTACAATCCGAGAAGGGTTGTACACGATACGTGTGAGATTCTGGTTCCTTATTGTGAAAATTGTGACTTTATCAGTGTACCTGTCTTCCCTGTTGAATGTGAGGCCCAGAAATGGTGGGAGATTCAGGAGCCGGTGCCCTGGTAAATCCCTTTAAACGGGCTAACACCTGAGTTGCCTTCCAGACTCAGCCAGAAGCTTTGGCTAGCTGCTTAGCCTTTCAACACTTCTGTCCTCAGGATCTTAGTGTGTGCCTCCGACAGACCTTGGACACCCGTGGCCACCTCTCCCTCCCACAGAGAGAGAGGATGTGCTGTCCAGGCATTCTTTCCTCCCCGCCTCCATATCTGAGCCCCCAGAACTAGGTTCCCAGCCCTCCCCTGGGGCCTCTCCTGGGGCTGAGGGTCTGCACCTTCTCCCCTCCACCCCTGGCTCCTATTCAAAGCCTTTCCAGCCTGCTGCCCCTTCCTACATGGGTGGTTGAAGGACTCGCTGTCCTGCTCCTTGCTGCTCCCGCCCTGCCCAGAGGCTCAACCTGTACCCACGTCCTATCTCTGCAGACAGAGGAGAAGGTAATGGACTTGAGGCCACATTTGGCTCCTTTGTAGTCAGCCCGTGGTTGGGCTCACTTTGTCCCTGCAGGAGGGCAGCGAAGGGGCAAAGGATACAGGGAAAAAGAAAATAAAAGCAGAACACCACCCCCACTCACACAGAGAAAGTTCCCTGCATAGAGCAATATCCCCTTCAACCATTTCTGCCAACCTCAGACAAGCACTTTCCCTGGCCCTGCTCAGCAGGGAACACACCTGAGGGTGGGATCATCAGGTGTGATGGTGGGTGTCAGGTGAGTCCACGACAAGAGGGAGCCTTGCTTTATTACAGGACTCCATCTGAGCCCCACACACCCAGAAAAAAGGACATGTGTGACGGAGGTCCAGGCACGTTTCTCCTCCATGACCATTTCCCTTGCAGGCAGTGCAAACCTGCCTCACTGCCGGGCCAGCAGGGGACATGGGGTCTGGCTGACTCGTTCTCCTGGCTGGCCCTTCACCCAGCCCTGCCTCAGAACCGCACTCCCTCTAGTAGCTGGACCCACCCCACATCACTGCCCTGCATGCCTGGGTCTCACTCCAGAAACCCTTGCCGCCCCCCCATACTCAACCCAAAGCAGCCCCGCTTCCCTCCTTTCACTGTCCTTCAGACTTTCTCGCTGTGGGCAGCCTTGAAGGTACCGTTTTCCCCAGTGGGTCAAATGGAGGAGTTGGGCATGGAAGCAATAGAGCCCCATGTCTTTATTTTATGCCTAAGAAACAGGACTGAGTTGCAATTTCACTGCAGTGTGAAGACAGAGGGAGATCCTGATCTGGGTGCTCTCAGCTGTCAGGTCAGGGATCAGGTCTGGTTGGTGCTAACAGAGCAAGAAACGGGAATTCAGTGTCAGACATGGATTCTGGGTCACCACTTCCCATCGATTCGGCTCCTACCACCTGCCCTGCTTTGGAGCTTAACTCATCTAACCGACTTGACAGCGGATGGATTGTGGGGAGGCCAGGAGTGACAATGGACTTCTTCAAGAGGACTCCTCCTCAAAAGCCCCTATTTCCCGACGCTTTTCTTACACTGAGTCAGCAGGATCTCAGTCTCTAAGGCAGTGAGGCTTTGCCCTGAAGTCCTGTTCCATTGCCCCAGCCCACTGCCTAACAGCCCCCTGTTCCAGTAGTTGCCCACCCCGTTTTGGAGTGATGAGTACGGGATGGAAGGCTGCTGCAAGTCACCCCTAACAGCAGTTTTCGACCAACTTCCAGGACTGCGGTCACAGTAAATGCTCATGTGCTTTCTTTTTTTTTTTCTTTTTCAAAATGTAAGTTAAGTTCTAATTCGTTAACATATAGTGTAATATTGGCTTCAGGTGTAGAATTTAGCGATTCATCACTTACATATAATACCCAAGTGTCAACATAACAAGTGCCCTCCTTAATTCCCATTACCTATTTAGTGTGCTTCCCTCTACAGGCTGCTAGGACATTGACCAGTCAGTCTGGAGAAGAGGGACTAGAAGTTATAGTGCTCCCGAGTTATTCTGCTCGGGAGCAGTATAACTTCTGCCTGTTCTCATCTACCCAAGAAAACCCTGGTGTGCAGGAGAGTGAGAATATTGACCTAGGTTCACACAAATTTGTTAGAAAGTTATACTGGGAAAACTTGGACCCACCACTGTGCAACATAACTCTATGAAATTCACTATTTCTATTTCCCAAGCAAAAGTGAACAGGATATTCTGTCATATATGCTCCCCCAATGCCAAAGCACAAGAACATAACTGAGGTAAGATAATGGAAGATTTGGGTGTGTGGGAATCTCAGGAATCACACACATCCCCCTAGCCTGAGTAGGTGTCAGATGCATCAGCCAACAGACTACTCTCAGAGGTCACCTGTCCAAAGAGGGCCATAGCCCAGGGGCTGCAGCTGAGGCTCTAGCATGGCAAGGAGACAAACCTGGCAGTGGGGTTAGTGCAGGAGTGACCTGCTAAAGGTTAACTATCTTTAAGGCTTAGAGTCATCTTGTCTGGGAGTAAACAGGAAGAGAAGATCAAGAACAATTTCTTCTAGAATGGCCTTTGAAGTCAGAGACTCCGGTTCAGAACAGACTGGTTTCTCTCGGATGAGTGAGCAGCAAGAAAATTAAATGAATTCCAATTTACCAAAAACAAGGGGAGATCTGGAGTTCTAAAATCCAGGGTGACCAAAAATTGAAGGAATATCTAAAGGATTGTGTAAAATCTCTAAATGAATCTCAACTGAAACGTTCTGGGGATGTTCTCCTTGTATCTCTTCCCCCATCTCCAAACCTCCCCTCTCATTGTGATTTTCTGAGCATCTCCAAGTGCTTTTCTAGATCCCAAAGTCCTAGGCACGAGTAGTTTCTTCTAGGAAAGGGCATAAAGAGCCTGGTTCAGGATTATCAGAAGGGACTCTATTCCCAGACCAAGCCCAGAGTCAGGCACAGCTTCCAGGATTTTGAATGCTGAGTCAATTCTACCACTCTCCCCTTGCTTTCCCAAAGGCCTGACCCTGGGTCTCCCAGATCTCCCTATTTGCCCCTATTTTGCCTTTGAAAGATAGAATTCAACTCCTCAACCCTTCCCACAATGACTGACTGCATGAGAGCACCCAAGTCAGAGAAAGACTGAGCACAGAGGGGCATAATTCTTAAATGCTGCAATTATGGCATCTAAAATACCACGCTTGTGCAATGCTCACCTTCCAGGGTCTCACTCAGTGGTACCACTGCACCTTTGTTTCGTCTCCTTGCCTGTACTTCCCTGACCTTTCTTTCTTGACAGGGACTTTTCTAAGTAATATGTGTATTCCCACTGAAACCAGGGTGCAGCAAGGGTGAGGTTAACAATAGTTTCTTCTCTGCTTACCTGGCTGCCAAAGAGGAGGACTTCTGGACCACAAATTTTTCCTGTTACTACAAACAACACGTTCTGCCCTAGGGCACAGAGACCATTTAAGAATCAAAACTGCTTCTTCTTTGGACAGCCAAGCTCCATAAATTTAAAGCAGCTGCTTTAGAAGCTGTTGTTTGCATAAGAAAGGTCGATCATCCCATAACCATTGTGAGTCACAAATTTTTACATAAATTGAAAAAGCAGCTCCTACATCTACCTTTTTGATTTGGGAGATGAGAGTGATGATCCATCGTTCTGTGTTCCCTCTTTGAAAGAGAATATCAAGAATATCCAGTCTTGGAACACCTGGGTAGCTAAGTCAGTTAAGCATCTGACTTTGACTCAGGTCACAATCTCACAGTGTGAGAGTTTGAGCCATGCATTGAACTCTCTGCTGTCAGCACAGAGCCCGCTTCGGATCCTCGCTGTTCCTCCCCCACTTTGCCCCTCCCCTACTCTCTCTCTTTCAAAAATAAACAAACATTTTTTAAAAAGAATATCCAGTCTTAAACTGTGGTTCTAAAAACAGCAGTTTCAGGGTTTCAGCCAGGTCTTTTGGTAGCCATTGGTTGGCAATCGAGCACCAGATACTCTGTTGCTTGAAAAAGATAGTAAGATCCATGGCCTCGTTTTTCTGTTCATCAGAATGTGTGTGCATGTGTGTACATACATGTGTGTGTGCAGGTGCATGCATACCATTATTTTCCTGCTGAATGACTGAGAAGACTGGGGAGGAAATATACACCTCATGCTGATGAGCAGTCTTAAAGGGGAGGCAACTTGGCACAGAAACACCACCTAAGACTGGTTCCATGGGTGCAGAGACCCAAACCCCTCTTGAATAGCATGCCAGTGGTAAAGACCTCTGGACCACAGATTGCTTCTATTGTTCTCCTCTAGATTACAGAGGATCTTTTCCTTAAGTACAATCCCTATGGCTACCTGAATAATTCACTTTGGGGGAAACAACTTGTAGATTATTATATGTCAGGATATATACTAGTGCAGAGAAAGTAGATCTGCTGCTGATGGCAGGAAGTAGGGCACCTGAGGATACCTGTTCTAAAGGGGGGGATTTATACTATGGAGGATTTAAGAAAGGTATGAACCTGAAGACAGACAACCATAGTCAGGAATTGGGTTGTGCCCATGAAGGCCCCACTGGTAACGGATTTTCCTTTGTGTTTGTGTTACATCCCTTGAACCATGAGAATAGGCATAGCCTGTGTACAGGTGAAAATTTTTGTTTCCCTTGTCAAACAATCCTTCTCAACTATCATTAACATTCTAAACTTTCAAACATCCATACACCCCTTTACTGTGGTATTACTAGGAATAAATGAATGGCACAGAAGTGCAGCCCCCCCACTTCTATTCCTCAGCTGAGCCATGAACCATGACAGCAGCATCTTCTCAGGTGAGCATTATGCTTCAGACCACCTGGGTTCAAATCCCCGGTCTGTCTTTTACTAATGATGCAATCATGCCCAAGTTGGTTAATGTTTCTGTGCCTTCCTTTTCTTATTAAGAAAGATAATTACACTAATTACAGTATAAATTCATACTAATAACTGGGTTAATTTAAAAAATAATTATATTAACCTCACAGGGATTTTGTGACAATGAAATTTGATGATGCATGTAAATAGTGTCTACTACAAGAAAATGCTCATTAGATGCTTATGATTATGATTAGTATAGCTGACACTTGAACAATGTGGAGGTTAGCAGCACCAACGCCCTGCTCAATCAAAAGTATGCATGTAACTTTGACTTACCCAAAACTTAACTATTAATAACCTACTGTTGATTGAAAGCTTGACCAATATGCGTTTTGTATGTTACAAGCATTATACTGTATTCTTACAATAAAGTAAGCTGGAGAAAAGAAAATGTTATTAAGAAACTCATAAGCATCAACTGATGAATGGATAAAGAAATTGTCGTTTATATACACAATGGAGTACTACATGGCAATGAGAAAGAACGAAATATGGCCCTTTGTAGCAACGTGGATGGAACTGGAGAGTGTGATGCTAAGTGAGATAAGCCATACAGAGAAAGACAGATACCATATGGTTTCACTCTTATGTGGATCCTGAGAAACTTAACAGAAACCCATGGAGGAGGGGAAGGAAAAAAAAAAAAGAGGTTAGAGTGGGAGAGAGCCAAAGCATAAGAGACTCTTAAAAACTGAGAACTGAGGGTTGATGGGGGGTGGGTGATGGGTATTGAGGAGGGCACCTTTTGGGATGAGCACTGGGTGTTGTATGGAAACCAATTTGACAATAAATTTCATATATTGAAAAAAAAACTCATAAGGAAGACAAAATACATTTATAGTACTATAGGAATACTTATTTTAAAAAGTCTGCATATAAGTGCAGTTCAAACCTATGTTGCTCAAGGGTCAACTATACAGCCAAAGAATTCCAGGAAGTGGCTAAGATGTAGTTGAATAAGAGTTCCGATGGAGGTGAAGCGAACGTGGAACATCAGCTACTGCATTTAACTGGCATAGAAGTGAATATGATAACACAAATCCCTTTTACTCTCAAATAAACTTGCAGCAGAAGCCCTCTGAAGGGGCATTTACAAGGAGCACAGACTCAAAGCCCAGAGAGATGTTTGAATCTCTCCTGGATCAAGCCACTGAAGTGGTCAGGCCTGAGGCAGAGGGGCAGCGGAGAGTGAGAGAAAGCCTCTGAGACCTGGATTAGACGCTGCCTATGATTTCAAAGCGACTGATGACAATCCTTTTTTTCTCTCCTGAAAATAACATTTTTTTTTAAATTTAAATTTTAGTTAATCAGCATACAGTGCAATATTGGTTTCAGGAGTATAATTCGGTGATTCATCACTTACATAAAACACTCAGTGCTCATCACAACAAGTGCCCTCCTAACACCCATCACCAATAGCCCTGGGGTGAGTTTTTGGTCTTACAAATAGTTGCAGATATCGACATGTTCAATTTCTGACCACTTACCTGAGAGAGAAAAAAAATTCCCTGTGTAGTTATTGAGGTTAGAGAAAAGGTAGAGGAGGCAGAGGAGAGGGCCACACAGCATAGCACTGGAGAAAGTAATGGCTGATGGTTTTGACAGTAAAATATTATTATGGAAATTTAGATGTCTCAAGAAGTGCTCTGATAATTTGTTAATTTGAGGAGAAAGAGAGAAGAGATATTACATTGACTTGGAGGAGAATATATAAGGCTTAGAGTTGACATCGCAGGCTTAAGCTTAGCTTTTTTATCTTATTTTTTTATATTATTTTTTTCATCATGGTAAGTGTACTCTTCAATCCTATTCACCTATTTCACCCATCCCTCCACCTGCCTCCTCTCTGGCAACCATCAGTTGGTTCTCTATAGTTAAGAGTCTGTTTCTTGGTTTCTCTTTTTCCTTTGCATGTTTGTTTCTTAAATTCCATATGAGTGAGATCATATGGTATTTGTCTTTTTCTGACTTCTTTTGCTTAGCATTATATTCTATCCATGTCATCACAAATGACAAGATTCCGTTCTCTTTTATGGCTGAATAATATGCCATTGTATACATGTGTATGTTGTGTACGTGTGTGTGTGTGTGTGTGTGTGTGTGTGTGTGTGTGTATACACCACATCCTCCTTATCCATTCATCAATTGATGCATACTTAGGCTGCTTGCTTACCTTGGCTATTGTAAATAATGCTGCAATAAACATAGGGGTATGTATATCCTTTTGAATTAGCGTTTTTGTATTTTTTGGGTAAATACCCAGTAGTGCAATTACTGGATCATAGGGTATTTAAAATTTTGAGGAACCTCCATATGTTGTCTTCCACAGTGGCTGCACCAGTTTGCAAGAGGGTTCCTTTTTCTCCACATCCTCACAAACACTTGCTGTTACTTGTGCTTTTTATTTTTACCATTCTAACAGATGTAAGATGATTATCTCTTTGCAGTTTTCATTTGCATTTCCCTCATGATGGATGATGCTCAGCATCTTTTCATGTGTCCACTGGCCATCTGTATATCTTCTTTGGACAAATGTCTGTTCATGTCTTCTGCCCATTTTTTAAATGGATTATTCATTTTGGGGGTATTGACTTGTATCAGTTCTTTATTTATTTTGGATACCAATCCTTTAGCAGATATGCCGTTTGCAAATATCTTCTCCCATTCAGTAGGTTGCCTTTTAGTTTTGTGGATTATTTCCTTCACTGTGCAGAAGCTTCTTATCTTGATGTAGTTCCAACAGTTTATTTTTGCTTTTATCTCCCTTTCATCAGGAGACACACCTACAAAAATGTTGCTATGGCCAATGTCAGAGAAATAACTGCCTGTGCTCTCTTCACGGATTTTTATGGTTTCAGGTCTCACATTTAGGTCTTTAATCCATTTTGAGTTTATTTTTGTGTATGGTGTAAGAAAGTGGTCTAGTTTCATTATTTTCCATGGGACTTTCCAGTTTTCTCAACACCATTTGTTGAAGAGACTATTTTTATTCATTGTATATTCATTCCTCCTTTGTCAAAGATTAACTGACCATATAATTATGGGTTTATTTATGGATTTTCTATTGTTCCATTGATCTATATAAGTATTTTTATGCCAGTACTATACTGTTTTAATTACTACCACTTTGTAATATAACTTGAAGTCTGAAATTGTGATCCCTCCAGTTTTGTTTTGTTTTTTTCAAGACTGCTTTGGCTACTTGAGGTCTTTTATGGTTCCATACAAATTTTAGGACAGTTTATTCTAGTTCTGTGAAAAATGTTGTTGATATTTTGATAGGAAGTGCATTAAATCTGCAGATTGCTTTGGTTAGTACAGACATTTTAACACAATTTGTTCTTCCGATCCATGAGCATGGAATGTTTTTCCATTTCTTGGCATTGTCATGAATTTCTGTCATCAGTGTTTTATAGTTTCAGAGTATAGGTCTTTCATCTTGTTGGTTAAGTTTATTCCTAGATATATGATTGTTTTGGGTGCAACTGTAAATGGGATTTTCTTAATTTCACATTCTGCTGCTTCATCAGTAGTGTATAGGAATGCAAGAAATTTCTGTACATTGATTTTTGTATCCTGCAACTTTATTGAATTCATTTATCAGTTCTAGTAAGTAGTTTTTTGGTGGATTCTTTAACATTTTCTATACGTAGTATCACATCATATGCAAATAGCGATGGTTTTAGTTCTTCCTTACCAATTTGGATGTCTTTTATTTCTTCATGTTGTCTCATAGCTGCAGCTAGGATTTCTAGTACTAGGTTGAATATAAGTGGTGAAAGTGCACATCCTTGTCTTGTTCATGATCTTAGGGGAAAACATCGGTTTTCACCATTGAGTATGATATTCACTGGGGTTTTTTCATATATGGCCTTTATTATGTTGAGGTATGTTCCCTCTAAACCTACTTAGTATAGGGTTTTTATCATGAATGGATGTTGTACTTTGTCAAATGTTTTTTTCTGAAACCGTTGAAATAATCATATGGTTTTTATTCTTTCTCTTATTGATGTGACATATCCTGTTGATTGTTTTGCAAATATTAAACCATCCTTGTATCCTGGGAATAAATCCTATTGATCATTGTGTATGATTTTTTTAAATGTATTGTTGGATTTGGTTTGCTAATATTTTGTTGAGGATTTTTGCCTCTATATTCATGAGAGATATTGGCCTGTAGTTTTCTTTTTCTGTGGTGTCTTTATATGGTTTTGATATCAGGGTGATACTGGCCTCATAGAATGAATTTGGAAGTTTTCCTTCCTCTTCTATTTTTTTGGGAATAGTTTGAGAACAGGTATTAACTCTTCTTTAAATGTTTGATAGAATTTGGCTGTGAAGCTCTCTGATCCTGGACTTTTGTTTTTTGGGAAGTTTTTTTAAATTACTGATTCAATTTTATTGCTGGTAATTGCTCTGTTCAAATTTTTCTTTCTTCCTGTTTTAGTTTTGTTAGGTTTCTAGGAACTTACCCATTTCTTCTAAGTTGTTCAATTTGTTGGCATATAGGTTTTCATAATCTGTTACAGTTGTATTTCTGTAGTGTTGGTTATTTCTCCTCTGTCATTGGTGATTTTGCTTATTTGGATCTTGTTTGATGAGTGTGGCTAGAGATTTATCTATTGTGTTGATCTTTTCAAAGAACCAGCTCCTGGTTTCATTGATCTGTTCTATTATTACTATTATTTTTTTAGTTTTGGGTTTTCTTTTTCTCTTTCTAGCTCCTTTAGGTATAAATTATGTTGTTTATTTGAGACTTTTTTTTAAATTTTATTTTTTATTTTTAAAATTTACATCCAAAATAGTTAGCATATAGTGCAACAATGATTTTAGGAGTAGATTCCTTAGTGTCCCTTACCCATTTAGCCCATCCCCCTTCCCACAACCCCTCCCATAACCCTCAGTTTGTTCTCCATATTTATGAGTCTCTTCTGCTTTGTCCCCCTGCCTATTTTTATATTATTTTTGTTTCCTTTCCCTTATGTTCATCTTTTTTTCTCTTAAAGTCCTCATATGAGAGAAGTCATATGATTTTTGTTTTTCTCTGACTAACTAATTTCACTTAGCATAATACCCTCCAGTTCCATCCACGTAGTTGCAAATGGCAAGATTTCATTCTTTTTCATTGCCAGGTAATACTCCATTGTATATATATACCACATCTTCTTTATCCATTCATCCATTGATGGACATGTGGGCTCTTTTCATACTTTGGCTATTGTTGATAGTGCTGCTATAAACATGAGGGGTGCATATGTCCCTTCAAAATAGCACATCTGTATCCCTTGGATAAATGCCTAGTAGTGCAATTGCTGGGTCGTAGGGTAGTTATATTTTTAGTTTTTTTGAGGAAACTCCATACTGTTTTCCAGACTGGCTGCACCAGCTTGCATTCCAACCAGCAGTGTGAAAGGGATCCTCTTTCTCCCCATCCTTGCCAACATCTGTTGTTGTCTGAGTTGTTAATGTTAACCATTCTGACAGGTGTAAGGTGGTATCTCATTGTGGTTTTGCTTTGTATTTCCCTGATGAGGAGTGATGAACATTTTTTCATGTGTCAGTTGGCCATCTGGATGTCTTCTTGGGAGAAGTGTCTATTCATGTCTTTTGCCCATTTCTTCACTGGATTGTTTGTTTTTTGGGTGTTGAGTTTGATAAGTTCTTTATAGATTTTGGATACTAACCCTTTATCTGATATGTCATTTGCAAATATCTTCTCCCATTTTGTCGGTTGCCTTTTAGTTTTGCTGATTGTTTCCTTCGCTGTGCAGAAGAGTTTTATTTTCATGAGGTCCTAGTAGTTCATGTTTGCTTTGGTTTCCCTTGCTTCCGGAGATGTGTTGAGTAAGAAGTTGCTGCAGCCGAGATCAAAGAGGTTTTTGCCTGCTTTATCCTTGAGGATTTTGATGGCTTCCTGTCTTACATTTAGGTCTTTCATCCATTTTGAGTTTATTTTTTGTGTATGGTATAAGAAAGTGGTCCAGGTTCATTCTTCTGCATGTCGCTGTCCAGTTTTCCCAGCACCACTTGCTGAAGAGACGGTCTTGATTCCATTGGATATTCTTTCCTGCTTTGTCAAAGATTAGTTAGCCATACGTTTGTGGGTCCATTTCTGGGTTCTCTATTCTGTTCCATTGATCTGAGTATCTGTTCTTGTGCCAGTACCATACTGTGTTGGTGATTACAGCTTTGTAATACAGCTTGAAGTCTGGGATTGTGATGCCTCCTGCTTTGGTTTTCTTTTTCAAGATTGCTTTGGCTATTCGGGGTCTTTTCTGGTTCCATACAAATTTTAGAATTATTTATTCTAGTTTTGTGAAGAATGCTGGTGTTACTTTGATAGGGATTGCATTGAATATGTAGATTGCTTTGGGTAGTATCGACATTTTAACAACATTTGTTCTTCCTATCCAGGAGCATGGAATCTTTTTCCATTTTTTTGTGTCTTCTTCAATTTCTTTCATAAGCTTTCTATAGTTTTCAGTGTACAGATTTTTCACCTCTTTGGTTAGATTTATTCCTAGGTATTTTATGGTCTTTTGTGCAACTGTAAATGGGATCTATTCCTTGGTTTCTCTTTCTGTCACTTCATTGTTGGTGTATAGGTATGCACCCGATTTCTGTGTGTTGATTTTATATCCTGCAACTTTGGTGAATTCATGAATCAGTTCTAGCAGTTTTTTGGTAGAATCTTTTGGGTTTTCCATGTAAAGTACCATGTCATCTGCGAAGAGTGACAGTTTGACCTCCTCCTGGCCAATTTGGGTGCCTTTTATTTCTTTGTGTTGTCTGATTGCAGAGGCTAAGACTTCCAATACTATGTTGAATAACAGTGGTGAGAGTGGACATCCCTGTCTTGTTCCTGATCTTACGGGGAAAGCTCTCAGTTTTTCCCCATTGAGGATGATATTAGCATTGGGTCATTCAAATATGGCTTTTCTTGAGGTATGCTCCTTCTAGCCCTACTTTTTTGAGGGTTTTTATCAAGAAAGGATGCTATATTCTGTTAAATGCTTTCTCTGAATCTATTGAGAGGATCATATGGTTCTTGTCCTTTCTTTTTTTGATGTGATGAATCACGTCGTTTTGCGGATATTGAACTAGTCCTACATCCCAGGTATAAATCCCGCTTGGTCATGGTGAATAATTTTTTTAATGTTTTGTTGGATCCAAGATTTTTTATTTTTATTTTTTTGCTTCTTGAGGTAGGCTTGTCTTCCTATAAACTTCCTTCTTAGAACTACTTTTGTTGTATCCCCAAAATTTTGGACCATTGATTTTACTTGTTTCCATGTAACTTTTGATTTCTTGGTTAACCCATTTGTTGTTTAGTAGCATGTTATTTAACCTCCGTGTATTTGTGCTCTTTCCAAATTTTTTCTTGTGGTTAATTTCTAGTTTCAGAGCATTGTGGTCGGAAAAGATGCATAGTATGACTTTGATTTTCTTGAATTTGTTAAGGCTTGTTTTGTGACCTAATATGTGATCTATTCTGGAGAATGTTCTGTGTGCACTTGGAAAGAATGTATATTCTGTTGCTATAGGATGGACTGTTCTCAATATACCTGTTAAATCTATCTGGTCCAGTGTGTCAATCAAAGCCACTGTTTCCTTGTTGATTTCCTGTTTGTATGATCTGCCCATCAATGTAAGTGCAGTGTTCAAGTCTCCTACTATTATTATATTATTATCTATTATTTCGTTTGTTTGTTAGTAATTGTTTTTATGTATTGGGGTGCTTTCATGTTGGGTGCACAAATATTTATAATTGTTATATTCTCTTGTTGGATTGTCCCTTTTATTATTATACAGTGTCCTTCTTTGTCTCTTGTTACAGTCTTTGTTTTAATGTTTATTTTGTCTGATAAAAGTATTGCTACTCTGGCTTTCTCTTGACATCCATTTGTATGAAAAATGTTTCTCCAACCCCTCACTTCCAATATGCAGGTGTCTGTAGGTCTGAAATAAATCTCTTGTAAGCAGCCTATAGACAGGTCTTGTTTTTTGTTTTGTTTTGTTTTGTTTTGTTTTTATCCATTCTGTCACCCTATGTCTTCTGGTTGGACCATTTGGTCCACTAACATTCAAACGCATTACAGATAGGTATGTATTTAGTGCTATTTAGTTACTTGTTCAGTGTTTTTTTTTTTTTTCTATAGATTTTCTCTAATCCTTTCTCCCTTGCTCTCTTCTCATGATAAGTGACTTTTTTAGTGATACACTTGGATTCCTTTCTCTTTATTCTTATGTATCTATTAGTGGTTTTTGATTTGTGGTTACCATTAGGTGTGTACTTAAGCTCTTCTGCATATAGCAGTTTATATTAAGTTGATGGTTACTTAACCGTCTGTACTCTTAACACATTCTGTACTCTTCTCCCTCCCACATTTTAAATATGTCCTATATCTATAGATATTTACTTCCTTTTATTTTATGAATCTCTTGACTGATTTTTAGAGAAGTACTTGTTTTCACTGATTTTGTGTTTCTACTTTTCATACTCTCACTTACAGTCTTTCCACTCAAAGAGTCTCTTTTAATATTTCTTGTAGGGCTGGTTTATTGGTCATGAACTCTAATAGTTATTGTCTGAGAAACTCTTTATCTTTCTTTCTACTCTGAATGATAACCTTGCTGGATAGAGTATTCTTGGCTGCGGATTTTTCTCTCGGTGCTTTTGAGTATATTATGCCACTCCCTTTGGCCTGAAAACTGTCTGCTGAAAAATCTACTGATAGCCTAATAGGGTTTTCCCATATGTAACTACTTCTCTTGCTGCTTTAAAAATGTTTTTCTTTGTCATTACTTTCTGCTATTTTAATTATATGTCTTGGTGTAGACCTCCTTGGATTGAATTTCTGGGGGGAATCTCCGTGCCTCTTATTTCCTTCCCCAGATTAGAGAAGTTTTCAGCTATTATTTCTTCAAATAAATTTTCTATTCCCTTTTCTCTCTCTTCTTCTTCTGAGATCCCTATAATGTGAATGTTACTATGTGTGATAGAATCACTGAGTTCCCTAAGAGTATTCTCAATTTGCATAATTTTCTTTCCTCTTCTTTGCTCAGCTTAGTTATTTTCCATTACTCTGTCTTAGAGATCACTAATTTGTTCCTCTGCTTCATTTAGTCTACTATTTATTCCATCAAGTGTATTATTTATTCATTTATTTTGAGAGAGAGAGAACATAAGCAGGGGAGGGGGCAGAGAGAGAGGGAGAAAGAATCCTGCTTGGGGACTGCTTTTGGTGGTGACCATGGTGGCAAAGCATAAGCAGCAAAAGGAGAACCTAGGATAGCTTTCCTGAAGCGGGGCTTGAACTCACAAACTGTGAGATCATGACCTAAGCCCAAACCAAGAGTTGGATGCTTAACCGACTGAGTCACCCAAGTGCCCCCTCTATAAAAAAATTTTTGTTAAGTTTATTTATTTGTTTATGTTGAGAGAGAGAGAGCCTCAAGTGTATTTTAAATTTCATTTATTGTGTTCTTGATCTCTGATTGGTTCTTTTTTATATCTGTGTTAAGGGTCTCACAGATGTCTTCCACTCTTCTCCAGTCGAGTATCTTTATAACCATTATTTTAAATTCTCTTATCGGGCATATTACTTATGTCCATTTCGCTTAGGTCTCTCGCTGTGGTTTGCTCCTATTCTTTCATTTGGGACATATTTCTCTGTCTCATTTTGTCTAACTTTCTGTGTCTGTTTCTGTGTGTTAGGAAAGTCAGCCACTTCTCTTGCTCTTAACAATAACAGCCTTATAAAGAAGTCCTGTAGTGCCCTGCAATGCAGTGTCCCATGTTCCTCAGGGCCTGGAGCTTCAGGGAGTGTCTTCTATGTGTGTTGCATGTGCTCTGCTTTTGAGTTTTGCCTCTTTTTCCTTCAGTACCATTGTCTACAGAGGCTCTCTTTGTCTATTGGTCCCCAGCAGGGGTGGGGTGCATTTTAGCAAGGTGTGTGGTGGCCTGCTTACAAAATGAGACCTGCCCCTGCCACTGCCAGAATTAAGGTCCCGCAATACACACAGGTTAGATGTGGTACTGGCAGGGTTTGCATGAGAAGGGCCCACAGCACCAAGACTGAGGCAGGCATGACTGGGAAGGGCAGATCTGCTGAAGCAAGCACTGCTTGACGTAAGCAAGTTAGGTAGTGAGTGTCCCAGCCCTGCTGGTTCCTGCAGGTGGCTGGGTGTTTGTGCTGAGCAGCAGGGGAGGGAAATGATGCTGCTAGCTCCTTTCTTCCTGGAGGGGTCTCTCCAGGTCATGCTCTGAGATGAGCAAACACTCTCCCTCTCATCTTCTCCCAGCATTTTCCCAAGTCCTGGTCCTACAGCGTATCTGCACAGGCTGTTTGTCATGCTGTCTCTTTAAGGATAGGGATTCCATTTCCTAAAACCCTCTGGGATCTCCCAGAGCCAAGCCCACCAATTTTTAAGATTCCAAGCTTTAAGTCCTGCTGGTTATAAAAACTCATGAAATTCAGCCCCTCTTGCTTTCAAAGGCAAATGTCCTCCCTGCTCATGGGCTCTTCAGTGTGAACGTCTGTCTTTTGCCCTTCTCTGTGCCACCAGCTCCCTCCCCACCGTGTATGGTCATGATCCATTTCACTCCCAGACTGCATCTTTGCCCTTCTTACCTTCTTTGATGTGGCCTAATTTTAATTTTGGAGTTTGTTCTGCCAGTCTTCGGATCATTTTTCTGAGTGATTTATGCTGATGAGAGTGTTATCTAGTTGTATCTGTGGGACAAGGCAAGCTTATGGTCCTTCTACTCTGCCATTTTCCCAGCCAACCTCTTAAGCTTAGCTTTCTTGACAGGAGCTAAGGTAGATAGACATCGCCTAGGCACTGAGGTCCTGCACACAGGTCCTGAGGCTTCTGAGCCTGGGAGAAAGAATAAAAAAGAATAAAATTTATTTTACTTTTGGCTCCTGCAATAGCAAACTTTATTGCCCATGGGTGAATTGGTATTTGTTTCACAAGGAGAGCAGAACAAAGTCAGGAAATAATACTCAAAGATTGACATTCAAAATGAGATTATGTAGAAGACAACAGTTTTAGAAGCCAGACAATTGTTCTGGGAAGAAAGGAAAAGAAAAGGGATTTGTAAATTCTCTTTGGCTCCTCCTTTAACAATCCAACAACTAAAACTGGAGAACTCAGCGAAAATTCCTTCATGGTACAGAATGACTGTCCTATAAGGCTGTGATGTCCAGGTCTACTCTGTCATAGAAGGGTATGTGTGATTTAGAGGAAGTAAAAATAAATGGCCTCCCTTTTCCAGCTTTCACATTTTGCTACCAGATGTGCTTTGTTAGATCTGCATGGGACAGTTTTATAATAATAAAATTTTTTAAATAAGAAATACAAGAAGAATTCACAAAAATATCCAGATTTCTAGATATTTTACAGCACACATGTGGTATTTTTAAGCATCAAGGATTTGTCAATACTGAACCCGAAATACCCCATGGCTACAATCCACCAGAACTCAATACCTGCTGTCCTTTCCAACTAGGGTCACCCGGTTTCTTACAGCCTCCACTACTCTATATTTTCTCCCAGATACAACTAATTAAATCTAATTTACATTATTTGTTGGCATTTGAGCTTGGGTCTGCCCTAAGAGATGATATCAGACATGTATAGCAGAAAGGAGTATAGTGAGAGTGGAAGGTACAAGAGTGAGTTTTTGAGGCATAATTCCTAACTTCAAACTCCACTCCTCATTTAGTAGATGTGTGGCTTCTGTGCCCCTATTTCTTCATCTATAAACAGGATAATACTATCTTAGGACTGTGGTAATAGTTACACGAGATAATATACCCCTAAAGAGCTTGCTACAGCGACTGGTACGTCAGAATTTCTCCACAGATGTTAGCTGTTCTTAATGACATCATTTCCATACTCATATCTACATCATCTGAACACATTTGGTTACTCGCCTTCTCTTTCCCTGTCACTCGAAATACCTTGGTAATGGTGCCTAGCCAAAGTTCAAATCCTCCTTCTCAGGCACTGGCCCTATACCCCTGGAAACATGAAATTTTCAGTATTTTGTGGCAAGGATCAAAGGCAGATGCTCTGCCCTGCTGCCTGTCTCAGGATTTTAGCTGAGGTCCCAGGAAAGTCTGCTATAACAGCTGGTGTTCTAGATCTAAGACAGAACCCAAACCTAAGTGCTACAGACCTTCTTTCTGTTTCTAGATGAGAATCTACATCCTTAACAAAATACTACATGTCTGAGTTGTGAGTTTATAAGCTATCTTCATATTCCCCTCTTCTCTAACCCTTTCTGACAGAGGCTTGGGGCCTTACAAACCTGGTCACTACCTACCTATGTACATATAGGTGACTCTGATTATATCTAATCTCACATAGCAGTCACATCCAGAGTATCAGTAATTTTCCTTTTATGAGGAGATAACCTGTATTCCATCACAAATTAGAATAAGACAAATCAAAACCAAAAGCAAATGAATCTATCATGGCATAGAAAAATCACAGAATAGAAGATTAAGAAGAAAAGAGCAAATGAAGAAAGAAGTCTGACTCAGTCTTACTCTGCTCAAAAGAATATTCTGTCTTTGAAGCCAAATCTCTTGGAACCACTGAAAAGCACATTCAGAAATTAATCGTGCAGCATCATTTCTCAACCAAATACGTTTTAGTTTTTAACCAAGTGCATTATTTTTAAACACATTTATTTAAACTTCTATAAAAATTTTAAATCATAATGTAACATATACCTGCTATAAAATTTTAAATAATACAGGAATGTAAAGGGGTGCCTGGGTGGCTCAGTTGGCTAAGCATCTGACTCTTGATTTCCACTCAGGTCAGGATCTCATGGTTCATGAGATCGAGCACCACATCAGGCTCTGTGCTATCAGCACAGAGCCTGCTTGGAATTCTCTCTCTCCCTCTTGCTCTCTACCCCTCCCCCTGCTCGTGCACATGCACACTCTCTCTCTTTAAATAAAGTTTTAAAGAAAATACAGGAATATAAAAAGAAGTTGATGATCTTGCCATCCTCCAAAGCTCCCTCAAACCACATATTTTCAAGGTAATCAGTTTACAGTTACCAGTTTGTGTGATTACAGCAGTTGGAGTTAAAGTCCTAAGATGACAACCAGAACAGGGAGCCTCCTCCACCAGCCCAATGGAGACTCCAGTAGACATGGTCCCTCTGACACACTTTGTCTGGTATGCACCCCCCCTCCCCCTGCTGGGTAATGTTGTGATTGCCACAGAATGTGATTGCCACAGAACCTGCTCTTGCTGGTTCCTTTCGACAGAGAAGCAGAGGCTCTGCCTCAATGCTCTCATTCATGCAGCAAATATCTACTAATCCTACCTCTGAGTACCAGGCACTGTCCTAGGAGCTGGGAAAACAATGACAAATATGATAGTCATGGTTCCCACTCTCAAGAAATGAATATGCAAGTAAGTAAAAGAATAATTATGAAGTGTGTTTACGTGCTATGAACAAACCAAAGAGAATACTGGAACATAAATACAAAAATCACAGGTGGGCACAGATGAGCTCTGGGGACAGCAACATTAAGAGAGAGAAGGATGGTGGCACTTGGGTGGGTCAGTCAACTGAGCTTTCAACTTCGGCTCAGATCATGATCTGGCGGTTCGTGGGTTTGAGCCCCGCATTGGGCTCACAGCTGTCAGTGCAGAGCCTGCTTGGGATCCCCTGCCCCCTCTCTCCCTGCCCCTCCCCCGCTCATTCTCTCTCTCTCTCTCTCTCTCTCTCAAAAATAAATAGGGGAAAATGGAAGCGTCTGAGCTATACTTTGGGTAGATTGTAGGTGATCTACTAGAATGGAGAAAAGGGTGGATATCAGTGACTCTCAGGTATCCGGTATGTGCAACTGAGTGTAAGTGTCATCACTCACAGGGAGAAATCCCCTCGCTGAGGAATTCTGTCATTGTGGCATGAAGAAGGGAGGTAATTCAACTTTGTACATATTATATTTGAAAGTAAAGTGAGACATTCAAGTAAAAATGGCAAGTAGACAGTAGCTATGTGATCATGTAGCTCAGGAGAGAAGACTGGGATATAAAATTAAGATGGCAGGATATGGGAGAAGGTGGTAGGTGTGATGGTTAATTTTAGTGTCAGCTAGGCTGGGCTAAGGGGTACCCAGATAGCTGGTAAAACATTCTGCCTGGGTGCATCTGTGAGGATGTTTCCAGAAGAAAGTAGCATTTGAATCAGTAGACTGAGTAAAGAAGATCACCTTCACAAATGAGGGTAGACACCATCCAATCCATTGAAGGCCTGAATAGAACAAAAATGCAGATGGGCAAATTTGCTCTCCTGGCTTAAGCCAGTACAGCCATCGAAGATCCTGGTTCTCAGGCCTTTGGACTCAGATTGAATTGTCCCACTGGCCGGGTTCTCCAGCTTGCAGATGACTAATTGTGGGACTTCTTGGCCTCCATGATCACATGAACCAATTCCTATAATAAATAAATAATTATATATTTTTAAAGTTATAAATATGGCTTCTATATAAATATAACATATACATACACATCTGTATTAATCTCCTTCCTAGATCTACCTCTCTGACTAATAAAGATTTTGGTACTGGGGTACCTGGGTGGCTTGGTCGATTAAGCATCCGACTTTGGCTCAGGTCATGATCTCACGGTTCGTGGGTTCAAGCCCCATGTTGGGCTCTGTGCTGACAGCTTGGAGCCTGGAGCCTGCTTCGGATTCTGTGCCTCCCTCTTTCTCTGTCCCTCTCCCACTTGCACTCTGTTTCTCTCTGTCTCAAAAATAAACATTAAAAATTTTTTTAGTAAAAAAAAGATTTTGGTACTGAGGGTGATTCTAAAGGAGCAGAACTGTAAAGATGAGTATTCTGAATTAGTTCTGGGGTTTCTGAAATCGGCTCTCTAATCCGGTGAGATTTTAAAAAAAAAATGTTTTTAATGTTTATTTATTTTTGAGAGAGAGAGAGCACAAACAGGGTAGAGGCAGAGAGAGAAGGAGACAGAATCTGACAGGCTCCAGGCTCCAAGCTGTCTGCACAGAGCCTGATGCGGGGCTCGAACCCATGAACTGTGAGATCATGACCTGAGCCAAAGTCAGACGCTTAACCAACTGAGTCACCCAGGTGCCCCTCTAATCTGATTAGATTTAAAGACACTAAGGACTCTATTTCCAGTAGTAAAGAGTGCAAAGATAGTCGATTGCATAATCTGGCAATAAAGATAAGCAAAATATCTCCACTGGGCACTCATTAATTACTTACAAGAAACAAGACTAAAATGGCTATGTGTACTTTCAAACATTTTCAGAAAACTAACAAATAGGATAAGATTGGCTAGTTGCTCCCAAGATCACTAGACAACGTGGGGAAAGAAAAGGATGAGTTCAGAGATTTGAATGTCCAGGTCCTGGGCCACATAAATGACTGAGAACTTCATGTGTGCCCCAAAGGAGACCTTTTATCTCCTCTAGCTGCAGGGCTGAAATTGTTGAAAATCAAATGCAGACCCTCATCCTACAAGTGGCTGCATTACGATGTAACTTGAACTCCTGGTCTTTCAAAGGCTCTACTGTTACAAAGAGGTCATTAATTGAGAAAGAATAAGTTAGAATGATGGAGGTGGGGACATCAAACTGCTAAATTTTGAAGAGTCTTCTCTGCTGGTGGAAGACTCCTCCCTGTCCCCAGGGGAACTGACTTCCCCACCCTCAGCTGAAGTGTTTCACCCAACTGCAGTGGCACTGGCCTCCCCAGACCCAGTGGCAGCAGTATCCTCATGTCCAGTAGTGTCAGCTGTTCCACCCCCACCTGAGGGGATTAACCCTGCATTGACTGAGGAAACTATAATGGCCACCCCTGAGGCAGCTGCCTTACAAGATAATACAGATTCTCCTCAGGATCCACCCCACCACACCCCTTTGCTTCTAGACCTAGAACTAGAATCAAGTCCTAGCAGGCCACTTAAGGTGAGGTGACCCATGTGCTATACTCCAAAAGAAAGAAGTATTTGATTTTTATAATTCATACAAGCAGAAATCTGGGGCACATGTGTGGAAATGGATACTAAGGGTATGGGATAATGATGGAAGGAACATAAAGTTGGATCAGGCTGAAGTTATTGATATGGGCACACTAAACAGAGATTGTGCATTTAATTTTGCAGTTTGGGAGTTAGAAAGGCAGTTAGAGGAAGGGATTCAAAGGCTTAGGGAGATTGGAATGTCAGAGTGCATTGTGATTTAAGACTTACTTACCCACAGGGTTTGGTGGGGGGCGAGGGGGGGAGATGGGGGGTGCTCAGACGTATGTCTTCTCACCACTACTTTGACAAATAAATTTGTGAGGGGAGCCCCAGCATCCTTGAGGAGCTCTATGATCACCCTTCTCTTATAGGACAGAACTTACAGTAGAAAGTGCAGTCACAACTGGAAAACCTAAATGCATTGGGACAAATTGGACCCCAGGGTGGCAGAAGTCAAGTGGTGACACGCCAACACCA
This sequence comes from Acinonyx jubatus, assembly GCF_027475565.1. Taxonomy (NCBI): domain Eukaryota; kingdom Metazoa; phylum Chordata; class Mammalia; order Carnivora; family Felidae; genus Acinonyx; species Acinonyx jubatus. The sequence goes on along the minus strand of NC_069390.1, from coordinate 90,730,950 downwards.
TCAGCAAGGTGGGCCTGGTTACTGCAAGGGACAAGAGAGCCAAAGCAGCAATCTGATAGTTTGACTTACACAGACTTATAGCTTTGGCTAGTTAATTATAGTGTTCCTACAAGTGAAATAGATAGAAAATCTAATAAATTCTTACTTGTTCTATACAAGCAGGAAAGTTCTACATCAGTGAACAAAAGTCTAACTTGAATCATAAAAACAGGATCAGGGACTCCTCAATCGTTCATTGACTTGAGCAAGTTTACAGACTCAGAATCCTTTGAGTGAAGGGGGTGTCTCCTTCTTCTTGAAGTACATTATTGAAAATGTATACTGTCATTATTCCTCCCAGCCTTGCTTAAAGGGACCTATGGCCTTTTACCAGGGTAACTGTGAAGTGGGGAACAGGAAATATTCAGACCTTTCAGGGATTATTAGAAACTGGCTCTGAATTGACACTAATTCCAGGACACCCAAAACCAGTCAGAGCAGGGGCTCAGGAAGGTCAGGTGAGGGGCTCAGGAAGGTCAGGTGATCGATGGAGTTTGAGCTCAGGTCAATTTCACAGTGGGTCCAATGGGTCCCTGAACCTTCCTGTGTTTACTTTTCTAATTTCAGAATGCATACTTGGAATAGACATACTTAGCTGGCAGAATTCCTTATTGATTCCCTGACTATGGAATGAGAGCTATTATGGCAAGAAAGGTCAAATAGAAACCATTAGAGATGCCTCTACCTAGGAAAATGGTAAACCTAAAGCAATTCTTAGGAGGGATTTCAGAGCTTAGTGCCACCATCCAGGATATAAGGGATGCAAGGGCAGTGATTCCCACCACATTCCCATTCAACTCACCTAAACACTGGACCATGGGATACCAAGTTACCATGAAACCTGAGCTGCCCAGCATGAACTGGGTATTATCTGATCCACCTGCTGATTTTTAGTCCCATTGAAAATCATCTTAGTCAAGATGGTCTAATAAGGACCAGATTTATCCTCCTGCCTAAAGAAACTCAAAAAATGAATAGAATATAGTACATAGTTTTCAAGGCATTGAATATCAGGTAACGTAGGTCAGTGATTCCTGAAGCATGGAAAATTAAGCGAGGTGAGCCATATGACTATGACTGTACCATCTTACACCTGGAGAATTCGCAGGCTAAGGATGTGTGCCTGAATTGAAGAGGCAAAATTGACAGTCTGGAGAGACTAAGATGGCTAGAGCTCACAGAGAAGGGAACTGGAGAAAAGAGTACAGAGAGAACACAGATCTGGAGAGGATCTCTCTCAAGTATTCAACTGAGTACTGACTGACACATGTGTGAACAAACTACACAAAGCAGGAAAAAGCACGATAAAAAGCACAGTGCTTATTCCCTAGGGCAGAGTGAAAAATCTCACAGTCAAACACAAAGAAATCCACACCAAGACACATCATAGCCGACCTTTTAAAAACTGCAGACAAAGAGAAAAGTCTTGAAAGCAGCAAGAAAGAAATGACATTTTATCCACAAGGGGAAACAATTCAATGGTAAGATTTCTCATCAGAAACCGCGGAGGCTAGAAGGAAGTACATTTTCCTATTGAAAGAAAAGAATGGGTAGATCCTATATTCAGCAAAAATATACTTCAGGAATGAAAGGGAGACACAAGACATTCTAAGATGAAGAAAACTAGGAGAATATGTTGCCAGTAAACTGACCCTAAAAGAATGGCTAAAGGAAGTACTTAGAAAATGCTGTTCTTGGGACATCAAGAACAAAGATAAAACATCATAAGAGAATGGATAAACACAATAGACTTTCCTTCCTCATTTGAGTTTTCAAAATTACATTTGACAGAGAAAGAAAAATTATAATATTGTCTGATGTAGTTCTTGATGTATGAAAAGGAAATATTTAAAACAATTAAAAATGGAGGATTATATTATAAAGGGACATAAAAGGACAAAGGGATCCTATACTGCATTTCAACTGGTAAAATGGCAACACCTATAGACAGTGATAAGTTGTCACAGACTATGAGTCTGGAGTTCTTTCTTATCCAGCAAGAGAGAAGACACAGAATTGAATACGAGAGTGGCTAATGTCCAGGAGACAAGAGCCCCAAACAGGAGTTTTGTCTCCGTAATTATGGACCCACATGATGAATGTGAAGAAAACAAGATCTTACACACGTGAATGTGGAGAAAACAATCAGACAGTAATCATTAACTTGTGTGTTGTAAGAAGCAAAGAGTCTTGGGGGGCAAGTGGGGTTTGTGATCAATGTACAATAGTACATTGGGATCAGATGAAAAGTAATTTCCTGCAGGTGATATAACAAGTTACTCGTGATCCCATTACAATATCTCACTAGCTAACCTTGGGTGCTTTCGCCCCGTGGTGGCAGCTTTCTGTCCTAAGCTTTTTTCTAACCCATTTATGTAAGTAGAACCTATTTCCCCACAATAAGTTATGCATACATAACACCTCGAGAAACCACTAAAGGAGCTATACAAAGAGAGTCACTCAAAAGTGTTATAGATAAATTAAAATGGAGGTTTCAGTTCAAGCCAGTGATGTAGTAGGATCCTGCACTCAACCTCTTCCCACAGACATACAAAATCTATATATGGAGAAAGATCCTCTGAGAGAAACTCAAAACTAGCTAAGCAGCAACTACATGTTGGATAAAAAAAAAAAACAAAAAAAACATAACATAACATGAAGGGGAGGAGAAACTGAGACATGTCATAAATGTCCCCTTCTCCCACAACACACAGCAACTTATGATCAGGAGAGAACTCACAAACCCAAGTTTCTCCTTGAAGAGTGAAGGGTTTGAACCACACACCTGGTACCCCAACTTTAAAGACCTGCACCTGAAAGACAGTCCCCAAAACATCAGGTTTTGAAAACCAATAAGGCTTGTGTCCATGAGACCCACAAGGCTGTTTCAACTATGAAACAGTTCTTAAAGAGCTTGTGCAGACTCACCTACTCCAGAGCCCAGTACAAAGGCAGCCAGTGGAAAAAGTACCAAGACTTTGGGTGAAAGAAGTTTATCTATTTATCTTAAAGAATCTGCCAGAGGGGAAGGCATCTAATTTAACACTCATCTACAGGCCTAATGAGACACTCTCCAAAAACAGAGGCCTACAGGCATCTTCTTTGTGCTCACCCTCTGCCTTGCTCCAGCCCACTGGTATCTCCTGGAAAGGAACTTATACTTTCCTCTGGTGCTCTGATATTTGTGCCTGCTGCCCACCTCTAGGTCGCCTGGTGGTCAGTGAGGCTTACACTTGTGGGTCCCACAGGATTATAGACAATGGAAAAAGACACCTTAACTACCTTCCAGGGCACAGCAGAGAGACAACGGACTGAGGTGCCCAGTCTTCCTATGAAAGAGACTTATTAGCTTATGTTCATAGCTATGGCCTGAGGAACAGGCTTATTAAACACACATATAGGAAGCAAGCAGCAAAACTTAAAGGCAGCCTACAGAATGGGAGAAGATATTTGCAAACAGCATATTGGATAAAGGGTTAGTATTCAAAATCTATAAAGAACTTATCAAACTCAACACCCAAAAAATGAACAACCTAGTTAAGAAATGGGCAGAAGACATGAACAGGTGGCTAATAGACACATCAAAAGATGCTCAGTATTACTCATCATCAGGGACATATAAATCAAAACCGCAATGAGATACCACCTCACAACTGTCAGAATGGCTAAAATGAACAACACAAGAAACAACAGATGTTGGCAAGGATGCAGAGAAAGGGGAACCCTCTTGAACTACTGGTGGGAATGCAAACTGTTGCAGCCACTCTGGAGAACAGTATAGAGGTTCTTCAAGAAACTAAAAATATAGGGGTGCCTGGGTGGCTCAGTTGGTTAAACGACCGATTTTGGCTCAGGTCATGATGTCGCAGTTTGTGAGTTTGAGCCCCGTGTCGGGCTCTGTGCTGACAGCTCAGAGCCTGGAGCCTACTTCGGATTCTATGTCTCCCGTCTCTCTGCCCTTCCCCTGCTCATGCTCTGTGTCTATCTCTCAATAATAAATAAACGTTAAAAAATTAAAAAAAAAAAAAGAAACTAAAAATAGAACTACCCTAAAATCCAGCAATTGCACTATTAGGTTATTTACCCAAAGGATACAAAAATACAGATTTGAAAGGGTACATGCACCCAAATAGTTATAGCAGCATTATAAACAATAGCCAAACTATACAGAGAGCCCAAATGTCCACAGAATGATTAATGGGTAAAGAAGATGTGGTATATATATGCAATGGAATATTACTCAGCCATCAAAAAGAATGAAATCTTGCCATTTGAAATGACGTGGATGGAGGTAGAATGTATTATGCTAAGCAAAACAAGTCAATCAGAGAAAGACAAATACCATATGATTTCACTCAATATGTGGAATTTAAGAAACAAAATAGATGAACTTATGGGAGTGGGGAGAGAAGAGAGGGAAGCAAACCACAAGAAGATTCTGAATGATAGAGAACAAACTATGGGTTGACAGAGGGAGGTGAGTGGAAGATGGGCTAGATGGGTACTAAGGAGGGAACTTGTTGTGATGAGCACTGGGTGTTTTATATAATCAAGTGTTTTGATGAATCACTGAATTCCACCCCTGAAACCAATATTGCACTGTATGTTAACTAAAGTTTAAATAAAAAATAAATAAAGTAAATAAAATTAAAAAAAAAAAATAAACACACATCTAAGGGCCAACTCTAATCCTCTCCAGAGACCTTGGGGGGAGGGCACTTTCTTCCTATTCTCCTTGTGCTGTACCGCAGATCATTGGTGTGCCCTGGGGGGGAGTTAGTCCATACGACTGATATCCCCTCCTGGGAACACCTCTAGTTGCCTGGCTCTGGTGGCCAGTGGCTCTTGTGTTCACGGTCCCATGGGAATGTAACAAATGAAGAGACAAGACTTGGCAGCTACCAATCTCAGGGCACAGCACAGAGACAGTGACCAAAACACACGCTGGTTTCTCTGTGAAAGAGGCTTACTTGCTCCTCTTGGAGCTTTGGCCTGAGCGGTAAACTGCTGGTTTAACACACATCTCGAGGCCCACTTAGGTACCATCTAGGGATGAGGGCCAGTGGGTACCATCTTAGCACTATCTCTCTATCTCAGTCAGGGTTGCTGGTATTCATGAAAGAGGCCTATTGGATTATCTTCATAGCTGTGGCCTGAGGGGCAGGCTTCTAATCTACATCTAGGGGCCAATTTCTCCAGGGACCAGGGAGGGTAGTGGTGTCATTTCGGTGCTCTCCCTCTGCCCTGCCCCAAGTTGTTTGCATCTCTAAGAAAGGTGCTTATGCACACATCTAACGCCTTGGTTGCCCAGAGGACACATCGTTTGATAGCCTAAGTCTGATGGCCACTGGGGCTTCTGTTCATGGGTTCAGTGATATAGTAGCAAAGAAAGAAACAGCTCTTAACTGGCCATCAGCACAAAGGGAGCAGACACAAACTCTTATCTCCCAGTCTTCCTCTGAAAGAGGTCTATTTGCATACTCTACAAGCTACTGCCTGAGGATCTGGCTTTCATCAGCCTGAATCTAGGTGCTGACTGGGATCATCCCATTCAGGACACTGACAGGTCCTAGCACACCCTCAACTACTCAGAGTCACTAGCGTTAAAACAGGCTGTTTTCACGATCACAAAGGTTTGAAAGGCAACCAAGAGATAGGGCAAGGTTGAATAATAAAGTTCATCTACTGCACAATGCCATTCCTTTAAGACTGGGAGAGGAGGCAATTTTATCTAATGTGTGTACATTAACACAATGAGAATGAAAAAATAGGGGAATATGTTCCAAATGAAAGAACAAGATAAAACATGAGAAAAAAATATTTTGAGAGAGAGTGTGCAAGCGAGTTGGGAGAGGCATAGGGAGAGGGAGAATCTTACGCAGCTTCCATGCCCACCATGGATCCTGACACGGGGGCTCAATCTCATGACTGTGAGACCACGACCTGAGCCGAAACCAAGAGTCAGATGCTCATCTAACTGAGCCACCCAGGCACCTCTAAGTTGGTAATATCAGGGGACTTTAATACTCTGTTTTCATCAAAGGATAGATCATCCAGACAGAAAATCAATAAGTAAACATTGGCCTTAAATGACACATTAGACCAGATGAACTTAAAAGACATACACAGAACATTTCATCCAAAAGCAGCAGAATGCATACCTTCCTTAAGCACACATGGCTTAAGCAAACACATTCTCCTGGATAGATCATAAATTAGGCCACAAAACAAGTCTTAATAAATTTAAAGAGAATGAAGTCATATCAGGCATCTTTTTCAATTACAATGGTTTGAAACTAGAAATCAATTACAAAAAGAAAACTGGAAAATTCATAAATATATAGAGATTAAACAACATGCTACTGAACAGCCAATGAGTCAAAGAAGAAATCAAATCATAAATCAAAAAATACCTCAAGCCAAATGAAAGTGGAAATTCAACACACCGCAGCAGTTCTAAGAACCACAGCAGTTCTAAGAGGGAAGTTCACAGAGATGAACGTCTACGTTAAGAAACAAGAAAGACCTTAAATACACAACCTAACTTGACGCCTCAAGGAACCAGAAAAAGAACAACAAATGAAGTTCAAAATTAACAGAAAGAAGGAAATAACAAGGATGAGTGGAAATAAGTGAAGTAGAGACTTAAAAGGCAATAGAAAAGATCAATAAAACTAAGACCTGCTTTTTGAAAAGAATAAGATAAAACAAACTTTCAGTTAGACTCACCAAGAATAAAGTGAGAGAAAATGCAAACAGATAAATAAAAATGGAATTCTAAAAATTATTCCTGTACTCTATATGAAGGCAGGAAAAACTAAAAGACATGAAAAACAAAAACAAAACTAATTAAATGACTGACTTAAAGTCCAAAATATCAATTATTATCCTACCTGTAAATGTTCTAAATACATCAAGACACAGATTGGCAGAATGGATTAGCAAACATGATACAACTTTATGTTATCTATAAGAAACTCACTGTAAATATAATATTGAAAATAAAAGGATGAAAAAGATACAGCATACAAACAATCAAAAGACAGCAGGAGTTATTAACCATAGATAAAGTAGACTTTGGGGCAAAGAAAATTACCAGAGACAGAGAGGAACATTACATAAAAAGGCCAATCAATCCATCAAGAAGGCAGAGCAATTCTAAATAAGCAAACATCCAACAACAGAGCTATAAAATATGTAAAGCAAAAACTGATAGAACTGAAGGAATAGACAAATCCACAATTATAGCTGGAGACGTCCACATTTTTCTCTCAACAATTGATAAGACAACTAGACATAAATTTAGCAAGTACATGGGTGAACTCAGTACCATAATCAACCAAAGGATCTGACATTTGCTAAACCTTTTACCCAATAACAAAAGAATAAACACTGTTTTAGGTGCCCACAGAACATGCACCAAGGTTTGCCACATCTGGGCCATAAACAAACTTAAATAAATGTAAAAGACTTAAACTTACACAAAGTGCATCCTCCAACAACAATGGAATCAAACCAGAAATTCATAACAAAAAGATAGTAAGAAAATCTACAAACACTTGAAAATTAAACAACATACTCTTAGGTACCCCATGGATCAAAGAGGAACTTTCAAGGGAAAATTGTTTTAAATGCATTGAACTGAATAAAAATTAAAATATGTCAAAACTTGTAGAAAGGAGCTAACGCAGTGCTCTTTTTATAGCTCCTTTTATAGCAAGAAATGCATACATCTGAACAGAGGAAAAGCCACATATCAGTATTCTAAGTACCCATCTCAAGAACCTAAGAAAACAAGAGCGAATTAAACCCTACACAGAAGGAAGGAAATAATAAGAGGAGAAATCAACGAAAATGAAAACAGAAAAACAATTGAAAAAAATAAAAGAGCTGATTCTTTGAAAAGATCTAAAAAATTTAGAAACCTCTAGTAAGACTGACAAAATAGAGAAGAAATATTATTTCCAACATCAGGAATGAAGTATGGGATGTCACTACAGACCTTGATGACCTCAAAAAGATAATAAGGTAATACTATGAATGACTCTATATAAATAAATTTGACAACTTAGACAAAATGGACCAATTCCTCAAACATTACAGACTATTGCAATTTACCCAATACTGAATTATTTGATTAGTTCCATAACTATTTAAAATATTAAATTAATAATCAAAAAACTTTCCACAAAGGAAACCCATGGCCCAGATGACTCCACTGGTAAATTCTAGTGAAGTTGCAAATCTGCATGTAACTTTTGACTCCCCAAAACCTTAACTACTACTAATAGCCTCTGTTCACCAGAAGCCTTACTGATAAGATAGTTGGTTAATACATATTTTGAATGTTATATATATTATACACTGTAGTCTTATAATAAAGGTAGAAAAAAGAAAATATTAAGAAAATCATAAGGAAGAAAAATATATTCACAGTACTATTATTATATTTATTTTAAAAAGCTACATGATCAGTCAGTCTGCACAGTTTAAATCTGTGTTGTTCAAGGGTCAACTATACAAGATCTATAATGCGGCAAGTTATTATTATTTGGTAGACACTGTGCTAATGTGCATTTTCTCATTTAACTTTCACAACAACCCCATGAAAGTCAGATTATCATCTCCATTTTAAAAGTAAGAAAATCGAATCAAAGAGATGCCATATAACTTGCCTCAGTCACAAAACTAGGGAGTGGAGGAGTTAGATTTTGAGCCCAGATAATATGAGCTCAGAGCATACAGTCTTAATTACTATGTCATATCCTTCCATATTATTAAATGTGTTACTGAAAGAATCTGAAAGTGAAATAATTAGGGCTGAACTAGAGATTAATAGTAAAAAGGAAATGGAAGTGAGAGGAGACTTTAAAAGGAAATAAATGCAGAACTTAATAATTATAAGATATATAGTGAAGAAATGGGCAGAAAACATGAATAGACACTTCTCTAAAGAAGACATCCGGATGGCCAACAGGCACATGAAAAGATGCTCAACGTCGCTCCTTATCAGGGAAATACAAATCAAAACCACACTCAGGTATCACCTCACGCCAGTCAGAGTGGCCAAAATGAACAAATCAGGAGACTATAGATGCTGCAGAGGATGTGGAGAAACGGGAACCCTCTTGCACTGTTGGTGGGAATGCAAATTGGTGCAGCCACTCTGGAAAACTGTGGAGGTTCCTCAAAAAATTAAAAATAGACCTACCCTATGACCCAGCAATAGCACTGCTAGGAATTTACCCAAGGGATACAGGAGTACTGATGCATAGGGGCACTTGTACCCCAATGTTTATCACAGCACTCTCAACAATAGCCAAATTATGGAAAGACCAATCAACTGATGAATGTCCATTGTATATAAATGGACATTTACAATACATGGGTGAATGTCCATGTATATAAATTGTGGTTTATATACACAATGGAGTACTACGTGGCAATGAGAAAGAAGGAAATATGGCCCTTTGTAGCAACGTGGATGGAACTGGAGAGTGTTATGCTAAGTGAAATAAGCCATACAGAGAAAGACAGACACCATATGTTTTCACTCTTATGTGGATCCTGAGAAACTTAACAGAAACCCATGGGGGAGGGGAAGGTAAAAAAAAAAAAAAAGAGGTTAGAGGGGGAGAGAGCCAAAGCATAAGAGACTCTTAAAAACTGAGAACAAACTGAGGGTTGATGGGGGGTGGGGGGGGAGGGGAGGGTGGGTGATGGGTATTGAGGAGGGCACCTTTTGGGATGAGCACTGGGTGTTGTATGGAAACCAATTTGACAATAAATTTCATATATTGAAAAAAATAATTATAAGATATATGGGGATAAGAAAGAGTAAAAAAATGATCATTCCTTCAGTGATGAAAACCCAGGGAAATGAAAAGATCACTGAAAGGAATATGGATATCATAAGGGTGAATCCAGAGGGAAACAATAAATAGTATTTTAGATATGTTGTATTTGGGAAGACAAAAAAGGTATTCATGTAGAAATCTTAGTACACAGCAAAGATAAATTTTAGAAACCAGGGAAGAATAACAATTGGAAATATTTTGAACTTATCTCACATAAAATGAGTTGTGGAAGCGATAAAACTATTTAGCTCTCCAAGGGGGAAAAAAGACCATACTCTGGAAACCAGCAACAGTTGAGAGGCAGAAGAGGAGAGGTGAGAGGAGAGCCAGGACAGGGTAACCTCAGAGAGTTCACCAGATGAGTTTCAAGAAGAGACTAGGCTGCTTTCTCTTTTCATTCTATACTCTTTCCTGGAAGATCTCATTCACACCCATTACTTAAACAACTATCCACCCACATGCAAATACTACAAGGCCATACTTTGCATCTGACCTCCACACTCAGATTTCCAACTGCTTAATTTTACCTCCACCTGGATGTCTCAAGGACATCTCAAATTCACCATGCCCAAAATCTAACTCTGCCTGTCAAAATATGGTCTTCCAGAATTCTCCATCTCAGAAAGTGGCATCCAGCTGCAAAAACCAGAAACCTACAAATAATCCATGACCTATCTTCCATACATCAACCCCAGTCAATTCAAGGTCAAGTCATTATGAGTTTTATCCACTAAATAGCTATCTGTCCTCTCTCTTCTTGCTATTTCTGGCTGTTAGCATCCTCACCTAAGCAACCACCATCTTCTGCCTAAAATACTGTAACTGCTTCGCATTTGTACTTCACATAATCTTGCCCCCTCAGATGCATTCTCCTCAATGCATCCAAGACAAAATTTCAAATGCACATATGAATGTGTCACATAACACATCCTAATCTTCACTTTAGTGAGTTTCCATAGTTCTTAGGAAAAAATCAAATTCTTTGTCTTGGCCTACATGACCTACGTAACCTGGCCCTTGCCTACCTCTTCCGTCTCACCTCTACCCTCTCTTTGCTGGTCTTCTTTCAATTTCTTGAATCTTCCAATCTTCCACCCCCAATAGGCCTTTGCATATGCTTTTCCTTCTGCCTAGAAATCTCCTTTCACCCCCATCTCACCCTTCCACATTTTCCCTACTATCCTTTAGCTCTTTGTTCAGTGGCACTATGTCAAATCTCCCCATTATTAGATGTTCTTATGAGACCATTTGCCTCTTTTTAGCACTGGACAGAATTGTAATTTTACAATAATTTGTGATTGTTTGATAAATGTCATTTTCTCCTACCCAACTGGAAGCTTTATAAGGGCAAGGATCATGTCTTTTTATTCATCATCAAATCACTAAGACATGGCACAGTACCTAACATAGGTATTGTGAAACCAAGTAAAGGCTACCTCATTTAAAACGGAGCTGAGAGGTCAGAAAGGGGAGGTTTCATGCCCTACAGTTCATTGTCAATTATAGATTCCCCAATAAAAAGCGATGTGCCTTGCATTTCCAAAAGGAAGAAGCCTATACTCTACTACCCCAGAAAGAAGGAGGCTTTTTCTATTTGCCTGACAACAGCCCAACCAATGAGAGACTGTCACAACTCAGCCAATGAAAACCCTAGAATACTTCAAATTCCCAGTTTACTCCAAAGTACTTTTTGCTTATAACAGCCCCTCCTAACTTCCTCCTTTCCTCTATAAAAGAATGTCTCTCCTTTGTTCTCTGTATTTGCCCATCATTTTGCTAAAACCTTGCATGTCTCAGGTTACAGTCCCAGGTTACAATCCCCTGCTATTCCCAAATAAACCAATTTTTGCTGGTAAAACAACTCACAGTTTTATTTTTAAGGTTAAGTGCTCAACAAATATTTGCTGAATAAATTATCAAACAGTCTCAAAAAAAAAAAAAAAAGAGAGAGAGGAAGAGAGAGAGAACGGGAACCGACCAAAACAACTAGAGATGACTGTTAAGAAGATCACTAGTTACATTTGAGAGTACACTTTGAATACACTGATGAGCATAGAATCCAGAATGCAGGGACTTAAGAAACAACTGAGCAATGAGAACAGAGAGGAGAAATTGGACAAGTAGGCTGATAGGAGGCGGCAGCAGGGTAGAGAGAGCTGTTTTCATTTTGCTTTGCTTTTCTTTTTTTAAATTTTTTTAAGTTTGTTTATTTATTTTGAAAGGGCAAGCAAGCACAAGCAGGGGAGGAACAGAGAGAGAGAGGGAAAGAGAGAGAATCCCAAGCAGACTCCACATCATCAGCACAGAGCTAGATGCAGGGTCTGAACTCATGAATGGTGAGATCATGACCTGAGCCGAAATCAAGTCAGATGCGTAACCTGACTGAGCCACCAGGGCAACCCCTCATTTTGCTTTTCTTTATGCCATTGTTTTTCTCTGTATTTCCAAGACTAAAGAAGGAAGAATTGCAAATGTTAGAGGCAGGAGATAATGAGTCAGGTAAGAGAGGGCTACAGTTGAAGGAGTTTGAAAATGTCAACAAAGGGGTGAGGTGAGCAAACATATCATAAAGGAGGATTACCTTAAGCATGACAATATAACCAACTGAAAGTAATATTTCAAGCACAGAAAAAGATGTTGGTGGGTTAATAAACCTAAGTAGGGAAAGCATCTAAAAGAGACCTCTGTTATAAGTGAGAGGTAAGGAAACCATATTAAATTGCATAAATTAAATGTAATCAGCAAAATCCAGATTATGGGAAACTCCATAGGACCAACAATGTGCTTCTTTCAACAAACTGCACAAGAAGAAAATGGAGGAGGAATTTATAAAAGAAATGTAAATGAAACAACCAGTCACAATGTGTGGACTTGATTGGATCCTGGTTCAAACAAACAAGGGGGCAAAAATGAGACAAGTAGAAAATCAAACACTGGTTATTTGATGCTATTAATGAAATATATTAGATATTTTAGGTGTGATAATAGTATTGCGGTTATGCTTTTTAAAAGTCTTTTGTAAAAATATCATATGTAATAATAGATTTCAGATGCCTGATATTCTCTTCAAAACAATATAAAAGTAGGTACATGGATAGTGATATAGAATCAACAAGATTGGTCATGAGTTAATAATTATTGGAACTGGGCATTGAGTTCATGGGGCTTCATTACATACAATTTTTTTTTATGTGTTTGTAACTTTCCTTAATAAAAATTTTTAAGGATACAATTTGGTTTTCAAGAATAGGATTTTCTTTTATATGCTGTATTTTAGACGGCCTTAGTTAAGGTTTCTTGACCTGGGTGTAATGTATTTCAGAGAATCATGAAGATTATTAAATCAGATCTAGGCAAAGTTGGAGTATAGTGATCCACCAAAAAACAAGGACTGAGTTGAACACAAGATACCACTTGAAATATGACAGGAGATAGATCCTTTAAGTTGTTATCAATTAAAGGTTTTTAAAAATCAAACTTTAACATAAAGGATAACAAGAAAATAATTGGGGGCGGAGGTAAGGAACATGTTAAATGATCAAAGCAGTAGGTAAGAAAAATGACTCTACTCTTGTTTCTAAAACACATTGAGGAGATTTGATGTCAAAGAAAAGGTCATGCAGGTGTAAGACAACCAAACTAGAACAAGGGATATTTGCCCATGAGGAAAGAAAAGAATGTGTGGCACTAAAGTGGTATTGACTGAGATTGAAATCTAGGGGGTAGGGTCATTCAAATCTTTACAACCTACTTTCTGCCATCTTGTTTAGTCCTTTTTCTTTCCCCCAACAAATCCAAAGTGACTTAGAGCTAGTGCAAAGGCCCCGAGACTAAGAGGGAAGAATAAGAGACAATGCGAAGTGGATTAAATATGATCTTCTCTCTCTCATTGAATCCTGGATTTAAGAAATAATACAAATTTGTCATCCAGCGCCTATTTGTGTAAATTGGGATCCAGAACGCTCAGGACTTGGCAGGACAAATTGTTTAGTTATGTTGCAGGGCAATGACTAGAAAATGCTGAGTCGTGGGGACCTCTACTCATTTTCTTTTCTAGATCTCATCCTCAGCAATTCCCAAAGCGGGTACATACACAAACACACACACGTTTTTTTAAGGAGTATGATTATGTCAAGGGAGCAGACGGGAGCACTCCGAAGGAAAACCCCAAGTGAGTGCCAATCCTAGCAAGAAGTCAGCATGGGTGGAGCACAAGTGCAGAGTAACACTGGTACGCACGGGAGGCACAGCAACCCGTCAAACCAGAAGCCACGGAAAGGATTCAAAGAGCGTGCACAGAACCTGCGTATGTCAGACCCCAGGGGGGCTGTCTGAAAAAGCTGGAGGCTGGAGATGCTCCAGCTGAGCTCTGAGGACCTTCAGTTCCAACGCCACCCACCCCCCGGGGCCGCCCCAAATTGGGAAGGGCGGACATTCGTTCCACTGAGATGAACGGAACGTTAAGGGCGTCCCTCCCAAAACTCAGCTAACTTGCCGTGAACCGAGGTTAGACAGTCCCTTCCTTCTCTACCCGTAGGCCTGAAGGCGCCGCAGAGACAGTTCCGGGTTACGCGCCAGAGCAAGGGGAGGTTCGCACATTTCCGAATCCACGCCTCAAATCCCGGGCTTCCTCCCGCCAGTGGAGGAAGGCAAGAGAAAATGGGCACCAATCAGAATGTAGACATGGAAGACGTTCATGGTCAGAACCAATAGGAGAACTGGAGGGCGGGGCCGAGGATGCAGGTTCGCTCTTATAGTTTAAACCGCGGCGGCCAGGCGTTAACTGTAGCTTGGAGGTTGGGTGTGCCGTGCGCCTGCGCGAGCTGCTGGACGCTAACGGAATCTTGCGGAGCTTCGCTAGGCCGGCAGCGGGAGTCGGTGCGGCGAGCGGACCTCGGCGGGGCCGGTAAGCGGGTAGAGACTGGAATAGGGGGCGCACGGGCCCACGAGGGCCGATCGCCCGCCGTGCGGAGAGGTCGAGGTCTGGATAGCACGGAATGGGAGTACCCTCACTGGTGCGCCGTCTCACGTCCGACATACCTTCCAAACCCGGGTTTACTGCTTCCCAAGGTTGGTGTAAGCTGTGTCGTGCTGTGCCCTTGGCGTGCCTGAGCCCCTTGAAGTCACAGTGGGCTCCGGTGGCGCGCCCCACGTCTACTGCCAGCCCGATAGCTGCCCTGGCTGGCACCTCCGTAACCCAGAGGGCTGCAGGGGAAGGGGGTGGTGTCGCCGCGGGAGCCGGGTTCCCCGGAGGCCACCAGCATCCGAGGCGACGACCGCGTCCGAGGCCAGGTGGGCACCAGGTGGCCTTTGTTGTTGTGCAGCGACCAGTCTTCCCAGCCGGTAGTTGCGCCCTTTGTGAACTTCTGGGTGTAACCGTGCGAGCAGCTCTCTCGCTAATGAGTTAGGATAGGGTGGAAAAACGAACCCTGTAGCCCTACCCCAGATGAAAATAAACCTTTTTTCTGATTGTAAAGTTATACCGTCCCGTTGATTTTAGAAATAAATCCAAGAAGAACGAACGTATAAAGGAAAAAAAGAAGAAAATTCTAGATATTCCACTGGGCCACAGATAACCATCAAAAAAACCCACTTCATGTTTGGGTTCCCTTCAGATATATGCGTTTTGAGTATATATACCTAATTATATTCATAAAATATATTTGGTTTTATGTAATTGTTTTAAATATGATAAAGCACAGTCATTTAAAAAGCAGATTATGCCTTAGTAATATTTTAGGAGCATGTGACTGTCAAATATAGATAAAGCATTATCATTTTTAATGGATGCATGGTACTTCTTACAATGGCACTACTGTACAATATATTATTTAACCAGTCCCCTCACGATGGACACTTGTTTTTCCAGTTTCTTCATCATAAAATAGAATGGTGGTGGTTACAGGTATGTATACATGTTTGCATTCTTGTTCAATTTATCTCCTTAGAATAATTCTTGGAAGTGGATTATGGCTTAGACATTGTGGTGCAGTTTAAATTGTGATTCATAATGCCAAGCTGCCCTCTAGAAAAATTGATATCCCCCCATCTACACACACACAGTGTGTAGGGTGCTTATTTCTCCACACTCTGACTGACACTGGGTATGAGAAAATCTTACCAATCTGAAAAGACATCTTAATGTCTTTATTTCCGTTATTAATGAGATTAAACATTTTTTTGTGTGTATTAGTCATTATTTCTTCGGGACATTTTCTGTCTTTCCTTTATTCTGGTCCCCTATTCTGGTGCATTTACCTTTTACTAGCTTTCTAAGAGGAATTTGAATTAGTGATTTTGAACCTGTTGCACACATATTTTCCCCAGTTGTCCCTTGGATTATGGTTGACTTTTGCTGGGTGTTTTGTTTTCTCTTGTTTTGCTCCAATGTTGTGGTTCTTTAAGCTGCTTGCTTTGTTCCAAAGTTGTGGTTCTTTCAGCTACTTGCTTACTTCTCCCCAGAGGTAGATAAATTTGTTGTAACTCTACAGTAGCCTCCTTGTAATGGTTAGAATCTAACTAGTATCCCAGTTTAAAATCCTCCCCTTTCACCCTTGAAATCCTTGCACTTGGAACTACTAAACCTGGGATACCAAGTTGCTTAAGATTTTTGAAGAGAAGGCACTACTGGGTATTTTGGTCAATATTATCAGTATCTACAAAATATAAGCTGCTCTAGCTTCTATGTGACAGGTTCCTCCTAAGTAAAGGGAAAGGATTATCAGGTCTTTATTAAAAAGAAAGAACTTACAGTTACCTATGAGCTTTACTACAGTTTATGTTTTACTATTTGCAAACACCCTTCTTCATACATTGAAGAAAAAGGAGTGTGCCCTAATTTAAATGCAAACAAAATAACATGTTAATCACTGTATAGTATAGTAGATATGACATTAAAAAAAATCTCTTTGGGCTTTAGTATTGGAGATCCTCCTAGCCCAGAGTCCTATTCCATTTCTGTCCCTGCTTTATTCTGTTTTATCTTTTTAGTAGGTAGTTTTGTATTGCATGAACATTGAAATAAATGGTGTAATACCTCTCACAAAGCACCGTTTTATTTGTATACATACCATATATGTGTATGTTACATATAATACATATTATGTGTTATATCTTCATATATAATGTATATAATCTCATTTAATTCCTTCCATTTTTTCCAATGAAGAAAATAAGATCTAAGGCCTACTTCTGACTCCATACCGTGAGTCAGAAACTGAAATTTATGATAAATATTACCTCAGATAACGTAAGTAATTTTGCAAAGTTACATTTTAGGATGCATCATTGCTTCATCTGTGATGATTGTCCTGAGTGTATCTATGGTAACTACCAAAAAAATAATGTCACTAGGGGCGCCTGGATGGCTCAGTCGGTTAAGCGTCCAACTTCGGCTCAGGTCATGATCTCACGGTCCCTGAGTTCAAGCCCCGCTTCGGGCTCTGTGCTGATAGCTCAGAGCCTGGAGCCTGTTTCAGATTCTGTGTCTCCCTCTCTCTGACCCTCCCCCACTCATGCTCTGTCTCTCTCTGTCTCAAAAATAAATAAACGTTAAAAAAAATTTTTTTTTTAATGTCACTAAATGCTTATTCTTCTAGATTTGATAGTATAGTTTAATTAACCTTGAAAGAATTTTAAGATCTAAGACCCTAATCCTCTAACTCCTTTGCTTCTAAGGAATCTTCCAAGCATGGCATTTTAGTGTTTTTTTGTCCTATGTATCGTTTCTTTAAAGTTGAATTTTTAAAATAGTGATTTCTTAAACTCTTCTTTTCCAGGTTTTTCTCGAAAACTAATGGCAGTGGAGGTACATTGAAATAAGGTAGGAAATTGAAAAAAATAAAATGCTTTGGTTTGTCCTTCCATGTTTAAGTGAGGATATTCTACTAGACTCAATGATTACACTAAAAACAAAAGGATCCTGACATCAAAATTAAAAAGGAAGGCTATCTATATATCTCTATCTCTAGATAGATAGATAGATAGATAGATAGATAGATAGATTTTTTTTAGCAGGGGTGGGTCAGAGAGGGAGAGGGAGAATCCAAAGCAGGCTCCATGCTGTCAGTGCAGAGTGGAGATGTGGGGCTCAAACTGCTGAACCGTGAGGTCATGACTTGAGCTAAAACCAAGAGTTAGAGGCTTAAGTGACTGAGTCACCCAGGCGCCCCAAGAATGTTTGCAACTTATGTAAAAGGTGGTGAAGAAGATGATGACTATGCAACTGAGACCATTTGTGGCTCACACAGCACTAGACTGATAAGCTTTCTAAGAGATGCTGTGCTTTATTGAGTTAGGACATTTTCAGGTAGTATTGTGCCTGGTATAAACCAATGTATCAAATATTTAACGGACTAAATTTCTTACTTTTAATTTCTCTTTTAAAAAATAAGACACTCAGGCAAAGCTCTTTATGAAAATTCAGAGGAGTAGTGAATATTTCATTTGCTTTTTTCTTTTAATTTTTTTAATGTTTGTTTATTTTTGAGAGAGAGACAAAGAGCATGAGTAGGGGAGGGGCAGAGAGAGAGGGAGACACAGAATCCGAAGCTGCCTCCAGGCTCTGAGCTGTCAGCACAGGGCCTGATGCAGGGCTCAGATTCACAAGAGTACAAGATCATGACCTGAGTCAAAGTTGGATGTTTAACCAACTGAGCCACCCAGGCGCTCCATTCATTTGCTTTTTTTTTTTTAACGTTTATTCATTTTTGAGACAGAGACAGAGCATGAACGGGGGAAGGTCAGAGAGAGAGGGAGACACAGAATCTGAAACAGGCTCCAGGCTCTGAGCTGTCAGCATAGAGCCCGACACGGGGCTTGAACTCACTGACCGCGAGATCGTGACCTGAGCCGAAGTCGGACACTTAACCGACTGAGCCACCCAGGCACCCCCATTTGCTTTTTAAAAAGACAAAAATAACAGGGGTGCCTGGGTAGCTCAGTCAGTTGAGCATCCTACTCTTTATTTTGGCTCAGGTATGATCCCAGGGTCGTAAGATCAAGCCTCGCTTTGGGCCCAGTGCTGAGCATGGAGCCTGCTTAAGATTCTGTCTCCTCTCTCTCTCTCAAAATTAAATAAACAAACAGCATAACAAGTTAGACACTTGTAGGATCAGGCTTTAATGAATTTGAGGCACAGGTTTCCACATGTATGTAAACCCCATTTCACAATTGCTTTTTCTTCTTCCATCTCTTAATCCTTTTGGGCAGGAATGAGAATGTTTGAATTCTCTTACTCAGGTAGGAGCTTCCTTCACAGGGCTTAATGTTCTTTTGGTTTGGGGTTTTTTGGGGGGGAGGGTTCTTGTTTTATTTTTTCAAAGAGCTGATAATCTGAATGTTTAGGACTTCTTGTAGTACATATTTTCTTGTATTTCTTTCTCTCCACCTACTACTAGCTGCTTGTTGCCTCCTAGATTCTCTTATGGTTAACTGATGCTTTTAATTTCTGTATCAACACAGACTCTCTTTGTTGGTTTCTCCAAAAGAGTATTTTCTTCCTCCATTATATCATGACAGTCCCTTTTGGCTTTTGTTTCTTCCTCAAGGAATGAATGTGGGTGCTCGATACGTCCCCTACGTACAAAATGCTGGATCCGGGATTCTAATCCTTGGCATTTAGGACGATCCATTAGTGGTTTATATGTGCGCATTTTCACTCCTTCTACAAAGGCACTGGTCTGCTTTATGACAGAGGGCTTAACATTTCTCCATTCTATCATTCCATCCATCTCTGGTCCTATAATACATACAGTCATACGTTACATGGATACTTTACCACAGTAGAATCACCTCCAAACTTTACATAAATCTGCTCCCATAACCCCACATAACTGGTTCTGGTAAATAATCGTCTCTTGGGATTTCCCCTGTCATACCTGTCCCACAGGGTACTGCAACACAGTCCAGTCCTTGTAGCATGCTATACAACATGTGAGTTTTCACAGCATGATTAGCCCATAGTTGTTGTAGGTGGGTAACATTGAACTCCTGAACCTCTCGGTCATAAATCCACTTGATATTTTCAAACTTACAGTCATACAAGACTAGAGGAAATTCTACAGCCATACTAGAGGGAAAAAGAGACAAGAAACAGTATGAAAATACACAGCAGCCGTCCAACAGTTTTTCAAATACAAGTGGGGGGGGAGGTAGTTGGGTTAAAAGGAGGGGAAAATCTTTGTCAGTACTGAGTAACAGATAAGAAAGCAAAAAACACCATCCCTAACCTTGAACAACTTTATATTTAAAAGACAAAAACAAAAACACAACACAAGAAACCATGAATCAACTGGTTAGGCCTCAACCATAATGCTATAACATTATTTTTTACATTTTTTCCCAACTTGTTGATTTTGCAGTATCATAGCCAGTGAGGTTTATCCAAGGTGTGATTATTGCTAATTGAAAACATTTTTATGAACTTGTTAATTTTGCATAGTATGAAGTAAACTAGATTTCACTGCTTTAGAAATGAATTGTTAGTCTGTCTGGCCTCAGCCTAGTCTCAAAAGTCAAACTATTCTTCCTACCTTTCTTGCCATTTCAGACACTGAAAATAAGGAAAAATTCAAAAGTACAGTAGTATGACTGCCCAATAATATAAAGCAAGGAAGATTTATATGAATAGTTTGAATGCTCACTTTTAAACTTCACCAGAACCTAATAATAATACCCTTAAAATAAATTCAGGGGAAAAAACATTTAGGAATGAGTGTTATTTTATTTAAGGGGACTGGTCCATATACCTATTTCTTACTAATGGGATAGAACAACAAGAGAAGAAAAAGATAGCCCTCCTGCATATTCATGACATTCTCCAAGTTAGATTCAAAGCTTCAAGAAGACAAAATAAGTGACCTAGTTAATTAGACAGTTGTTGGGAGAAGATATGTTAACCTTTAATTATTTAAAATATTTAATATATTTAAAAATATTTTAACAGCAACAATTGTCTTTTGTTTTTAACGTACCTGTACTGAGGTTTCTGGGGATTTTTCTCTATGTTCAGCAGCTCATCAATAATCTCTGGCTTCTCCATTCCTTGGCCAATCAGAAAAAGGATAGCCATCATACAGCGGACTTGATGATAAAGGAATGCCTGGCCAATCACTTCAAACTGACATAACTGGAAAGGTTCTTGCCATCTCTCCTTATCCAGGCTCTGGCCCACTAGCTGTACTTGAGCAGACAGAATAGTCCTCTGAAAATTGATCACTCCGTTGGCTACATCCATTTTACATAAGTTCCTAAAATCATGTGTGCCAACATACTTCTGAGCTGCATCGTTCATGGCCACAATGTCTAAATCAGCACGAGGGAAAAAATAGTGGTAAGTCCGCTCAAGACAGCTGAACCTAGCACTGAAGCTAGGTTCCACAGGGGCCCAGGCCAGTACACGGATGTCTGGAGGGAGTACCCGATTGAGAATGTGGGTATAGCGGATCTCTTTAGCAGCATCACTGACTTCATCTTTTAAATTACAATCCTCTGAAGCCCTGTCCTTTGGAAAGTGAGAACGAAGGTCAAGAGAAATCACCTATGGAATTAAAGGAAGATGGTTGTTTTAAAGACACAATCTGAATCCTTAGTATGTGCACCTAGAATACATGGGTATCACTTGCTTTAAGAAACAGTATGGTGGCCCTTACCTGTCCAAAGGCACTGACTCCTTTGTCTGTTCGCCCACAGCGGTGATAGTTGGATGTCTGTCTGCTTTCTACTAGTCGAGTCTTGGTTAGAGCCTCAAACAGTTTCTCTTCAATTGTATTGTTTGTGTTTTCCTGACTGGCAAAGCCTTGGTATCCCCAGCCCAAATAGGCTATCTTTAGAGCTACATGTCTTCGACCATGAGCACTGAAATCAAATGCACGCTTAGCTTTTCCAGCTCCTAAAGAATTTTCTCTCACGGTTGAGTCTTTGTTGTTGGCCTGTTCTTTTCTAAGTCTCTGTACCTCCTGCTCCAGTTCCTGTACTCTTTTTAGGAGTTTGACAGTTTGGGTTCTGTCTATGTCACTTTCAGCCATGATAAAAGACAACCAACCCCAGGGATAAAGAAATCATATAGGTCCACTCTACCTGAAAAAAGAGTAAAAGGATACAACAGTTTCAATGCAGATTACTTTGGTGATGTCCATATCATTCCATCATCTGCAAATAGTACCTAAGATTTAATTTAATGCCTAAAGGATATATTTTGCTTCTGCCCAGGGAGACAAGCGTTAGCTTAATTGTTCTGGGTTGATCATCCATAGATAACTGTTCTTTTCTATCCTGTCTGGCCAGTTCACAGGGGAAAAGGAAAGGAGCATCAAGAAATGGCATTGTTAAAGTTTAGTCAGAATTTAGGGAAAATATTTGTAGATCCCATTTCTCTCTGCTTCATTAGCTGTGATGATTTTTTTGATGATGATCATGTTTTTGATACTTTTCCTTAAAACATTTCCTTTTGACTTCTCATTACACTTGTCTAATCTTTCTAATCTTAAAATCTGTTCATATGGAATATATATGTCTACTCAGTTTCCACTGCTTTCCAGTATTTCATATAAAACGAGTGGCTTGTATATTCTGTCCTCTAACACTCAGTTCTGTCTTAAAGGTGGTACGGCAGAAGCTAGCCTGACTGACGAAACTTGTCAATGATTGTACTTCATATTGCAAGGAGAGCCTGAAGTCAAGGGTTTCCCACTCTTAAGTGGTTTTGATGGCAGAGAGAAGGTAATTAAGCATCATGATCTTTTTTTAAGTTGAATTTCTGTTCTATACCTCTAGCTATTGAAGAGTCAATCTGGAAAATGTAATTAACATGTTGAAATTCCTGACATATTTCAAAATTCTAGCGTTGAATATACTACATCCTTAAAATTGGGACAGTGCTAGACAGTCCATGACTGGTGGTCACTTTATATGGATTGTCACCAAATGTGTTCTAAGGCTATGTTATCTGGGTAGCTCATTTAGTTACTGGCCTTTGAGAGTTTCTGTATCTATGATATGTTAAAAGTTTAAATACAAAAAAAATGAAACTATAACAAATACTAGAAGAAAACTTTTCTTTTATAGTCTTGGAATGTGAAAGGCGTTTCTATGTAAGATACTATAGAAGCCCAGAAAATATATACATCTGTTTTAATTTAAGGATCAATAAGAGAAAGTCCAATAACCAGAGAGATAAATGGGAAAGGAAAAGCATTTCATACAAAAAGAGAAAAACAGCTGATAAAAGTGTATGAAAAGTCGTTCAGTTCTACTCAATGTAAATACCATTTACAGGAGAACTATTTTTCATCCAGCTGACTGCAGAGGAGGTTTGACAGTACACCACTTTGGAGAGGGAATGGAGAAGCAAGCTCTGGAAGATGCTGTCAGTACAGCCTCTTCACAGGGCAGTTGACAACATCCATCAAATTGAGCACACACATATCTTTTGACCCACCTACTCCATTTCTAGAAATTTTACATACACGTGGGCTTGCACAAGTATGTAAAAACTTGAAAGATACTTGGAACATTCGTTTTTAACAAGACTGTAACCTAAATTAAATCAGGGGCTGAAACGATTAGGGCACATCCATATGTCAGAATTCTGTACAACTTTAAACAAAATGAAGTCCATGTGTGCTGATCTCGCTGGATCACCAAGACCATCTTTAAGATTCAGGGGAGTTGCGGGATGCCTGGGTGGCTCAGCTGGTTAAGCGTCTGACTTTGGCTCAGGTCATGATCTCATGATTCTTGGGTTCAAGCCCCGCATCAGGCTCTGTGCTGACAGCTCAGAGCCTGGAGCCTGCTTCGGATTCTGTGTCCTCCCTCTCTCTTTGCACCTCCCCCCTCATGCTCTGTCTCATTCTGTCTCAAAAATAAATAAATGTTAAAAAAAAAAAAAAAAAAGATTCAGAAGAGTTATATAATATGCTCCTTTATGGTATAAAAATGTATATATGACTATGGAAGATTACTAGAGAAAGTGTAAGAAACTACCTTTTGAGAGTGAGACTTGGTGGGGGAAGTGGGGAATCCTTATTTAAAATGACCATGTGCAGTACAGCATAGGAAATCTAGTCATTAGTGTATATATAGTATTGTAATAACATGTCATGGTGACAGACAGTAGCTATACTTGTAGTGAGCTTAGCATAACCTATAAACTTGTCAAATGTACAACTGAAGCTAATGAATATTGTATGTCAACTGTATTTTAATTAAAAAAATTCCCATGTGCATGTACTAGTTTTTCAATTTAATTTAAAAAGAAAAATTGTAGGGCATAAAAGTCCTTATTAGAAAGAAAGAAAAATTGTAGGGATACAGGAAATAGTGTGGGCAGTAGCTACCTGTCCTAGATCCAGTCCAGAAACTAGCATTGGGCATTTGGCTGGTTGATTGGGGTTTAAAAGTTAGTTCAGTGACAGGGTACTGAGATGAACAGATTTAGCTTGGCAACTAATGACACATTAAAATCACTTAAGCATACGAGTGTTTATGTGCATATCACTGCTTTGTGATGGTTTTGGATTAAATCACTCTCATTGGTAAAAGCAAGGACTGAAGCCAGACTGCCTGAGTTAGACTTCCAACTTCATCACTTACAAGCTGTGTAACCTTGGACTAGTTCTTTATGCCTCATGGTATTCATCTGTGGAAAACCGGTAATAAGAGTACCAGTTAGCTCACAGGATTCCATGAATTAGTAAATGTTAAACACATAGAACAATGCTAGATACACAAAGTGCTCCTCAGTGTAAGTTGCATAATATATGTTAAGCATTATGTCTCAAGCTCTTTTTCTGCCTCACCTGTACTGTCCTAGGAGCTACTACAGGTAGCAGAACTACCAGGCATTAGAAAGTGGGAGCAAACAAGAGAGTGGAAATGAAAGCAGCTGGTAGATTTTCTGGAGCTGAGTTAATGCCCCTCCAAACCGCTACCATACTACCCTATTCTAAAATCTGTATTTTATTACAGAACTATTACATTTATGATTGCCTTAGCCATTCTTTCTCCATTTGACTACAATAAAATAATACACAAGAAGGGAATGAACAGTTAATGAGCTGGGAATTATCAGAAAACTGATCAGTATTTTTTCTTCCAGAAGGTCCTACAGTGGAGGGGAAGCAATGGAGGAACTCATGGGACCCAGTGGACAAAAATGGGCCAATATGGATCCAGAAGAAAGAATGTTGGCAGCCACTACAGCTTTTACCCATATCTGTGCAAGGCAGGGTGAGGGAGATGTCAGGAGAGATGCCCAGTCTATGCAATATGATCCCTACAGTAAAGCCTCAATAATTCCAGGAAAGCAGCCTCTCCCTGTGCAACTGCAGTACCCACACGTAGAAAGTAATGCCACTTCAGAAACAGTCTCAGAGGCCTCTCAAAGACTCCGAAAGCCAGTGATGAAGAGAAAGGTGTTGAGGAAGAAGCCAGGAGGGGAAGTCTTAGTGACAGATGAGTCAATTATCAGTGAATCGGAGTCTGGTACAGAAAGTGATATGGATCTCTGGGACTTAAGACAAAAGCTGATGAGTCTGCAGTTCCAGGAAGACAGGGAATCTCCAGCTGACATTTCACAAAAATTTAATTTACCACATGAATACCAAGGAATTTCTCAAGATGAGCTCATTTGCTATCTACGGAGAGAAGGAATGGCCCCTCCAGCTTATGAACAAGACCTGATTGTTGCCAGTCGACCAAAGTCCTTTATTCTCCCAAGGCTGGACCAGTTGAGCCGAAACCGGGGCAAGGTAGACCGCGTAGCCCGATACTTTGAGTACAAACGAGACTGGGACTCAATAAGGTTACCTGGTGAAGATAATAGAAAGGAATTACGCTGGGGTGTCCGAGAGCAGATGCTTTCTCGAACAGAACCCCAGTCCAAGCCTCAGCACATATATGTTCCAAACAATTACCTAGTGCCAACTGAGAAGAAAAGATCTGCCCTTCGCTGGGGTGTTCGTTGTGACCTCGCAAATGGTGTCATGCCCAGGAAGCTTCCCTTCCCTCTTTTTCCTTCTTAAGTGTTTTTTTAACCTCTTTTATGGGATTGTTTGGGGGTAACCTGGTTCTTTCTCTCTTTCCTTTTATTTAAGTAGAAACAACTAACTGAAAAGCCCATGGAACATTATAAAGACATCACCTACCATTGGTGTTTCCTAAGTCTATATCTCATTGGTATTAAATACTACTTCACTTCCTAATGACCACTCTCAAATCCCGTAATTGCAAGACAAATGCCAGAGAAAGAAAAACAGATCTGGTCTTTCACTTTGTCAGATAGCACTATTTCTGTTCTATACTGTTTTTAACCTTTGGCCAATGTGTGAGTTGCTGTCTTTAAAGTTGCTGGGTGTTAAGCTTACTCATTAAAGAATTTTTGGATTTTGTGAACTTGATCTTTTTTTTACTTCTACTTCCTAAGTAAGATGATCTCAAAACTGGGTTATGATTCTCCTTCCAATCATTACTTCCCATCATACTCTCACCACTTAAATGAGCACCAGAGGAAAGGAACAAAAAACT
Source organism: Acinonyx jubatus (assembly GCF_027475565.1). Taxonomy (NCBI): domain Eukaryota; kingdom Metazoa; phylum Chordata; class Mammalia; order Carnivora; family Felidae; genus Acinonyx; species Acinonyx jubatus. The sequence goes on along the minus strand of NC_069390.1, from coordinate 90,704,530 downwards.
GTCATTTACGCACACACTCCTTAAAGGAAGGAAGGAAAGTAGCAACACAGATAATCCTCCATCACTAAAGGAACATAGTAAATCCAGAAAACTTAAGTGATCTTTTTAAAACTAATGTTTTTTTTTTGAGAGTGTGTGCAAGCACATGTGCATGAGTGGGGGAGGGGCAGAGAGAGAAAGAGGGAGACAGAATCTGAAGCAGGTTCCAGGCTCTGAACTGTCAGCACAGAGCCCGGCATGGGGCTTGAACTCTCAAACTGTAAGATCATGACTTGAGCTAAAGTCGGACCCTTAACCGACTGAGCCACCCAAGAGTCCCAAGTGATTTTCAATAGATGCTCAGTAACAGTACTACATGACATACAGAATTCTAACCCAAGTTTAATTCCAGAATTACTTCAATAATGCATTGCCCTCCAATTGTCACTTCTAGAATACCATGCTTTTTATAATTTGCCACTGAGATTTTCTTGGAAATTATGCTTGTTGTTTGAAGGCTATTCCCACTATTAAACAGAACTTCTTCACTACGAATACTATCTGTAACTAGATGCAGACACAAATATCCAAGTGAATCTGGCCTATTTGGGTACAGACCAAAATGCTAATTCTGTTCACCTTAAATTGGTTCTATTCTTGATGCCTCTAATCCAACGAGGAACATCTAGAACCTGGAGACTGTCATTTGTAGCATTTGAAGCCATCAGAGGGACAGCAGAAACAGTTTGCTTGTTCAAGGGAAAACAGCTGTGCAACATAAAAATGAACAACTTTGACCATTACTATCTGCTAAAATATACTTGCTCCATAATGTCTGGGCCACATTCATCCAGTTCCACTGGAAGGCATTTATCAGGGAAAGAAATAATCAGTGACTCAAAGATAGATGTGGGATATGCTCACTGTAAAGTAAAAATTGCAAACTATCCAACAGTGAAATGATTAGGAATATCGTCCACTGAAAATAATGGGAAGCTATTAACAAAGTGCAAATTAAGTGAAACCAGTTGTAAACTATACAGTATGATCACAGTCATCTACACATGCAAAGCACAAGGAAAAATCAAAACCTTACTGGGTAATGAGATTAAAGGTAGTTTTTATACCTCTTTAAAAACCTTGAAAGCCACATGGCATTTTTATATGCAAATTACACCAATGACTTTATATTATCTCAACGCCCACTATCAACACATAGTTTTTAGTGACCTAGTTTAACCCTTTAACCAGAGAACTAGTCCAAAGGGCTTAAGCAGGTAGTAAGATTTGTGGCAAAAAGACTTGGGTCCAAGACTCCTGACAACGTGCATTGCTTCCTCCAGCACACCGCAGCACACCCAACGCCTGGAAGGGGGCTGCCACATTACCACAACGAGGGAATCGTGTGTACGCCGACCATCGACTGTAAATATAATCAGCTATCGCTAGAGTTTCAATACGTTTTTTGAAGTTGAAAAGATTCAAATCTCAAAATATTAGTAACCAATAGGGTAGTAGAAAGCGTTCTCCGTGATAACCTTTATTTTAAACCAACGAGGGAAGGAGGAATAGCCAAAGGATCAGGAGACACTATGATCACTAACAGTGAAAAGCAATCGCGTGGAAAGCAATCTCCTGAACAATTTTTTAAAAAGTCGCCACGCCTCCCTCTCCACAGACTATTGGAATCCTGACCTCTATTAGTATTTAGTTTTGTGACCAAACAATTCTGAGGCAGCAGAGACTTAACTCCACAGTCCAAGGGCCCTCTAAGTAAACCGCATTACAAGGAGTTCTTACTGCTGCGACTTTCTGCCAGGAGCATCAAGAAGCACCAGATACAAAAACAGGGTCCTAAGCGAGATCCCATATTCACCCACCAGCGCTTTCAAGAACAAGGCATGTAAAAGGGGGAGTGGAAAAGAGAAACATCCAGCTGTCTATACATTTAGCGTTTCTCTTTGGAGAACCCAGAAGATAATTCATCCCCAAATCCCCTTACTTACCTTCCGGTTGTCGACCACGCAGCTTTTCGCGAGACAGGAAGCTGTCACTTTGTGTCTTCTGCGCGCGCGCCCAGGGTCTCATGGGAGATGTAGTCCACCCTTGTGGGAAATGTAGTTCCAAGAGAGACGCCAAAATCTGCCTAATATTTTCTAGTCTGACCACCATTTCCCCTCCGACAAAGCAGAATCTGGGACCTATGCTAACACAAGAATAAAATATAGGATAAATCTAGTGTTATAAAATAACGGAAAAGCAGTTTTTCAAGTCTCTGCTATCTGTATACGAAAACTAACATTGAAGAAACTGGTCCGACTTTATATCCACTTACATGAGTAAAAAGTTACCATTGTAAGATAAAAACATTTGCTATTATAATCCACATGTAAAGGCTGAAGAGGAATTTGATAACCTCAAAACAAACGATTGAGGTGCCCGAGAGTGACCGAACAGAGCTGGGGAGTCGTGCTTCAGCACCACGGAGAGATCATAACTAGGTCTTTGGTTTGTGAGTTTCTGCAGAGACGCTGATCCAAATCTAAAGATTCCAGTTAGAAAACTGATAATGCAGATGCGGATAAGAGGTGGAGGTTTTACCGCAAGGAAAACAGTTTTCTCATGATTGTTTTAGCAAAGGGCACATATCAGGATTAAAATTAAAACAAGCAGATATGTGGAAACATCACAGGTATTAGAACAGGGGCAGAAGTTTAGAACTTGGGTAACTTCACTCCCCCTTCTCATCTTTACATTTGAATTAATTTGTCAAATGAAACTCATTCATTCTGCCCCTTTACTATCCTATGCAATTCTCTGGCCTTTCTGACATCTTTTAATACAGAAGCGGATATTTGGGAGGAAACGTGGGCACGAGTGCTTGAAACCGGGAATGGGTGAGCTGAATTGTCTGTAGTGAGTGGTGCTTAAAGAAGGTAGAACTCGCGAATCAGTGCGAAAATTGGGGCGGCTTAGAGTCTCAAGCTTTTGTTGGGTTAGCAGAAGTTAGGGGAACACGAATGTTCACGACAATAGCGCCCCGTCGCCCGTTTCTAACACCTGGCACGGATGGGGTTGCTGGTGGAATAGAAACCTGCCCCAGGATCACACTTCTCTGGCTCCGGCGGCCACAACTCCCCCTGCCCCCGCCCCCCCCCCCCACCTCCCTGGCGCTCGTGCGCCTGCGCGCCGCGCGGCGGATGCTCGCGGGCGCGTAAGCCCGCCCCCAGGGGAAGCCCATTGGCAGCTGGCTGGGGCCGGGCACTGCCTCGTGCCACGGGAGGGCGCACGTGCTGGGGGCGGGAGCTGCGATCTCGGCTATGGCGTCGTTACTTTGGGGAGGCGACGCCGGGGCGGCGGAGAGCGAGCGGCTGAACAGTCATGTAACCGCCGCTGAGGCGGGGAGGGGAAGTGGGCGGGAGCCAGAACCTCACTCTGAGAGGGAAATCTGCTGGGGGGGATGTGGCGGGGGGGGGGGGTGAGGGGAAGCCTCGCTAGCGTGTGGCGTGGGGTGTCAAATGGTGGAGGGGTGATGTGGTAAGGATTTGGGGGAGGGCCAGAGGAAGGAGACCCCGAGAGACGCAAGACCTTTGGTTTGAAGGGCAGAACGAAGACCCCCTAGAAGTCCTGGGAGAGAAAGCAGCTGATAGTCCCAACTAGACCTCGGAGTTTTTTGTTCTCCCAATTTGACCATTTAGCCTCGGCTAGCTTCCATCTTACCGACCACCGCGTTTTTCTATCTACCATTCCTTACTGGTTCTGTGACACCGCCCCCCCCCCCACCCCAAGGACTGCCACATTTAGATTAGAGGACTATAAAGAGGAACTTAAGGTACAGGGGCAGCAGAAAGTCTCCTTCATTTTAGCATAATTCATACAGGTGACCTGTTCCTGAAAAGAATCCATTAATACCTGAAACTGCAAAGGAAACAATATTCGGGTGGTCTCTCCCAGCTAGTGGGGAGCACTGGGCTGCTTGGTGGCTTGCTTCCTAATATTGATTGCAATTTGTGTCTTTCAATAGTTTTCAAACCTCATCCACCCCCGGAAGAACCTTCGGGGTATTAGGAGTACTACAGTCCCAAACGTAGGTGAGTACTGTTAGATAAAGCAAATTGGTCTCAATTAATTAAAAAGCATTGCTTTCCTCAGGCCCCTGGCAACTGAAATACCATAGACTTCCATTAATTTAATACTCAGGGTCCTCCACTACCTTCCCTGTCTTTTTACCCACTCCTCCACTGGATGACCTTTCATGTCAGTGCACATTGTGGAGTTGGTGAGAGATATTGGGATCATACAAACATTTCTGTTTGGTATTTATTGTTTCTTTTCCATCCTTTTAGATGGTTCTAATAACACGGAAGATGATGATGAAGACGATGTAGGTAGGAGTAAATTAATTTGCATGTAACCTAGCATTCTGTATCAATTAATTATGACTTTCACAATGTGAGTGAATAATATAATCTTAAGTGAAAAAGGACTTTTTCTCTATTTATAAATCGTGAATTTCGGAAGAAATACTAAATTAGGAGTAGGCTGTATTTCTTTAGGGGGAGTTGAAATGCAATATGCGGGAATGAGTCGAGAATTTTCAGCTGGCAAGGCAAAATTAGGTCTGGTGGTGATGGATGTAGGCTTGCTTAAGGCCAGAGGTTGGTGTAACCGCAGAGCATAAGAAACTGGATCTTCATGTAAAAAGGAACTCTCAGTATTAAGTCATTCTTTCTACAACCTTCTTTTAGAAGGAAGATAAGAGTAGGAGCAGTTGCTTGATATACAACCACTGAATGGAAAGGAGCAATTTATTAGGTGTCGTTTAGGAAGCTGGATTTACTCGTGCAATATTTCCTTTTTTATTTTTTGCTTTTCTAGTGGATTTGGCAGCCAATTCACTCTTAAACAAATTAATCCGGCAGTCATTAGTAGAATCCAGTCACCGAGTTGAAGTCTTACAGAAGGACCCCAGTTCTCCACTCTACTCAGTGAAAACATTTGAAGAGCTGCGGCTGTAAGTATTTGTATTCATTTTGTGTGGGAAAATGCCAGAAAGAGTGGTACAGAACAAAATAATCTGCTAATAATAAAAACTCTCAGAATACCCTTCTTGTTCTAATATTCAGTATTAAAATGAGATGTGTACATTTTGCGTGCAAGTAAAGTATAGCTGAAAAAGGAGCACTACAATACCTGAGTTGTGCGGCAAATTGAGAAAATTTTGATGGTAAAATATTTTAACCTTGACATGCTAAGGGAGATAACTAAGCTCAACACAGCCATATTATTATTTGCCATACCATGATACAGATATAGGGACGTTGATGACCCAAATATTCTCTCTCACCTCCTTTAGATAAGTTATAAGCTGTTACCTTCCTAATTCTATTTTGTTTTAGATAGCATTAAAATGAATAAGTTTCCCAAATGGGTTTGCATTTGCTAGGGATCTGTTAACTCTCATTAAGGAAGTGTGTTTTAATCAGAAGAGTTACTGATAGGGACCCGTTTAAGGGGGAAAAAAATCCAAAATCCCAATGCTCAGACATTTTCTAAATGGAAGGAGAAGCCTACCTATGATTAACAGCTGGCTGCCAATAACCTGCCAATTTAACCGCATGCAAAATGTGCCTGTTATTGAAGGTGGACATGTTCCAACCTATTTCTTTTTATCTTCTTTCTAACATCTATCATGAGACCTCAGGAAGGATGCATTTAAAAATGCTAGCTCTGGGGTGCCTGGGTGGCTCAGTTGGTTAAGCGTCTGACTTCAGCTCAGGTCATGATCTCATGGCTCGTTAGTTCCAGCCCCGTGTCAGGCTCTGTGCTGGCAGCTGAGAGCCTGGAGCCTGCTTTGGACTCTGTGTTTCCCTCTCTTTCTGCCCCTCCTCTGCTTGCGGTGTCTCTCTCTCTCTCTCTCTCTCTCTCTCTCAAAAATAAATAAACATTAAAAAATTTCTTTAAATGCTAGCTCAGAAGGATGAAGATAATATTGTGTCTTCCACTCCTAGACAGAATTGATGTAAGGATCACCTCGACATAATTTTGTCTTCTCTGAAAATTGCTGTTAAAGCATCAAAGTTTGTCATTCATTAAAAAGAATTAAACAGAGGGGTGCCTGGGTGGCTCAGTTGGTTAAGTGTTAGATTCTTGATCTCAGCTCAGGTCTTGATCTCAGGGTTGTGTGTTTAAGCTCCATGTTGGTCTCCATGCTGGATGTGGAGCCTACTTAAAAACAAAAAACAAAAAACAAAAAAAAAAAAAGGAAAGAAAAGAATTAAACAGTAAATCTGTTTTCTGCTTGTGTGGAAAATAAGACTCTCCTGGCAAGTTAATACACTTTTATCAGACAGGTTTTTCCTTTTTTGCTGGGTTCAACTGAAAGTTCATTGTTAGGCTCTTATTACTGTCCTCAGCCTGGGCTTGTAGCGTAGCTTATTATTTTAATGGTAAAACTGTACAAGCATGATTGTATATGTTTGGAATTCGAGGTATAAATTGTGTATTTCTAAATACTACTTTTGAATCTCAGTTGCAAAGTGGCTTAATTTAAAAATGCACCTTTGGAGTTTGTATTTTGGAGGCTGCTGACCAATCATAGGCTTTGTTTGCTTTTTTTTTTTTTCTTTTGACAGGAAGGAAGAGTTACTAAAAGGGATCTACGCAATGGGCTTTAATAGACCATCCAAAATCCAAGAGATGGCTCTCCCTATGATGCTGGCACACCCGTGAGTTTCCAGGGCAGTGCTATCCCAACTTCATTATTTTTAGTCTCCTGTATGCAGTTTATACCCAGGCATCTCCTCTTTTCTCCAGACCTCAGAACCTCATAGCCCAGAGCCAATCTGGAACAGGAAAAACAGCTGCTTTTGTGTTGGCAATGCTAAGCAGAGTTAATACCTTGGAATTGTTCCCACAGGTAAGGAAAGGCTGAGGGAGAGATGGGAATGCTTGAAGATGCCAATGATATTGTAGTAACGGGTCATATTACTTCAATGATGTGCTGGCATTTAGAATAGACATTCTTTCATAAAATCACAGAGCATTGGGCAGCAGTAGGGGATAGTGATTGGGAACACAGTCTTTATTGTTTGGTTCCAATCCCAGCCTCTCTGCTTACTAGTAGAATGTCTTAGGTGAGTTAGTAGATCTTTCCATGTTTGTTTCCCTGTCTGTAAACATCTATAAAGGCGTGGATCATTCCTGACTCTGAGCACGGTGTAGAAACCGCTCATTAAGCATTGAATGCACGCATGAATGTATGAATTCATGAATGAATGAATGCCTCATAGGATTGTCATGCAGATTAAGTAATGTACCTCTTTAGCGCTGTGCTAGGCCTAAAGTGAGCATTCACTGGTGATGACTGTAGGACTAGAGGATCACCTGGTCCACCTCCCCCTTTAGCAGAGAAGGAAACTGGGGCTTGGGGAGGGAAGTGTCTCACATAAGGTCACAGATGTCAAGAGTGACTGAGCAGGGACAGGAATGGATCTTGCCATGTGCTCAGTCTGGCTTCCACTCATGGAAAGTGGTATTCTTTCCCTGTTTCTCTAACCTGTACTCATCAATTCGTTTGACAAGCTGAGTACCTGAGTACTGAGTGCACTCTATGCCGTGGGGAAAACAAGGCTTCTTTTGGTAAGTTTACAGTTTGATCAGCAGGATAAGCTGTGGAGATGGATGACTAATGCCCAGCATTTGAAATTTTGTGCTTTTTTAGAAAAGTTCACTGAAATAAATATTCAGGGAGGGTTTGATATGATGAGTAAAAACTCTTCAGGAAAGACTGTGCATGAACACACATTGAGAAATGTGTGTGGAAACAATTTTTAGCACTGTAGCTATGTTTTCCTCTACTCTGTATCGCAGATTCTTAACTGATCTTAACAAATGCATTAAACATCACCAGTTTCTTGCATCAGCTTCTTCATTCATCAACCAGATATAGAGGGGTGGAAGTAGCAGGAAAATTTTAGGGAATATTCTGCCAGCATTGTATACGGTGGATCAAACAGGGAGTGTTCTGGAAGTAGGCAAACTTAATAGCAGGCAAGAAGTTATGAGGGTCATGCTCAAGCTGTGATTTGTCTTGCATTATCTTTCTTCTGGATTCCCAGCCTCCCTACACCTCACTGTCCCCCACAAAAAAAGCATAACCTGTGGCTCTCTATAACTCTTTAGAGAGGAATATGTAAAAGGTGTTTCTCCACCTTCAGCCCCTTCTCTCCCCCACCCATATTCAGCGTTCACCTCAGATCTGTCAGGTGCTAAATTGTGTTCGATTGAAGATATTTTAGTCAACCAAAATCTCCAGTTTTGTATGTGTGCCTCTTCCTGAACAGACTTTAATTGTATGTCAGATTTGCACGATGGCTTGCATGAGCCTTTCAACTTACCCTTTCTCTCTCACAGTGCCTCTGTCTAGCTCCTACTTACGAACTGGCTCTGCAGACTGGTCGTGTGGTTGAACGGATGGGAAAATTCTGTGTGGATGTTCAAGTGATGTACGCCATTCGAGGGAATCACAGTATGTACCAGAAAGCCGGTCCTGGCTGACCTTTTAAATCCTCACTCCGGCAAGCATGTTACATCCCTTCTCGGCTTTTTTGTCTCTAAAGCGGGGGCTATGACAGCACCTGTACCGAAGGGTTGTTACTAGAATTAAATGAAGCTGTGCAGATGACGCTCCGTGTGCAAGCCTGGAGCATAAGAAGGACCCAGTAAATGTTAGCTACTTCATTTCCACATCCTGCAAGATGGTGCTTACATATATTTCTTTTTTTGAGGCTCAGGCATTTTGTGCAGACAGCTTGTGGCGTTTAACTTTTTCATTAAAGTATTTCATGTGCATGGCAGAAAAAGATCTTTAAAACACAGGTCAGAAGGTAAAAGTGAAAGTTTCTCTTTCTTGTCCTCCAAAGACCTATTTCCAAGGATAACTAGTTTTGTTCACCGACCTCTGTTGTTTGCTTTCTTTTTCAGTTCATTAACATATGGATGTACATGTATGTATTTGTTTTTGTAGAGTGTGAAAATGGGAGCACTATTTTCTTAGTGTCTACGAACTTAACATGGGGACACTGTCTGGGGACAGTTTGTAGGGTTTCCACCACTGTGCCAGTGCTATTGCTGCAGGGTGGCTTCTTAACCGACCGTGGGCAGAATCAAATAGTCAAGATTGTTATTACTAAATCCTAGGAACTGAGGAATCTGTCCTAAAGCTCTGCAAAATCAAAATCTGAGAAGGCCCTCAGGGTTTGCATTTGCAAAATCATCACCAAATGTACTTTGACTGAAGAGTCCTGTGTCGCATCACCCTGATGTGTGGATTCTTAGGGTCATTTGCGTCGCATCTGAAGGAGTCCTTCAATCCCTTTCTCCCTAGTTCCCAGAGGAACCGATGTCACCAAACAGATCATAATCGGCACTCCTGGGACTGTCCTAGATTGGTGTTTCAAGCGAAAATTAATTGATCTGACTAAGATCCGTGTATTTGTCCTGGATGAAGCAGACGTGATGATTGACACACAAGGATTCTCAGACCAAAGCATTCGTATTCAGAGGTAAGTTTCACATCCATCCGTGTTCTTCCTGAATCTTCCGTCTGGAGGGGGAGTTTGATTTGTCTGCTGCTCCTAGTTGCCTTCACTACTTAATTCCTTACTTCTTTTGCTTTTGAAACAAATTTGGGGTTCAATATTTTCACCAGTTCAGCGGGCCTTTAGACTGCTGTCATTTGCTGGTTTCTTCAGTTTGTAATCTTGCCTGACTGCTCTTGTTTTCTCAACTGGCCTACATGTGGAACCCATGTGGTGAGTTGGCACCAAATTGTGTCCCTAAGTTCTCTATTAGAGCAAAAGTCCAAACAGAATTTGTTAAAACTTGATAAGGCTGTGGTGAGGATAACCGCCAGGGGGTAGAGAACGCAGTAATCTGGAATTGGGAACCACGTGGTCTAGTCCTGACTTTGCCTCTCATTTGTCGAGTAAATCCTGTTGTTTTCCTAGGCCTTTCTCTCAGGATAACCCAAGGGCCCTAAAATCACAGATCACCAGGCCTAACCTGCGACTCACTGGTTCAGAATTTCTGGGAGTGGGCTTTAGGAATCTATATCACTTGTTTTTAAAGAAAGCATTTATGCGCTCAGTATTAAACTCAAATGGTACTGAAAGACCCATCATGAAAAACAGTGACCTCCTGCTCTATCCTGTAGAGAATACATCTGGGTTCTGGTATTAACCTTCATATATTTAAATAATATGCTCACGTGCCTTTTTCTTAATGTGTCGTCATCTGCTGACTACCTTGTAGAGGAGGTGGGAATTCTGCTCTTTTGTACCACCACCCTCCCCCATCCTCCTGTCCCCTCTCTGTGGTTAGTTACATCGTAAGAGTTGGTTACGTTAATAATGATATCATTAGGACATACAGATAACTGTTCGCTGTTGCACAGGGTATTACTATAATTATGTATTTTCTTGTACAACTGCTACCCCCAGAATTTAATAACTGTCTGTTTTCCTTCCTTTGGTTAGTATCACTGTGTGGGGATCTTTAAGTTTTCTCTGCCTATTTCATCATATGTGTCATATGAAAGTGCTATCTCCAGAAAGGCAAATACACTTAAAAATTCCATCAATGTCTTTTTTTCCCTGAAACTCTCCCGAGCACACTCTCTACGGTTTCAGTCTGGACTTCATTGTATAGCTGTCTCTCTAGGTCTTCCTGGCCCTCATTTACAGTTTGGAATCTCCTGTTTTCTGGGTCCCTTTTCTTGGTTTACTGTCAATTTACTCAGTACGCTGGAGTATATTCTCTAATGGCTTCCTAAAAAACAATGTCAGGAAGTTTACTTTCCATCTCCCATATGTCTGAAAATATCTTTATTGTACCTGTAAATCTGGTCTTTTGATTGATAGTTTGCTTGGATGTGGAGTCCAAGTTGAAAAGAATTCTCCCTATAAATTCAGAGTCAATGTTGAAAACAAAAATTTTTTAAATACTATAATTCCCTCAGTTTCAGTGTTGTTGCTGACATTTAAAGTCGTTCTGATAGCCAAACTTTTGTACGTGATCTGTTTTTTCTCTGTAGAAGCTTTTAGAATCTTCTTTCTCCATAGTATTCTGAAACTTGACAGTGATATGTGTTTGTTTGGGTTCTTTTTCCCTCATTCATTGTTCTAGACACATAGTACACTCACCCTGTTCATTTTTAAAACTTGTGCCTGCCAGATCTGGGAAAATTTCTTAGGTTATTTTTTTCCCTGCAGTGACTAACTTTCTAGGGAGCAGGACACAGCCATGCCAGACCAAAAAAAAAAAAAAAAAAGTATATATATGTATACATATATATATGTGTGTATATATATGTATATGAATGAATATAATGTAGAAGAAATAGTCATACATGTGTGTTAACATAAAAATGTGATAAATGGTATATTTCTTTAAAATTGTATATTCTATATTTTCTGTTACATAAATCCTACAATTTAAGCAAAACAACAGTAGAACTAGTTAAGTGGCTATTAGTCATAATTATCAATAGAACTAATTAAATGAATAGTATGTATGAGAAAGATATAACAGTAGTTTATGTCATTTTTGACATCATAATTTAATTTTTTAAAATTCTTTATTGCATGCTTAAATGTTGTCAGCTGTGCTGTTGTATGTTCTTAAGATACTTAAATAGAAGACTTTTTACAAGGAGAATGTCAACACAATAGGACTAATTAAACAGCTGTTACCTGTGTTTAAGGACAAAATCAGCAATGACCTATTTCTTTTTGTCTCCTAGTGCAGTAGGCTGTTTCTACTCCTTCTCTTTCCTCCTCCAGTAATACTTCTCTGAACTGCCTGCAGCCTTCTTCCCTTGTATGTGGTGGTAAAACTGAATACAGTCAAATGTAAAATTCATTTTGACTTGAAGCTCTGCTCTTATCAAGCTTACACCAATTCTTGGTATTAGTCCAGTGTGATGTCCTCTTAACAAAAGTGTTTAAGGGGGGGCGCCTGGGTGGCTTAGTCGGTTAAGCATCCGACTTCAACTCAGGTCATGATCTCATGATCCATGAGTTCAAGCCCTGCGTCAGGCTCTGTGCTGACAGCTAAGAGCCTGGAGCCTGCTTCTGATTCTGTATCTCCCTCTCTCTCGCCCCTCCCCTGCTTGTGCTCTCTCTCTCAAAAATAAATAGAAACATTAATAATAAAGTGTTTAAACATGAACTATTTAAGAGTTTACTGTCTAGCAACAGTAGTTTTTTAAACACGCAAGAATTCCTGTCTAGCTTTCTAGAAACATCCACATCTACTATGTCTGCAGGCTTGTTTTGTAGACAAGCTATTTGTCATTCAGATCCTTCACACCTATAAAATCCACCACTTAGGTTACCCGGGTCTAAAATGTCCATCGTTTTTAAACACTCTGAAGTCCATTAGATAGCATTGTAATTCTCAGGAAAATGGTTGTGAAGCACCGAGGGGATTTAAGTCTGTGAAATCCAAGATGGATTCCGAGTAAGTTACAGTTTTTAGCAAAGGAACAAGAAAGTCTTGTTCAACTTAACTCCCCTTTTCTGCTGACAGTCTTGAGTTCTGCAGAAGTCTTACTTCCTTTAAAATGAGTATTTTTTTTCTTTTTTTTTTGCTTCAGGGCATCACACAGCATATCATTTCTGTTTTACCGTAATTCTTTTTTCCATTCCTATATTCAGCACATTTTCAAGTTGGAGAAAGATGTTCTTTTTGTCTCACACTTGGAAGATATGATTTTATGACTAACACTTTAACTCTTTTTCATGGCCAGCAGCAATGATAGGCATCTTACAGGCATATGTCCAAGGTGACTCTCTTCTTCCATTAACATACAGTATAAAATGTACTAGATGCTTCTGCAATTTTTAAGGAAACTAAAAAGTCACCAAAAACTTTGGTAATGGAAGCTCAACATCACAGTTAAGCAAATTATATGCCTTTTATAAGTGTGGTCTACAAAGTATGCAGGATATTTAGCTAGCAAGATCTTTTTGTTTTGTTTGATAAGTTTATAGACTGAGTGGAATCTGTCAGAATTTATATTTGCATTGTCTGCAGCATATGTAGACAGTTGAACAAAAGCTAGTTTGGATAGGATATCAACAGTCTTCAGTTTTAGATTTTCTGTGACTTATTCAAACTTTATAGAAGTCAAGGAGATGTTTTGAACTCCCATTTTTCAAGTCAAAGTATCTAAGAGATAGGAGGAATATATTTATTGTTGCTGTGATTTGATATATCATCCAGTATAGTGTAGACAGCATGATCATTGGTAAAATCTTATAGAATTAGCTGTACACTGAAAGTGGTAAGACCTCTGTGGTCAAAATGTTCTCCATTTGTTCACCCACAGGACATTTTGCTTGCAACCTCTAAACAGGAAATGTAAATTTCCTCAGTTTCAGAGAGATATCAAGGGAGGGATACAATAATGCATATCCATTTGCATGGTATGGCCAAACTAATTCAGCATCCACTGTTTCCAGCTGAGCACTGGTGTGCTTTAAAAAGGCAAAACAGCTTTGAATTTAGAAATGGTGCCCATCTCATCCTGAACTTGTGATGCTTGGTCTCCATATATGCTTTTCACATCTCCTTCTCCACCATGCTTTCCCTCTTCATGTGGTGCAGTTGCTTTGTTTTTGGTATTTACCTCTTTAACCCAGTTGAATGTGTCTTTCCATCTGTCATTAAAATAACACAGTCACTTAGCTGCCTTTTTCTGTCTTATCTGGATCATCCTGGCATTCCCTGTTTCTTTTCCATAACTTCCTTTTCTTGTCATGGATGCAATATGCTGCTGTTGTCTCTCTGAGGATGTTAATTGTAGTATTTAAATTTTTTTCTATTCTCAACATTGGCTCTGAATTACCTAAGTTTCTTGTTTTGTTTTGTTTTGTTTTGTTTTTTGCTACAGTCTGTGTCTTTTGTGGTAGACCTTTCCCCCCTCGAATCTGGTGGTACAATGGCCAGCCTTTCAAAATCTAAAAGTAGGAACCAAGAAGCTTATTGACAGCTCCCCAGGAGACATGCACTTGGTTGCTGGCCTTCTGGGAGGGCCAGGGAGTGGGCTGTGTTTTCTCATGTGCATATTTCCTCTCATTCCTTATTTTCAGCTCTCCGCTTTACCCTTACCTTCTACTGAGGCTGGTATCCCCAAGTCTGGGATTTCTGCACAGACAGTAGACTTCTACTTGCACATGTTCAGCTTCCTGAAATGAGGTGGGGTCCAGTTGCTTCTCACACACATTTTCAGCCAGGCTTCCTATTTAAAATAATTTTGGCCAAAGATCAAGTGACACTCCCTTCTGGCCATCCTTTACGCTAAGTTGGTGTGTTTATATATAACTGAGAACGAAAGGTTCAGTAGCTGAAAAGGGCTGCCTACTCAAGAGAATATTAAGTAATAATTAGAGTGTTTATGTTGGTTGTTCACCCTTCCATTGTTGATTTTCTTCCTTTTGCTTAAAAAAGATTAAATCGCAGTATTGTCCAATAGAAAGATAATGCAAACCACATGTGTAACTTTAAATTTTCTAATAGCCACATAAGAAAAAACTGGTGAAGTTCATGTTATATTTTATATATATCAAAATCAAAAGTAGCATATCAATAAGTAGTCAATTTAATCAATATGAAAATTATTAATGAAATAGTTGAAATTCTGTTTCTCCTACGAAGTCTTCAAAATCCAGGGTGGATTGCAGAACAGCCCGTGTTTCCCTTCCTTGTGTAGTCTGTGTACATGGAATGAACATCATGAATGTACATGGAATGAATCATTCATTGGAATGAAATGGCACAGGCCTTGGGGTGCAAGTCCCGGTACCATCTTTCTCCAGATGGAGAACTGTGATGTAGCAGACGGCCAAGAGTCTTCCCCACTGACCCCACTGACCCCCCCCCAAGCAAGTTAATGCACAGTATCCTTCATATCTTCTGGGACACCGCCCCCACTTACTCTGGCCTCTGGTGCCCACAGCTCTGAGAGCTCTCAGAGGTTCTGAGAGAGCCACTGCCTTTGCAGCTCAACCACCCTTGTCATCACCATTTCCATCTGTAGCGCTCATGTTTTCTTGTTAACCAGAGTTTCCCATCTTCCAGAAACGTATTGAAATTTCTCATCCACCAGTGTCTCCTTTTCTGTCTCCATGTTGTTGTAGATTCATATCTTTTTATCTCTTCTTGATCATGCTAGTGGTATGTGGGAAGCTAAGGAGGTACGCATGTAGGCAGTCTACCACAGTTGCCAAGAAGTCTATCAGATCGTTACTTTGGAAAGCTGCCCAGATGATTCAGACCCCAGACTTGACAGAGTACTTGGGACTCGCTGGACTCCATGATCTTTCCTGCTCTCTTGTAGCACTAATGCCTTATCTTCTAGGTGCTCTGTCTTCCCCTCAAAAGCAATTATTTCTCTCCAGTGAATCAGATTAACTTAAAATTTATTGATGTATAAAATGTGTTCAGAGAAATACATGAATCACAAGTGTACGGTTGAGTGAATTATCACAAAGAGGCCGTGTTCATGTAACAATGGCCCAGACCAAGAAATAGAACCCCAACTCTCCAGGGGTCCCTGAATCGCTAGCCCCCTTTCTTCAGGATTAACCTCTGTTTTGACTGCTAGTTCCATAGATTCCTTTTACTCATTGTTGAACTTTATGTAATTTGGCCCTCTGTTCATTAGGGGTTCAGCTCATATTTTGCATGCAGTAGCATTTTTATCTTTTGTTCCCCTTTTGTGTATATCCAGGTTCTTCCCACTCCAAATAAAGTTAGCTGCGGCTGCTGTTCTTTTCCTCCCAAGAACTATAACACCTGCCATTGAATGACTAGCCTGTTTCCTTCCCCACATTTAACTTTGTGTGAAACGATACCATGAAGACTATCTAGACCACACTCTTGGCTCCATGATTTTGCCTCTTTTAAGAAGACAATTGTCAGGGTGCCTGGGTGGCTCAGTCGGTTGAGCATCCGACTTCGGCTCAGGTCATGATCTCGCGGTCTGTGAGTTCGAGCCCCACGTCGGGCTCTGTGCTGACAGCTCAGAGCCTGGAGCCTGTTTCAGATTCTGTGTCTCCCTCTTTCTCTCTCCTCCCCCACTTATGCTCTGTCTTTCTTTTCTCAAGAATAAATAAATGTTAAAAAAATTTTTTTAATAAAGTAAAAGAAGACAGTTGTCAAGTGACACCCCATACCCTCCAAAATACATATCTAAATTTTGCCCTTGAGTTCTACATTCAGTTCATGTGTTTTTCCAAATTCTGGTTGGCAAGAAAAGGCAGGACACGTGGCCCTTTGCACAGAGGTGGAGCTTATGGGCAGCACTTTACCCACTGAGCCCTCATGGCAGTGGGTGTGATGTGCTTGAAGATGCCTCCAAGGAGAGCACCAGGGATGGCAGCGGCTGACAGCCCGGCCGTCTTCCCCTTCTCTCTTACAGAGCTTTACCTTCTGAGTGCCAGATGCTCCTCTTCTCAGCAACCTTTGAGGACTCTGTGTGGCAGTTTGCAGAGCGAATCATTCCTGACCCTAATGTTATCAAGTTACGAAAAGAGGAGCTGACCCTGAACAACATCCGACAGTATTACGTGCTGTGTGAGAATAGGAAAGACAAATACCAAGCTCTGTGCAACATCTATGGTGGCATCACCATTGGTCAGGCCATCATCTTCTGCCAGGTAACTGCTGAGATCTGTCTTCGTCATGCCCAGACTTCCCTGCATGTGGAGGCGAGGGGATGGTAATACTAATAAGTGCCATAGAGCCAGGTGCCATCACAAGCACTTTTTGTACCAGAGGGTATTTAGTGTAATCTTCAGAACAGCTTGGGATAGAAATTAATCTGTATTTTGTGGGTGAAACTTAGAAATATTAAGCAATGGAATAGGACCTCAATATGATGTTAAATAGAGGGCATCATTATTTTAGGGGGATTGCTTCTAACATTTCCCCATTTAGGTTGATGTTTACTGTTGGGTTTTTATAGATCACCCTTCATCAGATTAAGAATGTTCTCGTCTAATTCCTAACTTACTATGAGCAAAGTAGCCACTCCATCTCTCACTGTTAATATTACCCTGGTTTTATTTTCATATTTACTTTTTCTATCAGACGTGTTTCATGTTCACGCATTGGTTTTATTTTCTCTCTACCCCACGAACACTGTAAGCTCCATGAGTGCAGGACCTCATCTGTCTTACTTTTGTAGCCCACTAGAATGGCTCCTGCCTGGCACAGGGACAGCACTGAACACATACTTGTAGAATAAAAGAAAGCTCGCTTCTGCCACGGACTAGCCATGAAACCTTGGGCAAGTGACTTCATGTTTTTAAGCTTTGGGTTTTTTTAATTTAGGTAGCTATGTCATCAGGTTGTTGTGAGAGCAAATGACTGTAATGCATGTAAAGATTTGAGCGAGATTCCTGGCAGACATGAAGCACTCTTCTTAAAGGGACTAAGGGTGTCATTACTGCATTATCCCATTTTGTCATCATACTACCACATGAGGTAGGCGAGCATTTTATCTCTCCTTAATGGCTGAGAGAAGTCAAAGCTCCTAAAGGTTGAGAGGATGTGACCCTAGGAAGTACAGGGGGTGGACAAATTCCATGCCTATTCTAAGATTTCTCTAGGACTTGAGGGAGAGGTAAAGCAAAATCCCTGTGCAGCCATTTCTGGCTTCCCCATCATGCGTAAGTGAGCATTGCAAACACAGCAGGTCTGCTTTGACTTGGGGTGCTGTGCTGGGTTTTGTGTTTTCATGTAGACTCGTCGAAATGCCAAGTGGTTGACTGTGGAGATGATGCAGGATGGCCACCAAGTGTCTTTGTTAAGCGGAGAGCTGACCGTGGATCAGCGAGCCTCCATCATTCAGAGGTTTCGGGATGGGAAAGAGAAAGTTCTTATAACAACCAATGTCTGTGCTCGAGGTGTGTGTGTGTTTGTGTGTGTACACACTTAAAGTCAAGTTTATTGAAGTATATAATTTACGTATGATAAAACTCATGGATTTTAAGCATACAGTGAGATTTTTGACAAGTATATAGGGTCATGTAATCATCACTATAATCAAAGTATAGAACACTTCCCTCTCCCTCCAGAACTTCCTTGTGCTCCTTTGCTGCTAGCCTCTTCTTCATATCATCTGACCCCTGGCAACTACTGATCAGATTTCTGTCTACTTTTTTGTCTCTTCCAGAATGCTATATAAATTAAATCATATATAAATTAAATTAAATCATAGGTAGCCATTGTGTCTGACTTATCCTACTTGATACAATGCTTTTGAATTCATCAGTGTTGTGACATATATTAGTAGTTAGGTCCTTTTTATTGCTGAGTCATATTCCCTTGAATGGATATACCACAATTAGTTCATTCACGAGTTGATGGACATTTGAATTATTCACAGTTTGGGGCTATTTTGAATAAATCTGTAATAAACATTCATATGTAGGTCTTGTGTAGACATGTTTTCATTTCTCTTGGATAAATAAAGTAGGGTTTGGGGGTCATATGGTAAATGTATGTTTAGCTTCATAGGAAACTGAAACTGTCTTCTAAAGTGACTGTACCATTTTTTATTCCCACCAGCAATGTAGGAGAGTTCCAATTGCTCTGCATCCTTGCCAGCAATTAATACTGCCACTCTTTTTCATTTTAGCCATTCTAGTAGATGTGTGTGGTATCTCATTGTGTTTTTGACTCATGCTCCCTAATGACTAACATTGATCATCTCTGAGGTGTTTTTAATTTTAAAACTATTGACTACTTTGGGGAAAATTCTTTGTTTTTTCAGGAGACAGGCCTTCCTACATTATTCATTCTTCCCATACCCTTGCCTACACCCCATACTCAAACCATGTTTCCTAATTCATTCAGATAGAAATGAAGACCTGCTATGTAGGTGGAGCTCAGCACTGTGGAAGAGGAGCCTGAAAAAAGACGAGGTCCCAGCCCCTCAGGAGCTCAGCGTCTAGGCACTTGACTATCTAGACCAGTGCCATCCAGTAGAACTTTTTACATTGAAGTAAATGTTCTGTTCTGTGCTGTCCAGTTGGTAGCCAGTGGCCATATAGGGCTGCTGGGCACTTGAAATGTGGCTAGTGTGACTGAGGAACTTGTAATTTGAATTAATTTAAAGTTAGAGGGCCATATTGGATGGCACATCTCTAGACCTTGGAGGAAAGAGGGCACCAGGAGCTCCAAGGAGGACAAGGATTGTGACCGAGACAGCTTTCTAGTGCTGGGAGACAGAGGCACTGGGGGATCATAGAATTCTTCCAGGAACGTTAGATGTGAAAGGTTTTGAAGAAAGGGTAGAATCTAATTTGATAAGAATTTACAGTTTGCTTGGGAAATGGCAAGGCCGTGTGACTACAGTGTTGGATTTGAGTCAGGAGAGGAAGAGATGAGACTTCAGGTGGTTTGGAAATCTGGAATTGTTTGTGCTTCATCCTGTGCAGTTTGGGCAGTCAGCCCTGGACTTAGGTGTCCAGGACGTTGCCATGGTGACCGTGGTCAGAGAGATTGGAGGAGGAGAGAAGAGGGGGAACTTGTCTGGAGGTTGTTACAACAGTGAGGCAAGGGATAAAAAAAGTCCTGGCTGGAACCATGACTGCGGCATGGAGTGGCGTGGGGTCCAGTGAAGGGTAGGGCACGTGAGACAGGGGGTCCTGCCGGGGACTTAGCAGAGTAGGAACGGAGAGGAGGCTCTGTGGGCTTGGCGAGAGCCCTGTCCACAACACACGCTCTTTGTACATACTGAAACTTCTGTAGAATTAGCTTCTACTGACACTCTAAAATCTAGCATCCTAGGCGCCCTGGGCCAGCAAACTGCTTGACCAAAGTATCCACTTCAGTGACATAAAACCAGCTTTTGTTTGTAAATGACGGCTGTTAAGAGAGAGTTTCCCTGGCAGATGGGGCTCATGAATAGCTGTGTCCTAAGGAGACAGTCGCAGGACCCCACAGTGTCTTTCCTCTTCCAGGGATTGATGTGAAGCAGGTCACAATTGTTGTGAACTTTGATCTCCCTGTAAACCAAGCTGAGGAGCCAGACTATGAGACCTACCTTCACCGCATAGGGCGGACGGGGCGCTTCGGGAAGAAAGGCCTGGCCTTCAACATGATTGAGGTGGATAAGCTACCCCTGCTTATGAAGATCCAGGATCACTTTAGTAAGTAGCACCTGTCACAGTGGGAACTGTGCATCCTGCTGATGGTGACAGTGATGGTGTCTGTCACGGACCTAGTACCCAGAGGTTTAGGGTCTATGGGGGCAGGAGCCAGGGAGTGGGAAGCTCCTAATCCACAGTGAGTGCTAGAGCTCCTAATGTGAGGCCGTTGAGTAAATCATCCATATATGGTAGCTGAAGAACAACTTAAAAATCAAGTGGAATTAATATGAGCTCAGGTTTATGTTATTGCCCATTATGGGACCCGGGGCAGCTTTTCATGTCCTATAAAGCACCATCCAAAACAAAGTAATAAAGTCCTTTAGGATTATATTTTGTTCCTGGAATGCTTGGTGGCTCAGTTGGTTAAGCGTCCGACTCTTGGTTCCAGCTCAGGTCATGATCTCATGGTTTGTAGGTTCGAGCCCCAAGTCAGCCTGCTTGGGACTCTCTTTCTGCCCCTCCCCCACTCACACTCACACGCTCTCTCAAATAAACTTAAAAAAAATTATATTCTGTCCCCAGCTTCCCCTCTTATTTACATTTTTCTCTTTCTCTGGCCCCACCCTACCAACTAGGATAGTCCTAAATTCTGAGATCTGCTGCCCTTCTTCCCACCCCACATCCAAACAAGGCAGACTCTGGTAACCTTCTGGGCTCTTGGACCAGCAGCTTGCACTCTGATGGAAGCTCTGATAGAAGTTCTGATGGTAACCTGAGGCATCCACTTCTCAGTTACCCCTGGCCCCAAGGCCCACGGACATGACTGGGGAGCAGGGGGAGAGATACACTCGAATGACCCCGAATATATCTTCACCTTTTGGGAAAACGGTAGTTAACTTTTGTGGGAAGCAATGGACACTGTCCCTGGGGAAATGCATAGAGGCACACCTATGCAGTTTGGAATACGATTTTGGAAAGTCTAGACTGTAGCACATCCATGGATGCTTCAGGGAAGTTGATTAAGCACCTCTGTGTTAGGAGAGGCAAGGAGGGATGGCAGGCAGAAAGAACCCTTACCATCCATCCACGCCTGCTATGGTAAGCTCCTTATGACCAAATCCTGGGAAGTGACCTCAGCAGAGGCACCTTAGCTTCCCTCCCTGTTGCCATCCCTCACCCCACCCCACACACGCCCATTCATTCCTCCTAGTAGGGCCACGCCCCTTCCCAGGCTCCCCTCACCTGCACTCTGGCCTTTTTTTCTGCCCCAAGGTATCTAGACACAGATGTTCTATTGTTTGGTACATTTGATGCTCTTTTAGTTAGTTTTAATTGGTTATTTTAATCCTATCTCTTCCTTATCTAATCTAGAGAATATTCTCTCTCAGGGCTTTCCATACAGGGGATGACAGGAACACATATTTGTGAAGGTGTCACTGTCTTCAGAAATTCAGAGCTGAGTGGAATGAAATTCTGTGTATGCCCCAGGCTAAGACTGCTTCTTTTCTCTTCCCTTCTCTTAGATAGCAGTATCAAGCAGCTCGACCCTGAAGACATGGATGAGATTGAAAAGATTGAATATTGAAGACAGAACTGTGTTGTTTGTGAAATGTCCTAGTTTATGTGAGAATGTCCCAATGGGTTTGGAAGGTAATTTTTTCCATTGGGGCTTTTTCAAAGTGAAACTGTTAAATATGGCAAAATAAATGTCATGGTAGCCTTAGTCTTAAGACATGAGGTCTTTTTGAAACAAAGTTGGTGTGAAGCACTGATCTTTTTGAATAAAAAAGCAAGATTATTTCTTATTCTAACCTTTTTGCAGGTAAACATCTTTGTGTGGGCCACTGGGGTGTTTGGGGAACTTCGTCTGTAGGGTCTGAGCAGAGTGTGCCTCTTGTGAACATGTCACGGTGCCACAAGATGGCAGTAGAACTTCACCAGTTCTGGGATCTGAGCCGCGGGCCAGGAAGAAGCCCGAGGGCTCCAGGCCTCACTCCCTGGGCGGCCCTTTAGAGCCACTAGTGTCCTTCTCCCTCACATGTCTGCTCCCCCTCCTCGTGCAGGCATGCTTGGGAGTGCCCGCGCACACGTGTGCACACACACCCCTTAGGTTGGAGCTCAGGGTGAAACCTTCAAAAAGTAAAACAATTTGAAAGAGAACATTTTGCTTTTTTACTGTTTCATGTGACATACACATTGTGAAAATATTTTCTCTGGCTTCTTAATGTCTTCAAATTAGAGGATCATTTGCTATCTAATAGGCTCTGGAAACGTGGCTTTATTACAGGCTTTTCTTCAAAACAGCCAGTCGGGGGGTGGGGGGGTGGAACCCACTCTCCTTATTAAAGAAGTAACATTTCAAGGGAGCCAAAACGTTTTGCTTTTAAAAACTTAAAGGTGTATCTGAGAATCCCAGACGTTTTCCTGTAAGTCCCATTGAAATGCTTTTCATTTCTCACATTTGCTGCTAACCAGTGAAACAGTGGGCTTGCAGAAACAGGGGAAATCGATACCCTCCCAGAAAGCTCGAGCCCGTCTGCAGCCTGCAGCTTGTCCGGGCCCCGGCTCTGTCCCACCAGAGTGCCACCAGCAGCCGCAGTGAGTGCTCCCGTTGGCCTGGCCTGGAAGGGTGTTTCTGGCCTCTCTCTTCTGGTGTTCCACGTGTGTAGCCCCCTGCCTGTGTGTTGTCCCCATGAGCAGGGCTCAGAAATACGTGGAAACCGTCCGGCATCCTCACCCCATGGCAGACGTTTCCTGTGCGTCCTTGACACCAAACACCAGCAAGAGGGAGATGGAAAAGATGTTAGGGTCACCTCAGAATTCAGAATAACAGCAGCCTCGGACCATGCCGAAGGTCAGAGGGGTGTGCGGGCTGTTGGTGCAGCACAGAGGAGGGACCCCCAGCACCATGTGGGCTGGCTTCCCAGAGAAGACACTGTGCGGCTCCTTTTATGAGAAATATGTATTGAATGGTGCCACTCGTCATGTACTTGGTACCACCCTATGCTTTCCTAACACGGGTCCGCTGGGGCAGCCTCCCAGGCCCTGCTCATCACCATGACTAGCCCCGTGTGGAAAAAAAAGCCAGACCCTGGGAAGGCAGAGCCCAGAAGTACAGTGGAGGGGAGCTGAAGGCACAGGCAAAGTAGCAGTTAACAAAGAGCTCGGTCTCAGGAGGAGACCGACACAAAGAAGAGCCTCCAGCGACAGAATTTGTAGGAAGCTGAACTCCCACCTCTGATCCCACTCGGGTTTTCCTCGCACTGTGTCTGCCTTCCTGTCTGGACTGCCATCGGTTTGTGGTCGGTCTTGCTGTCCGCTCCGTCCGTACCCAGCCCCCAACACAGTGACCGTTGCATAACAGATGCTCAGTAAATACTTGCCCAGTAAATATTCCTTTGCCATTTCTTCATTCACTAACATTCTTCCCTGACGTTTTCCATCCTAGTTTTGAACACCAGTCATATGGCATAGGATGACTGAGGATAGGGAGGATGTCAAGGTGTTCTGCTCTCTTACTATTTGAGAATCGAGTGGGACTTTGCATCATACTCCTCTCTGCATTGCGGTGTTCTAAATAAAACTTCACCATTTCCCCTTCTAGTTAGACCTCTGATGGGATATCTACCAGCTACCCTCACAAATGTCTTCAGGAATTTCCATTTGGCAACTGTTCCCACAGGGTCTGCAAATAGTGGCATTCTTCGGCCTTCCCCTTTGCCCCTCTCCTCACATTCTTTTGTCTCGCCACCTAGGAGGCAGCAGAGCCGTCCTGTGTGCCTCACAGCTGTCTTAACGCTGGCTGTCCGGTTTGGTGAGTCAACAATCCAAAGGCTGTTTTGCAGGGTGCAGCTCCTTGCTGGGAACTGCAAGCAATTTTCACATCACACCGTGCGTGGCCCGGCCAAGGTCATCTCTCAGTTGATGCCTGCCCGAGGAAGGAGTCAATGGAGAAGCAAGGAATAACCAGATGATTTCAGTGCATCTGTGGGCTGGATTAATCAGCTGTGTATTACTTGGCATTAAATACTAAACCAACTCCATTCCGTTTATCTTGGCCAGCTTACTACTGTTAGCATATTGAAATGCACGATTACATAGAGCAGGGCTGTGATTCCCAGCGGGAGTTGTGAGTGAACACCCCTCCTGGGGCACAGCTCTCTGGATGTTGGGTGCTGGATCTAAGGCAACTATGAATAATAGGAAAGGCGGAGGTGTTGGTCACAGTCTGGTAGGATGTCTGACAGCCCTTCTCAAGAGACATTATTGCTCTTGGTCATGAGCAAGTGTTGATCCTCCCCAGCAAAGCCTGGTCCCCGTAGAAGCGGCTGGCGGTCTCTGCACTTGTGATCAACGGTGGAAAGTCTTAGAGGATGGTTGGCTGGGGGAGATGGCAGTGCCTTTCCAGCCCTGGGGAGAGAGGCTGCTTGTGTCCAGCCTCGCTTCTGCGCTTGGTCCCCTGAGAGGCTCTGTCTCCTTCCTTTTATTCAAGTGGGGACCCCAACAGAAAGGCTCCGAGCAGAGACGACACAGCTGTTGGGATAGAAGGCGAAATGGGACTTCAGAGCAAGGACCTCTCTGTGGGCCTGCACTTTTTCACCCTCTGAGCCCAAGGGCCTTGCTCTGTTCTTTCCTGCTGTTGAACGGAGAACCCGCGCATGCTGGTCCAGAGGGCACAAGGGGCCCAGCAGCTGGGGCATATGTTAGCTTTACTACAGGACTAACGTGAGAGTTGGGTCCTCTTAAATCCTACCCCCTCGCTCCAACCCCCCACCACTTGTAGGGAATCATCATGTGTATTAAAGACACTCATAACATTGTAACCCACAGACTGTGAAATATCTCAGGCTATGCTTCAAGGAATACCAACTTTCTGTTTTTGGAAGAATCCGAAAAGAACTTGCCCCAGAATTTTGTATCCTTTTATTTTTTTCACCCGTAGCCTTCTGTCTGCTGACCCCGTTCCCTGGCTAATGTTTTCGGTTCTAGGTCCTGCATTTTCCCATGTTCTTGGCTCTGCTGTGCTGCCTGCTGTCTAAGGAGGGGTGGGCCAGCCAGGCTCTAACCTTCTCCCACCCCTCCCTCCCACCCCCGCTGTGCTGCCTGGTGCCCCTCAGAGGCAGGCTGTCAGAGCCATCATCTTGAGATGCTGCCCTCTTCCCTTAACTTTCCTTATTGCTTTGTGTCTCAGTCAGCTGGGGCGCCGTAACAAAATATCACAGACCAGGTGGTTTAAACAACAGAAATTTCTTACGATTCTGGAGGCTGGAATGTCCAAGATCATGGTCCAGCAGTGTTCAGTTTCTGGAAAGGACTCTCTTCTGCCCTCGCACTACATCCCCACGTGGCAGGGAGAGAGAGAGAGAGCTAGCTCGTGCTAATCCCATAATCCCATCATGAGGGCCCCACCCTCATGACCTAATTACCTTCCCAAATCCTCACTTCCAAATACCACCACATTGAGCTTCAACATATGAATTTGGGGGCGGGGGGGGGGGCAGGGAAGATACATTGTGTCCCACCTGCCAAATAACACTTTGCAACCCATCATTTTAAAACTATCCATAACATTCCATAAACTATCATTTAAAAATTTGGGTGGGGTTGAAGCACCATTATCGTTTTATAATGTGGTTTTCCACCTCACCATCAAACAGGCAACTTTCAGGCAACTTCTAATGAAATACAGGAAACACACCTGAAATGGGGTGATTCCGGGTTAAGAGAAGTAACAGTGTGTCCTGAAAAGCTATGGAGACCCACTGCCCATGTTGAACTTCCCACCCTCCTTCCCCAGTTCATCAGCTTCAACTTCTACTCCGATTAGAGACAACCAGAAGCTCTAATATATTAAGAAAGATGAGCACTGAAAAGATGGCTGTCCCTGTCTTGTATTCCAGAAAAAAATGAAAGAATTTTCTAAATGAGAACCTCCTGAAGTCCTTAGTCTTTAGAGAGAAATTAGGGCAAACTATCTCACACTCTTCTTTGGGAATTTATCTGTGCCTGTGATTTTCTTCTCTTCAGTACAATGGTTGTGGGTTTCTGTATTCCCTTTCTAGAATACATTTTCATGAGTGGGGATAATGTCTTATTTTGAGCTTGATATTTTTCTTGTGTTAGGAAGAATGATGCGGTTTTACTCCAGTCCCTTAGTTTGTGATTTGTGGCTTGGAATCCCAGTTGGAAGGAAATGACTGACCAGGAAGCCTGTTTTTTTGTGAGGTTTAGAGACATGGTCAAGTATAACAGCCTCAGGCATGATTTAGAAGGCAGAGTCTGAACAGGCTGCTTTGTGAGGTAGTGAGCTCCCCGTCCGTGGGACTCTTCAGTCCATCAGAAGCATCCGTTCTGGTCACTTGCAATGGATATTGTGTACTTGTGGTTCTTGCATTAACTGGGAGTTTGGAATACAATGATCTCGGAGACTGTCCATTCCAAGATACCATGTGTCCATGACTCCGCACAGCAGAGCTACACAAACAGAAGAACATGAGCCTAGAAGCTTTGCACAGAGGAAGATTGTCTTCCACAAAGGAAAAGAAAACGGAGTGATTAAGTTCTAATTACACCCTGTCTCAACTTTCAGATTCACCGGTTTCTTCCCCATGTGACCATCTCTTTATACCTATCTTCATCAACTCATGCAGCATGTGGATTATTTTTCACTTAATATTTATATTCTAAAGGCAATAAAACAGCAAATAAAAGTAGCAAGGGGAACATTATAAAATATCCCATTACTTCATCATAACAATTATTATCTCGATGCCATCCTTTCCCTCTTGGTATGACTATTGGTAGCTAGTCCTAGTGCATATACGTGATGCCTCTTTATTTGAAACATTCAAGTGTTTTTTTTCACGGTGCTGAGTAGTCTTTGGAATTACTAAAAATAATAATTGGCTGGACTCTCCTATCAGGTGAATATAACACAGTGCATTCAGCTGTTCACAGTTCAGCTTTGCTGAACACTTATGTGCTGTCCAGTTTTTCAAAATTACAGGATTATAAGTAAAGGAGCAGATCTTCTTGCCCATTATTTTGAGTTATTTCTTGGGATGAGAGACATTTAAGTTTGAGTGTTAGGTAAAAAAAAGAGCATTTTTATGGTTTTTGATAGATTGTGCCAAATTGCTTCCAGAGGGCCATAACCACACCCGTTTATACCGCCCCTCTGATTTCACCCCGCCTTACCAGCAAGGGGTATTTTCGTTTTCAAATTGCTTGGTAACTTTTTCTGGCTTACATTTCTTCTAATACAAACGAGATTGGAACTTTTTTTAATATGGTTCATCGTTTGAAAAACATCTGTAGTGTCCTTTGCCCATTTAACTTATGAGATCTTAATGTTGTCCTTATCGAGTTACGTGAAATACATGTGTGAGCTGATTTTTCCAAATAAAATAAAGATATTAACCATTTTTCCTAAAACGTGTCTTCCCAGTTTGCCTTTTTAATTTATATCATGGCTTACATACAAAATTATCTAATTTTTATAGTAAAATATATCAATAGTTTTGTGAGTTTTGACTTTCTGGTTCTAGAATGTTAGCACTGCTCTAGAAAATATCCAGTTTCGTTCTCAGTTATTATTGTAATTTTATCTTTAGAAAAGATATTTGAGGGGCGCCTGGGTGGCCCAGTCAGTTAAGCATCCGACTTCAGCTCAGGTCATGATCTCATGGGTCATGGGTTTGAGCCCCGCCTCGGGCTCTGTGCTGACAGCTCAGAGCCTGGAGGCCCCTTTGGATTCTGTGTCTCCCTCTCTCTCTGCCCCTCCCCTGCTTGTACTCTCTCTCAAAATAAAACATTTAAAAATAAAGATATTTGACTTTAATCCATCTGAAATTTATTCTGGTGGGAAGTATATCAAATTGATCACATTTTCTTTCTTTCTTTTTTTTTTTTAAGTTTGTTTATTTTGAGAGAAAGAGCTCTGGAGAGCATGAGTGAGGGAGGGGGCAGAGAGAAAGGGAGAGAGAATCCCAAGCAGGTTCCATGCTGTCAGCACAGAGCCCAATGCGGGGCTCTATTCCACAAACTCTGAGATCATGACCCGAGCCGAAATCAAGAGTTGGACGCTCAACCAATTGAGCCACCGAGGCACCCCTCTTTTTAGAAGATGTTAAGGGGCACCTGATGGCTCAGTCAGTTAGGTGTCCCACTTCGGCTCGGGTCATGATCTCACGTTCGTGGGTTTGAGGCCCTTGTCAGGCTCTGTGCTGACAGCTCAGAGCCTGGAGCCTGCTTTGGATTCTGTGTCTCCCTCGTTCTCTCTGCTCCTCCCCTGCCCACCCTCTGTCCCTCAAAAATAAATAAACTTTAAAAAAAAATCTTTTTTTAAATGTTGATAATTCTGGGATGGCTGGGTGACTCAGTTGGTTAAGCGTTCGACTTTGGCTCAGGTCACGATCTCACCACTTGTGAGTTCGAACCCCGCATCGGGCCCTGTGCTGACAGGTCAGAGCCTGCTTCTGATTCTGTGTCTCCTCTCTCTCTCTGCCCCTCCCCTGTTTGCACTCTATCTCTCAAAAATAAATAAACATTTAAAAAAATGTTAATGATTCCAACTCCATTTAAAGGAGAGATCCTTTCCTTTTTCCATTTTCTTTGGATTTCTCCTTTATCATATTACATTTCTACACATCCGTGCACATATGATAGGATTCTATCTACTTGATTCCAGTTTATTGTGCCAGTACCACAGTTTTAAGTATTGTTACATAATTGTTTTAATCTAAGGGCTTGGTCCTCCTCTTGGCTATTGCAGTTCCCTCTCATTTTTTATCTTTTTTATGTTTATTTATTTTTGAGAGAGAGACAGAGCATGAGCAGGGGAGGGGCAGAGAGAGAGGGAGACACAGAATCTGACGCGGCCTCCAGGCTCTGAGCTGTCGGCACAGAGCCCGATGCGGGGCTAGAACTCACAAATGGTGAGATCGTGACCTGAGCCAAAGTCGGATGTCTAATGGACTGAGCCAGCCAGGCGCCCCAATTCCCTCTCATTTTTAAAAAATATCATTACTAGTTTTACTCTTTGAAATTAGTTTTAGATCCATTTTGTCAACTCCCAAAAAACTCTGGATTTTTATTTGACTGCATCCATTTGGCAGTTATAATTATTCGGTCCATACATTAATTTGTGCAGTATTTAATTTCATGATGGTCTTTTCTGTCCCCATGTCCGGAGACATGCTAGGAGCAAAGACGGAGGGAACGGGCCTGGCGTGGGCCAGGAGGCTGGTATTACTGGGGGTAGGGGTGTTGGAGAGACTCAGCTGGCTGTACCCGGGCTGGGCCGCGCGTGCCCACGTGTCTGCCCGAGAGGGAGTCCAGATGACGGAGACTGGTGTATGCTGCAGAGGTCAGGAGACCCAGGTTCTAGCCCCACCTGGAGTGGTGTTAGTCCCTTCTGTGCCAGGGTGAAGCCACTTCATCTGCCATGGCCTTGTCCCCCAAGGATCTTTCCAGCTCTAAAACCTCTTCACCTCTGCTCCACGTGGCGGAGGACCCTGCAGTGCTGTCCCTGCTTCACCTCTGCTAGACCGCGAAGCGGGGCGAGGCGGGGGAGGCAGAGACCCTTCTGCTGGGTCCTCCAGGTCCCAGCACCCGGCCCGGTGCCGAGCCCTCACAGGTGTTCCATGCCCGCAGGAAGAGGGGCGGAGGGAGAAAGTGTGCAGCTCCGGTGTAGACAAGAGCTTTGTCCCGGCTCACGTGTTTCAGCGCGCCCGGTCTCAGGCTGCGACCTAAACAGAAATCAGCCTGGGCGAGTGCGATTGTGCAGCTCACTGAGGGGACGCCTGGGTGGTGCCCGTGCTGTTCGTGTGCAGACCACACCTTGAGTAGCAAAGTTGTAGAACACAGATGTATGTGGAATTCTTGGCTGAAAAAAAAGGGTGGGGGTAGGGGTGGGGGTGGGGGGCTCCTGGTTGGCTCAGTCGGTTATGCGTCCGACTTCGGCTCAGGTCATGATCTTATGGTTTGTGAGTTCAGCCCGCGTCAGGCGCTGCGCTGACTGCTGGGAGTCTGGAGCCTGCTTCAGATTTCGTGTCTCATTCTCTCTCTACCCCTCCCCCACTTGTGCTCTGTCTTTCTCTGTCTCTCAAAAATAAACAAGTGTAAAAAAAATTTTTTTTTTTAAAAAGTGAGGAGGCAGGGGTGGCTAGGTGGTTAGACTTCTGTGACCATTATGACCATTATCCTTTTAAAAGTATATGTATAGAATAGACGAGAAACACGAAGTCATCTGATACCTTGTCGGGATAGTAAGTTCACAGCTCAGGTTACAATAGTAAGGTTATAGACTTTCTTCTACCTGTTTGTTGCTTTCATGTGTTGGCAAAGAATAAAAACTGTTAAGGGATCTCTTCGTGAACCGGAAAAACAAAAGCGGTTCATCCCGCAGCCACAAAGGGCCACATCACTCACTGTCCCTTCTCTGAGTGGCTCTGTACTCCCGAGGTAAGCCTTCTCTCCAGTTGGCGCAGTTTTCAAGATGTTTTCTAACAGCCTGCTTGGGTTTGCTCTGTCCAGAAGCGCCCGAGGCTGTACCCACTGCCCAAAGGGTGAAGTGTGACCGGCTGACCCACCGCTGGTACAGATGCAGCCCTTAGAGATGTAAGAAAGTTCCTTGCTCCTCATCTAGGGTTAACCCGCAGCCGGACCAAACCACCAGGGACGCCCTCTGCTCTGCACCCACCCAGAGTATGAAGGAAAATCTCTGAGTTAAAAGTTTGCCTTTCTTACTGGAAGAATTTTTATTAGGCCAAAGCGTTGACAAGTTTGTCCTTCCCAGAATCTGCTAACACCCTCCCTCCGTTCCCTTCAATTTTTAGCACTTTTCCCCTCCTTGGTTTTGGAGGGGAGGAAAAACTATCTTGAACAAGCAGAAAGTTTTATCCAAGGTGTTTGGCAATGACTCCGTGTGCTGGGAAAGATTTATGTCTCCGTTCTCTGGCACCGCCTAGTGTGAGCTCACTTAAAACAACTGAATAAATGAGTTCACTTTATCCTGTCAAAATGGAACCGAGGGCGGCATGGTACCCAGCTGGGGTCCACGGGGACCCTGAGGCAACGTTCATGTCTCAGTCACTTGTGCTGAGCTCAGCCATTTTTATGTCTGTCTGAGATCATTAAAACGAGGAGGGCAAGGAGCAGAAAGCCCCGTGGAATGAATGGTGTGATGGAAACACCACTTGAAGCCTACAGGGCTCAGCCCTAAGCCTGCATTTAGAGGTTCACTTAAAAGGCTGCCCCTCTACCAGTTAGCAGCCCTTCGGATAGTTGGTTTGACCTGGGCTCCTTGAAGGGGCTCCTGCAGAGAAGTTTCTTCATGTGATGGTCATAAGACTTTTTGTCTCCCTTTCCCGTTAAGCCTTATTTTGTCATCCCTATGGCCCTCCTACCATTAAGACTGGGCCCATTGAGACAAGGCCTTATTGCTCTAGGAAAGGATCATGGATTCTGTCCCGGATGGATTGTCTGGGCCTCCTCAGTTCCATCCCTATACATGGGTTGGGGCTCAGGATGCTTTTTAACTCAAGGTAGCTGCGCCGGAAGGGAAAGAGCACTGCTTAGTCCCGAGCAGAAGGTAGCTGGCGAGCTGGAGGGCCCAGGCTCACCCATCTGGAAAGCGGCTGCACGACCCTTCCCTCTGCTAGGATTTGTTCCTCCTTCCGGAGTCCTTGGGCTTCAGCCAGAGGGAAGGGTGGCTTTTGTCTTAGGGTGGGGGACTTGGGACTGTTTCTGACAATTTCTTAGCATTTAAAGGTGACAGAGTGTGTCCCCTAGACTGTAAGCAGCCTAAGGGTGGGGATTATGCCTTCTCCCAAAGGAAGAGAGGTAGAGAGATGGAGGGAGGGAGGGAGGGAGGGAGGGATGGAGAGAGGGAGGGAGGGAGGGAGGAAGTAGACCCTCACAAGGCCTGGGAAACTCTCGTAAGAACTTAATGCCCTTTTATAAATGTGGAAGCTGAGAGATTGTGTTTACATATGTAAATACATCCTTATATCACTTTATTTTTGTTTAAAATGTAACTAGTTTGGGGGCGCCTGGGAAGCACAGTTGGTTAAGCATCCGACTTCAGCTCAGGCCATGATCTTGTGGCTCATGAGTTCGAGCCCCGCATCAGGCTCTGTGCTGACAGCTCGGAGCCTGGAGCCTGCTTTGGATTCTCCCTCTCTTTCTGCACCACCCCCACTCACACTTTGTCTCTCTTGCTCTCAAGAATAAATAGACATACAATTTTTTGTTTTTAATGTAACTAGTTTGATGTGCACTGGTTATATTTTTTCAACATGCCTTAAAGCACAAATATAGATAAGATAAAAATTGTCATCTGTGTATCACCTTGGATGTTGCCCCAAGTGCTCCCATCCCACAAGGGCAGTGGCTGTCACAGTGTGGTCCCCAGGCTGGCAGCATCAGCATCACCTGAGAAGGCCTCAGAAATGCAAATTCTCAGGCTCTACCATAGACCTCCTGAATCAGAAGCTCTGGGAATGGGGCTCAACAGGCTCTTTTCTCAAACCTTCCAGGTGATTCCCACACTTGCTGAAGTTTGGTAACCACTGCCCTGGAGAGTCGGACCACTGAGGAGTACCTCCTGGTTGTGTCTCCTCTGCCCCTCCTGGACTCGGTGTCCTCATGAACACAGCACATGAAAGCCCTGGGTAAAGTACCATGTAAATTTTAACTCACACCCAGCCTTTCACAGCTTAGTTAAGAAAGACAAGAAATGTGATGTGAAAGAACATTTGCATCGAGGAAGACACCTTGAAACTTACATGTAAGAGTGCAGAGAACCAATGCTGGCTCATTTCTCTCTGAATCCTTTAGTCAGAATTCAGGACTGATGAGGAGAACTTAGGAAAGCAGCTAGCTCCCCATTGTTTAGAGCAGCCCTGTCCAATAGAACTTTCTGCAATGATGGACATGTTCAATATCTACGTTGTGCTGGGAGACAATCCTCCAGGGGTCTTTTGCATTTCTGCACATCTTTCAAGGAGAGACACTGACTACCTTTTTCTGGACAATTTTCAAGGACATTTGTGTAGCCAATAGTCTTGGAAGGCAGACATAATGTCTTCCTCCAGAGCCAAAAAACACAGCCTGCTTCCTGCCCATTATAAAAGATTCAGGTTCCCTAAATTGGGGTTTCCTCTCTTGTATTGGAACCCACTGCATGTATAGGAATCATCTGGCCCTCCTCATGTTACTCTTTGAGAATTGGAGCTCAGGAAACTGGAGCAAGAAAATGCTGATACTCTGGCTACTGATATTGCTATAAATAATAAAGTCCGTTGTCTCAGACCCGGGAGTCTCATGTCTTCTGCTAGCATTCGTGAAACTAGCAGATTAATTTGTTAGCTTGCAACTAGAGGAAAATATGAGATTCTTCACGTTCCTCAACGTATTGTCCAAAACACGTGGCTATTGAGCACTCAAAATGTGGCTAGTATGACTAAGAAACTGCATTTTTAGTTTAAACGAATTTTCCCTAGTTTTAGTGAAGTATAATTGACAAATAAGATTGTATATATTTACAGTGCACAATGTAATGATCTGATACAAGTATACATTGTGAGATATTTACCACAATCCAATTTATTTACATATCCATCATCTCACATAGTTAGCTTTTTTCTTTTTTTGGTTAGAACTCTTAAGAATTACTCTCAGCAAATTTCAAGCACATAGTACAGTATTATTAACCATAGTCAGCATGTTGTACATGAGATCCTCAGAACATATTCATCTTGTAACCGAAAGTTTGAACACTTTGATCAACATCTCCCCATTTCCCTCACTTTCCAGCCCCTGGCAACTACCATTCTACTATGTTTCTGTGAGTTTGACTTTTTTCCCCTTTTTTTAGATTCCACATATAAGATTCCATATATGCCATATGGAATACGTCGTCCTCTGGCTTATTTCATTTAGCATAATGTCCTCTAGGTTCATCCGTGTTGTCATAAATGGCTGGATTTACTTTTTTAGGGTTGAGACATATTCCATTGGATATATTTTGTAAAAGTTTATTTATTTATTTTTGAGGGAGAGAGTGTGTGTGTGGGGGGGGAGGGGCACAGAGAGAGGGAGAGAGAGAATCCAAAGCAGGATCCTCGCTGTCAGCGCAGAGCCCGACGCGGGGCTCCATCTCATGAACTGAATAAATGAGTTCATGAACTGTGAGATCATGACCTGAGCCGAAATCAAGTCAGACACTTAATGGACCGAGCCACCCAGGAGCCCCTCCATCGTATATGGTAGACACTTAGGATGTTCCCATATCTCAGTGATTGTGAATAATGCTGCAATAAACATGAGGTTGCAGATATATCGCCAAGGTACTGATTTCACTTTCTTTGGATATGTATCCAGATGTGAGGTTTATTTTTAAATAGCCACATGTGGCTAGGGACTATCATATTGGACCACAGAGCTCAGAATGTTCAAGCATCAACGAGCAGGACCAGGTAGAGGGATTTTTCCACATTGAGAGGGAGTTGACACTTAGATGATCTCTAAGGTATTTTCAATATTTGAGTGTTAATGATTCTGCAGCTCTAGGAGGAGTGGAATTGTGAAGAGGTGCCTTTTCTTTTTTATTATGTCTGGAGGGGTTTCCTGGCACAGCTCAGAGATCAAAGGCAAGAGGAATTGGGACTGAGTTTGGAGCTTGGGGATGGGGAGATATTCTTGCTATAGGAAATGTCTTTTGGAAGAGGCTTGGATGCAAGAGAGAGAGAGAGAGAGAGAGAGAGAGAGAGAGAGAGAAGATATGGCCAGAGAAGACAAGCAGACCGGTGACCCTTAAAGAATTTACCCGGCTCTGCCCTCCCCTTCTGCCGTCAGCCTGAGAATATCCCCCGTCCACCCCTGGTTGGTCGGAGACTCCTTTGGGCCCTTTTCAGCTCCCCAGGCACCTGCCCCCTTACCTCCTGGCTCAGAACAATCTCCTCTTTGATTGCTGGCTCAGGCCCTGCTGACAGGTCAGGTCATATGTACCTAATCAGGAGGAGCTGGGGCCTGAGGGATGATAAACAGGGCTTCTCATTTCAATAAAGTTTGTGCAGAATATTGGAAACAGCTGTGGGCCTTGGCTGGTGGTGCCAGAGCCCGTGGGGGCCTGGTGTTTGTGGGAGGAAGGTTGAAATCGGGAAACATAGGGGCGGGAGTTGAAAGGGTGCTTTGCCACCCAAAGGCAGAGAAAGCCAGTGAGCCTAGTTCAATTGCCAGCTCCTGCTGGAATCCCAGGCTTTGTGGAGCGTGGAGAGCACTCTGGAATCAGAGGACTGAGGTCATAGCCAGGCAGGTCTGGATTACCCTGGAGGTCTTTACTTACATTTATGTAAATATGTCGTTTATTTTACAAATTCTACATAGATTTCTCCGCAAGCTGCTTTTCTCACCTAACATCGCAAAAATCCCTCTAAATGTATTCTTTTTCTTAAATTGTGGTAAAGATATAAAATGTACCACCTTAATCATTTTTAAGGGTACAGTTCACTGATGCTAAGAATATTCACACTGTCGTGCAGCCAGCCTCCACAAATTTTTCACCTTGCAAAATTGAAACTCTGTGCCCATGAAACACCAACTCCCCATTCCCCCCTCACCCGAGCTCCTGGCGACCACTTTTCTTTCCGTTTCTCCGAGTCTGACTATGTTAGAGGTATGGAAAGTAGAATCATACAGCATTTGTCTTTTTGTAATTTACTCT
Source organism: Acinonyx jubatus (assembly GCF_027475565.1). Taxonomy (NCBI): domain Eukaryota; kingdom Metazoa; phylum Chordata; class Mammalia; order Carnivora; family Felidae; genus Acinonyx; species Acinonyx jubatus. The sequence continues at coordinate 90,668,659 of NC_069390.1, read as the reverse complement.
TTTTAATAGTTGCAGAACATTACGGTATATGGACCTATGTGTATCATTCAACGATTACCAGTACTGTACTTTTGTCGCTGCAAAAAAAAAAAAAAAAGCTTTGCAATTTTTTAACGCATATCCTTTGCTGGAGTTTGCTGCCTTTCTCTTTCTTGTTTCTTCCTTTCCTTCCTTCTTTCCTTCTTTCCTTCCTTCTTTCCTTCTTTCCTCCCTTCATTTCTTTCTTTCTTTCTTCCCTCGCTCCCTCCTTTCTTCCTTCCTTCCTTCCTTTTCTTCATTCATTTTCTGTAGGATAAATGACCAGAAATGACATGTCGTGACATATGAAATAACCCATAACTGGGTCAAAGAGATGCCTGTTTAAAAAAAATTTTTTTAATGTTTGTTTATTTTTGAGAGAGAGAGATATGAGTGCGAACAGGGAGGGGCAGAGAGAGAGAGGGAGACACAGAATCCGAAGCAGGCTCCAGGCTCCGAGCTGTCAGCACAGAGCCCGACGTGGGGCTCAAACCCATAAACCGAGAGATCATGACCTGAGCTGAAGTTGGACGCTTAAATGACCGAACCACCCAGGCGCCCCAAGAGATGCATATTTTTAGCTTTCATACATGTTACTAGATCCCTTTCTCAGAAATCTGGGTAACTCCCATCTCCACACCTGGGACTGCGAGTTGCTTCCCCCACATCTCCTCCAGCGCTGGCTCTCCTCACTCTAAGGTTTGCCATTCTGACAAAGGAAAAGTGAAGTCGTGCTTTTAAAATGTGTACTTCTTGGGGCACCTGGGTGGCTGGCTCAGTCGGTTGAGCGTCCGACTTCAGCTCAGGTCATGACCTTGCAGTTCCTGAGTTCTAGCCCCGTGTCGGGCTCTGTGCTGACGGCTCGGAGCCTGGAGCCTGCTTCCAATTCTGTGTCTCCCTCTCTGTCTGCCATTCCCCTGCTCACACTCTGTCTCTCTCTCTCTCAAGAATAATAAACATTAAAAACAATTTTTTTATGTAATAAAAATAAAATGTGCGTTTCTCTATTAGTGAGGTTAAGCATCTTTCCCTGAATGCACTGACCATCTCTGATACAAATACAAATGTATTCGTATGTTTTGTCCATTTTCCTGCTGGCCTATTTCTCTTCCTCATTTTGCCTCAGAGCTCTTTGCCACAGATGTCAAACCTCTATAGGTAGTAGATGTTGAAATTTTGTCTCCAGTCTGTAATGTCTTTTGTCTCTGTATATGTGATCTTTTATCCTTTGAAAATTAAAAAAAAAAAAAATGTATGTCTACCTTTTCCCCTCTAGCTTCTGGATTTTCCATTTTGTTTGGAAAAATCTCCTTATGGGCACTTGGGTGGCTCAGTCGGTTGAGCGTCCTACTTCGGCCCAGGTCATGATGTCGCGGTCCGTGAGTTTGAGCCCCGCGGTCAGGCCCTGTGCTGACAGCTCGAGCCTGGAGCCTGCTTCGGATTCTGTGCCTCCCTCTCTCTCTGCCCCAACCCACTCGCATTCTGTCTCTGTCTCTCTCAAAAATTAATAAACATTAAAAATAAATAAATAAAAAAAAATCTCTTCAAACCATAGATTGTATGAATATTCTTCTAATGTTTTCCTCGTTAAATTGTTTTAAGCAGTGTTTAAAACTGTTTTAAATAGTTCCTCATGAAATTGTTTAAATGTGAAAAACAGCATATAAGTGGTTTGAAATGTTTAAATTTAAATACATTTAAATCTTTCACCTATTTGAAATTTAGTTTTAATAACACGTGAGGTAGAGAGACAAACCTTATTCTGTTTTTCTCAAAGAGCCAGTGGGGCCTACGCAATCGATCAAATAAACTATCCTTCTCTCCACTGGTTTAAAATACCACTTTTATTGTGTATTATCCATACGTACTGGGGTGTATTTCTGGACTTGGTTCTATTTCTGTCCCATGAATCTGTTTATCTTGTCCTTTCGCCTTACCATATGATTTGGTCAAAGTGATTTGTAGTCCATTTTCATAGGCCCCTCTTACCTAAATATTTCTTCATTACTGTTGTTTTCATCATTACGGTTATACAAATTCCTTGCAGCTGTAGAGCCTGGGAACGTCGGGAACTTTTCAAGACAAGCCAGAGTAAGTCCGGGAAGGCCTGCCCATGTGCACTCTCAGGAATCAACCACAGCAGAGGCCAGACGATATTAGATCTCCCGTGTGCTCGGCACTGCTCTTTTCAGTAAAGCCAGGGCTGGAAGACCAGAACTTCCCCACCTTGCGGTGACGAATACTTGAAATTTCTGGCTTCTCAGCCCCAGCCCCGTCCTCTGTACACTGCTTTGAGAAGGTGGCCTCGGGCCCTGTGAGTCCCGTCTCTGCTTGGCCAGCTGTTCCCTGTTGGATCCTTGTGACCAGAGCCACTAGAGGGGAGGCTGCAGGCTGGAGGAGGAAGGGTGACCGCCTGCCTTCCCGTTTGTGTCCGTGTGTTCCCTGCAAGAGGCACCCCAACCTTCCCCCCTCACCCCGCAGCAGGCCCATCCCGGAGCAGCAGCTGAATCCAGCTTGCCATGTCTCTAGGACTTCAAGCTTCACCATACGCTACGCACCCCACACGCCAGCTCCAGAGACCCGGCCCTCACAGGCAGGTGCCTCTTCCTCAGAGGTCTGGGTGCAAGCCCAGGGGTCCGTCCTTCCTTCCTTCCTTCCGGCTGAGAGCCTCCTCCCCAGGGCTCTGGGTCCCTCCTCAAAATGTCTAAGGGTTAGCGATTGCAGCCTTTTCCTCTGGTTTCCCCAGCCCAGGTGGTGGCAGGCCCTCCGGCCACTGCCGAGACCTCCGTGACACCTGAACAGTTCTCTTGTCGCCCTTTTGTTACCTCGTGAGCAGCGTTATGTCTAGTTATCAATTCTTTATCCTTTTTTCAACTCACTTGTGTGGTTTTGGTCTCCTGATGAGCCCCCGCCTGACGCAGGTAATGGGGGAGCGGAGTTTTCTGGGGGCTGAGGGCTGCTTCTCTTGGTCACCCTGCAGAGAGCTCTCCTCCCCCCTCCATTCCCAGAATTATTTGGCTGCTGGTTGTCAAGGAGACGACTGACAATTTCCAGTTGCCAAGACTCCCCCAGGAGTTCTACGGAGACATTCTGGAAACTCCCTACCCCTTCCTGCTCCCCAGCCAGGGAACTTGGAGAGTCTAGCCAGGTTGGGGGGGTGGGTGGGGGTGGAGGGCAGGGCATGGGACGGGGTGTGGGGAGCAGACCAGGCCTGCAGATAGAAAGAGAGACAAGTGGTTTCCTTGGGCCCTGGCTTCGTCCACAGACCTCAAGTGCCTGGCCCGCTTCCCCAGCCTGGTCCCGACAGATACCCACTGGTCCAGACAAGGCTGAGTTCTCCGGTCGGGCCCTCAGCCACAGACACCTGTTCTCACGCCGCCACTCCAGGCATGGTGGGAGCCCCATTGCCAGCTGCAGCAGGGAAGTGCCCAGAACCTTTCCCGGGGAAGAGCCTCAGCCATTCCTAAGTTCCTGTCACTGAAGCGGGGAGCAGCACACATTGGCACCCAGTGTCACGCCCTGGCTCCAGTCTGTTTCATAATAATAACAGAGGCAACATAATAATAATAATAATAATAGCAGTGAGGTGGGTGTGGACCTCACTGCATTAAAATCAAATAAAGTTGCCTCCATTACCGGGGCCCCTTCCCCCTTCCCCCCAGAGCCCCACCAAGATCTGCGAGGCTTACAAGGTACCGAATATAGGGAGACGCTTATAACCCTGGGTCCATCATGGTTGCTACTGACCTTCCCATTGGCCAACCCTTCATGGGACTTTCCATTTCTCTGCCCTTTATGGGTCAGGGGCCTGGCCTTTGGAGGTTCATCCTCTCTTGGAGACCCAGTGACCTCTGATCCATCCCCAAACTCAAGGAAGTCTCCTTAACTGCCACCAGAGGCACTCTCCTTTCTCCTCCTTACCACTTCCACAGAGAACACCTAACACAACTTTTCAGTGACTCCGTGCTTCCAAAAGAAAATAAAAAATGCTGACTCTGATGTCAAGTAGGTTTTGCGTCTGCCCTATAAAAATCCTTATGGCAAGGTAGAACTAAAGACCTGCTTTATTTTTGCAGAAAAATAAACTGAAGACATCATTCCATCTCATCCCTGAATGTCTTAGCATTCATCTAAGAAAAGTAGGAACATTGCCTTCCATAATCACAAAACTATTATCTCACAAAACCGAATTAACAACATTTTTCTTGTGGCGTATGCTGAAGAATCAGCCTCGTGTACGGAAAAGGACTGAGCTCTGGGGCGGGGAAGTAACATGCTTGGTGTCACTCTGCCAGAGGGCCACAGAGCCGGGATCTGAACACCCGCCTGGTTCCAAGCTCCTCTCTGTCCACACCCCCGTGCGTTTGCACAGCGGTTCCTGCTTCTCGCCGTCCTCTCCGACGCACCCGCTCCTCCAGCTCTTATGACAACCCTGAGAAGCCGCTGGGCCGGCACGACAACCCCATTTTTAACTGATGAGGAAACAGAGGCCCAGAGAGACAGAGTATCCCACCCACAGTGGCGTGGGAGGGCTGGCTGTGAAAGCCTCCGGGAACGGTACAGCCGATGGAAGGAGGGCTGGCTACCAGGCATAGCTGGCACGGGGAACAGGCCTGCCTCCCGTCCCCCAAAGGGGGCACTAGCCACCATAGTCACACCTCAGCTTAGTCCTCCCCTGCCCTCCTCTCCTGATCCGTTGGTCTCCCTTTCCTCACCCCTCTATCTAGGGCCTCGTTCATTTCCTCTCCGGTCTCCAAAGGGCAATTAAGAAAGTGACTAAGCGGTGACCCCTGCAGGGCCCTCTGTCCCTCTTGCCCTCCCCCTCCTCCTCTCAGCCAGGAACACAGCGGGAGCCACCACCACTGCGGAGCCTCTGGCCCATTTCCTCTCCAGCCCTCAGCTCATCTCCTGCTGGGGTCCCCGAGGGCCTATGGCTGGCCTCTGACAAGGCGCACATGGACACATGTGGAAAAGCCATTTTTTTTTTCCAGGAGCATCTGCTTCCTCTGCCCCACTCCAGCTGTCCCTATCCTTCCACATTCTGTTCAGGTTTCAGAATCAGGGTTCAAAATGGTCGCAACAGCCTGGAGAAGTCTGACGTGCCGCTGCCCACAGTGAGGCAGAAGTTTCCCAGAAAGTGAGGCAGCGGCCAGGAACCGCGAGCGCTCATTTTGCCCGGACCACTACTTTGGCCACAGACCCCGGGGAGCCCCATGGAGCCACCATTTCCTCTCAGAATACTGAGTTCCGTCCAGGCTTCCTCCTGGGCCTAGGTGAGGACCCAAGAACACAGAAATAAATGTTAGCTGGATGGATCAGCAAAACTGTAACACAGTTTGTAACCGAGAGGGATTTTGAGTCTTCTTGTCAGAGAGAAAAGGAACCCAGCAGTTCCACGGGCTTCTGGCCAGCCCTGAGGGGACCGTCTCAGGTGGGGACAAACTGGAAAGTGCTCAAAGGTCATGGAGCGACAAGGAGAATGGGGGATCGATTCATCGGGGGAAAAAAGTAGAGGGAATCTGAGCCCATTGGTAAAATGTGGATAGCAGTACTATCTCATGGAGTGTTGGAAACACCCAGCCCATGCAGCACATTCCTGGCGATAAATGGTATTATTATTTAGGTAGAGAATACAAGGACTGGACATGCTGTTTTCAAATTCTGAATGACTTTCATTTGGAAGAGGGATAGGAGTAATTTTGCAAAGTTTCGGGGGAAGAGCTCAACCCTGACAATAGCAGAGTCAGGAAGGCAGATTCTAGTTCACCCGAAACAGAAAGAGGGCAAGAATGAACGTTTATTGAGTGTATACTATGTGCTAGGGGCTTACAAGGTGCTTGGTATGTGTGGTCGCATCTTATCTGTCCAATAACTTGAAAAAGTAGTCATTATCATGGTCATTTTAAAGATGAGGACAAGGAAGTTCAGGGTATGTTGCTTGCCCGGGGTCATATAGCTACTGCAATGCCCATCCAAAGTTGGCCAATAGAAGGGGCTGAAGGGCCATCTCTCCAGAAGGCTACTGGAGGCCTCCTCTGCCATAAGGTGGGTCTCACTGACCCATTCAGAGCCCTCAGCCCTGGTTCTCCAAAATTTCAGCTCAAACAAGTCAAGAGTCTGGATCCCCAAGTCCATCCTTGTTACCTTCTGAGTTGAGCCAAGAGAACACTCCTGAGTTGGCCCCTCATCGCTCCTGTCTCTAGACCACCCCCTCCTCCTCCCTCCAGGATCTCCCAAAGCAACGACGCAGGTGCTGATGTGAGCCCTTGGGACCCAGGAAGGTTGTCGATGGAAGCCCCACAGTGAGGGGCCCTGCAAAGGACCTGGGCAGGAGGGGAGGATGCGAAGCAGGCACCGAAACACGGGGAGCCTACAGCCTCACCTGCCCCAGAGCCTGGGTACTGAGCATGCCCAGAGCAAAGCACAGTACCAGGTTACCCTGGCTTGGCTGATGCTCTTTGGGAAAGAGGGGAAGAGAGACAGGAAGGTGCCCTGCCATTGGTAGCACGATGCCTAGCACTTAGTAGATGTTCAAGAAATGTTTGTTGAATTAATTGTTGACTTTCTTCAGTTCAAGGGGCATAAATAATTTTAATAGACAGACGCTATATATGCATAAGACCATTTATTTTTCTCAAGGAAACAATTATATAAATGAAACTGAGGCTCAGAGGGGTTAGTTACATGCCAAGATTACACGATAATGAAGAGGCAAAGCTGTATTCTGACCACTGCACTTTGTTGTCTCTCAAAAGCCTCTCCTGGCCCCTGTGCTCCCATAGCATCCGAAACAGGAGCCCTAGACCTGCTCGCTCATTCTGGTCATGCCTCCTCTTCCCTTCCAGACAGGACTGTAGCTCTGCCCTGGGTGGGTGGGTGGGGGCTGGGGGCGGTCAATTTTTAGGTATCAACTTCACAGAGCCACGGTGTGACAGATATTTGATCAAACATTATTCAGTGTGTGTCTGTGAGGGTGTTTTCTGGATGCGATTCACATTTGAATGAGTGGACTGAGTCAAGCAGATTGCCCCCCAACCCCACCATGTGGGTGGGCCTCATCCAATCAGTTGAAAGCCTGGGTGGAACACAAAGGTGGACCTTCCCCCCAAATAAGAGAGAACTCTTCCTGTCTGACTGCTTTGAGGTGGGACATCAATCTTCTTCTGCCCTTGGACTTGGACTGAAGCATCAGCCTTTCTTGGGTCTCGAGCTTTCCAGTCTTCAAACTGGAACTCACACCATAGGCTCTCCTGGGCCTCCAGCTTGCTGACTACAGATCTGGGGAGTTGTCCACCCCCGTAATCATGTGAGCTAACTTCTTAAAAGAAATCTCTTTCTTGGGGCACCTGGGTGGCTCAGTTGGTTAAGCACCGGACTTCAGCTCAGTCATGATCTCACGGTTTGTGGGTTCGAGCCCCACATTGGGCTCTGTGCTGACAGCTCAGAGCCTGGAGCCTGCTTCGGATTCTGTGTCTCCCTCTCTCTCTGCCCCTCTCCCCCACTTGCACTCTGTTTCTCTCTCAAAAATAAATAAACATTAAAAAAAAAAAGAAATCTCTTTATAGACACACACATCCTATTGGTTCTGTTTCTCTGGAGAATCCTAATACACCTTCTTCCCTGACTCTCCCTTCCAGAATCTCCCTCACTAAGGAGGCAGAGTGGGTTGGGGAGCACTGCCCACATCTTCTGTGATCTTTTTTTCTTTAATTTTATTTTTTATTTTTTAAAATTTATATCCAAATTAGCATATAGTGCAACAATGATTTCAGGAGTAGATTCCTTAGTGCCCCTTACCCATTTAGCCCATCCCCCCCTCCCACAACCCCTCCCGTAACCCTCAGTTTGTTCTCCAGATTTATGAGTCTCTTCTGTTTTGTCCCCCTCACTGCTTTTATATTATTTTTGTTTCCCTTACGTTCATCTGTTTTGTCTCTTAAAGTCCTCATATGAGTGAAGTCATATGATTTTTGTCTTTCTCTGACTAATTTCACTTAGCATAATACCAGTTCCATCCAGTTCTATCCACATAGTTGCAAATGGCAAGATTTCATTCTTTTTGATTGCCGAGTAATACTCCATTGTATATATAAACCACATCTTCTTTATCCATTCATCCATTGATGGACATTTGGGCTCTTTCCATACTTTGGCCATTGTTGACAGTGCTGCTATAAACACTGGGGTGCATGTGTCCCTTTGAAACAGCACACCTGTATCCCATGGATAAATGCCTAGTAGTGCAATTGCTGGGTCGTAAGGTAGTTCTATTTTTAGTTTTTTGAGGAACCTCCATACTGTTTTGCAGAGTAGCTGCACCAGCTTGCATTCCCAACATCTTCTGTGACCTTGATGGCTCTGGGTGAGAAAAGGCTGGCCGCAGGGGCCAATTCCACACGCAGAAGAGGAACTTCTGGCTAACTTCAAGGCCAGCACAAATTCTTGCTGCAAGATCAAATATCCTTTAAGGTTTCCTGATTCACTCTGTCTGGATGCTCATGTTTTCTCTAAAGACAGGGCCTGTGGCCATCTTGAGGCGGACAGCAATGCCAGATCCCAAAGAATTTCTTTTGCTCCCAAAGGAACATTAAGATATTCCCAGTTTGGGGGGGGTGGTGGTCAAGAGGAGTGAGCCATACGGACTCGTCAGTAGTGTCAGGAAAACATGCCGTCCCTGCTTTGTGGGAGCCCGACTCCCAGGGACCCTCTGTCATTCTGTTCAAAGCCCAGTTAGGAGGGAATAGAGGCTCATGACCCAAAGGAGGGCATGGAAGGACCTTGGCCATGACTGAATGAAAGTGGGACAGGGGTCTGTCCACTAGCCTGGGGCAAGTGAGAAGCTGAGAGTGCCCCGGTGAGCACCTTGGAGCCCAGGAGGAGCCTGTGGGGCACTCAGCTCTGACGGCTTCTGTCCCAGCCGAGCCCTGATGAACCTGACACCAGATACCCCATCCCACTGGGGTCCGGGAATCTCACCCTATCCCTCACCCTGCACCAGAAGACCGAAAACTGACCTCATGTCAGGCTGTCTGGCAGAGACAGCTATGCAACAGGAAAGCCGGTCCGTGCTTCATAGATCAGATCCAGCTGGGAGCGTGAAGGACAGCACCAACTACACGCTGGGCGCCTGACCCAAGTATTTGAGTGCCTGTGTACGTGGATAGTTTGATGAACTGTAACCCCCACCCAAGTCAAGAAATAGGAATTTACTAGCACCCGAGAAGCCCCCCCGTATGTGAATATAAGGTTTTTATCTGATATTCACAATAGCCTTAGAAAAAAGGTGTTATCCCACTTTATCTGCGAAGAAACTAAAGCTCAGAGAGGTTCAGAAATTTCCAGAAGTGTCATAGCTCAACAGTCAAACCCGAACTCTGGCGTTGTGTTGGACTCCTGAGCTCCTTCCAGCCCTCTACCAGCTTCTCCCAACAAAACAGGAGGAAAACACAAGGGGGGACAAAAAGCATTCAATGACGTGTTTTGATGTCCTTGTCCCTGAGGTCCGGAGGGCTGCATACGGGGGGCTTGTGCCTGGCAGGTGCTTGCACTTGATGTGGTTGGGCTGTTTTCAACTTTATGCTCAGCGACTCTCTAACGTTATACTCTCATTGAAATGGAAATGCCAGGGGAGCTCAGGGCTGTCCCCGAGGTGTGTGCCCCAGCTAGGTCTTGCCCTCCCATCTCTGCATTATGGATGGAGTGAATCATCTGGTAAATAATTCACTTGTCATTGGGACAGTGAGGGTAACAGGAGAGCGGGATGGTGGTGTCGGAAGGCTGAGGTTGGCCACCCGAGCCAGACCCCCAATCTTTCCAGGGCTGGGCTTTGCTCTGGAGAGAGAGCTCCCGAGAGTCAGGCAGGAGCCCCGCATGGACAGCCACCCAGGGAGATGAGACCATGGTGCGTCAGAGGGCTCTGCACAAACCACTCAGTCTCCTGCTGCTGACACCCCTCTGCCTTCTGCATCGAGGGGCCTCGGGTGAGTGATACTCAGACCACCCCTCACGGGGGCCCATTCCCCCCTCACATCCTATTACTTCTTCCTTTTCTTCTTTGGGATCCCCCTTTTACACTTTTGTGGCCATTCTGCCAAGTCCATCCACTTTGTTCATCTGCTAGGCCTTAACCAGCTCTCCCTGAGCGACCGCTATGTGCCAGGAGTGGGGGAGGCAGGGCCGGAACACCTTCAGAAGTCTGGGGTTATCCTGAGGGCCACTGTCGGGTTGTAAGCATGGAGCGACATGGTCAGATCTGGGCTTCCAAATGTTCCCCCCGCCCCCCGCTTTATTTTTTAATTTTTTAAATGTTTGTTTATTTTTGAGAGAGACAGATCATGAGCTGGGAGGGGCAGAGAGAGGGGGAGTCACAGGATCCAAAGCAGGCTCCAGGCTCTGAGCTGTCAGCAGAGAGCCGGATGCGAGTCTCGAACTCACAGACCACGAGACCGTGACCTGAGCCAGACGCTTAACTAACTGAGCCACCCAGGCACACCCCCCCCCCCCCAAACATTCCCTTCAAGACAGATGGTTTCCTGGGAGCTGAGAGCATCTGGAGATAGGCTAGGTGAGAGACGCTGGTAGCTGGGGCCACAGCAGTGTCCACAGGGTTGGGAAGAACCAGTTTCTGGGTTGTTTTGCTTCTTGCTCAAGTGAAGAGCAGAATTTGGCCCTTGATCCCTTCCCTCCAGCTCCGTGCCTGTCTTCTCTTCTGGCTGGAGAAGTTGGCAGCTGTGGAAAGAGTCTGAGATTGGGAGCCAGGCTCCAATCCCAGCTCTACCACCTGCCATGTGTTTTTAGACCGTGATTTCGTGCTTCAGAGTCTCAGGGGATGCTATTATCGTTACAGTCAAGGTCAGCAGGTATTCTGTGCCTTGCTTGTCTTCTGAGGTGCTATCATCATCCACACGTGCCAAAGCCCAGCACAGTATCATTATTTGGCCACAGGAGACAGGAGAACATGGTCCTCAGGCAGATGCTGGGGCTCTGTACTAGGTCCTGAGCAGAAAAAAAACACCCGTTGACAGCCTTACTCTGTGATGGCTGTTTAATGTCAGACTCCCCGATAGACTGAAAGATCCATGAGAACCGGGTTGGGGTGGCTCATCTGTCCTTGTAACCCTGGTGCCTGGTACAGAGCAGGTACTCTGTAATTAGCAGTTGATGCATACGTGCTGGATGGGCTGATGGCAGGCTGGGGTCATCTTCCCTTTGCTGTAGTGGGTCTGGAATCCCCCTGGAATCTTTACACAGAGACCCCCACAGCCTCGATTACCAGTGGCCGTGTAGATCTCCCATCTCGGGCTGATCATCAGACTGACTTCTAGATGTTTGTTAAAAATACAGATTCCTGGGCCCTGATGCCTGGGGATTCTGAGTCGGTGGTCTGAGATGAGGCCCAGGAATATGTATTTTTATCAGTCTTCCACAGTGGTCTGCCGGCACCTGGGGATGGGAACCTCAGCTCCAGTCTGTTCCCTGATCTCAGGCAAGGACTCCCCCAGGCTGCCTGCTCTGGCACGGCCAGACAGGAAACTCCAAAGCTCCCTCAGACACTGTCACTTCCCCACTAACTCCAAGGAGGAGAAGGACGAAGGGCCCGAGGAGGGGAGGAAGGAGAGCCCAGCACAGCCCAGATGTCCTGAATTCCCACTCTGTCCGTAGGGCAGCCCCACTTGACACGCAGAGCCCCTGACGAGGAGGCCACAGCCATTCAAGGAGTGCGGGGCGGCTCTGTGGAGCTGGCCTGTGGCTCTGGGCCTGCCCCCCTGGTGGTCTTCTGGAGCTTCACTCCCCTGGGCTCGCTGATTCCCCGACCTGTGGCTGTCACCAATGGAGCAGAGTCCAAGGTGGAGGCCGGGGCCTCCGCGCTGGGGGCCGTGAGTCTTTGGAACAGCAGCCTGGTGCTTCAGGAGCTGCGGGAGGGCGCCCGTGGCCACTTCCTGTGCCAGGCCCTGCACGCGGCCGGTGGCCAGCTCCACACCACCTACTCCTACCTCACTCTGGCCGTGCTGGGTGAGGAGTCTAGCTGGGACGGGTGACCTGGGTTGCTCTGCATGCTTTTTAGCCTCTATTTGCATCTGCTTCTCATTGCATTGGGGCGGGCCCAGGTTCCACCGGTCCTTGCCTCCGGGGGGGCGAGAAAACCTGGGGTCCTAGGAAAGGGATGGTCAGGGCCCCATGGGCAGGCCAACCCCCAGCCAGCAAGGGCTGAGCCGTGAGACACAGCCAGGCATGGCCTGGGTCTGTGATAACAAACACAAGGCCTCTCCTTCCCCTGGCCAGTGCCCGTATCAAAGCCTCAGGTGAGACTGAGTGACCCATCCCCAGTGGAGGGGACCTCCGTGGTGGCCACATGTGCAGTACGGGAGGGCACAGAGCCTGTGACTTTTGCCTGGAGACATCAGGCACCTCGAGGCCCTGAGGAGGACCTGGTGGAGGTCACAGGGCAACTGCTTCAGCTGGACCCAGTCAACAGGACGCACCTGGGCTGGTACGCGTGCAGTGCCCGCAACGCCGTCAACCGGCTGAGCAGTGATGGAAACTTCCTCGATGTCGTCTGTGAGTCAGATCGGTGGGGGGAGGGTGGGCACGTGGTCTGCACTCTGCACTCTGCCTCCTGCCACACCTCAGGGCCATCAGGAGGGCCAGGAGGCAAGAACATCAGGGCACTGGGCCCGCTGGTACAAAATACAGGTCTAGGACAGGGGTTTTAACCTTTTCAAGCTCATGGGCCCCCTTCCCAGGAAAATGGGCGTACGTTCAGAGTCACAATTTTACGCATATTTACGGTAAAGGGGATGGCCCACAGAGCCTGCCTCTGGGCTGAACCTGAAGGTCTCTCGGGACCAACTGAACCCTGAGGAAACAGGGAGGAGGGACACAATAGGGAGAGAGGGCAGCAAGTTGGTCCAAATTGGTCCAAGTTGGACCAAGTCAAAGGCCAACGGTCCCAGTCCCAAGAAGCTCCTCCATCCTGGGCAAACTGGGAAGGTTGGCACCCCCCTCCTGCCTAGCCAACTCTTGTCGTACCCCAAACTCAGTCCCTCAGGGAAGCCTCCCACAGCCTAGGGTGATTGCCTCCACGGACCCTGAACACCTACACTGGATGGTGCCTATGGCCCGCAGACTCTGAGCTCCTCGGGGGCCTAGCCCAGTGGTTGACATAGTAGGTCCATAGTACGAGCTTTTTGGTGAGTTCGGTGACGATTACATGAGTGAGTCAGGAGTTCGGAGACGATTACATGAAGACTGGAGAGATGTGACGCGTCTTCCTTGTCCCCCAGATGGTCCAGACAATCCTGTGATCACGGTGGAGCCACTGGGCTTGACCGAGGAGGGTTTCTGGGCCGGCGAGGGGGAAGAGGTGACCCTGAGCTGCCGGGCTGCATCCAACCCCCCTTGTCACTACGTGTGGCTCCGCGACCACACTCAGGTCCAAGTGGGGCCCGCCTACACCATCGCCAGCGCCAGCCGCGCCCACACAGGCCTGTACACCTGCCTGGCCCACAACAGCCGCCTGGACACCCACAGCCAGACCACCGTCAGGCTCACCATCTACTGTGAGTGTGGGGGAAGGGGCCGCTCAAAGCCAGGACCACCACAGCCCTGTGTTCTGGCAGACTCCAGGCGCCCTGTGGAAAGCGGTGTAGACGTTGTAGGGGAGGGAGGTGTGGGAGTCAGGAGGTGGAGAGCAGGGGGACAGGCTGAGAAAGCTGTGGGAAGGGACAGGGAGAGAGGAAGCCCCTGACCCTATGTCAACCTCATCCCCAAGTGATTCTTCCCACAGCCTTGGGGACTGAACTGAGGCACAGAGAAGGGTAGAGAAATGACCGTGAGGCAAAGCACCCAGTGGCAAAGAAGAGGCAATGGGGAAACTTCCCCGCTGGGGGCTTCCACGGGCCTCTGGGATTCCTCAGGGGCTCTGAACTCCCGCTCACCCCGTCAGCTCTTGCCCCTGACCTGAGAGCTCAGCTCTTTGCTCTCCAGCCCCTCAGAGAAATCGAGTCGTTTCCCTCCCACCCACTTCTCGCTCCTTCTCCTACCCTTGACCCTGTGGCCTCCGGGCCTCTAAACTGGGCCCGGGGGCCACGGTGCCCTGGCAGCGGAGTCTGTCCAGCCCCATCCTCACCCACTTCTCTGCCCAGATCCCCCTGAGGGGCAGCCCTCCTGTTCTGCGCTTCCCACCCTTGGGGCTGTGACCTTGGTCTGCGCCTGGCAGGGGGGGCTTCCAGCTGCCCGGCTGCGGTGGGAAGGGCCCTGGGGAACTGGCCCTGCTGCTCTCAGCAATATCACCTGGAGTCGTGGCACCACCCAGCTCCCTAACGGCGGCGTTTTCACCTGTGCCGGCGAGCACCCAGCCCTGGCGCTGCCCGCCCTCTGCAGGATCACGCTGTGTGAGTGGACATAGGACACAGCAGGGCTCGGGTGTTCCAGGCAGAGGCGTGGGTGGGAGCCAGGGGAGAGCCTTAGAGGAGCCCTGGGACCTGGGATGCGGCTCCAGATCGCAAACTCCAAGACTTGCCATGTAGCAAGGAGGTGGGCAGCACTCAGCTCTGACTCTCGCTTCCAACCTCCTCTCCACTCCAGCCGGGCGTCCAGCCACACTGCCCTGTCCTCCGCAGTTTGGGCTTGGAGCCCTGTGACGCCTTCCTGTCTCCCAGCCTCCAGGGTCAGCAGGCTGTCATTGACCTTACACTATACTTCTACCGCCCTATTGCATGTTGGCCTTCAAATGTGCCTTTAGCTTTCTCTCCGCTTTGGAGATTTTTACCCACCCCCCAAGACCAAGTTCAGATGCCATCCTGTCTTCAAAGTGCTTCTCCCTAAAGCCCCACAAAGTTTGTCTTTCTACCTGTACTCTAGCATTCATCAAATTACATTGTCATTGTTTGCTTGGTGTCTGTTCTCACTATTTCTCTGGTACATGGCCAGCTCTCAATAATGATGAATGAATGAACGAGTTACTGAGTCAATGGAGGAATGAGTGAGTGAGCAATAAATGAAGGAAGGGGGGGTGGGGTGGAGTAGGCCTACCAAGCCCTTCCTCCTCCTGTAGGGCCAGGCTGAGCCATTATTCCCTATCCAGGGGAACCCCTCCGGAGCCCCACCTGCTGGACCACAGCCACAGTTGGAGACCAGTTCATCATGCTGAGCTGTGAGTGGCCTGGAGGCGAGCCCCGTGCCATGCTGAGCTGGCTGGATGGACAGCAGCAACCCCTGGGCACCACTAGCCCCTCACTGGCCATCCACCTCCTGCATACCCAGGACGATCTGGCTGGCCGAGAGTTCACCTGCAGGGGCAGTCACCCACTCAGGGTCCCTGACCCCCACTGCCGGCTCCTGCTGGGTGAGTAGGGGCTGGTGGCTTGGTTCTGGGGCTGAGGTGGGAGAGCAGCCCTTTGGAATTGTGATGAGGGCCTCTGGGGGGGGTGTCTGCGCTGGATGCAAAGTGAGTCAGGAGACTGAGTCACCTCACCTCCCAGAACTCAAGTTGTTTCGATCCATAAAGTCAGGGGGTTTGGTCTGGGTCTGTGTTGCCCAATAAAAATAGGTGAGCCGTATATATAATTTAAAATTTTACATTTAAAAAAAGTACAAAGAAATAAGAGAAACATTTTATGGAACTCAATATATTCAACATATTATTACTTCGATGTTTAATAATAAACAATTATGAATGAGGTATCTTATTCTACTGTCCTCAAAATCCAGTGTATTTACTTACAACCCATCTCAGTGTGGTCTGGCCCCCTTTCAAGTGTGCAACAGTCCCGTGTGACCAGGGGCTACCGCTATTGGGCAGCACCCTGTCTAGCCGGTGAGGGAATTCTGTCTCCCTCATTTGCATCAATTTGCATGAGGGAGTCTGTCTCCTTCATTTGCCTGAGGGATTCTGCCTCCCTCATTTGCATCAATTTGCATGAGAGGTGCCTGATTATATTCCTGCCTTGCATTAGTGTTTCAGGTGTCAGAGGTCTCTCTCTTCCTCTCTCACTGCTTCTATTTGTTTTGGTCTGGTTTCCTTCTCTGTCCTCATCTGGCCCTCCCAGTCCTTTTTATTGCCAACTCCGCGAAAAAGAGTTAAATACTGAAGTGAAAAATGTGAGAAAACACACAGTCTCACATAGCAGTTCGCACAAAATGATTTACATCTTGGTCTCCAGGGGTTTGGTGACAGCCTCCCTGGGCTCTCAGAAGGCCCTCATCTGGGAATATTTCCCTCCCTTATTACTCAGTCTTGGGGTTGGAAATTCTATCCTAGGAGATTCACTGACACCTGAAACTCTGGGTCTTTAGGACTCAGTCCAGAAAAAGCATCTGCTCTGGGCCCAGCCCAGTGCCCTGGGGGTGGGAGCTGGTGGGCTATTTAGGGAGGTATTAGGAGGTCCCATGCCAGGTACTAGGAGGGAGCTGGTTAACACAGGGGTGAATAAGGCAGGGGCCCCACCTATAGGAGCTGAGACTAGAGTTGGGGCCTGAAGGCACACTGCTATTGTCAAGAAATCTGGAACCAGATTGTGGTAGGACTCTGGCATAGAACGGGATCCTGGAAGAAGCAGCAGCCTGGCCCGAGACAAGCTTCACTACCAACTCCACTGGCCCCGTCTCTCCTCCGTTTCCCCTCCCTATCCCCTCCACTGCTGGACTACCCCCAAGCCTTCCCACTAGCCCAGGCACGGGGCACACCTTCCAGCCTTACCCTCTCCGTCCCTGCAGAAGCCCCACAGGTGGCAGTGGCTAAGCCCCAGGTGTCCGTGCTGGAAGGGGGAGAGGCCTGGTTGGGGTGTGCCCTCCTGGGGGGCACGCCACCTGTCCAGCTCCTCTGGCTGGGACCCCAGCGACAGCAAGTGGAAGCTGGCCCTTCTGGATTCATGCTGCACCCTGAGGGGGCCCAGCTCCACCTTAGCATCCGGGAGGCTGACCCAGCACGCCACAGGGGCGCCTACCAGTGCGTGGCTCGCAACGCCTTAGGGAACAGCAGTCGGAGCGTCCTGTTGGAGGTCCTGAGTGAGTGAGGGGTAGTGGGTGTTTGCGTGGCGAGGGGCATGGGGAAACCTCTAGCCGTAACCCTGCAGGTGGAAAGACGCAGGAATCCTCTGCTCCAAAATTAAAAAAAAAAAAAAAATGTTTTTAATGTTCATTTTTTAGAGGGGGGGGAAGGGGCAGAAAGAGAGGGAGACAGAATCTGAAGGAGGCTCTAGGCTCTGAGCTGTCAGCACAGAGCCTGACGTGGGGCTTGAACTCACAAATCGCGAGATCCTGACCTGAGCCGACGTCGGATGCCCAACCGACTGAGCCACCCAGGTGCCCCCTTGGCTCCAAAATTTAGACCCGTTAACTCCTCAGGCACAGACAGGCCCTCAAAAGCGCAAACCCAGACGGGCTTATGTTGAACATGAACCTGATGAACCTGATGCACTCTTGAATAAAGGCCAGCAGCACTCCATGCTGTCAGAATAACGTCCTCAGTTTGTAGGTGACGACACTAGGGCACCATAGACTGAAATTACACAGGACTGATCAGGTCTACAGACCTCAGTGTGGTGCCGCACTCCTGGCTCTCTCTCAACAACATTGGAATCAATTTGGGGGTGCAAGCACACCGACATATGTGGTTATAGGTGTGCAGGTGCCGTATGTGTCCCCGCCCTCACCCCCAGGATACCCAGCTCCTCCCAACGTCACCATCAGCCGCCTGACGTACGGGAGACACCGGAGGGAGGTGCAGCTGCAGTGGGCCGTCCAAGGCCCTGGGAACCTGACGGGCTTCCTGGTGCAGCGGAGGGCCAGTGTCCCGAGCCCAGGAGCTGGGGCTTGGGAGACAGCAGCCAGTGACATTGAGCCAGAGAGCAGGGGCCGGAGGCTGGGGGGCTTGGACCCAGGTGTCCGTTATGCCTTCCGCGTCCTGGCTCTGAATCACCACACGGCTGGACATCCCTCTGAGGTGAAGATACCAGGTGCCGGGGCTAGGGCCATGGAGGGACTCACCTTTTCTCCACCAAACCGAGCCCTGCTTCATTTTCGTCCTCACGGGGCCTCCCCTGCTCCTTTCCTCCGCCTCCCTCCCACTTGAAGTCCTGTCTCCTGGTCTCTTTCCTCTTCTCCACCCTCCCCTGCGGTAGTCACGGCCGTCTTTCCCGTCCCTCCCTGGGAGGCTCCGGAGGCCCCGGGCCTAGGGGTAGGAGCCACAGTTCAGCTTGAATCCGGAGAAATAGGGAAGGGGGAGGCACAGGATGCCGGTGATTCGAGAAGGGTAGGGGCCCAACTCTGTGCCTCAGTCTCACCTCCCGGGGCACAGGTGGGCTCTCAGCTTCTTGCTGCTCTGTCTCCCTCCCGGAAACTCCCTTTTTTCCTGGTGTCCTTCCCTTCGGCCCCAAGCTCCAAGATAACTGGCCTGTGGCCTTCAGTGCCACAAATGGGGGACTTGGCTGGGGACTCGAAAGCAGGCAGAGCACCTCTTTCCTTGGGAAAGGCCTGACTCACAGATTCTCTGGGTCAAGTCTTGCTCTTGATTGCTCACCGCAGGGCATTGCCTGCATGCCGCCCCCTAAGCCATTGTCACGTTTCAGTAGTGGCACCAAAGCCATGTAACCAGCGCTCTCCCCTCCCAGCGGATCCACCCTTCAGCGCCTATCCAGCAGTGCTGGGTGCAGCGGGCACAGGAGTGGTGGTGGCAACGGTGGCCTCTCTATTGGTGTTCCAGTATGCTGCCCGGCACCCGGGGACCGTCCCCTGTGAGTGGAAGGCTGAAGGGCGGGGTTGCTTGAGTCCATAGGTGGCCAGGTCTAGACCTATCCAAGGAGAGACGCAGACTTGCCCTGGGCAGAGTCTAGGCTCTTCCTTAACTGTAACTTCTCCTCAATGCTAGTGGTTCATCCGGGCTCCAACCCCAGCCATCTGAGGCCATCCCCATCTATGCTCCCGAGTCTCTAGTACAGGGCCGACGAAGGAAGGGAGGGCTACTCTCCAGGGACCTGTGGTGGATTGCTCAAGTTAACACCCCTTCTTCTTTTCTTTTCTTCCTACAGGCCTTGGTCGGTTGCTTGTTCCCATGTGAGTGTAGAACCCTTGTCCTTCTGGGTGGGGCCGGGGGGGGGGCAGTTGTGCGTCGGGATTTTCCTCTAATTGGAAAGGAAGGCTGGGGAACTGAGGCTGTCACTGACTTCACTCTCGCACTTCACCCTCAGGGAGCAAAGTCATCAATATAGGGAGTCGAGGGAAGGCCTTGAGGAACAGGCAGGTAAGCATGCTTCCGTCCCAAGGACCACTCATGTGTAAGGACAGCAGTCCTGAGTTTCATGCATGAGGCTCAGTCTCTTGTCCTGCGAACAGGCAGGGATGCCCCCGAGGCATCGGTCTCCTCTGCTTGTGTCTGTCCTTGGTAGGCATTGAACCCCCACCCGCCACCCCAGGTGTGGAGCCTGTGCAAGAAGCCACGGATGCTCCAGTTAACGTCACCATCACTGTGACTGCAACCCCATGAGGCCCCAAGAGTTAGGTGCAAATACGCACAGGGACAGGTGGGAGTGGAAAGATCCCTCATTGTAGTCGGCCCTAGAGCCAAGAAAGGGAAGACCCCAGCTGCCCCACCCCCTTGAACACCCAGCCTTCACAACCAGGACAAGGCTGCCATGCCTCCGGAGGACCTGCTTCCAAGAGGAGTCCTGGCCCAGCTTGTGGAACCCGGAGGTGGAAGGATGAGGAAGACCCACAACTGGAGAAGAGACCAGGCGGGTGTCCGAGGGCCGGGGAGAAGGATGGTTCTGGGGACGGTGCCTGGCGCTCTGCCGAGCAAGCCAGCTGCTGGCGCACGAAGCCTGTGAACCGAGAAACTGCTAAATAAATCGTACGTGATGCTCTCACCGGTGGAGGCTTATTTCAGTTGCAACTCCCACAGGGAGAGGCCGGCCCCAGCTTCAGCCGGGTTCTCCTACTGGCGGGGAAGCTAGGAGATGGGAAGCAAGACCTGTAGGCAGGCGTGTGCTGCCTTCATCCAATTGTAGCAAGGAAGGTGCCCTTCTGGGAGTTCCTTACTTTCCAGATCTCAAATTCCTCCCCCAGGAACGCAAACTTCGGTTATGGGACCAGCTTAATCAGAGGGGTAGTGGAGCCACGTGCCAATGCCAGGGTCTTTGTCCGTCTCCGACCTTTGGTGCAGGAGTGTCGCGGAGTCTGCAGTGGTCACAGGGACACACAGTCGCTAGACTCCGGGAGTCTGTGCCGACACGACAGAGCAGAGGTATTCCAGATGCGGCTTCTTGCCACCAGGCCCGGGGGATGCTGGCTGACAGGGGACCTTCCAGAGTCGTACCCTGTCAGCTGCCAGCATGACTCACTGGCTCCAGCGTGCGTGTGCGTGTGTCTGAAATCTGGGGGAAACACAAACGAATGCTTGTTCAACTGGGCTACAAGAGTCAGGAGTCAGAGCTGCCTCCGCAGGGGACTCGGATGAGAAGAAACAGCAAGAGAGCCAAGGGATGATCTTGCCAGGAATAAGGAAAGTGGCGCCTGGAAGGAGACAGGAGACGGACAGAAACTTAAGTTGCTTCTCAGGTTCTCACAGACTTGGACTTTATTAGAAAAGGGATTTCAAGTTCTCTCAAGGCTCTCAGGACTGGAGCTAAGGTTTAAAGAAGGCTTATTTCAACATGGGGAATAAACCAGAACAAGGCCCCACCCCATGCCAAAGACCCTCTGGCTCTCTGGTCACCACAGCCCAGACACTTTGACTTGTTAGGGCTGCGCCTTGAGGAGGCGAGCTGTCTACCCAGGGGTTCACACCGATGTAGCTGCAAGTTAATGGTAAACACAGACCACTCTCCTCCCCGCGTTCCTCTCCCTCCCTCCTGTCTTCCTTCCAAAGAGATACTGAGTTTCCCCCCCAACCCCCGCAGGCGGTCTGCCTCCTTCCACACAGCTCTTTGGCTCAGGCATTTTCCCAGCCTCCTCATAAAACTCTTGTTGTCCTAGATCCTGTTCCTTCAGGGCCTGGATCTCTTCGGTCAGAACAGGAGGGATTAACTCGCTTGGCTCTGGGGCGCACACAGGGATTTTCAGGGGAGGACAGGGATGGAGGTTCCAAAGAATTTCAGAGTAAGACATACACCCACCCACCCCCATCACAAGCTATAAGCAGCTTTATACAAACAGGGAGTATCTCAGGATCCCCATTTTCACGTGCTACTCTACAGGAAAGCAGCATTCCCTTTTTAATATAAAGTCGTATCAACCAGATAAAACCTGTCAAAGCTACATCACTTAAAATATGTACAGTTCCAAACAGAATATTACAACTTGAAGGAAAATAAAAACACACTTTTCAATATGATACAAAGACATGCATCTCAAAGTCATTGCTGTAAAAGGGCAACACAGGTGAAATTCAGTTCTGAAATTAAGCTCTTTGCAGTACTGTATCTGGAATGATCGTTGCGACACGGTCGGCCTGATACAGACGTATTGGTGTTCACAGACTCACTCAACATAAACACAACCCAGAAATGCTTTCCTAAAAGACCACTTCAAAAGGCTGAAAACATTGCAATTTCGCTTACATCCTGTACGGCACCCATCACCAGACTATCGGTACGTGATGGAAAAAAAGGAGATAGTGAACCGATACGACAGGAGCGGGGGAAGTTTGATGCTAAAACAAAGAACCACAGAGAATTCTAAGACGAGAAGGCACATGAAGAGGCCTGACCAGTGAGATGCTCACTAAGCCGAGGGAAGATCACATTCCCTGGCGGGGCGGGGGGGGGGGGGGGGGGTGTAGGAAGAGGTGAGGGGTGTCCTGGGGAGAAACAGGGACTCTGGAAAGACCCAGAGCACGCAGCTCTGCCCCTGCAGGACCGAGCACAGCTTCTCAGGCTGTGGGGTCAGGGCATCGGAGGCACCATGCGGCAGGGGAGGAGAGCATACAGAACTGGACCGGTTCCATCGAAAGAGGGAACCACATGCTTTTGGAAAGCGGTATGGAAAAAAATGGAAGGAGCCCAGATTACGGCTCCAGATAAATTGGGCTAAAGTTCAGGTTCTGTGGTGGGTGACTGGCTATGTTGCAGATTTGCTGTGAGGGTTAACGAGATAGCAGAGGCCAGCACTGAGCACGGTGCCTGGTCCAGCGCAGCTACTCCACAAATGTTAGGGCCATCTCCCACCCTGTGCTATGTCCTCGGACTTCCCGGGGAAGCCGACAGCAGGCAGGACGGTTGCTGGTTGACTGTGCAGGTCATACAAGTTCAGAATAACTCAAGGTCAGGGAGAATGCAGAACTCCTGAACAGTAAGGCAACTGTATATATATATGTATTTATATATTTATATTTATATTTATGTCTCAATATATAAAGGCATTTTTTTAATAAATAAAATACAATAAAAGGGATAACACTTAAAACAGCGTTACTAATAATATAAATAAAGCAGTCCACAATGAGTTTGCCCTAAAGGTAAAAGTTGTCTCCTCTACCGGGTGGACAAATCCCATATTCAAACTCAATCTTTAAAAGCAGTTTATGACCTAAGGCTCATGCTAATATACCTCTGTTTCCTGAATCAAAATGACTGCCTACGAACATTTACTCCCAGTTTTCTCATACTCCCTTTGTGACCGCATGGCTGTGAGTTGGTGGGCAAACACAGGGCATGTTTTCATATTCTGTGCACTAGGACTCCGTCCTTTGCTAATCACAGAAGGGATGCAGATATCCCCCTCCAAAGCCAATTGTATCTACACCACATGAAGCATAAATCCAGCATACTATAGGTATGGACATCTGGAATGCAGAATTTGATTCTACAGCACCCCTAATACCGGACCCTGAAATTATATTCACTACATTCCACTCGAAGACATTCTCGCATAGTGACCCAGCTCAAACAGCGTTATTTCGCTAACAGCTCTATTTATAAAATATATAGACATATGTAAGGGAATATTGATGCATTTACATAAACAGTTGATTAACATAGTATTCTAGTCTATTTCACTGCAATTTTTGGGAAAGAAGCTTTTTTCATTTATGCTGAAACTGTTTGACTCTACATAAAGAGAATCATTTTGTTTTTTTTTCCCCCCAAGGGATGCACAATCCAAAAATAAGCAGTGATCCATTAAAGCTTGACTCAAAAGCTATTAAAATAGCTATTAAATAGTAGTAGTGTTTTTTTGTGAGCTTTTGTTTCTTTTTTTTAGATGTGGAGAAGAAAAGCCTTCCAAAGGCAGCTGCAAATGTCCTCGTCACTCAGAGGGAGCAGTAACTGTGATTTATGAGCTCTGCTAACCGAAGCTTCAGGTGCCTGTTTACAATGACGACATTCTGAAAAAAGTCAGGAAATTTCAGACCATACCCCTTTCCCTCCAAATTAAATCTTTTCTGACATTCACGTCTTCCAAGCATTGCCCATGTTGGAAGCTGGAAAATAATAATTTTCGGGTGGCATGACACCGGGAGCACAATGTGGGTCTTTCTTTTCAAGTCGCCACTTTAAACTTATGTTGTTCCTACTCTCAGAACAGTCAGGAAGAGCCCCACAGTGATGATTTTATAAACCAATCCAATTTTAAGGTAGTGGGACCTGAGGACATTCATTTTTCTCTCTGGCCCTGGTTCCCTCTCTGCAAAATGCAATAACCCCACAGACCTTAACCTCAAACCATGTTCATGACACTTTGTCACTAGTGTCTAGAAAACGGAACATAAGTTGTGCCCATGTGCAGTCAACAGGTCCCTTATCACTTCTGTGGAAGGCACTCCTAAAATTCAAAAGAGACCTGCTATCATAAACACTAGGTGACAGCTGAGGGTGATTTCAAATGTTCTCAATAATAATAAACACAGGATCAAAAGCCAGCTTTCCATCTGAAAACTTCGAACAGCCAGATCAGTTCCCTCTCAAGCCGTATCGGCCAACAGGCTGGATCCTTGCAAGAGGAGCTCTTCTGGTCACTGATGTTCTCGGAACCATGGAATGATACCACTGCTCTCAGATGATTGAAAACTATGCAAAACTAGGTTTGCTACTGAGGGGGAGGGAGGAATAGGAATTGTTAAGGCATAAATAATAAAAAAGGGCACACCATTTAAGATACATTCATATGACATTACTACTACAAAAAATAAATAACGATTTTCTCTGATTTGAATGAATGTCCTTCACACAGTCCATCCCCAGGCCTGTTTTGTGCAGGTACTGGCTTGAAGTGGGAGCATGACCAGTCGTACGCACATCCTCAGGTTTCTTGGGGTTGCTGAAGGACCCCTGAAAGGCTGTCTAGAGGAGACCACGCTGTCTTTTCAGTACAGTCCTTCGACCCATGTGGCAAAATAAGAGGATTCCAACTTAAAATTTTGTTCTCTGTTTCTGAATGGACACAGCTGTCTCCTGAAAAACACAAAGGTTTGGGAGCATTAGGAAATCATAAAGCTGATTTTCACAACACAGTCTAAAAATATTACTTTGATCAATAAAGAAAGAATCATGAGCAAGAGTAGAGCCAGTTGTGTTGAGTTTGACTTTGAGAGAGGAAGTAGGTTTCAAAGATCTAAAATAAAGCTGAGCTCTCATGGACAGTTGTACAATTCACCTGAGGGCTAAAAGCAAAAACCCCTTAAAACCCTGCAAATAACCACTTTAAAGAAAGGCTACAGGGGCGCCTGGGTGGCTCAGTAGGTTAAGCATCTGACTTCGGCTCAGGTGTGACCTGAGATCTCATGGTTCCTGAGTTCGAGCCCCACGTTGGGCTCTGTGCTGACAGCTCAGAGCCTGGAGCCTGCTTCAGATTCTGTGTCTCCCTCTCTCTCTGCCCCTCCCCTGCTTGCATGGGGTCTCTCTCAAAAATAAACAAACATTCAAAAAAAAAATTCTTTTTAAAGGAAGGCTACAAAAAAAAAAATAATAAAGAAAGGCTACAGGGGTGCCTGGTGGCTCCATCAGTTAAGCATCTGACTCTTGATTTCAGCTCAGATCATGATCTACAGTTTGTGGGTTTGAGCCCCACATAGGGTCCCACACTGATAGCGTGGAGCCTGCTTGAGATATTTTCTCTCTCTCTCTCTCTCTCTCTCTCTCTCAATCCCCTCCACCTCAAAACTAAATAAAATATATAAACATTTAGAAAGAAAGAAAGAAAGAAAGAAAGAAAGAAAGAAAGAAAGAAAGAAAGAAAGAAAGAAAAGAAAGGCTACAACTCCAGAATTAATGCAAATGTAAAAGAGGCCCATGATCACAAAATGCATTGCCCCACAAGTCTACTGTTCAGGTACAAACTGAATCAAAGCCTATTTGGACTTATTCTCCAAAATGTAATGGGATTAACAGCCTGAGCTGAAGGATGTGGATAACAGAATTTCACAGAATTCCCTGTATCGTCAACTTTTTTGAAGTACCCACTAACCCCACCTACTATTTAAGAAATATGTGAGCTGATCACAGAAAAAAGCAACTTCCTTCATATAGGTCTTAAGTAACTGAAGACTAGCTTGAAACTTAGATTTCTTTTTTCTTTCTTTTTTCTTAAAGCACGTAGTTTAATGGAACTTGGGAAACATTTTTCACATGTTTATCATTTTTATGTTTGTATCACGGATGGTTTGAAATTATTAAAAGCATCTTTACACACAGTGATTCTGTCCCTAAGCTATCAAATATGACTGGATCGATGGCATTACTAAGAACCTTTTATTTTTCTAGTAGGGATAGAATGGTTTCTGACTATACCCTGGGAAATGTATGGGGAAATGCATTAAATTAACATACACAATTCTGCTACCAGATAATATGTTGTCTAACTAGACAGAGAAATTGCTGTAACTATATTTTACACGTGTGAGAAAAGGAGTGAGCCCGTTATGTACTCTGAAATTATGATGGGATTTTCCCCCCAACACACACCAGTGGGATAGAGCACTCCAATTTTCACAAACATGGAAAGACGCAGAAACGATCCCTTTCCCCCCATTTCCATTCTTCTTGCAAATGACTTATGTGAACTCTTGTATTTTTGTAAACTATAGAAGACAGATCTGGGAACAGCTTATTCTGTGCATTCTAAAAACAACCGTATGAGGGGAAAATTGTTTTAGATTATGTGAACAGTATTTGCACATGAAACTTGAGATTGCTAATGGCTCCCGGTACCTCTGCTGAACTCTGCTGTATCTTCTGTGCACTCAATGTCGATGTCATTTCTATTGTCCTGACAGCAAGTATGCTGAGCAGGTCTTGGTGCCGTGTCATCTTTGAAGCTCTCCTCAGGTGACTGGCTACAGTCGGGGGCTGTGGAAGCCAGACATACGGGCACCTTCATGTGACTGAGGGGCTTCATTTCCAAGCCATCGTGAGGATAAGGTGCTACCACTGGGACCACAGGAAGGGGGCTGCTGCTGAAAGTGCTGCTGGTTTTGGTGAAACACCTACAAAATACAACCAAAAGAAACAGAATTGTGCCTTCAGGGATCAATCGTTAAAATACACTTACGTTGAAATACCATTTGGTGTTTTGTAATCACAGACTCTCATTAAGAAAGATCAGTGCTTACAAATAACGCAATGATTCACTCTGATTTGCAAGATCAAGAACTCAGAAATTGCAGTTAAAGTGGAATACAGCAGGAGACTGCACCACTTAAGAATAAAGCCATATAGGATGACCAATCTCACAGGCTTCCTTTGCCTTGGTCCTCTGTCAGAAGTTGTCTTCCATTTCATAATCAACTGGTTCCTGAATACAGCACACAGAAGGAAAAGGCCATTAGCCACTGGAAGGAATGGAAGAGAACAGAGAGGAAGAAGAGAACAGAAAGCTAAGAAACCTATGGCCACGTGAGAGGACGAATCTTATGAAAGCCAACAAAAACACACGGCTTTGAAGTCAGGTAATATGTTCCCTCTTCCCCCTTGCAGGGCAGGGGACACTACAAGGATCAGATGTTCGAAATCCAGGTTTTGTATATTTAAAAACTTTTTTCTTTGAAGAACTGATTGCTAGAATTTATTAGCACGGAGCATTCACTTCAATCCTGACTTACTTTTATTCCCGCCCTCACCTAAGATACGCGTTTTCTTTTTTTCTTTCGGTTCTTCAGATTAGATCATTTCTATTGATCTTCTAGTTCACGGATTCTGTCTTCTGTCATTTCCAGTCCGCTGTTAACGCCATTCAGTAAATTTTCCATTCCTGTTAATTGTACTTTTCAGCTTTGGAATTTCCTTGTGGTCTTTTCTATAGTTTCTATTTCTCTGCTGCAATTCCTCAAGTGTGAATTCAATGTTTTTATCCTCCTTTAGGTGCTTGAACCTATTTATAACAGCTGCCTCAAAAGTTACTGTCTGCTCATTGTGACATCTGTGTCACCTCAGGGTCTGTTTCTGTTGACTTTTTTCCTTTAAGTATCACATTTTCCTTTTTTTTTTTTTTTTTTGCTGGTTTTCTATTGGTCTTGAACTCTATCCTCTGACACCTCTGTTTGGGTCCCTGACCCAAGACTGGAGAATGCCCTCCGGCAAAAATTCACAAATAAGTGTCAGCCATTGTCTCTCAAGTTTAGATTTATTCAGTTCCTGCCTGCTTCAGGCTATTCTCCAGTAATTTCAAACTGTCCAGATTTCATCACTATTCTTACCTATAGATGATCAAGCTATTCCATCATAAACAGAAACTGGAATAACAGAAATATATTTTTTATTTCAATAATCGTAAGAAAAGTCTTAGGAAGACATTTCATTTGGCTTTGATTTGGGCATGTTAGGTAGGAAACACACAGAACTGACCGGCAGTGTGATGGAGCTAGGCGATGTTGGGGAATAAAAATAAGAATCTTTTGGATTTCCACTTTTTTACCATGGGATGGTACATTTCTGGGGCATATGCAAATGAGTAAAAGAAGTCCATGCAACTGTTACGAGCATCCCTGTTGGTTCAGGTTATTGGAAATACTAAATGCTAAGCAGGAAGAAAGATCTGAACCTGCAAGACAGGAAGATATCTGTCAGTTAACCAGATCCTTCATTTAAGTAAGTCCAACATTAATTTCAAATAGAGAAGTATACTTACTATAAATTTAGTGGAATCTGGATACTAGTCACCTGGAATGGAAAGCCAAGTATGTGAGGTATTCATTTGTACAGAACAGTTTGAGTACAGGATTATCTAATAGGACTCTATTTTAAGTTTTAATAATATATAGCAAGAAATACATACCTGATTCAAATAAAACCTAAGTGTTCCCATGCATGTCTTAAGCCAATAAAAAATGAAGGAAGCACTAGTAAGAAGAAAGTGTGCTGGAGGTAGAATCAGACCACTGGACTAGACAGATCATGACTCCAGGAGAGTATGGCATTCCTTATTTATCCCGTTCTACATTTTATTCAACTCTGAATTTTAAAAACTTTTCTGGGATGCTGGCAAAAGTGAGCACTAATCTCCTGACAGCCATTTAATAATGTCCATGTCATCGCCCTCTTTCCTTCTTGGATTTTGTCAGGTCTCTTCCTCTGTCCCAATACCCAGGGAGCCTGAGAATCCCTCTGAACATATTCAATTCGTCGAATCGAATACAGACTGTTAAGTAGGGTATTCACCCAAAATGTGGGGCATGGTCAGAGGCAAAACCAAAACACAGACAAAAATAGCCTTTCTGAATTCAAATACTACTAATGAAAATTTAACGGGTATTCTCCATTTATATAAATAACCTTACCTAGAAGAACCCTTTATTCTAAAAGCATTTGCTGAATACCTTCTAAATGTCAGACACTGTGGTAAGAGACTGAAAATATAAAGGTAAATAAGGCAGATTTCCAGCTTCCAGTCAAGCAGAGATGGACAAGTAAACAAATGGTTCCAGCGTGATGCAGTAAGTTACACAAGAAGGTATAAAAGACACTGTCTGTGAGACGGTAATAGATGTGTGCTTGATGAGAACAGGGCACTTCCCATGTGACCAGCCAGAGACCAGTGTCTATTCTTTCCTACTGGTTCAGACCCAATTGTTTTATAACCGAAGAAATTACATTAGGTCACAATTACAGAATTAGAGAGTAAGAAGGATTCTGGTTTCTCCAAATTGGAAATAACTCTAGTTGGGGGAATCTACATGGTTTCCATGATTTGTTCGAAATAACTTTTAAAAAATTAAACTGCTGGTTTCTGGCTATGACTGATTAGTTTGTATCAGAACAATTCTCCTGCCAAGGACAACTACAAAGGATGGAGAAAGTTTTATTTTAAAACTTTTTTAATGTTTATTTATTTTTGAGAGAAAGAGAGAGAGAGAGCGCGCGCGCATGCACATGCGAAAGGGGCAGAGAGAGAGGGAGAAATAAATAAGGTAGATCTGAATCTGAAGCAGGCTCCAGGCTCTGAGCTGTCAGCACAGAGCCCAATGTGGGGCTCAAACTCATGGACGGCGAGATCATGACCTGAGTGGAAGTCGGATACTTAACTGACTGAGCCACCCAGGCGCCCCAAGAAATTTTTATTTTAAATCTGTTGAAGTCAGCAGAGGGCTACTACCCAAGCAAGCACCTGAGTGGCTGAGATTTCAGAGAGAAGGTAAATGTGAACCCGAGTTTCAGCATCCCCTTTTCCCCTTGAGGCATTTCCCCAATTCAGTGCAAAAAGAAAAGGCTGAGGCGTGAAGCAGAAAGTCCTGGCTACAAAGCTAAGAAGCTAAGCAGGACTCCTGGCACTTTCATGGGGCTGAGAAAACAGAAATTGGAGTTCAGAGCCTCCCAAAGAGAAAAGACTTTTTAATTAGGACCCTTGAAGGCTTATGCTGTAAAAATAATGGTGAAGCAGAAACAGACAACACTTTTACAGACGTTGAAACTCAGCAGTAAATAATCAGCTCAGTCCCTGATCGGGTTAAAGCGATCTGCCCCTTGCCAAACTGCCTGCCAAAAGCAGTCCCTTCTGGAAGAAGAAAACTTCTTCCAGAGCCTCTGTGAGTTTTCATACGCAGTGCCCAGAATTCAATTAAAAATTATCAGGCATATCAAGAGAAAAATAAGTGATGCAGATACTGAATTAGGAGACAAAGACTTTAAAAGACTTGGATGCATGTATTTAAGAAAAAAGATGACAAGATGAAGAGTTTTAATAGACACGTAGAGTCTAGTAATAATTAGAAGCAGGCACTGCATACTATTCAGACTGAAGGGCAGAGACAAAAGGATGGGAAATATAGAGAGAAGTTTTAAAGACATATGAAGCATCGTGAAAAGAGAACAAGACAGAGCCATATCTGGAGACAGAGGGCTAAGAATTTGCTAAAACTGACGAAAGCCCAGGCCGCAGATTCAAGAAGTCCTATGAACCCCAAGCAGAATACAGATTCACACTTTCGAATGTGAATAATTAACCACAGAGTTTAATGTGAACAATTAAACTGCCGAAGGCAAAATACAATGTGAACATCATAAAAGCAGTCAAAAGAAACAGACATTATTACTTTGGAAGGGAACAATGACAGTTGCACAGACGATTCTTCACCGGAAGCGATAGAAGCCGTAATGCAACATCGTGCAAGTACAAAAAGAAAGTAACTGCCAGCCTAGAGTTCAATAAACAGTAGAAAGGATCCGTCAGAAAGGAAGATGAACTGAAGACATTTTCAGACCAAAACGCTGGGACAATTTGTCACCCTCAGACCTGTATTTTAAGAAATCCCAAAGGGAGTTTTTCCAAGTTGAAGGAAATGACTACCAGCACAGAGAAGAAAGGAAATCCTGAAAAGAACGAACAGTAACAAAAAAATGTAGTGTCAGGAATTCTGAATAAATACTGACTTCAAAAAACAGTAGCTGTAATGTCTTAGAGAATTTTACGTATCTGTAGAATGAAAACGTGACAAAAATAACACAAAACCCTGAAGAAGGAAATGAGTGAAAATGGTCTAAAGTGTTTTATTGCCTAAGAAGTGGTCAAAGTACTGATGTATACGGGACTCCGATTAAAGTCATAATGTCTAGCACCAAGCACATAGTTTGTGGCACATTAGTAGGACCTCAAAAATGTTGAACTAATAAATAATAAACATTAAAACATCAGCCATTTTTTATATCCTTTTTCTTAAGTAAGTAAATTCATCATCAGAGGGGGCGGGCAATGATTAAACTAACTGGAAAACATCTTATAACAGACCATGCTCAGCACTAAGATAAGACATGTCCACTTTAGCGAGAATGAATGGATATACTTACGCCTTAGGATTTTTGTAGGACAATAGTAGTTATGTCTGTCCTTGTTCCATACTGGCTCTGTTGTCTGGGTTTTCTCTCATCTGCTGGTTCCAAAGATATCTGACTTAAACTTCAATCTCCTTGAGGACAGGAGATAACTGTCCCAGTGTTAGAGTAACCTCTTAAAACAGTG
The DNA here is from genome assembly GCF_027475565.1 of Acinonyx jubatus. Lineage (NCBI taxonomy): Eukaryota > Metazoa > Chordata > Mammalia > Carnivora > Felidae > Acinonyx > Acinonyx jubatus. Next base: position 90,637,261 of record NC_069390.1, on the reverse strand, counting down.
AGACGCACAGCATAGGCAGACCCTTAAAAACAACCCCCGATGGTGATGTTGTAAAACAAACTAACTAATAAGCTTCTGGCTTGAGGCCCCATGTGTCTGCAAGAATCTGGAAGCAACACGGAGGTCCTAGAAACCTAAAAGACCACAAAGTATCATCAGGGCAGAAAGAAAAGTTTTCACTTAAAAAAAGCAAAGTTAAACTGTAGTAAAAAAAAAAAAAAAAATACTTGCCAGAATTAGAAAAACCAGGGCACCTCCCTAAAAACAAAATAGTATAAATTAATAATTTGTTGAGGTAGCTCTAAGAGGAATTAATGTTAACGTAAAATAATGTTAACACAAAATAATGAAGACTCACCAGATAGTCAGAGGCCTTAAATTCTTCTGTTGCTTTCCTTTTAGTTTCTTTTTTTCTGCTCACTTCTTCAATTTAAAGCAAAGGATGACATATTTGTTTGTTTGTTTGTTTGGCTCCATGCCTAGCGAGGACCCCCACACAAGGCTTGATCTCATGACCCTGAGATCAAGACCTGAGCTGAGATCAAGAGTCAGCTGCTCAACCGACTGAGTGATCCAGGTGCCCCAAAGGATGAGCTTTTTCGATGAAGTGCAAGGGCGATTTGCTGGGAGGCAGTGGAGGTGAACTACATGGGTGGGGCAGGACTAAGGGGATGGCCAAGACAGAGGGGCCATGGCCAACTGTGACGGATGATAACCTGCTTTTCTGTGCCGGAGAAAACACATAGATGAAATATTCAGCTGTTTTACAAGAAGTGACGCATATTTAGCAAGAAAAAAAAGAAGTACAATTTAACTGTTCCCTATTCTTTGGTATCTATTTTTCAGATAAGTGAAACAGAAGAGGACAGCAGTTTACTTTGTTCTGAATTGTGACTCTCAACAGAACAGTGTTGACATTGATCATACTTTGGTTAGATTACCCACTTTTCAACATGCTGAACCACACTGATAAAATTTTCTAGTACACCAAATCCTAACCCCTAATCATCAGGAATTAACCTTTTTTTTAATGTTTATTTTTGACGGAGCGTGAGTGTGGGAGGGGCAGAGAGAGAAGGGGACAGAAGATCTAAAGCAGGCTCCAGGCTCCGTGCTGACAGAGGAGAGCCTGATGCGGGCCTCGAACTCACAAACCGTGAGATCATGACCCGAGCCTAAGTCGGACGCTTAACCGACTGAGCCACCCAAGTGCCCCAGGAATTTACCATTTGGATAACTACATGGAAATCATTTTTCTGTTCCAGGTATCTACATGTATCAACATAAAAATGGCTTTAACTTGGGGGTTATGTGCTAAGACACAAGCATAGATGACAAAGTATATGAAAAAAGAATATCATAGGGGCAAATGGGTGGCTCAGTCATTAATCCATCTAACTTTGGCTCAGGTCATCATCTCACGGTTTGTGAGTTCAAGTCCCACGTCAGGTGAGCACCAGCCCCACTTCAGGTGAATCCCGCTTCTCTCATTCTATGTCTTCCTCCCTCTCTCCCTTTTTCCCTCTGTCCCTCCTGGGATTCCCTCTCTGCTCCTCGCTTACTTGCACCCTCTCTCTCTCTCAGAAAATAAAAATAAATTAAATAAATAAAAAATAAATGAATAAACGAAAAAGGACTATAATACCTGTTCTGAATAGAATTAAGAAGATAGCATGTGGAAACACTTTTGCTGATTAACACTTGAATTAAAATCGCTAAAGCAAGCGGGTAATCACAAAAAATAGTGATGTGTATACATGTAAACTTCAAAGACCCAAATCTATAGGCAGTGAATGAGAGAACATGTCAAATGAGTAGGTCTACAAATATAGGACATTTATCAAGCTGCTCTTACAATGCACACTTTACAGTTTATACAGGCACAAAGAGTTTGTAGTTTCACTACCTTAGGCTTCTCAAATAATCCTTCAATTTCAGTTATTATTGGCTTAAGGTAGAGTGAAAGTTTTCACTGAGCTGTCTCTGACTCAATGAAACTACTTTGCTTAATTTTAAATGTAAAAACACTGGGTAAATAGAGCCCTGGGCATCTTGCCACGTACAAAAATGTGTGCTAAAATTAATTCAGGTGGTCTGGGGCCTGTTAGTTTACTAAGATCTCTTTCGGTTAACAGGAAAGACCTGACAAATTGGTAAGATAGAAAAAGGATCGTTACGGTGTCATAAAAGTAATGAAATAGTCTTTAACCAACAATCTGGATAGCACACACTAGGAAACAGAAGATTGGAACAGTGGCACAGGACTGTGTTTCGACGAGTATGTTGTTTAGTATTTGACTAAAGATATTTTGGACATTCCAGAAAAACTATATAGGACCTCTGAAATATTTTCTAGAGAAGTGGCCCATTTCTGTTTACACAGTTAAATATTTGTTAAGTGTGACTGATTATGTACAGAATGGCTCTGATCAGGTAATTGTATAAATTTTGCATTAAGTTTCCTCTTTTTTTTTCTAAATTTTTTTTTAATGTTTATTTATTTATTTTTTTTTTGAGAGAGAGAGAGACAGAGACAGAGACCAAGCAGGGAAGGGGCAGAGAGAGAGGCAGACACAGAATTGGAAGCAGGCTCCAGGCTCCGAGCTGTTAGCACAGAGCCCGACGTGGGGCTCGAACCCACAGACTGCGAGATCATGACCTGAGCCGCAGTCGGCCGCCCAACCGACTGAGCCACCCAGGCGCCCCTTAAGTTTCCTCTTTTGATGATCCCTGAAGGGCAAAGACTGACTATCCATGGATCTCTTGGATGTGCGATACTCATTTTCATGAGTATGTTCTTGAAACTTCCGAAATACTCACATCTTGGTGGTGGTTTGTTTTAATACTCAGCTTACTGGGTGCCTGGGTGGCTCCGTCAGTTAAGCATCTGACTCTTGACTCCGGCTTTAGGTCATGATCTCCAGTTCATGAGTCTGCACCTTGAGTCAGACTCCATGGTAGAGGCACAGAGGCCGCTTGGGATTCTCGCTTTCCCCCTCCGTCTGCCCCTCCCCTGCACACAGGCTCTCTCCCTCTCAAAATAAATAAATAAACTTAAAGTAAATACTCAGCTTATTTCTGTTTCCTCTTGCTTCAGTGTCTCTGTCACATTGCTGATCCAGCCCTTATTTTTGGAGGCTCATCAGTTACTATGCAACAGAAGCCTGATGACATTCCTCCAGGGCCACGGCTGTCCTCCACTCTCATTGTACATTCTTTGTTGGATGCAACGACCCCAGTCTCAGAGTGGGAGTTGCCCTTTGGGAATTACTTTACTGTGACCGTCACAAAATAGATGACAATAAACGACTGAGTAAATTACTGAACATGGCAAGCTCACACACATTGTCTTACAAATAAAAGACCAAAAACACTATCCTAACCACCTGACTCCCTGATGACAGGCCACTGTTCTCCATATTATAAGTAGGAAATATGGAACTTCCTCAGAAGGATGGTACTGATCAATTTTAAAAATTGGACACAATGTGGGAATGCAAGCTGGTGCAGCCACTCTGGAAAACAGTATAGACGTTCCTCGAAAAACTAAACATAGAACTACCCTACGACCCAGCAATTGCACTACTAGGCATTTATCCACGGGATACGGGTGTGCTGCTTTGAAGGGACATATGCACCCCCATGTTTATAGCAGCACTATCAACAATAGCCAAGGTATGGAAAGAGCCCAAATGTCCATCAATGGACGGATGGATAAAGAAGATGTGGAATATACATACAATGGAGTATTACTCGGGAATCAGAAAGAATGAAATCTTGCCATTTGCAACTATGTGGATGGAACTGGAGGGTATGGTGCTAAGTGAAATGAGTCAGTCAGAGAAAGACAAAAATCATATGACTTCTCTCATATGAGGACTTTAAGAGACAAAACAGATGAGACTCATAAGGGAAGGGAAACAAAAATAATATAAAAAAACAGGGAGGGGGACAAAACAGATGAGACTCATAAATATGGAGAACAAACTGAGGATTATGGGAGGGGTTGTGGGAGGGGGGATGGGCTAAATGGATAAGGGGCACTAAGGAATCCACTCCTGAAATCATTGTTGCACTACATGCTAACTACTTTGGATGTAAATTTTTAAAAATAAAATTAAAATAAATAAGTAAATAAATAAATAAATAAAATAGGTCAAGGGGATGAAAAGTACAGCCAATAATAATACAATAATAATATATTAACATAATATATAATAACAGCCAGTGACAGTCAATAATATAATAATAATAATAATAATATAATAACATCCAGTGACAGATGGTGACATTTACTGTTGTGAGCATTACATAATGTATTAATTATTGAATCACTATCTTGTACATGTAAAACTAACATAACATTGTATGTCAACTATACTTCAATAATAAAAAATTTTAAGTAACAAAAAAAAAAAAAACTAGACACAATGTTTTGAATTTTTTTTTCTTAGGGAATTGGGCAGATTACCACAGATGGAAGAGAAACCAAACCTTAGGTTTTATGTGTTTGCTGCCTTTGGTTTTTATGGCTAGTTCTGAAGTAGCTACATGATCAGCAATAGATAGATGAAGTCATAACAAATTCACTTGCTGGAGCAAAGAATTTAGATGTACTCAACAAGCAGTCACTTTCATACTTCACAAACCACCTGGGTAGCTCTAATCGTAGGCCAGAAAGAGCTAGTGCTATAATGCAATGTTTGCATACTCATCTTGACACATTATTTTTATCTGCGTCTATCTGATTATCAGTGAAAGGTTCCAAATTGGTTAAAAAGTGTCCCCAAGCTCAGCAACACACAGACTTTCAAGGATGTCCTCATGCAAGAGCTTGGGGATCATTCATACGATCTGTGCTTCCTAAGGCACCAGTCCCAGTCAAGTGATTTCTCCTTTGACCATCAGCCATGTATAGCTTGCACTTTTTCTTCCCAGGTGGATTATATACATTTCTCCAAGCTGGTTTTTACTTGGCTACTTCCTGCCCACTTCTAATCTCCCTAGGACCCTTAATTTCTTGTTTTTTCCTGATGGGACCTCTCAATTCATTCATCTGTGAATTCCATCAGTGTCCTCTCTACTCTTTTTCTACACATTATCAAGACTGATGATAAACAGGCAGGATTTAACCTCAATCCTTTCCCATTAAACTAGCCAAGCAACTGACAAACCCCATTTGATTACATATCCAGAACTGCTCCACTGCCTTTTAAATTGAGAAGAGAAGGGGAAAGACAGAAAGCTTTTGATTTATTTGATTAAAATCTGTTACATTCTTGAAATGCACAAGGATTTCTCAATTAAGTCTTCAGTGCAGGGGATTGGCTCCCCACAAAGGTGCATTAAATATGCTTCTTTCTAGCTGTCCATCGTGAGCTATTACATATCACTCTTAAAACCCGAAAAGGGTTCAAATTAGCTGAACATGATGAAGCAGGCAGTCATTTACAACATGCCACAAAAGCACTAGCACATCAAATAAAACTCGACAGACTGCTGGAGTGCACGTTCCCCTCTTACCTGTTCTCAAATTTTCACATCAGGACTCCAATTTAGACAATAAAGGCAACGTTTTCTCTTCAGATAGTTATGACCAAAACAGACGGATGGTAAAAGGGGTCTAAGGCTGGCACTGATTTGTTTCTTAAGTCCCCACTCTACAAAACATGTTTAAGTTTAAACCCAAGAAAGCACGGCAGGACACTGCACGGGTAAGATTCCACCAGGGACAGGTCCCACACAAGACTTCATCCATTAGGCATCTGTGGAATACGAGAGCCACCCTGGGTAAAGGAGAGTTTGAAAAGGAGTCTAAAAGGATGACTCCCAAGGGTGTGCTAAGGGGTAAACCGTTTCTCCTCATCTCCTGCAGTGATTCCTACTTAGTAGGTTGCATCACTTACCTAGATACCCCCCTGCCTGCCTCTTCCCTCAACTGATCACAGGTGTCTTAAAAAAATTTTTTTTAGTGTTTATTTTTGAGAGAGAGAAAGAGAGAGAGAGAGAGAGAGAGAGAGCACACAAGCAGGGGAGGGGCAGAGAGAGAGGGAGACACAGAATCCGAAGCAGGCTCCAGGCTCTGAGCTGTCAGCACAAAGGCCGACGCGGGGCTCCAACACACGAACTGCGAGATCATGACCTGAGCCAAAGTTGGACGCTTAACCAACTGAGCCACCCAGGGGCCCCAGGGTGTCTATTTTTTTTAATTGGCACCTCCTAAATCTCTCAAACTCATCTACTTCTCTCCTTATCTACTGCAACCATCCAAGGGCACTGCTTCTCATCTGGGCTACTGCAATAGCCATCTAACTGGTCCCTTGTATCCTCTTTTGCCCCCTCCAATTTATTCTCCAAACTCCATCCAGAATGTTCTAGCATAAGGCTGTCCTACTTAAAATCTCTCACTGACTCGCCATGGCTCTGTATGACCTGCTTTCACTTACCTTTGACCTCTAACCCCTTTGCTTGCCAGGTTCCTGCCACGTTAATCTTCCTGAAGCTTGGTAAGGATCCTAGCATTCTGCTTTATGGTCCTGCATAAATGGTACCTCTTGTTTGCCTGGAAAGTTTTAAACCTATCCCCTTCTCTTTTCCCTAGTTTTACAAATTCTTCAGAGCTTTAGAGCAAAATGTCACTTGCTTAGGGAGATCAGTCCTTTCAAAGCCATTCTTCACTTTTCCTTTAAAGCATGCAGTTTTGAGTGCATGGTCATTTTTATGTTTCATTTATATCATTTTGGGAAAGGTATGTCTCCCCATCAAACTGTAAGCTCAGTGAAGGCAAGGACAATGCCTGGTGTGCTCACGACATATCCCCCAGGACCTAGCTTGGTGTTTGGCCCACTACAGACCTTCAACAAATGTTTGCTGAATGAATGAATAACTGCTTTTTCCTTTCACTCTCCTTATTTTATCACATCCCTTTCATCAGCTCCTTGAAGACATTTCAAGGCTATAAGCAAAAAGAATGAAAGAGAGAAGAAAGTCTTATAAAAAGGATGTCTAATCACTTTAAATGCCTAGGAAATAAGGCAACAACAGTACTTTAAATAATTAAAAATATAAAAATAATCAATTAGCCAAAGCTACCATCTCCCTTGGTGATCCCATCCATACTTAAGTTTTATCACTTTTTAAAAAATTCTTTAATGTTTATTATGAGAGAGAGAGAGAGAGAGAGAGAGAGAGAGAGAGGGAGAGAGAATATGAATGGGGAGGGGGGTGGGCAGAGAGAGAGAGGGAGACACAGAATCCGAAGCGGGCTCCAGGCTCTGAGCTGTCAGCACAGAACCCAATGCAGGGCTCAAACTCACGAACCATGAGATCATGACCTGAGCCAAAGTTGGAAGCTTAACCGAGCCATCCAGGCGCCCTAAGTTCTATCACTTTGATGCAAATGACTCTTAGATATGTAGCACAGCCCTGATCTACCCCCAAACCCAACGTCAGCATTTTCATTTGTCATCTTGGCTTAGATATCCAACTGGAACTTGGAACTCTAAATGCCCAAAACCAAATCCATCACCTTTTCTCAATGTCACTTTATTTAAGTTCCTTATTTCTATGACTATCACTGTGGCAATTACCATGCCATCCATGCTGGGAACTTTCTCTTCATTATGCATCTTCCTTTTTTTCTAGATCCATATCAGTCAGTGGCCAAGTCCTAAAGATTCCCACTCTAGAACCTTCCTCATCTCTTCCTTTCTACCTTCACTCCTTACATGAAAGCCAAGTCTTCGTTATGGAAACAAACTGGTCTCCTCCCTGCAATCCCACCTGTGTACTGCAACCACTAATCAAAGCCTAAACGCATCTCTTGAATACACTGCTCCCCTTCTCAAAAACCTTCCAGAGAATTATGATGCAACTGGCCCATTGATTTTTCAACATTTAACCAATATCCCCCACTTCTTTGTGTTTTAATTAATTAATTAATTTATTTTTGAGAGAGAGAGAGATAGCGCTCAAGTGAGTGAGGGGCAGAGAGAAAGAGAGAGAGAGGGAGAAAGTGTGGAGCCCGAAGTGGGGCCCGAGCTTACCTGCTGTGGGGCTTGAACTCACAAACCATGAGATCATGACTTCAGCCAAAGTCGGATGCTTAACTGACTGAGCCACCCAGGCGGCCAATGCCCCCCACTTCTGATTAACATAAAAATCTCCTATCCCTCCTGCACTGTTATTACTGAAACAACAGGGACTTTTTCCATTCCTTAAATGTAGAACTACGAGATTCAACGTGCTTCTTCAAACTCTGCTCACTATATTTCGAGCTCTGTTGTAAATCACTATGATCAGACCGTGGGCTCTCCAGAGGTAGGACGTGGGCCAGTACCCAGTACATGGTAGGCACTCAATAAATGTTTCTTAAGTAAACTACTACACCGTGACATTCAGGGTCATTCAAGATATAAACTCAATCCACTTTTCCATTTTATATCCTGCTACCCTCTACTTGCACTTCACCAGCCAGATTCTCCAGTGGTTCTTAAAGCATGGTCCCAGGACCAGTAGCATCTGTCCCAGTAGGGATTCATGAGGAATGCAAATTCTCAGGCCCCACTCTATACCTACTGAATCACCAACTCTAAGGGTAGAGCCTCCTCATTTGTGTTTTCACAGTGCTCCAAGTGATTCTAACGTATGCTAAAGTGTGATAATCACTGAACTGCACTATTGGCATACCTTTGAGATAATGAGGTTTGGTTCCAGACGACGGCAATAAAGCAAATGTCACAATGGAGCAAGTCAAATGAATCTGTTGGTTTCCCAGTGCATATAAAAGTTCTGTTAACACTATACTATAAAGTGCAATAGCATTACGCCTAAAGAAACATATACACAGCTTAATTAAAAAAATACTTTATTGCTAAAAACTTTAACCATCATCTGAGCTTTCAGTGAGTCATAATCACTGATCAGATCACTATAACAATGAGACTATAATAATGAAAGAGAACTATGACATTATAAGACTTATAATAATGAAAAAGCGTGAACTATTGTGAGAATTACCAAAATGTGACAGAGTCGCGAAGTAAGCAAATGCCGTCGGAAAATGGGCACTGATGGACATGCCTGAGGTAGGGTTACCACAAACCTTTAACTTGGACAAAACACAGCATCTGAAGAGTGCAATGAAATAAAGCACAACAAAATGAGGTATGCCTGTATCCACCCTCAGATAAATGTTCATATAACTGAACTGAAATTTTGCCTCGTTTTGCATACACACTAGTTCAACTGGTGTTAGGAAATGCAAATGTATTCTTAGTAATGTCAATATCCTAAAGGTGTAAATTAACTAAAATTGTGCATATTTGGGGGAGTAAATCATATATCATCTACGTCTCAGCATCAGAAGCTTATTACAGACTTTGCCATCTTGGGGGATCTTGAGAAAAGATGTCTCTTTTCAGTTTCAAAGTGAAAGGAGAAGCTTTACATTTAATGATTCCAATTTTCCAGAGTTGAAGGTAGGTACTTACTGATATTTATCTGGCCAATCATTAAGTATCAAAATCACATAATGGCTCCTGGGAGCCAGGTGAGATCTTTGGCTAACCTTGAAGGCAACGCAGACAAGCCAAGATTTGCCCTGAACAGGCAGACTCTTATGTAGGAAGAAGTAAATTTAAGCTGGGGTGAGACAGAAGCTGGTTTTCTCAGGCTAAAAAGAATGTACCCATATTCCCAGGTAAAAGGAAAACCCCCAAACATGAAATTCAAGAAGTTATCAACTTGAAAAGTTAGTAGAACTATTAACTGTCCACTGTCTTAAAGGGGAAAAAAACCAAACATGTATAACAAAACCCCCAATACTATACACATACTCTCACTCACACACACATAAAAATGGCTATGAGTGAGTGCGTGACGGTAGATACTGGTCATATTCATATAAATGGGATGCATTTTGGTACCAGGATGATAACACCACCATAAAGACATGATTAGCAGCAAATTACCAAAATCTATAATCAGAGTATGTTGGGCTGGTTTTACATTTCCTAGGACAATTTTTCATTTTTCAGATAAGGACATAGCTATAGAGAGATTATATAACTTCCCCAAGATCATAGATTTGGGCAGTGGGAAAGCCTCTGTCTACTTATTCTTAGACCAGAGGCTCTCTTACAACATTACTCTGATGCCTACAGTTGAACTGAGACCTGCTGAAGAGAAACACAAAGGACAATACATTACATTTTCAGGCAATACCATTCGTTTTCATTAAATCTATTAGATTACTTACCAGGTGTATGAAGCATCTTTAGCATGTTCCTAACAAATTGAGATAAAGCCTACAGCCAGTTCAGGACAAAAAATAGGGCTTCAGTGTTATAAAACATCTTAAAATTTAGCTGGGTCATATAGATTTTATTTAAAAATGTAACAAGCAGGGGCTCCTGGGTGGCTCAGTCGATTAAGTGTCTGACTCTGGATTTCGGCTCAGGTCATGATCTCACAGTTCGTGAGTTTGAGCCCTCTGCTGGGCTCTGCACTGTCTAGGGATTCTCTTTCTCCCTCTCTCTCTCTCTCTGCCCCGCCCCCACTTGCACATGCGCTGTGTGAGCACACACATGTGCTTGCTTACACTCTCTCTCCCTCTCTCTCAAAAATAAACATGAAAAAAATGTAACAAGAAATCTTAGTACACAAAATAGGCAGCTGAATCTTGCTCACATACACACCCTAAGATGGGCTAAGTAAACGATAAAGAAAAGTCTCGAGGAAGTTTTCATTGCTTTTGCTCTGCAACGCAAAACACATGCCGAGAAATGGACTGTTAGTTCTATAGCTGACCGTTTCCTTCCAAGCTCTGGTTTTGGTAACTCCCAGACACAACTATTAACCTTGTCGTTGATTTGAAAAATATAGGTCCCATCCCATTTCAACAATGAAATATCCAAAATCCAGTCCATACTCCAGTTATCTTATGTAGTAACTATAACACAACTTTTACACTGTAGAATTTTAGACCTGGGATGGGCTTCTGAGACCACGTAATCCAACACCATCCTTACAGAAAAAAAAAAGAACTAAGATTTTTGACAGACAGAACTTTAATACAACGAAACGTCTGACAATCCTTTGGAGTTACTATATACAGAGGTAGCCCGAAAGCTTCCTGAATCTTGTCAAAATTTAAATGAACATGTTACCCTACATATTTCTATCTTGTTTGAAATATTGTGAGTGTATATACCTCTTAAGAGGTTTCTGAAACTCAGAAAATTAAAAGAAAGTGAGATTTTGCTACTTAATTATCTTGAGGTTTTAAGAATAATAATTTTAAGAAGCGCTGAATAATCTGGTAAGAAAATCTCAGTAAAATTACTATGAAAACACATTACTATATACACAGGGTTTTTCGTCTAACATTCAAACATGCTCTCATTCATGACACAGACGGAAAAAAACAGATGAGAAAAGACAAAGTCTATATGCAGAGAATGCCTCTACTTTAAAGATTTCAAAAACACCAAACCTTTTAATAACATCTCAGTGAGAAATAACGTCTTGAACATTGTCCATATAGCTAAATAACCAAAGCCCAGAAAAGTAAAAACTGTAAAGCAGGGCCAAAAAATTAGTAATGGCCTTAAACTTAAGTCTCCATATTCTGAGATTTATATCTTACATAAAATTTCAAGAACTTCCTTTGCCAAAGGGGAGAAAAAGAAGAGTCCTTCCTATACCATAGTCACAACAACCTGTGCAAATACAGAGCCACTTACCTATTGTTGTTCCGACAATTTCGACAGCTAACGCGCTCCAGCGGGTCCGACTGAGGTACTGCTGTGTACCTCCCACCACCCTGGTCAGGAAGGAAGTGCAGGGAAAAAGAAAAAGAGAAAAGCGTGAAGGTGTCACAGACCAATAATCAAACAGCCTTAAATGTAAAAGCTGGCCCAATAACAAACAGTTATACGCTATATTTTAACCAACCTCTGAGCAAAACGTTATGCTGATCGTTAGTTACCAATATTCACCAATGAATTCTGTACAATATTAAGACTATACCCTACAAGCTAATCGCCATGTTTTTCCCAAGTCTTTTTGTACTGGAAGGAGCCAAAGAAATGGAGACATTTAGTCACTTCCCCTTCAGGGTTTCAAATCTACTGGGCCCAAAATACACTGTACATTACAACCTCCTATTCATTTTTACTTTTCTAGCAGTCATGGAAGAATTTTACGTGATGCCAGTTGGAGAAACAGGGTGGAAATCTGTTTGAATGATGTCACAAGATAAACCCATCTTCATTTTCCTGTAATTATTTCGATTAGGTCTGTTCACTTGACTACACTAAGTTTTCAAACATGTTATATTTTTCCAGATGGAGTAGATTCTCAGCCAGCAATGACTTGGAGGGGAGGATTAATATTTTGATGTTGCTTTTGGCGGAAACTGCCTGGCAATTAAGAAAAATGCCCAGATTAACACATACCTCATTGTAAAACACTCGCTTGACATATACAATGGCAAGAGTTCTTCCAAACTGGGTGTTGGGAACTGAAGCAGGCTTACGGTCAGAGTAAAAATTCTGCTTTCAGACGAAAAACAGCAGAACCGAATTTGATAAGGGTGGGAGAGGCTGTCACACTGCACCCAAACCCAGGGCAGTTCTGCAAGGTTAAGGAAAGTTCAGGCCATTGTTTTTCCCAGAATACTTTCCATTTCCATTCATCTCATAACAACGGCCAGAATCTAAGCAAACCAAAAGTACTGAAAATGTCTCTCCACATTCCTGATTCAACTAGCAACAGGAATTTTTGGGAAAACATTGAGAGAAAGAATATCCTCTGCCACATTCAGATCATGAGCATAAGCTCCAAAGCTTCACAAGATCAAGTTCACCTACGGGGTAATGTGCTTATTTGAGTCACTAAACACATCAAAGTTAATTCAATGATTTTTATGATCACCAGCGTTTTTAAAAATTTCCCTATTTCCTCCCACCCAGAAAAGAGGTGTAAGAAAACTAATACGTGAAAACCGCAGATGTTAGCCTCTAAAGGATTAGTACACCTAAAGGAGCAACTATTATTTAAACAGAATTTCGCCGTTCAGAAAAACCCAAACTCCTGCGTCCGAATCCTAAACCAAACATCAGACTTATTCTTTTCTGCTTATGGAAACAGCATATGCTATTCAAACTTTAATGCTCTCTCCTTTAGTTTCCTGGACAATGTTACTAGCTTGGACTAGGAGTGGAGACCAAAAAAAGTTTAGAAAGTCTGAATATAAGCCATGTCTTTCCCCACAAAATAATGAAATCACTATTCTCTTTTGATAATGAGATGCACTCAAACGAGGTATTTTTCTACAACACATTAAAACTAGATCACACGAAAACCCAGCAGATGTCCAGCTTTAAGATACGAATATATATTACAGTTTTATTCTCCAAATGTAATATTTTAATAAGTCTTTGTTGAGTTGAGGGTGAAAAAATACCTCTAAACTCCCTTCAAATTTTAGCACATTGTGGGTTATGGCAAGTTTATCTGTAATCAGAACAATGACAAAAATGTCAGTGAGTGCTTAATTTGATCAACTAAACATATTATCTATTTGAAAAATAATGTGGATGCACATACATCCTAACGACATCATAAATCAAACTTCCTAATGCAGAGAACCTCTTTAACCAGCATAAATGCAAAATAAGCTAGTTACTCTAGTCCCGTTTCAAAAATTAAACTAGATCACTAAGTTATCCCTGAAATAAAGTATTTTTAAAGGTCCATCACTCCTTGTGGCTAAAGGATGGTAATATTATAAAAGGCAAAAATCTTACAGGTAACAGCCCTACCACACAGCAGACACAAGAGACAAAAGAAACTCATTATAGGTCAGAAGTCACAATCTGGTGGCCTGCAGACATGTTCCACGTGGCCTACGCACTGCTTTCAAAAATTGGAATTAGTTGCCAACGTGTAAAAAATCTCGCCATTTCACCTGGATTTACAAGATGTTTTGGAAAAATCAGAAAACCGGTAACCCCAGGCCCTCTGTCCGTGCCAACAACAGGAGTGAACTGCAGCTGGTGTTCTCCAGATTGCTCCTGCCTCCAACTGCTCTCTTTCCCAGCTTGCTTCACGCAGTTTCACGATCTGCCTGACTCCCCTGGGCCTGCGAGTTTTCAGATTTTGCTCTAAATGAAGCAGATTTAAAGTCTCAGGTCCAATCTATGCCCTGTGGTATTTCCAGCTCTCAAGAATAACTTCCGGCAAGTTCGTTACTGGTATTCCACTTTCACCATGAAAGAATTTTAAAATATAAACCAAACTGATGAACATAACTATCACCTGACAACAGAAAGTTTACACAGATTACTCTGGATTAAGGGGTTGCCACTGATACATACTATTTCCAGTCCAGTGAGCCTGTAAGGTTTCTATGGTCACAAAGGCCAAGTAGGCCAACCATGTTATTGCACCCCGGTACCGTGGGGCCCAGGGAGGATTTATTTATTTGTCTGTTTGTTTGTTTATTTATTTAAAAAATTTTAAATGTTTATTTTTCAGAGAGAGAGAGAGAGAGAGACTGAGCGAGCAGGGGAGGGGCAGAGAGAGAAAGGGAGAAACAGAATCTGAAGCAGGCTCTAGGCTCTGAGCTGTCAGCACAGAGTCTGACGTGGGGCTCAAAACATGAACTGCGAGATCATGACCTGAGCCAAACTCACATGCTTAACCGACTGAGCCATCCAGATGCCCAGGGAGGCTTTATTTATAATTAGGTCTCTTACATTTACTAGGTGACGAGGATGTTCAAAATCCACATGCGTCCTGGTTAGTGAGCTTGTGTGTCCCGCGTAAAGCCCTCCATTTAAGTTCCCATTCATGACTCCATTGACTCCATTAGAGATCTTATGGTGAACATGGGAGCAGCCATTGCTGAGACCTCCATTACTTATGAAGCTTCCATGAACATTCCCATTTATCCGATTTGTGCCAGGCAGAGTAGTGTATTCCACCATCTGCCCATTAATATCTGACCCTTGGTAGAGATATCCTGGAGGGTCATATTCTGTTAAAAGAGAAGAAGCAAAACAAAACAAAATGAAACAAACAAAAAAACCAAAAACACACAACAGTAAGACACTAAAAAAGACAATCTTCTTGGGTAGGCAGTTTGATTAATGAAACAAACCCCTAAGAAACTATAAATACAAGAAAATAAAATGCCCTAAAGATGTTCACTGTGTTCACTTAACGCCTAATTATGAGATATGCTTTGAGAAAGTTACTGCTATTTCCTTGTAAGGAGATAGCTAGGAACTTTGAGTTAATTAAGACTCTGTTAATGGGAAAAGAAATTAACCAGAGAGAAATTACTCAAAAGAATTAATAAATTATGTAAGTTGAAACTATCAAAGTCCTGGCAACACTAAGAAAAAGTGTTTAAACTCCCTCACGCTTCAAAGTGCCGAGAGAAACCATATAAAAAAACAACAAAAGACAGGGCGCCTGGGTGGCTCAGTCGGTTAAGCGTCCAACTTCGGCTCAGGTCATGATCTCACGGTTTGTGAGTTCGAGCCCCACGTCGGGCTCTGTGCTGAGAGCCTAGAGCCTGCTTTGGATTCTGTGTCCCCCCCTCTCTCTGCCCCTCCCCTGCTTATTCTCTCTCTCTCTCTCAAGAATAAATAAAACACTAAAAAAAGGTTTTTTTTAAACAACAAAAGGCAACCTTTAGGTAGGATGTTTTATTATTGTTTTGAATTTGTTAAATGTTTATTTATTTTTGAGAGAGAGAGAGAAAGAAAGAGCACGAATGGGGGAGGGACACAGAGAGAGGGAGACACAGAATCTGAAGCAGGCTCCAGGCTCTGAGCTGTTAGCACAGAGCCCGATTCGGGACTCGAACTCACAAACCACGAGATCATGACCTGAGCTGAAGTTGGATGCCCAACGAACTGAGCCACCCAGGCGCCCCTAGGTAGGATATTTTAAATAGTAATAACACTTTTAAATGAAAGGATGGAGTTATGTATACATTCACTGACTATCCATACAGTTCCTTGGTTAATACAGTCCATGTGGAAGTTGTGGTTTACTAAAGGCTAATTATTCCATTTCCTTATACTAAAAGCATAAAATAGTTGCCTCAATTCTGATTTCCAGGGGTACACTTACTAGACATATCTAGAAAAAGTGAAATAGTCCTTAGAGAATATGGTACCTAAACTCTACAGTACTTATTGGCAGAGTTCGGATAAATTCTTTGAAGGTATTAGAACATGCCAAGATTGGATTAGGTGTTCTTCCTATTACTGAACTTTTTGCACAGGTGAGTTATTATCAGTATATCTGATTATCTTTTCCACTACAACTGTAAGTTGACAGGGCAGGGGCCATGTTTACTTTTTTACCAGCGTTCATTGCTTACAACAGTGCCAGGCGCCTCAAAGATAGTTAATGAGTATCTTCTGAATAAATGACTGAATGAACATCACTATCATAAGCTTCTATCTTTGAACATATTACCAAGTCATAAAGGGAAATGACCTTAACCAGATTAATCTCGCCCAGACAACCAAAGCAGTACTTTTCCTTTAATGATTCAGCTCACACAATTAAAGTCAATGATACTGAAACCATTTAGAAAAAGAGCCAATCAAATGATGTCCAACCCTTTCAGCCTGGTACCACCACCACTACCAATTCTCTCCCTACTGTCTCCTGGGGGGCACCAGTTCGATAAAAACAAATCATCTTTTCTCCCCCTGAGCTATTAGCTTTAATTCTCTTATTCTGGGGCCAGTGAGAAAACCAAAAAACCTCCTCCCACCAAAGACTAAAGTCTCTGCTGGATCTGATTCCCCTGATTATAACGGTTGGGAGAACAAGAAAGGGGCAAAGGAGAGGGGAAGGGAGAGAGGTCGGGAAAGAGAAAGGAAGAGGGGTTCTGGGCTAGCTGTTTTCATATAGCATCATCACTGACCGTGTAAACACTCTCATTACAAGATACACTTAGGGGGAAGAGATACCGGTCTCGAGCTGTTTGGGTACACCAGGTACTGAAACAGGACCACGTTACCTTAATTTGTGTCATTCAGTAAAAGCAACTTAGAAAAGTATTCCTTTCCAGACTTTCCAGCCTCTTCTATTCCTGCTGACAGGTCTTGTACCAGTAAGAAGGCGTTCCTGCAGCAATCCCAGAGCTCACGCTTCAAAAACTCTTTGCTCTTTGGTGGTCCGACAAAGCCAGGGTTTCCCAGCACTAAGTCAGCTATTTACTTAGAGACCTGCCTGGTTTTGGCTTTGCTGTTTATTTCTACTGGGCAATTTAATGTGATGCTCCACTTATTCTGGCTGACAGCTAGAACCGTTTTAAAGTCCCCTCCCTGAATGAAGAGTATCTAACATGTTTTATGCCATGACACTCATGCACAAAAGTATTAAGGATCAGTATGTATTCTGACAATATTTTCCCACCCATCTTTATAAAAGGACAAGGAAATATTTCTGAATGGCTTACTCTGTATGGTGCTTTGCTGGCGGTTCTTCCACAAGCACATTGCGATGAAAGCCATGAGAATGAGGACCATGACACCCAGCACGCAGCCAACTATCAGATACAACATATCGCTGCTTCTGGTGGGGCTGGTTGCAGGCCCAACGTTTCGTCCACCTCCTGGGGAATTTGGAGGGGTACTCAAGTCTTTGACAGGATACTCAGAAGCTCCAGGAACACGTTTCACTAGTTGAAATATAAAGGAAAACATGATGTCAGAGCGAACACAGACTCCATGAAATGGTTTACTCTCTGAAGGAGGTCTGGTTAGGAATGCAAACCAATGTGTTTATACTTGTTACTGAGATGATGTGACCACCAATGAGTCACAAAGAGGGCTCAAAAGTTGAAAAATCGGATGTGCCAAAGTCTTAGTGCACAAACTCTAGAGAAATCATAAAATCAGGGAAACAAATGTACCTACTTGAACCCAAGCTCCTATATGATTATGTGCCCAATTATCCTTGTAGAAGACTATCAAAGAGTTGAAATAAAAATATTCCAACTTACGGATGGAACAAATATTTCTCTGTGATATACTCTGAGCTGAAGAAGACTCAAAAGTACATATTTTATGTCTCTTTCATGTGATTACTATTACAAGATACGGCTTTGGACTATTTGAACAATCATCTGCAATTCCGAAGACAAGCATTTCAAAACCAATACCCTATGGAGTCCACGTACATGCAGTCTTTTTACCTAATGCATGGATATTCTGAGTAAGAGTGACAACAGAAGCTAGTAACAGGTGGCCTCAAACCCCATTGTCTCTGTCCTCAAAAAACATGTTCTTGGGGCGCCTGGGTGGCGCAGTCGGTTAAGCGTCCGACTTCAGCCAGGTCACGATCTCGCGGTCCGTGAGTTCAAGCCCCGCGTCAGGCTCTGGGCTGATGGCTCGGAGCCTGGAGCCTGTTTCCGATTCTGTGTCTCCCTCTCTCTCTGCCCCTCCCCCGTTCATGCTCTGTCTCTCTCTGTCCCAAAAATAAATAAAC
This sequence comes from Acinonyx jubatus, assembly GCF_027475565.1. NCBI lineage: Eukaryota > Metazoa > Chordata > Mammalia > Carnivora > Felidae > Acinonyx > Acinonyx jubatus. The sequence continues at coordinate 90,618,736 of NC_069390.1, read as the reverse complement.
GTTGAAAAAAAAATTTTTTTTAAAAAAAAAACATGTTCTTAATGTTTTAAATGTCATAGGGTAGCAACAGAGCATAGTGGCTGACAGCCCGGCCTCTGGAACCACACAGCCCAGCTTTATATTCTCAGTTCTACCATTTATCCTTAGCTGTAGGACTTTAACCTCCACGGACCAGTGTCTGTAGGTGGAAACTAGAGATAACAACTGCTCTATCAGAAGGTTGTAATGAAGGGTAAATGAGTTAATCATGTAAAGCACTTAGAACAGAGACTGGCACATAGCAGTGTTCGATCACTTTTGTTATTATTAGTTATTATACTTCCTGTTACGGCTTGTACTGGGGCAGAGTGGTCTTTAAAAACAATCTCAGTCAATAAGTAGTACAGTGGGGTTCAACTTTCTAGCAACTTTACACAGCACAGAGCTGGGAATCCATAAAAAAGAGGCCACCTTTCAAAGGAAAGAGGTCTCCAACAGTGAAAACTAGGTGAATACTCGGCAGAGACTCTAAAAGAAACTCCTACTTCAGGTAGTATGTTGGCTTAGACAATTTGAAGGTCCCTGCCAATTCTAAAGGAAACAAATGAGTTTCTGAGGCAAAATAGACGTTACAGATCATACATTAAAGATCATGATTACCCATGGGGAAGTCCGTCAGATTTATCTACTCTTCATTTAGTTTTTATTTATTCACAATTCTACCAAGCTTGATGATTTTGCCAACTGCTGCTAAAGTTAATAAATTCTGTGGTGGAGGTGACACAGACTCATCAACATCAGTAAGAAGAAATAGGAGGACGGGGAGGAGGAAGGGAGGAGAAGAAGGAAGGGAAGAGAAGAAGGAAGGAAGAAAAAGAAGGGATGAGGAGGAGGAAGGGGGAGGAAGAGGAGGAAGGGGGGAGGAGGAGGAGGGGGAGGAGGAAGGGGGAAGCAGAAAAAGAAAAAAAGAGGAGTGCCTGGGTGGCTCAATTGGTTAAGCCTCAGCTCTGGCTCTTGATTTCGGCTCAGGTCATTATCTCATTGTTCATGGGTTCCAGCCCTGCATCAGGCTCTGTGCTGGCAGTGTGGAGCCTGCTTGGGATTCTCTTTCTCTTTCTCTCTCTCTCTGCTGGCTCCTCCTCCCCAAAATAAACAAATAAACTTTAAAACAAAAAAAAAGAAGAGGAAGAAGAAGGAGAATGAGGATGAGGAAGAAGAAGAGGCTAAGAGCATGGAACAAGAAAAGTGAGATGGAAAACATAAAGAGAAAACAAAGAACTAAGAAAAATTATGACAGTCTGATATTTAAGAGTAGGGGGAAATGGGCTGGCTTCAACACCATTCCTGAAAAACCTTACTAAATCACTAAAGATAAGACAATCACCGTTAACAACACGAACCCTGAGGGGTGCCTGGTTAAGCATCCGACTTCGGCTGAGGTCATGATCTCATAGTTTGTGAGTTCAAGCCCCGCGTCGGGCTCTGTGCTGACAGCTCAGGGCCTGGAGCCTGCTTCGGATTCTGTGTCTCCCCCTCCTCAGTTCCTCCCCTGCTCACACTTTGTCTCTCTCTCAAAATAAATAACGATTTAAAAAAATAAAAAAATAAAAAAAAAAACAAGAACCTTGAGTCATTTTTTTTTTTTTATTTTAATGTTTTTATAATTTTTGACAGAGAGAGGAGTACGTATGGGGGAGGGGTGGGAGGGGGGACAAAGGATCCATAGAAGGATCCACCGAAGCAGGCTCTGTGCCAACAGCAGAGAGCCCAATGTGGGGCTTGGACTCACAAATCCTGAGATCATGACCTGAGCCAAAGTTGGACGTTTAACTGACTGAGCCATCCAGGCACCCCTTGAGTCATTTCTTTAAAAACTGAGATTGTGTATTATACATTCTATTTAAACAGGCTGGGAATTGTGTAATATTTTTCAGAAAGTTATTCAATATGAACAGTTAATGTTTTAAAGAGCTTTTTTCATTTTTTAGTGACCTGGAAGTCTGTAGGTAGAACCTTTTATTCCCCAGCAAAGTCAATTAATGAGGCATATACTATTATAGACACATCTATGCTTAAATAATACAGTTATTACACTGTTGTCTATCTTTTATGTTTTGCCTGGCTAGATTCTTAAATGTCTTGGGGACAGAGATGATAAATTCCGTTTTTATTTAATTTTGCCCTACATATTACAACACTCTACAGGCAAGTAAGAAATGTCCGTTAACGTATCACAGTGACTAATACAAAAAGCCCCTCAAATATATACTACCCAAATTAAATCCAAGGTAAATTCAAATGTCTGTATATTTATATACACATGTTTAATGTGGATTTAATATGTGGGTTTTGCAGCAGAAAGTCATATGACTAACTTAACATTAAAAGATGGAACAATGTCTTGTCTTTATAATTCAGTTTATATGGGGCATCTGGGTGGCTCAGTCGGTCAAGCGTCCGACTTTGACTCAGGTCATGATCTCACAGTTTGTGAGCTTGAGCCCCGTGTTGGGCTCTGTGCTGACAGCTCAGAGCCTGGAGCCTGCTTTGGATTCTGTGTCTCCCTCTCTCTCTGCCCCTCCCCTGCTCACACTCTGTCTCTCTCTGTCTCAAAAATAAATAAAACATTAAAAAAAATTTATAATTCAATTTATCTGAGCCTCAGTTTCTTCATTAAAAAAAAATTTTTTTTAAATTTTATTTGAGACAGCAAGCAGGGGAGAGGGACAGGGGGAGAGAGAGACAATCTTAAGCAGGCTCCACACTCAGCGTGGACCCCAACATGGGTTTGATCCCAAGAGCCTGGGATCATGACCTGAGCCGAAATCAAGAGTTGGATGCTCAACTGACTGAGCCACCCAGGCGCCCCAGTTTCATTTTTGAATTGATATCATAAAATCACCTGTAGCAGACACACTGAAGGCTGCCCAGCCCAGTCAGCAGCCTTTTCCTCCCATACTTGCAAAGCCCCAATTTTGTTGAGCTGTCCACTCAAACCCCAACAACTAAAGTAGGTCCTGATCAATCATTTCACTCCCGGGAATGGTTTGGGGAGCATGTGACTGAGTCCTGATCACTGAGACCAGTGGGGGTGGGGGACAGGGGAGGAATATGGGAAATTTTTTCTTGTTCTTAAAAACAGACACAAGTTAAAAACAGTCTCTTTTTCTATTAGGTTAACTGAGACTGGACAGGAGTTTGTAAATAGCCACATTAGCTGTTTCTATTATGTGTAGTATTATCACCTTTAAAAACAGATAACAGGAGTACCTGGGTGGCTCAGTGGGTTAAGCGTTCAACTCTTGATTTCGGCTCAGGTCATGATCTCACAGTTCTTGAATTTGAGCCCTGCATCAGGCTCTGCACTGACAGTGAGGTGCCTGTGTGGGATTCTCTCTCTCCCTCCCTCTGCCCCTCTCCAGCTCTCTCTCTGTCTCTGTCTCTCTCTCTCTCAAAATAAATAAATAAACAAACAAACAAACAAACAAACAAACATTAAAAAAAACAACTAGAAGATATTTTATAGTCAATCTACATATGGAGGCAGAGTTGGGAATTTCAATTTAGCCTAGCGCACTGCTAATTCTGAATTTAACCACCACACTTAAGTAGATAGAGTTACACATAACTGTCATTCAAGAAACCACTTGAAGGGTATAAAGCACTTTTCCCTAAAATTATGCTTTTTTTAAAAAAGTATTCTAATTTTCACAGCAATCTCAGCAATTACTCGGCAAATATTTCTACTCTCTTTGTGGAGAAAAAGAAAAAAAGAAGAGGAGTGAGTTGCTTGGAGCCACACAGAAATTAATGAATATGATCAATGTTTCCGTAAACTAGGTTTTAGACAAGTGCTCTAGTCAACGTATTATGTTTTCCGTTGGGACAGTCTTCACGCCAGGAAAAAAAAGCATGAGTTCTCATTCCTCTCTTACCTTTAGTTTCACAGATCATCACGTTACTAAACTCGCTCTCTCCCCCTTCGTTGAAGCACTGCATTTTAATATCGTAGGAGGTTTCTGGCTGCAGATGGCCAATCATGTGCCACTGCTTTGAACCTAGAAAGGAAAAGGAAAAGACGAGCTTTACGTATCGCACGACCCAAAGGTAATTTCAAAACGCGGTTGGAACAGCATCCTATCGCCATAGCGTCTGTTTGCGTGATGAAAATGTCCTTCAGCGAAGCACTTCAGTAATCCAGCAAGATAAACAGCATTTCTGTGACATGCCATGAAACAAATGACAAGAGGTACATGGAATTAAAGCTATACCCGTGCATTGGCAGTAATATTTTGTTTCGTTACCAAGAATTAGTAGTAGGCCTTTCGTAAAATCCATGTTAATTTTATGCATAAGTTAAGGGAGAAAAACCCCTCAAGTCCTCTGATGGTCTATTTTAACCTAGCAAGTCAATCCAGTCCGTCCACCCTCCAGAAAGCAGTACTATAAATGAGATCAGCAAATGGCGCCCGACCCAGAATAAGTGACCATTTATTTACAAGACAGTCCTCAGAGAAACTCTCAGTTCTGCTGGACTGGATGTGACGTGAACAGACGTCTAAGTGAATGTCTGAACAAATGGTTGAGAATAATCAAAAAGCAAAATCTACTAGCGGAAACTCTTGGTTCCTGCTCCACTGTTCCTTTTCTTTTGAGTCAGGGTCTCCAAACCACACAAGTATCTCTAATAGAATGACTTCTGTTATCCATGGCACCCAGCCAACGTTTCATTTAGAAACACTCCCCAAACTGAACCAACTCTCATGCGAACCACTCTCCATTTTTACTTCCACGGACATGTGATGAACTTTAATAAACAGGGACACTTCTGGCAGATTTAATGAACTCTTCCTGCACCTTTAATCCCTCTTAGAACATACCTCTTCAAACTGTTTCCACAGTTCCTTAGAAGCTCAACTATACCACCTACAGATTTAAGAATTAATTGAAGGGGGAGGAAAAACAAAACCAAACCACACAAGCAAGTCAAATCTACTCGGCTGACAGGTCCAACAGCACTGGGTTCCTTTCTAATTCAACACAGACAAAAATATTTCAGACCGGAAACACAGCCCCTTTTCCAGGTCACCACTACAAAACCCCTCATTCATAAAGACCCATAGTTTACACAGAAGAGAATCTGCTTGTTTTAGGATCAAGGGACTCTGAAAGGCTCAAGAAGTAAGGAATTCTATGCCCCCTTTGTAAGTATAAAGAGGACCCTAAAATAAACTTGACTCACAATCTTGATTCAAAGACTGGAATAGATCTATTTCTAAGTTCCAAACACTTTCTCAAAGACTTCTATTTTTTCTCTGTCCTTGGGTCTTTCCTAGCTCAGCCCTACACTCACCTAACTATAAACGTTCTCCTGAATAATGACCACACTAGATTGGAAGTTTTCCTTTCAGAGTCCTAGTCAAAACGTAATTACACTGCGCTTCCCATATGTTAACTAATAAGAGAAAAACAGGTAAAAGAACACATATCTTGTTAGAATAATACTCCACTGTTATGGTAATTATTCAAATGGCTAAAATGACAGGAAGCACTAGCAGAGAGAGTTTTCCTGATCACTGATGAGTAAGACAACAAAGTACATTATTAGGTTGAAAGTCAACCAACCAGCATACCCTTTTCTTAAACAGGTCATTTTTTTTTTCTTTTTTTCTCAAAGAATGTTTTAGAAAAGGTGAAAAGCCAAAGCACAGGCTTAACGATTAGGATGCCTGATACTTTACTTTTTTGGAAACTCAACTTTATAAGACAAAAATATTCACCACAAAAGCACTGGTATGCTGGAAACATTTACGGTTTACTCCAATGTGGAACTTAATTCAGAAGATAGGATAACTTGATGTAATTGCTCTTGGTGTATTCTTTAACACTGTAATTGAGTTTCAGGTTTTTTCCAAAAGCTTAAACAATACTGAGTCCATATACATAAGTAATCTAAAACTTTGCCTTAAAGAAAACTTTATGGGCAAAGGGTAAATACTTTCGTTCCTTGGTTTGGGAGAACAGGCCAAGAGTTTCCAACTGCCACAAAAAGAATTTCAAATGCATAAACTTGAAAATAAGGAATAAGCAAATTACACAGCACAGTGAAGCCCACTTAAACATCTAACTGCTCCGTCTACGAAGTTTATAAACAAGTTCTCTGTGAACCGTAAGGCAAAACTCACGTCGGCAGACACGACTACTGGATACAAAAGTTAATTTCCCAGTTCCACACACCATATTCACATCACAAAAGCTTGCAAAAATTTCAAAGATTGAACTAGGGAATATATTTTAAAAACTGTTCACTGGTGGATATTTCTAGAGAGTAGAACCAGGGGAGGTTGGGAAAAGAATGGCACAGAGCGAGACAAAGAGAGATGTTCACTTTGTTTACATTTACCTTGTTTAGAACTATTTCATAGCAAATGTTAATCTCTGTCAAAAGATTTTAGAAATAAAAGTGACAGTGCCACTCTCCTAACCCAGTTAAACTAAAATGATGACCTAACTAGAACTCAAATAGAGAACAGTTACTAATAACTCTTATCATTTCTTCTTTTTGCATAGCTTTTTCAGAAAGTGATATATGCACAGGGAAAAGTACCCATAACGGAACAGCTCGCTGAATGTTCATGAATTGAACATACCCATGGTACCGATACCTAGGTCAAGAAAGAAAATATTACCGGCACCCCAAAAGTACCCCCCATGCTTCTTCTGGTCATATCTCCCTCAAGACAGCTACCGTCTTAACTTCACAGAATAGTCTGGCCACTAACAAGTATCTTACCTCATTCCCCCAGTGCTTCATGTTTAAAGTGGATTTTAGAAACTAATTTGTTTCCTACTTTTCCACATTAAGAGAAATAATCACTCTTTCATTCAAAAAATATTTACTGAGCACCTGCTATGCACCAGGTATTAAAACTCAGATGATAATTTTTTACTATATTACAAAAGTAATCTGCTGGAAAAACATTATTTAAATTACACTATTTAAAGAAAACTTAATTTAGCGTATTTAAGTGAATTTATTATAAGACTACTTACAACGAAATTTATATGCAGCCTTTGACATCAAGAAGTCGTATGAAAACAACCTTGGCCCAGGGCCATTTTTTGACATGATCCATCGTGATGTTAATAGCTCAAAGGATCAGAATCTTGGGAGGGGAAAATAGCCCTTGGAGGAAGTCTTCCTCCCAAAGCAAGAATCGCTTCTAAGAGATCACTGAGAAAGAAGCATCCAGCTTCTACTGAACACCTCCAAAATTAAGGAGTTTCTGAGTTTGTTAAAAAAGCCGTGTTGGAGGTTTCTTCTTTATGCTACTTCCTTTTAGCTGCCCCTCCCCACCGGCTGAGTTCTTCCTCCACATAATAGTCTTTCAGTATTTGAAGGCAGCTGTCACATTGCTTGTTAGTCGTCCTTTTTCCAGCCTGATCATCCTCAGATATTCCACTGCTCTTTTCGACTCCATTCATTCATTAAATACTGAACACCTCACCACTGGAGGGGCTGGGGATACGACACTAGAGAAAAGACTCCTTGCCTACAAAGAGGCTAACGTTTAGCGGTGGGGACAAACTAAGTAAATAATTTCATACACACACGCACACATGCACACATACTCCTTACATACCAACTGTGGTGAATTCTATGACATAACCATAAAGGGCACAGTTAGAAATTACACCAAGGGTAACTCACATGAACCGGCAGAGGTTACCTGAGGAAGTAACATTTCGGCCCACAACAGAAAAAACTAAATAAAACACCAGAAGAGGAACACAGTAGGGAGTAGGAACCGCCACGTGTCATAGTACTGAGGCAAGAGAGATCCTGGTGCACACAAGGAAACTCAAAGAGGGCCGGCGTGTCACGGAAGACACAGTGAGAGGGGAGACGTGTGTGAGACTGGAGGAAGGTGCAGGCAGGGGCCAGCCAGGTCATGTGGGGCCTTCAGACCACATGCAAAGTTCTAGATTGTATTTTAAATGCAAGGGAAAGGTAGTTTCAACACCCTTCCCTATCTTGGCTGGTTTTTTGTCTCTATATATTCCAATTCCTCAGCATCTCTCAAAGCGGAAAACATGCTTAAGATGCAATCATTCCAGTAGAGACGTTAATGGAACTGAGATGGAGACATTTTTTTACATATAGCTAGAAGTTGCAAGTGATTTTTATACTCATGTTACTATTCACTTAAATAAAACAGAAAACAAGAATTTTTTTCAGATGAACTACTGACAAGTCAGATCTCCCCCAGGGTTTTTTAACTGTTTCTATAACCAAAATGGAAGATACTATGTATATTACCTTGGAAAGATGGTCTCTCTTTGGGAAAAAAAATCAAAGTAATAGTGTCTATGACATTTCATATTTTATCTATCTTAACCTGGGATGATGTTTTTCATAATATTTACAAACTTTCTCCGCCCAAAGCTCTTTACGCCAGCTTGCCAGTGGGACTTACCTTCTACAACATCCCTCTTGTAATCACTGTCATTGTCACTATCTGTTGGCCGGTAGTAGATATAAAATCCTTGAATGGGAGTATTATTGTTACTTGATGGAATGTACTAAAAAATAGAAGCAAAGACTTGTCAAAGACAAAAATGAGTGTAACTTTCAACATCCATGATGTGAAATATCTGTGTGGCAATACTTTTCCAGCTTCATTTTGTAAACATCCTTGATGGTTATTTTAAATTTAATTCAAAGGTATTGCGAGCATTTAATTTACTGGAGGGCTGGGCAAAAATAATGTAATATATTTCACCAGGTTCTAAGGCATAAAAGTATGTTTGGTTCAAAATAAATAAATCTTGGGGGTGCCTGGGTGGCTCAGTTGGTCGAACGTCCAACTCTTGATTTCGGCTCAGGTCATGATCTCGTGGTTTGTGAGATCAAGCCCTATGTCGGGCTCTGCACTGACAGCATGGAGCCTGCTTGGGATTCTCCCTCCCTCTCCCTCTCCCCCTCCTTCCCCCTCAAAATAAATAAATAAACACGATAAAAAATCTATCACTCAATCTTGAAATGGCAATTAAGTGAACACTTGGCTGAGAGCTGAGAAGACTGTCCCACTCATCACAGGTGCTTTTAGATAAATATTCTATGCCCTTCAACTTTCCCTCACTTAGAAGTTAAAAACATTTGCTATTCATAATATCGTGTCATGAGGATATCAAATCAATCATTACCATGGCCAAACTAGACAACCGTCTCATTAGAAAAGCTGTCCCACTTACCGTCCACTTCAGCATGATCTGCGTATCACTGACAGCTTCAGTGTAAGCAATGTGGGGTCCAGTTATTGGACGGTTAGAGAAACGATTGGGGAACCCAGCCACCTGATAAGGACGAGATGCCGAACTCCGAAAACTCTCACCATAATGGTTGATGGCAATAACCCTAAATTTGTATGTTGAACCTTTTGAGGGAGGGGAAAAAAAAAAAAAAAAAAAACAGAGTTTTTAAAAATCTGCAAACAGACAACCGAAGGTCATATCATTATACAAGATATGACAACTGTGCCTAAGTATCTATCTACAGTCACGAAAACACACTCTGAAGTCTCCACGGTAAACAGATTTCAATCCACTTGCCAGCTTCTGTCAACTGGCAGCGGATGTTCAAGATGTTGTGTTCCCGGGTCCAAGAGCTTATTAGGAGCCACTGGGAGACAAGGCCATGAAAGATTAATGATGTCTGTCATGGTAGGGGCAGGTAGAGAACAGGAAAGAGCGCATTTACTTTTTTTTACCATCACGTTCTAAAATTATAACCATCAAATGCAGTATTGGTTGAAGTATCTGTGTTCAAAACGAGGTTCTTTCCCCTTTGAAAGAAACAACTGAAGCGAAGTTTAACACAGTGAATACACTTAGGAAGGGGCGCTGTGTGGGTGACAGCAGATGTCACTTGATTTCACCAATAATGGGATAAGAGCGGACAGATTTAAGCCACAACAGAAGGTATTTATTTGTATTACATATTAAGAACTTAAAAAAAAAAAAAAAAAAACCTCTAAGGATTGTGAGTTTCTGACGATCTAGATCTAAAGAATAAATTAGACTCCCCCAGCACGTTTCCTGATGGCTCATAAATAACCACAGGGCTTCTGAAGACGGTGTTTTCTGTCTGTAAAATGCTACCCAGCTTCGCCCACATTTAAAACTGTCACCTTCTCCCAACTCTACCTGCAGGTTCTGAGGCTCATGTTACCTGTCTAGACAAACACTGACATCTGTCACTAAAGTACATTTAAAAAGGCCATAAACAAAAATGGTCATGGAACACAGATAAAAGCAACCAAAGTGTATTTGTGATTACTGCTTTGTCCTTGTGTGGTTTAACGTCTCACATACAGCCTTCAAGATGCTGGGGTGGCAACAGGGAAGTCGGGTGTTCTGCTGAGCAAAGCATGAGTGTTCTCCCATTTCCGTTGAGAGATTCATCATTAGAGCAAACAATTTTTGTCAAACAACCAGCAATTTGCCTCTTAAAATATGTAATTATAGCAAAACACCTTACACACACACACACACAAAGATGTCACACAGCACTGTTTCTACTGATTAGCAGTTAGAAAGAATCCAAGACCCAGAAGAAAAGAACGTGTTAAGTAAATCACACTACACTTATACAGCAGATACATAGTTATTAAAAACTTGAGTTTCTGAAGAATTTCTAATGATATTGGAAAAGGCATGTGATAGAGGGAAAATGGGATCACAAAACAGTATTTATGGCACGATCCTGGTTTGTATTAAAAAAAAAAAAAAAGGCTACAAAAATACACCAAACTGTAAACAATGCTTATCTCTGGCTGGATGGGTTTCAGGTGACTTATTCTTTTCTTCATAGTTTCTCTTCCGTTTTCACACAACAGGCTTGTATTACTTTAACAATCAGAAGAGTACGAGACCACTATAAATATGCATCTCAAGTCAGCAGTGGATGGCAAAAAAGGAAATGTTTGAATATCATTACCTGGCTCTAAGCTACGAACTTCCACAGAAAGTTTGGAAGGAGGGATATCTTCAGCTGCCACCAGCCAATCACTAGTCCTCATCCGTTTGTACTCGACCTTGAAGGCAGTGATTGGAGAACCCCCATTGGCCCGAGGAATCCAAGTGACATAGACGGACGTCTCTGATGCCATAGAGATGGTAGGCCGATCAGGTGCTTCTGGAACTAAACACGGAAACATTTAACCACCAATAACCCCTGGTGTCAGAGACAAGAATAACTCAAACTAAAAGGGTCATTTTATTAAAGATTCGTCACCAAACTAACTGCCAGAGTTAATAATATTAAGACTATCTTCCTGTTATCTTTTAAAAGCTAAGGGGCAATGAAATGACCAGATACAGGAAATAAAGGAAAAACAAAGTTATCTATAAACTTGATAATTAGCTCTAGAAAATGGAAAGTTAATGGGCATGATAATAGTGACCATGCTACCTTAGATTCATGGCTAAATAGTGTATAAGTAATTATCACCTGGTGCTTATAATTTATAGTAAGTTTTCAAAATTAGGTGTTATTTAAATGTTTTTCTTTACCCATCCAAGCTACATAGCACATATACAGATTATTAGCTATTACTATCATATCCTATCTTAACATACCTCAAGGCTATAGGAACGCTACTCCAAAAACACAGACTGCAGGCAGTAAAGACAGATAAAATTTGATTAATAAATCAACAGTGATATTAATGGGCAAAGAGAATGCTACGTGGGATGGAAGCAGGAAGACAGGATATGTAGTTAAATAAAGAAAAGGGGGTGGGGCGCCTGGGTGGCTCAGTCGGTTGAGCATCCGACTTCGGCTCAGGTCATGATCTCGTGGTCCGTGAGTTCCAGCCCCACGTCGGGCTCTGTGCTGACAGCTCAGAGCCTGGAGCTGGCTTCACTTTCTGTGTCTCCCTCTCTCTCTGCCCCTCCTCCACTCATGTCCTGTCTCTGCTCTCTCTCTCAAAAACGAATAAACATTAAAAATACTTTTTAAAAAAAATCAAGAAAACGGCCCTCAGTAACGAGATGAGCCACCTAGTCATCCACACAAACTTTAGAAAAAGGAGTCAGAGAACGAATGTCTAGCAGTTACAGGTGACACGGCCAAGGGGAGGGGAAGTCCTGGCCCACAACCTAGACAGTCTAGACTCCCGTGGCAGGTAGAAACATCAGGATTAAGTCCACCAGCCATTTAAAGCACGTACCTAACTCTTCTTGCTGACCAAGAAGACCACACACTTGTGGTTGTAACTGTCTTCCCACTTGGTTCCTACCAGGGAAGAATGCCGACAGAGACAATCTGGTCTGTGGGATGGTTTCAGTGCAAATTAGTAAGTCGCCATTCTGGTTTACGCTGATCACCTATGAATTCTGCAAAGGCGAGCTGGATCTCAAGAGACTGACTGTCGTTTGGCATGCTAACAATCAGGTGTCCAGAGCTGAAGGAGGAGGTCCAGCTCCGGGCCATGGTGATGTTATCTGGGTAAAGTCACTAAGCGAACCCTGTCTGTCTGGCCCGTGCCACATTCCTTAAGCAACACCACTCTGTCTCAACTCGACACCCCTTTAGCCCGAACAAACACATAAGAAAGAACATAACAATGTTGCAGATGGTACTTGTATGGAGAAATTGGTGGCATTTTAAAAGCAAAGCGCTTGATGGATTAAAAAGAGGAAAATACTCAAAGCAGGCAACTTTTGAGTGATACTTACTGTATTCCTTTCAAGTTAGAAAGCAATGGAAACAGAATGAACAGTACTGTTAGTGAATCTCTCTTTTGGTACTAGATAACCAACCACTTCCTTATATTGATGCATAGGAGGTTAAAACTCATCAAAGAACACCAAAGATCAAACAGAAAGAGAAGGTTATTAGGGAAAAGAACCACTACAGAAAAGAATCTTCAATATGTAAAAGAGAGAGCATGTGGCAGTTATGGGATAAAAGAAAGACTGTAGTTGGGAGTTCAAAAATCTGAATTTTGAATAGCAGTTCTGGAGAGCTCAGGCAAACCTGCATGGCCTTCTTGAGTCTCAGTTAACTGATTTGTAAAATATGCTAATCCTTCCCCCAGGGTTATTGCGAAGATTCAAGAGATCACTTCCTACGGCTATCTCTGCCTGGGTGATTCCAAACTCATGACTTCCAGAACTGAACCCTTAAGCTACACAAAACTATCCTTATTACCTGTCTCGGTAAATGGGCCCTGGTTGCCCAAGCCCGAGGCCCCACACCTTTGCCTCTCCTTCAACGTGGACTCAATCTCCTTTGTCTGACAGCTGTGTCCCTCTCCATCCACACTCTCACTATTTTCGTTATTTCTCTAGCCTCATCTTTGGCCATTTCTCCTTTCCCCCTCTTTAAAGTCTTCTATGGTTCTTCACAGCTTTCCAGGAAAAATTATTATTTTTTTTTTTTTTAGGAAAGATTAAAATTTTAAGTACATCATACAAGGTGCCCACCTGCCTCCCCCCCTACTCTGGTGTCACTCCCAACAGTAACCAATCACACCAAATTAAAACCCTAACCTCTAAACCTCGACACGAAATCCAACATGTCTATTTTGCATCTCTTTGCACAGGAGCTGTCTTGCATTTCTTGTTCCTTCCTCCATTCTTGTTTTTATAGCATTCTTGTCTTTGAAGCTCAGCAGAGGGAGCCTCTCTTACCACCACCTGCCTCCTCTGCATATTTCTCTCGCGATCCCAGAACGCCAAGGGTAGACTCTCAGCACAATGAATCCAAATCATTGTTATGGGTTAATGTGTATATATTACCCACTATACTGTTGCGGACTTATTGTCTAGATCATTCACGATGCTGTAAACTCCTTGAAGGCAAGATTTATTTTGCCTCTGCTGCAACAGCATTTGGTCCAGTATCTACCACAGGATGTTAAATAAGTCATAAGGTTTTTGTTTTTCAGATGTCAACTTTATTCATATATAGTTGATACTCGGGGCGCCTGGGGGGCTCAGTCATCTGAGCGGCTGACTTCAGCTCAGGTCATGATCTCGCGGTTTGTGAATTCAAGCCCCCCGTTGGGCTCTGTGCGGATAGCTCAGAGCCTGGAGCCTGCTTCGGATTCTGTGTCTCCCTCTCTCTCTTCCCCTCCCCCACTCATGCTCTATCTGTCTCTCTCTCAAATATAAATAAACATTAAAAAAAATTATATAAAGTTGATACTCGTGTAAGTACTCTATTAAGGGAGCTGAACTGCTCCTCAGAGGCTACAGTACTCAAGCAGAAGAGGCTCGTGATATTGAAGAAGCAGAGGGGTTCCAGAAGGGTGTTCAAATGTTATGACCTGCTTTTGTCTGAGGCCAATTCGTGAAAGACTATACAAATAGGGAAGAAAGGCTTGAACACTGTTAGAGCTCAGCAATGAAATTTTAAGCCCTCCCTAGACATCCTGCTAACACACATGAACACAGCCACAAAGAGCACGTTATGTTGTAATTGTAGAATTAGTATGTGTGAAATTTAAATACTAAAAAGAATCTTTTGAAAACTGTATGGCTATGACATCTAAAAACCATACAAGTGGCAAGATATAGCAATAAAATGGAATATGGCATGTAATCATTCAAAACACTAAACCATACCGTAGGCACCACCACACGTTTTGATAAATCCCCGAAAAAAAAAAAAAGTCAGACTTTCAGAGTTCAAAACATAAATTTAGTTTCTTTGCCAGAGAGGAGAGAGAAAAATCCTTTTTATGAGCTATAAAATCTTAGTACCAGAACATTTTGGGTCTGAGTTTATTACCTCAAAAAGCAATCATGACACTGAGTTACCAAGATCGGAGCACAGGGCATTAAAAAAATGGTAATAGGGGGTGCCTGGGTGGCTCAGTCGGTTAAGCATCTGACTTCGGCTCAGGTCGTGATCTCATGGTTCGTGGGTTTGAGCCCCGCGTAGGGCTCTGTGCTGACAGCTCGGAGCCTGGAGCCTGCTTCGGATTCTGTGTCTCCCTCTCTCTCTGACCCTCCCCGACTCGTGCTCTCTCTCACTCTCAAAAATAAACATTAAAAAAAAATTTTTTTTTAAAACATGGTTGCAATAGGACCTGAAAGAGCTTTATGGTAGGCTATAATCTGAACAATAAACAAACACCCTCTCCCACTCCACCCCCTAAATAATTTGAAACATGCCAGTTACATGTGCAAACAAACAAAATCAATAAAAATGAAGGTTCTCTACTTTACCTCCACTATGCCTAGAGGAATCTGTAAGTACCACCCCAAAGTTGTCCGCAGCCTCCGAAACAACAGGACGCCTAGGGATGCCCATGGGTGGAGAGGACGCCTGGGTGTTTTTTGATGAGGTTGTTTTCTCTAGAAAAGTTAGAAAACACATAATCACGTACGGTAATATAAGCTTCTGTGTAGATGTAGAGTTAAGGAAAGATACTAAACTCAACTGGTGTATCAATATAAATACATGAACTTGTCTGTTACAGGGTCTGAGTTTAAGACCTACATTGTCAGTACTTAGATAATCTGAGGAATTGACTTAAAAAAATTACTTTGTCAGGGCACCTGGGTGGCTCAGTCAGTTAAGCAGCTGACTCCTGATTTTGGCTCAGGTCATGATCTCAATTTGTGAGATCAAGCCCTCCGTCAGGCGTGGAGCCTGCTTGGGATTCTTCCTCCCTTTCCCTCTCTGCCCCTCCCTCCACTTCTCTCTCTCTCTTTCTCTATCAAAATAAATAAATATTGTTTTTAAAAATTACTTCGTCTTTTTCTAGTAGCTTTAAGGGAAAACTAAAATGTGTCTTTCTTCATCAGGCTAATTTAAATTTACACACAGAATAAACACCACAAGTAAAAAAGCCAAATGCCGAAAAGCTTTCAAACTATTCATCCCTTTTTCTTCTTACTGTACCTATTTCTTCATTCTAAAACATAAAACTCATTCTTAAAGAGCTTCTGTTTCTTCGTGGGAAAATTATCATGTTAAGCTTAAAAATTCCAAGAGGCAAAAAGTGAAAATGGGTGATTATCTTAAAACTGAAATATGTTCTTCTTATTCAGTATTTATAGGTCAGATTCTATAAACAACTGTGGACTGATGATGAACATTAACTCAAAGTGCAGTTCAAACAAGAAATACTCATTTTTCTAGCTACACTCAGTAGTTAGTATGAAAGGGTCTTTTCCAAAAGCCAATAAATAATTTCTTCTCAATCATACCTCCTTTTTATTTTTGTACTGTACTAAAATACTCTGCTACCCAGTTCCCCTCTCTCCTCACTGAAATCTTTTTGTTCATTGATGGCCAGGCTATAATGGCATCTTTTCAATCAAGCCTACCCTCAACGAGCTACCCCACTTGAAAGAACATCCTTTCTTTGTACTCTCTCAGTCCTTCCCAGTACTTGTCGTACTTCGCTCACACCCTTGCCCTTCTGCGGTCTATCCTTACCCTACCCCCGTTGAAACACACAACAGATTATGTCACACAACTCAGCTCAAACCCTCCAACGTTTCCACTTTCTCAGAGTCAGTCAATGTTCTTGCAGGATGGACAAGGCACTGTGTGGGGTGGCTGCTCTGTCATCTTCCTGATTTCAGTTGGTATTTATTTATGTGTCTGAGCCTACTTAGCAAAGTAGAGGCACCGTTAGGATGAATCTTATCTTGATCATCTTTGCTTTCCCTGTATCACCTACACCAACGCCTTACATATCATAAACTCTCAGAAATACTCGTAGAACATTGGATGGGATGGAATAATACAACCATCCAAGCATGGCCAACAAAGGTACTATACTAAAATTATTTAATGGATTTATATATAAGAATCTCTAGGGGCACCTAGAGTCGGTTAAGCGTCCAACTTTGGCTCAGGTCATGATCTCATGGTTTGTGGGTTCAAGCCCCTTGTCAAGCACTGTTACTGACAGCTCAGAGCCTGGAGCCTGCAGCCTGCTTTGGATTTGCTTACACTCTGTCTCTCTCTCTCTCTCTCTCTCTCTCTCAAAAAAAAAAAAATAAATAAAATAAAATAAAATAAAATAAAAAAGAATGTCTATGACCCCAAAGGACACTCGCTCCTCCTGAGGAAGATTATACTCACCTTTGCTGGTTCGGAAGGTAAGCATGGCGGGCTGCCCTTCACCTGCTGCGCTCCTTGCCACCATCAAAACTTCATAGAGACTAGATGGCTCCAGTTCTGTCAGATGGAGCTCATTCTCACTTCCCGGGACTCGAACTGTGTGCCAGCTTCCCACCAGGCCAACGCCGTCATCTAGCTGCTCAAGAGAAAATAAGTCATTAAAGAAAAGGAGACAAAGGGCAAAAAAACCTTCCATTCCAATTTGAGAAAATCTTCCATTCCAGATGAATGTTGGTAAGGAATATACTGTTGGAAGAAAGAGACATGATATTTCCTCACCTTAAGAAATATAAGGAGACCTGTAACATGAACTTAGGAATTCTCAGGAATAAAAAGACTCCTTCCTGGCTCTCCTACTTACCGCTCATTTGTGGCCTCAAGCAAGTTACTTATCTCCCAGAGTTTGCTTCCTTTACTTGTAAAGGAAACAATACTCCTTTCTTACTGGGCTAATGGGAGCATAAAATAAGTACATAATAATCTGGACTAACGATAATATATAATATACATAATAAATATATGTTAAGTTAGAATACATATGCATATATGAGTTACATAATTATGCATTTTATATTTCCAGCATTCTTCATGTCTCACCACTTCCACACGTACGGGAGGAAATAAATGTTAAAAAGATCTGGGGGCCTGGGTGGCTCAGTCAGTTAAGTGTCCAACTCAATTTCAGCTCAGGTCATGATCTCACGGTTTGTGGGTTGGAGTCCCGTGTCAGGCTTCATACTCAGCTCAGAGTGTGCTTGGGATTCTCTCTCCCTCTCTCTCTGCCCCTCCCTTACTTGTGCATATTCTCTCTTGCTCTCTCAAAAATAAATTAATAAACTAAAAAAAAAAAAAGATCCAATCCGTTGTGTCTTAGTTAATAGAACTAGGAAACGACATCACACAGAAGTTTTTGTGTGGGTAAGAATCCCAGTGAAAGTTTCTTCATCTTGAATCATTCAAAGTTTCTACATCTTGAATCATCAGATTAGAAACAGTGAATAAACTTTCAAATATCACCATGTTAATTGTTCCAGATATTAAAAATATATACTATTAAACGATGGGCACCAAAATGTCTTGGACAAAGAAAGGTATTTTAAATATGAGGGTGTCTTTTGTTCATTTATTAGTCTCATAAACAAAGAAACACTTTTTTTCATTTTGCTTTAATACAAGCCTCTGGAAGAAACACTGGAAAATCAACTGAGAGGATCAAGGTTCACTCAAAGAAATCACTAAACAACATAAGATTCCGATACAATTAAGAAGACAACTTGAAATAAAAATAATTGTCAGAGATTATACCAGAGGACTTTGATGTTTCTAATAAGAAACTGCTTTATTTGTTAAATAAACTGTGTTTTACTATCTCACAAAGGGAAGGGGTGACTTTTTAAAAAGTGGTTTCTAGAGGTTTACACTCAAGGGGTTAAAGTGTTTGATAAAAAATGTCAAAAAAAAAATGTCAAGAAGTCACTGGGTTCTTGGAATTCCTATTCTGGGGGATACTGTGTATCTTTCATTCTTACTGCTTACTGGTAAAACCAGCATGACTGTTGGGATAGCTCTCCCAAACTCATAATCCTAGAACACTCCTGTTTCCTGCTGCTCTATAAATGTCGAAGATAATAAGCTTGTGTTATATACACACAACGTTAAGGTGAGAGAAGAGAAAGCTGATAAATAAGAAGACATTACCTTTCGATACTTCACAAAATAGGCATTGATGGGCAGCCCGCCATCCTTCCCCGCCCTCCAGACCAGGTTGTACGTATCAGATGTGTAGGTCTGCGGAGGGCTCAGAATGATGGGGGCATCCGGGACAGAGGCACCACTAGTGTTTTTCTCTGGCGATGATTCCACTGCGCTGGAGTGTTTCTTCCCTGGAAATGAGCTCAATAATCCAGCTTCTGAACCATCTCTTGTATCATTCTGAGTGGGATTGGAAGGTGTAACTGTTTCCGCTTTTGTATTTGGTTCAAAAGGAACTGCAGGGAATGGAAGAAAGAGAGAGAGAGAGAGAGAGAGAGAGAGAGAGAAGAGACAGCTTGAGGAAATTCATTATTTCAGTGCCTTCTTCACAGTGATCCAACGGCCCACAAGGATACAGACAACCTGAGCCCCAGAAGTGAAAGCAGGTTAACAGCTCAGTTTGTAATTCATGGAAACCTCCAACCTCCAACTGTAATCTCTTATTGAAAAAGCTGCGGCAGCGAAGTGATTTTGAGGATGTTATTTTTCCTTGCTCTACGCTAGTATTCCCTCTTTTACAACAACACTTTGCTAGTTTAACTTGAAAGATTTTAAGTTGGAGAACACCGAGTGGTAATTCCAGTTGGTAAATGAAACACATGAAGCGATGCATTCCCTTAGTGGCAAGGTGAACTCAATAGCAAGGAAACAACCAAGAGCTAGGCTGTTACCTGCTGGGGAGCCAGTCTCCAATGATACCCCTCAGTATCCACACCCTTGGACGGTCCCCTCCCTGCTGAATCAGGCTGGCCCTATGACTGGCTTCAACCAAAGTGAGACTGTGCTCTTCCAGGCTTGAGTCTTCACAAGGCCTGGCACTTCTGCTTTTGTGTCGCCCCATACAGACATCCAAGCTCGCCGTGTGGAGTGGCGGGGGGGGGAGGGGGAGAGAAAGGGAAGGAAGGGGAGGTGGCCGGTTATTCCAGCCTTCACAAAAGTGTCACACGTGTGGGTAAGGCCACTTTGGCTGTTCCAGCCGCAGGTACATGTGACTGCAATGGTGGAAGAGACCCCAAGCAAGGCCGGCAGAATTGCCCAGCTGCGTCCAGTTAACCCTAGGAACTGTGAGAGATAATAACGGGGCTACTGTTTCAGTAATCTTTGGGGGTGGTTATGCAGCAACAGATAATGAAAATACCCTACACAAGCAAAACAATTTACATTCGACAAGAGGAAACAAGGGAAAAGAAGGGTTTACCTATTTCCAAGCAAGCCCTCTTTCTGGACAGAACTGAAGACTGGCTTAAGAAATCGCCAATCTAGGGGCACCTGGGTGTCTCAGCCGGTTGAGCGCCCGACTTCGCCTCAGGTCATGATCCCACAGTTCATGAGTTCAAGCCCCACATCGGGCTTGCTGCTCTCAATGCAGAGCCCGCTTTGGATCCTTTGTCCCCCTCTCTGTGCCCCTCCCTTGCTCGCGCTCTCTCAAAAATAAAGAAACGTCAAAAAAAATTGCCAATCTAAAGAAAAATGAAACAAGCAAATAGTCTTAATGACTAAAAGCATACAGAACACAAGGGAAAAATATTTGCGCTGAAGAAAGAAATAGGTTGCACATCCCATCCCCCAAATTTACTGAGCACATATTATGGGCCACGCATTGTGTTAGACATTTAATAAATATAATCTCCTCAAGCTCTCAAAACAACATTCTTAGGTGGACAGTAATATCCCTACTTCACAGCTGAGGAAATTAGGGTTCTGGGAGATTAAGTGACAACTCCGAGACTCCGAGCACCATGAAACCCAAGTGCTGACAGCTTGGTTTCTCTCAAGTGCTATTCACGCTGGCAACAAAAAGGTCTCCTCTTTCTGACCACTTTTGTGGAGGAAGGGAGCAGAGGAAACGATGTGAAAGAGTTTCTTTTGCACAGTGAAGTCGGATTCCTGGTAAAAGGTGGGTGTGTTTTGAGAAGCACTGCAGTTCAGGAGGGAACCGACACAAACCACGGCTAACGGCGTAAGGTCGGTTTTCTGTTTAGAGGAGAAAAGGTGTCTCCGACGCGTCCTCCACTAAAGAAGCTAGTGAGAAAATAATCCAGGAGAAAACTAATTAAGTTCACTGAGACAACTTCACAATATTGCTTCTGGAGCAGCCGTGTTTATCTAGTGAGTCAGGACGTGGGCTGGCTGGTAAGGGCGTGCGGCTGGTGCCCACTGGGGCGAGAGATGGGCTCTAGCAAGTGGAGGTAATTAGCTGTGGCTTAGGGTAGCGGAGAATGACCTTTTCATCGTTAGGAGTTCCACGGAGCCTTTGGGCTGCTTACCACTGGGAAGTGGTATCTGGCCGTACAAGAGTTTAAAGATCACAGGCCTCAATTTATGCAGAGGCTGGAGACAAACTTATGCCACAGCCTGTGTCTAATGGTATCAGTGTCACAATTCTACTCCTGCTATTCTGGACGCGATGGGACTTTTCTGCCACGTTTATTAAAAAGGGGATTCGAGAAGAGGGGAGGAGGAGGAAGATTCAATTCTTTTCTCTCTGCTATTTCCAGTAATATAATTTGAGTACTCACACGATATAATTTATAAGGCCTGAACACCACTTTCAAAAGTTTTTTCACATATATTATCTCAACTTGTCTTCAAAACAACTCTGTGAAATGGTCAGACGAGATCACTTCTTGGCCTTTTGGCTAAGATCAAGTGTGAAATGATCAGTTTAGACATCAAGTATTGGGCGCCTGGGTGGCTCAGTCGGTTGAGCGTCCGACTTCGGCTCAGGTCATGATCTCACAGTCTGTGAGTTCAAGCCCCGCGTCGGGCTCTGTGCCAACAGCTCAGAGCCTGGAGCCTGTTTCGGATTCTGTGTCTCCCTCTCTCTCTGACCCTCCCCTGTTCACGCTCTGTCTCTCTCTGTCTGTCTCAAAAAAATAAATAAAAATTAAAGAAAAAAAAATAGACCAAGTATTTTTAAACGTAGAATGCTTTTTGAATTAGAAGAGGCTGATAAAATTCTGCTTTTCTAAGTACTATAACTATGGCAGTGAATTTAATGACTCAGAGCTGAAACTAAACAAGGAATATAACCAAACTTGTCAAAGCCGTTCCCACTGTGACCACTCACACCAGCATCCCCTACCCCGACTATCCCAAACCAACTCCCATTATAGTTTTGAAGAGTTACAACCCACTCTACAAATATTTGTACATCTAAGACCTCAAAACCCAAGGTCTCTGGAAAGAAAAAGGAGGAGGGGGCAGTCATCGCTCTCTTTGCCCTTGCTTACCCCCCAAAAAACAAGTAAATGGCTCTCAGTATGCTAGAATTTAATAAGGCTCAGATTCCTGTAGAAAGAGGTGGGTTGTTATGTATTGTGAGCTTTAGTAAACCTGGCTGGATCTTAATAATTATAGGGCGCACAAAAGAGAAAATATAAGAACATTTCGGAAGGAGGTCGGTGATGGGGTTACTCTACATGAAAATGGTATTTATCAAGACATAAAATCCTGGAAGGGGTGGGGAAGACCTTAAAGATCTAAAAAATTCTAACCTAAACAAGTTAGCCTATGTATTTTCTAAAGGCTTCAGATCTTTGATATTTAAAGTGAGGCAGTGAGACAAAAGATCCAGTTCCATCAACTGTGACTATCACATCTATGCCTCTTGCTATCCTATATTTATATAAAACAATCACTTTAGCCAAAAGCTAACCAAGCATCACCTGTGTTACACCTGTCCTACAGCTAACAATTTGAGCAGAGCCACTCTGATTTTCGCTTGGCAGAGCAGATATATAAACACACACACGTATACATATTCATATTTACACGTGTATAAATTTATACAACACCCAACTACCCTCTTCATTGGAGGATTCTTAACATGTCTAAAGTCAGTAGCTATTTCTTCCTTCCCTAACTGCTACATGGAATAATCCTAATTTACCAATAATCAGACAGTAATAATTATAATCTAATACAAATGGATGTCCTTGGACTTCCCCACTTCTCTTTCTACCTCCAGCTTCCTCTGGAGCTCCAGGGGCCTTGTGTGCCTGTGAATGGAAATACCTGTGCGCACACCCAATTTCTGTCTACTTTACCTTCCTTCCTCTGCAAAAGACCACCCCTTGGCCGCTCCTCTGGCTTAACGGTGCCTGCACACTGGTGGTGTGGTCTACACTCTGGAGGATGGGTCAGGGAACGGGACCTGTGTAGAACCAGACTGTGAACTAATTAAAGCAAGGACTTCCAGAGCCCCAGACCTGCTATACACAAGGAAGAACATGGGCTCCAGGATCCAGGGACTATAACTTAACCCCTTAACCACATGGACTCTTTGACCAGTGGGAGCTGAGGACCCAGGCAGAAGAAAGCTGCAAGGAGCCCTCTAACGCACTGGCCCAAGGCAGGGAACTCAGTTGCCAAGACTAAGGGCAGTACTGTGTTTGACACTCTGCTTCTTGCACGACAAATAAGGTGACAGTCTCCACTCAACTACCTGCTGGCGCATTGCTGCTCTAAATACTGATGTAAGGTTTGAATTTGAATTAAGTCAAATTTGAATTAACTTTAACAATATTGATACTCTATACTTATTTAATTTTAACAATATTGATACTGTATAAAGCTTTTAAGTCATCCTCACCAAAAATCAATAAAATATCAAGAATTAATGTTATACATCCCATTAGAAAAATAACTTTGAATAGGAGGTACTGTTTGGTAGTACCATGATTCTACTTTCTCAATGAAAGCCAACCCTTTAGGGGCGCCTGGGTGGCTCAGTCGGTTAAGCATCCGACTTCGGCTCAGGTCACGATCTCATGGTCCAGGAGTTCGAGCCCCGCGTCCGGCTCTGGGCTGATGGCTCAGAGGCTGCAGCCTGCTTCCGATTCTGTGTCTCCCTCTCTCTCTGCCCCTCCCCCGTTCATGCTCTGTCTCTTTCTCAAAAATAAACAAAAGTTAAAAAAAAAAAAAAAAAGCCAACCCTTTAGACTTTGGACACTGTACTTACCAAAGGCTCACCTAAAAAATGTCAGCAATGATCACTTTCAGTAGCTTAGACAACCAAAAGCATTAATCATGAAAACAGGTCACAACTCGGGCTTGCGCCCATATGAGAGCTTTCTATAGGACAACTACAACCTTAACCAAAACATCAGAAATGGAAACCAAGGTTCATCCGGTTCATGGTAAGGCCAAATACCCAAAACCACAGTTCTGTGTTTCACTATTGCCAGGGAAAATATATATATA
Organism: Acinonyx jubatus; assembly: GCF_027475565.1. Lineage (NCBI taxonomy): Eukaryota > Metazoa > Chordata > Mammalia > Carnivora > Felidae > Acinonyx > Acinonyx jubatus. Next base: position 90,594,648 of record NC_069390.1, on the reverse strand, counting down.
TATTCAGAGATTGCTGGACTCATGAAAAAAACATACTTCAAAGCACTTTATCCCCTACAATCAGAGGAAGCTAATCACCCGAGAAAAAGTACTAATGGCAACTCACCAACTGTGAGGACTGCCTCCGACTGTGTGGCACCATGTTCATTTGCGGCTTCGCAGATGTATTTCCCAGCATGCTCCTGAGTGATGGCCTGAATGTACAGAGAGCTTGAGCCAGCTCGGGACATGATGAAGTAGACAGGCTCCAGGTCATAGCCCCCAGGTCGTAAGTGTGATTTCCGGGATTTTGATCTGAGCACTTGAGACGGATGGCTGGTTATCAACCCGTGCCTGTCATACCAACGCATGACTGGGACTGGCACGCCAGTGGCATTGCAGGACAGAGTAACAAAGTCTCCATCTACCACCTTTGTACTTGCTGGTGCTGTAATTATAACTGGCTTGAGTCCACTGCCTATTAAAACAGTAATTCACACACAAATACACACACATAATTAAGAGTATAGTACCTACAATGCAAAATAAATTCATCTTCTTGCATAAATGTTAGCCATGTCGTGCCCAAGTAACAGCCTTAAAAGCATCTTTCGTACATGTATTTCTTAACAGTGTTTTTTTTTTAATTGAAGTATAATCGACATACAACATTAGTTTCAGGTGCACAACATCATGATTTAACATATGGATACACACTGGCAAATGATCACCACAATAAATCTGGTTACCATCCCCTAAACAATGTTTTACATGCAGAACAGTATGGAGAACACATTCATTCACTGAAATAAGTGTTTGCAAAGACATGGGCAAACAGGGATATATGACAGTAATAACTAAAACAAAGATAACCCCCCTCCTTGTTAATTCTCTTCTCAACTTTCACCACGTAAAACCGTCCCTAAAAAGTAGAATTCTTAATTGTGGGCTCCTGGACATTTCCTACACAGACTTCCTGTCCTTTAGGAAAAAAAAGGGTTTCCTATACACATTTGACTGCTGTTAAGTATAAAACAGGTGAAGCCATGAAAAAGGTGTCAAGGAGCATAAAACAAAATAATATTCCTCCACAAAAATAGTTCATTCCAGGGGGAACCTCTGATTACAAAAAGCCTGGGAGAGAAATCTGTTCTGAGTGAAAGTCGACGAGTGTATTTCTTATCATGTTACACAAACAACACTTTTTGTCTCTAAACTAACTCTCTTTCCTTTTGGTCCCAGGTATTCTCTGGAGCCATTTTTAAGTGTGCCTACTATGGAATATCGATTACAAATGGAATTTTCTCCAGTGCATCCTTCTCTTTCTCCAGCCCTACTTCCTACCTTTGACAAAACCAACACTCGGTATGGTTAGATTCCCGAATCTCTGCCAATCTAGAAAGTGTAAGATGCTGTCTCACTGGTCATAAACTGCACTCTCCTGAGTACTAATGAGCTTGAACATCTTTTCACGTGTTTATGTGTCACTGGTATTTTTCCTCCTCTTTGAAATGCTTTTTGTCCATTTTTCTGTTGGGTCATTTATCTTTTTTGTAATGGTTTCAGAGTTCTTTGTATATTCCAGCTAGTGTTCTGTTATTCGTTATATATGCTGCTAATATCTTCTCACAGTTTATTGCTTTTTTAAAAAAAAATTTTTAACATTATTCATTTTTGAGAGAGAGAGCATGAGTGGGGGAGGGGCAGAAAGAGTGGGAGGCACAGAATCAGAAGCAGGCTCCAGACTCTGAACTGTCAACACAGGGCCCGACGTGGGCCTCGAGCTCACGGACCACTCCATTTTATCTTCATTTTCTATTCAATTGATTTCTGCCCTTTAGTATCTCTTTTCCTCTGCTTCCTTATTTTCAGTCTTACTAGTTTTCTTTTATAAGCATTTAAGGCTATACATTCCCATGTAAATTCCATTTTTACGACATCCCACACAATTCAATCTGTGGCATTTTCACATTGCACTGCACAGTTTTTTCTCTGTTATTGAGAAGCATAATTTTACATTTCCAAATACATGCCAGTTAAAAATGACTTTTACTATTAACTTCTAAAATAATTGCACCAAGGTCAGAGAACTGGTCTGTATCACACTGATTCTTTGACACTTGAAATATTTATAACTCATAGGCAAAAGATTAATATCCCTAATGTAGAATTCCTACCAATCCACAAGAAAAATGACCAACAATCTAATTTTTAAAATGGACAAAAGACAATGAACAGTCAATACATAGGAAAACAAATTCAAATGACTCATACACATATGATAGGAAGCCCAACTTCACTCATAGCAATATAAATACAGACCAAAAGGTATTTTTTTTTAAAACTATCAGATGGGCAAAGATTTAACACCTTGCCCTGGTGAGGATATGAGGAGACAGGCAGATACACATTGCTGTGAATAAAAACCAGTAACAATTTTGCAGAGCAACTCGGTGATATCTACCAAAATTACCAAACAAAGATGCTTTCATTTAGCAAATTCATTTCCAGAAATCTATTCTATAGATATTTATACCTGTGCAAAATAATCTATGCAGAGGGACATTCATTATAGAACTCCTTAATAAGCAGTCATTTGAAAAAGAATGAAAACACTGTTTAATGAACCATCTGGGAAGATATCAAAGATATGGTAAATAAAAAACTCAAACTGAGGAATACTACCTCCATTTACGGGGGGAAAAAAGATGTTATTAAGTGCACACAGACACATTGTGTGTGATTGTATATATACACACAAGGATATTAAAGACACTGATAAAACTGGTTAGTTCTAAAGGCAATATGGCTGGCCAGGGAATAGAAATGAGAGACTTTCACCATATGCCTTTTAAACTATAGTATCTTTTGAAAAAAATAATTAAAAAAAATTTTTTTTTAATGAAGTTAATCAAATAATATTGCCTCTTCATGGAAATGCCCATCTGCAACTAGAAAGGAACATGGAAAATAGGCATAGTTCCTTTATGGTAATGGAATTATGTTCTCTAGTGAAAATGATTTAATTTTTAACCAAAATAAAAGCCTGTCTGTAAAGTAAAACTTCCTATGATTTCTGGACCCAGAAGCCTACCTTTTTCAATTTCAAGTCTCCCAGTAGACTGTATGAATCCAATCCCATTATCTGCTACACACTGATACAGCCCAGAATCTTCCATGGTAACACCACTGATTTTCAGTCTGTTTCCTACAGTTAGATGTCGTGGGGAAGGATGAACAGGTTGTGCGTTATGAAACCAGGTACGGTTTGGAGTTGGGTTCCCATGAATCTCACAAGTAAATTGTACTGTGGCACCCAGAGAGACTGTCTGGTCCTGTAGTCCTTTAGAAATTGAAGCATTTTCTAAAAATAAAACATATAAATTAAACTCTAGCCCTTAAGAGGTACTTTTTAAATTATCACACAAGACACATAAAATCTCTCTACCAATAACTAGTTGAAATCAAATTGCATTGTTTACTCACCACATTCTCCTACCTGCTATGGTCATCAAGACAAAATTAGAAATGCATTTGAACTTCCTTCTAATCAAATAAACCATATGTTACTAATATTTCATAGTCTCTTTTTCTAGATCTTCCCACCCACTTATCTCTCTCTCTCTCTCTCTCTCTCTCTCTCTCTGTCTCTCTCTCTCACACACACACACCCACACACATATACATCTTGGGCTTCCCTGAGCATTTGTTTCAGGTGATTTGTTTGAAATAAGTAGTTTCCCATGATTTCACACTAAACAAGAGCCAAAAGAAGAATGTTTATTCACAGGTTAAATTCTTTTTATGGTCAATTCTGCCGTTAGGCTAGATGTTATACTGGGCAGAAAACTTCCTTTACTATCCATGAAGCCACTTTTCCCTAGACCGAGTAAATCATTTAGCAACATTGGTAACATATGCCCAAATTATATGATTATGCATATTAACTTAGACCTGATTATCACAGCACTTTAAATCTCATTTGTCATACACTTACTTAATTCCAGGGTTACCTATGTTGCAAATAAACACAAGCAGAAGGTTTACAGCAACTATATTTACTATGAAACCACTTACAACCTATTTTTTTCTGGATTTCATGAAAATATGTTTTGATAAAGGAAAACATTTTCTGGTGCTAGACATGACAGTGAGACAGGGAACTGGAAAAAAAAGGAAGGAAAAGCTTTGAGATAAAGAGTGTATACACAGCAATGTGGGTGGAAATAATGCAAATAATACAGTGAAAGCATTCCTTAAGGGAAAATAAAATGAAATAAATTTCTTTTTGAGGTGACCTTTTCTAGTCAGTACTGTTAGGTACTCCTACTAGGTCCAACACACTGACACAGCCCAGAATCTTCCACATCATTAGGAAGGAAGAACAAGCTTTGCGTTGCATAACCAGGTTGGGGGGGAGGTTCCCATAAACATCCCAAGTGAAATGTTCTGTGCCACCAAGATATACTGCTGAAATCAGCAGTCCTTTAAAAAAAAAACAAAAACGAAGCTTCTTGTGACATCATATGTGAAGACGTTATTTACATGTCATTTATAGTTCCCAAATAGATCTTCCATTCAAACATCAGTTAGACCAGAAAAATAGCCTGACCCGAAAAGCAATTTAAGAAGTAACGTCTTACCAAGCACATTAACCATGTAAGTCACATGTTTTACGTCTCCAGACTTGTTTCCCACTATACAAGAATAGTTTCCAGAGTCCACCGGGTCAATGCTGTCTGTGGCAAGATGGGAATGCAACCTTCGCCAGTTGCTTCCCGGCACAGCGTCCTGACCGTCCTTCAGCCAGTGCACTTGAGAAACTGGGACCCCACTCACCACACACTCCAGGGTGACGGGGCTATGAGAAAGCACAGCTAGTGCCTGTGAAAAGGTGGGGTGGAGAATGTGAAAATCGTCGGAAGAAGGGCCTGGAAAAAGAAGGGAACAAAAAAATGTCATTATTAAACATCCACTTCCAATCTCTTCCTTACCAAATCTGCAAGCTTTCTCATCTTCCCATTTATTCTTCTTTATGCCACAAGGTCCTCCATGGTAGCTTAATCCATTTTTAGTGGAGAATTAAAATTAAAACACTTTGTGGCTATCTCTGCATTAGCAGTTTAGATATGTAGAATTTTTGACCAGTCCAGAAACCACCGCTTCGTTGTGCTTTGACCACTGGTTCTGAGTTCAGCTACCGTAATCTCAAAATCAGCTATGACTACTGTCAGCTGAAAGAGGACAGCTATTAATTTTTCATAATTCAGTTAGCCACCAATTTGATTACCACTGTTATAAAGTTATATTGTCTCTATTATTTCTTTTTATTTGAGCAAAGGGTCAAGTTCTCCGTCTGGTTTCCACTCTGTCATCCTGACCAAAATTCTCTTCTAAAAATTCATTATCACGGCGGGGGTGGGGGGCAGGGGCTGGGGAGGCGCCTGGGTGGCTCAGTCGGTTCAGCATCCAACTTTGGCTCAGGTCATGATCTCACAGTTCATGAGTTCAAGCCCCACATTGGGCTCTCTGCTATTAGCACAGAGCTCACTTTGGATCCTCTGCCCCCTGCCCCGCGACTCTCCCCTGGTCACACTCTCTCCCTCTCTCTCAAAATAAATAAATACATAAATATTTTTAAAAATTAATCAATGAATTAAAAATTCATTATCTTTTAAACACATGTACAGTACTATACTATAATGCATTCGTGTATTTAATTTTTTTTATAAGACTTTCTTATGATAAGCAAATAGGATCTGAAAGAAAAATTCACTCTGATTTTCCAGTACTTTCTAAAGAATGCTTCTGAGGAAGCTTCTCCTGAGGAATGCTTCTGGTTACCGTTATTCTCCCAAATACTTACGACTGACAAGAAGCTTTCGGCCAATGGGTTCAACTTTTAATTCATGAGTGACAGGATTAAAAGCTGCACACTTATATGATCCCTTGTCCTCTGAAGATACATTCAGAATCTGAAGATTCCCTGATGGAAGGATTAAGTACTTCTCTGAGGAAAGAAGGGAATGCAGTTAGGCCTCTATATGAAAGACCCCAATGAAAACAAAGGCTAGCAGTCGTGCTTTCAATTTAGACATCAGAACAGCAGCAACAATCAGAGAAAATTGATTAAATGGAAGAAAGGGGAAGTCAAGGCGGGGGGGTGGGGGGGAAGAGTCAATAGTTCTAGAGTAACAAAATCGAACCCATCAGAAACATCTGACCGCAAACCATTTGTTGAGCACATTGAAAGCACAAGCATATGTAGAAAGAGATACAATGCCCACAGCCCCCACCTTGGGCAAACCTCTCCGGACAGCACTCACTGATCCGCCAGTGTCCACTCATGTCTACCCATTCATTTTTTTCTCAACAAATACACACTGGGTGCCTGTATTGATCCAGGCACAAGTGATACGATAAAGAAAGCAGACTGCAAGCCCTGCACTCATGCAGCCAACATTCCAGTGCAGGAAATGGGGGCCGCAAAGAAAGGGATAAATAACAGACAAACAAACAGAAATCTGTCTATTACAATGCTGTGGAAACTTTAAAAAGCAGCTAAGTAAAGGGGACACGGACCAATGGGGCATGGCATAGTATTTTACATAGAGCCATGATGAGGGAGGTCTTCTCAGAGGAAGAAATATCCGAGTGGAACCCTGAATGAATGGAGGGAATCTGGGATGGTAATCATTTCTACAGTGTAACCACTCATGCCGGTCTTCTTCTGACTTCTGAGAGTAGAGGCAATACATCTTATGCATTTTTGTAGCCACAGTCCTTAGGACACGGAGTTCAACAGTAGGTTGCTTCATGACATTTGTTCTGTGGGTACCACTGGCTTTTTGTTGAAGGTCTCACCTGTGGAATGTTTCAGCCACTTTCCCCGGATTTTATAGCGCACCTCCGCTTTGGGGTTACTATCTGGTACTTTGCAGCCAATGAAACCGGTACTTTTTTCTTCCGCTGTAATAACCTGCTTTGTTGGTGAACCAAAATCACCAAGAACTAAAATACATAAGTAAATAAGTAGAAAGTTAATTGATTAATCAATGCAAATGTGAACGATCCCCAAGGAAATTTAAAAACTAGAAGCCACATCTTGCAATGCGGCCGTTTGCGGCAGCTAACCTCAGTTCACAGAGGAGCGTGATTTTTTTTTATCTCAGGAAGGGGCTGGAGTAGAGGTGCCCGGTTGAGGCCTAGAGCTAAGTCATGGCTCCCTTTTCCAGAAGCCAACGCTTCCAGGAGACTACAAGACAAACAAGCAAGCGGCCCTTAAAACATGGAGGAGAACCTAAAGCATAGTCATTCCCATTCTGTCAAGAGACATCCTTTTCCAATCCAGTCCCTCATGAACACCCACTTTCCCTACGCATCTTTATGCTGTTTGTCGCTACTCACACTGCAATAAAGTGGCTTTCAGGAACAAACCCAATTCCTCTCACTACTAAGAGTTCGCTACAGATGGAGCCTGCATGGAAGGGTTCTTTATGATCTGCAGTGCTGAAAGCATCCAGCCGCCTGCCAACAGGAGTTCAGCCTTCCCGTGTGAGTCCTGGAGCTGTCCATGGGTCAAAGCTCTACGAAAACATTTACTCTTCTCAGTTACGACAAACTCACTACTCCTGGGGGATCCAGATTTCTTCTGTAAATAGGGGTGCCCTGACAAAGACATCTTCCATTACTGGAAGCCATCACCATTTGAAAGGCAGATGGCTCAAACCTACTAAGAAAACCACCACATTCCAGATTTGCCATAAGTTCAATACCCGACATTCCTTTCTCTACAGTCAGTGATTTCATTCCTCCTTCTTTAGCCTGGTTTCAATTAAATAAACTAAAATCACTCAGTGATCAAGACAAATAAAACAATTAGATGTGAGCGAGATATGGGACTGCATGAAACAACTGAGTGTCAAAGTTGACAAAGCTTTTTTGTTGCTGCTGCTATTAAAGGACTTCTAAATATTCGCAAAGAAATTCAGAGTTTGCATTAGAAAACTCTCCTAACCATGTAAGAGTTACTTCCATGCCCCTCTTACACAGAAGACAGGAGGCCAAGCTCACGGAGGTTCAAGTGCACTTCCCCCAGCTCAACAGTGAGAGTCAAGGCTGAGATGAGGATGCTATGTGTTTACTCCAAAGCCCACGCTCTTCCCTCTATTCACATATGCAAGTACCAGCATTCTAGTTTCTAGGAAAAAGCATAAATCTGAGGGATAAAATTAAACTCACCAGCAGTAGATACTGTTGCAGGGCCGCTCACAATTGCCCCGATGCTATTGTTGGCAACGCACTGGTAGGAACCCGAAAGGGAGGGATTAAGGGACAGAATAGTCAAAGTCCCCTGATGCATCTTAATCTGTTCCATGTTTCTATCCAGTCTTTTTCCATTATGCAACCATGAGATATGAGCGGTCACAGGCTTAGCAGAACAATGGAGTACTACGGGTCCACCAAGTCTCTGGACAGCGGACAGTGGCTCAGAAATAAAAGACGGTGCCAAGTCTACCAGGAAACGTTCCCCACGTGCAAAGGGGTGGAGAGAATAGGAGAGAAAGGAGGTGAGGGGAGAGAGAAGAGTACATTGAATACATTTCATCTGAATCTATGGAACCAGAGGCAATTCCATATTTTATCCATACCATAAGAACATACAGTTCTTAATGCTTGTACAAGTTCTAGGAACATTCTGATATGACTATTTTTGGAAGTAAAAAAGGGCAATGCATGAAGCTAGGACTTAAGGACCAGGGTAGAATAGATGAAAAACCTTATGATGTAAATCCAACAAAATACCAATTCTTTAAGTGAGAAAAAGCAAACTGCTCTGTGTATGAAGTAGCTTCTGAGAAATGGAAGTCAAGAATCTGAGGGGCTCCTGGGCGGCTCAGTCAGTTAAGTGTCCAACTCTGGCTCAGGTCATGATCAGGTTCACGAGTTCAAGCCCCGCATCGGGCTCTGGGCCGACAGCTCAGAGCCTGGAGCCCGCTTTGGATTCTGTGTCTCCCTCTTTCTCTGCCCCTCCCCTGCTCACACTCTCTCTCTCTCAAAAATAATTTAAAAAAATATATATGAAAAACTGAAGATAACTTGCAAAGTAAAAAGAATTCTCTCCTACATTACTAAGGACTTGATTTTAAAGAGTAAATTATTGTATAAATAGTGGCTACGGTCTTCTTTCCGAGAAAGAAAGAATAGAAAATAGAAAATAACATTCAACTTCTAGGAAAGAAGAAGTAGAACATTAGGAAGCCAGGCTGAAATACAGTCCACCCTTTTTTGGAGCATCGATCTTAATATTTTTATTTGGTGTTCAGAATAGTTTCATTTGTTAGACCTTTTCCTCAGCAACTTGGGGGAGAGGGTGAGTTCTTACACTAACATATCAAAACAAATCCCCCTCCGCCCCCCAAAAGAGTGAGGGGGACAAGAATACTGTTAATCTGGGGGAATAAAGTACTTCCAAAAAAAAAAAAAAAGACCAATAAATTCCTGACTCTACTTTCGCAGGATATTTAATTAGATATGAAGATTAAGGGAAGTGCCTCTCTTGACTAAATCTGAGGTGGTTGTTTAGCAAAACAAAAACAGAAATAAAACCAGCGAGCCAAGATTTTTGCTTACAAATCCAATATAGTTATACAGTATTCTTAACAGAGACAACAAGTATTACTTAATGAATAAACATCACTCGCATTTCTATATACTTACAAAGAAATCTCTCCACAGACCTAAAATTACTAGAGATGCATGTGGGCTTGGGCTTATAAACACATTTAATATTAAACACTTTTAAGCTCTTCATTGACCCAGAAGCAGAGAGAATCTCAGACAAGCTCAGGCGACAAAGTGGCAGATCTGGGATTTGAACCAAGTTCTCTTGCTCCAAGACGAGCACTGATATGTGCTGATTCTAAAATTTCTTCAGTCGTATGTAGTCAGCATTTTATTCCTGTTATAATCTCCAAAATCAGACATTTGTAACATCCTCTTACGGAAAAGAGCAGGCTAGGACAATATTTGTTTTTAAGGCAACAAGAGGAATGAATTTATAAGGACAATGATGGGAAGGCCTGCTAGTGCCCAGAAGCACTACTAAGAGATCCTTAAATTGCTGAATTAATCAGTTTTAAGTCATTTGGCTGGGTCAAACAAATCTTAGAAACGTCTTTGGAAATCATTATTATCACAAAGATTTGAAGCTGAAGTCTGTTTTGTATAGGATTAGGATTAAGATGAGGAAAAGCTTCAGTTAAGACATGACCATTCTTGGGGTGCCTGGGTGGCTCAGTCATTGGATGTCTTTTTTTTTTTTACTGTTTATTTATCTTGGGGAGAGACAGACACAGAGCGCAAGCAGGGAAGGGGCAGAGAGAGAGGGAGACACAGAATCCAAAGCAGGCTTTAGGCTCTGAGCTGTCAGCACAGAGCCCGATGCGGGGCTCGAACTCACGGACTGTGAGATCGTGACCTGAGCCAAAGTCGGACGTTCAACTGACTGAGCCACCCAGGCACCCTGGGTGTCCGACTCTTGATCTCAGCTCGGGGCATGATTTTGCAGTGCAGTGAGTTCAGGCCCCACACTGACAACATGAAGCCTGATTGGGGCTCTGTCTCCCCTCTCTGCCCTTTCCCCACTTGTTCGTTCTCTCTCTGTTCCTCTCAAATAAGTAAAAACTTAAACAACAACAACAATTCCTGGGGACTGATGACAAGCATTGAGCCATACAGAGAACTGCTGAATCACTATATTATATTCTGAAAACTAATAGAACACTGCATGGTAACTATACTGGGATTAAAATTTAAAACCTGAAAAAAACAAAAAAAAAACCATTCTTCAGCTCTTACCTGAATTCACGGAAGGACACAGAATCGCAAGAGTAACAACATACAGCAGTGTCTGTAAGGGCCGAGGATCTGGATGCATAGCGCCAGATTACAGAAGCAGGCAGGACAGACTTCCAGGCTTTGGCTCACTAAAAGACATCCAGGAAAAAAAAAAAGAAGAAGAAGAAAGAGAGAAAGAAAAGATCATCTAAACACCCCAAAACAGCTGAAATCTTGCATCTGAGTAGTCAGGGTTGTGAGCATGATGGCTGCCGTCGATTTTGAAAGCTCTGTATAGAGTGCGGCAAATACAAGGCACTTAATGGTCCGTGTCTCCCCGATTCACAAACCAATCTCCACACACTAAATAAACATGGAAGCTCTGCTCATCCTTCCAAGGTACTAGGATGCCTCTTACTGTACAGAATCAATCATCTCAAATGAACATGGTCAACTGCCTTTAGTGCATTTGTTGCACATTTCACAAGGATCAAAAACCCAACCCCACCAAAATGCCCCACCACCCCCTTGACAGTCCTAAAATAGACACAGTAATAACAAAATAACAGCAAACGTTTACATGGTGCTGAGTATGTGCCAGACAGCATTTCAATGTTTTGTGTATACTAATGAAATCTTCAGACAACAACCCCAGGAGATAGGTACTACTGGGTTTCTTCCCTTTTTTTCAGATAGGGGACTCAGACTCATGGATTGTTCAAACAGATTTAAGGGCAGACTTGTGTGGGGATCAAGCTTGGCATGTCTGCAGATCATCCAAAGACCACTGTGGTGAGTCTAGATAGGACTAAGCCAGGAAGGGAAGAGGGAAACCAAGTAGGAGGTAATGTAATCACTCAGGAGCGAGGTGAGCACACGGTGGGGCAGACCAGTGAGTCAACAGAATTTGCTGAAGATCTGGATATAGAGTATGATCAAAAGATGTGTCAAGGCTAACTTAGTATTTGGTGTAACAGAATCAGTAACAGTTCTGTTTACTGAAGAGGGGAAGGCAGGAAAGGGGGAGACAGACTGAAGAGGAGGTTAGTCAGCCGTTCCGTTTTGGGAAGGTAAGTCTGAGATATCCATGAGGCATCCAAGTACTACTGTCAAGTTCACAGCTGCAGACAGGAGTCTGGAGCTGTGTAGAGAAGTCAGAGCTGGAAATACAGATGCCAGAACTATTAGAGCCTTAGTGCTAGATGAGCTCTAAGGAAAGTATGACAGAGGAGAGGAGAGCCCAGGCAGAAGCCTTGGAATACTTCAACCTTTAGAAACCAAATAGACAAGGAAGCAGCAAGGGAGACTAAGAAAAGTAGCCAATGAAATAGGAAGAAATCCAGGAGAATGTTGTGTCCATGGAGAAAAATGGAAAATATTTCTAGAAGAAGGGCATGTTGCAAACGCTGCTGAAAAGTGAGACACCATCTTGAAGACACGTTGGGGCACAGGTGATACAGACAAGAGTGGTTTCAATGGTGGGGAGACTAACATCTGATGGTGGGTTCAGGACAGAACGGGAAGGGAGGAAACGAAAAAAGCACAGAAAACTCCTTCAAGGACCTTGCTATAAAAGGCCAGCAGAGGGGTGCTGGGTGGCTCAGTTAGTTAAACATCTGACGTGATTTCCACTCAGGTCATAATCTCACAGTTCATGAGACTGAGTCCCAAGTGTCGGGCTCTGTGCTGAGAGCGCAGAGCTGCTTGGGATTCTCTCTCTCTCCCTCTCTGCCCCTTCCCTGCTCATGCATGCATGCACTCTCTCTCTTAACATACATACATACATACATACCAAAAAAAAAAACGGGCAGCAGAAAAATAAGGAGAATTGCTCTAGACACATGACAGTCAAGGGAAGGTTTGGTTTTGTGTTTTTGTAACATAAAGACAGTATAGCATATTTAGGTAAAGCTAAAAAAAACAAAAAACAAACAAAACAGCACAGGCAAGGATGTGGGTAAAAATCACTACCATGCATTGTTGGTGGAAATATAATCAGCAAATTCTTTCTGGAGGGAATTTAGCGATATCTATCAAAAATCATTCATCTGTGCAACAAATACTTAAGGAATGCTTATTAATTACATGCCAGGCAGTATTCTAGAAGCTAGAGAGAGAACAATGTAAAAATACATGAGTAGGAACAAGTAACACAGACAAGAATGTACACCTCATCTTCTAGTGGGAATGATGGACAACAAACACGATAAATGAAATTACTAAAATTAACAATGTCTATGCCACCCTCCAGATATGATCCATTCTCCCTCCTCCGTGCTGCCTCTACACCTTGGACATATGTCTACCATCGCACTCATCATTGTGTTCTATAATTTATCTGGTTACATAACTTTGTCGTCCTTGAAGGCAAGAATGGCCTCACATTTAACTCTGTAAATTCTAAAACCTAGCAGAAAATAGGCACATAACATTTTTTTTAATGTAAGTAATACCTTAATATAATGCAATTCCCAGAAATACCTTAAAGAGTATTTAGTGAGAACTTTCATGTCATGTGAATTCCACATATTCTAGCTATATTTTTTCCTTTATTTATTCACGCATATATATGATTTCTTAAATCAAAAATAAAGGGTCTACTATAGATAGGCCAGGCACTTTGTTAGATGAGGGATCCAAAGAGTAGTTATTCTGTCTGCAAATTCTCCCAGACAATCCTACTTGGCCAGGGCTGGACACAGCTTCTGTGACTATGGAACACAACAATGTAGCCAAAGAGCTACAGTAATGACATTTTAGAACTGTGAATTTTGTGTGCATATTCACTCCTGCAAAGGTTAATTCTAACCATTGGTAACACTGGGTAGAAATACAAAGGCACCTTGAGTATGACTTTAAACAAATCAAAGTGTCGCAAAAAATTGAAAATTAAAAAAACTAAAAAAGAAATCAAATAATGTCTCCCAGGATCTGCTCACTTCTCTATGGCATGCAATCCCAAATCTACAGGTTGCAAACTTAAGTGTATCTACATCACAGACTATCAGTTCATGGATTGCCTTCTACGTTTTTTCTTGCTGACCTCTTTTAAAAAGTGGGAGAGGATATTTTGGTACCACTCATTGGCGGAAGGGGCCAGCTGTATGAAAGCTTTTTTCGGTTTATTTGAATTCTCACTTGGTTCAAGGGCAAGGACTGACACACCACTGGTGAGCAGTCAAGGCAAAGTAAACATTCAAACAACTTGTTAACAGGAGACGCTGTCCTGAAAGAATGAGGACAAGGAGGGGTGTTCTTCCTTTTGCCAAATCTTTCCTCAACTATTTATTTATTAAAAAGCGGTGAAACAAATTCCAGAGTCAACTTTAACCCTAGCACACGATCTGCTGAGTTATTTTACAGCTGTCCTTTAAATCTTCCCAGTTCATTACTACCTAAATAGTTATCCCACAGGACCATCCTTTTTTAATTCTTTCTATTAGGTTACTCGCAACATGCTGCCAGTTGACTTTGGAGGTTGGAAAGAACTTAGGACCATAACGTAAATATTTGCTGACTTGGTTTACATTTATCCAAGAAGAAAGCTTGCTCCATCTGTTAGAGAACCATGGTAATGAGGACCCGGACCTGGATTCCATTGCTATAGGAGTCAGGTACCTTAAAATTACATTTAACAGCCACCAAGAGTAATGTAGGTCCAATCTCACCCACAAAGAGGGTGAGATGATGTATAAAACAGAATATATCCATTAGCACTACTGGAAAACTGCTCAATGCTATGTCACTTTCAAAAGTTCTATCTTTGTTTAAAAAAAAAGAAAACGTTTAATATTGGTCTTATAGTTTTTGAACTAAGAAGGTACTGGAAAACAACTATGGCCTTTAACACATATGTCACTTTTCCTACCTACAGAAATTTACCTGGGCAAGAGACAACAGCTTTAATTTCCTCTGCACAGAAATACTTATCCTATCCTCCTCTTACCCTCTCTTCTGATCTGGAAACAGTGGGCAACAGAGAAAAGGTCCATGGTAGGATCACAACAGCCCAGTCCTCCACACATCATTTTTGCCACATCACTTTCCAAAGCCTGTCTGACCTCTTGTTCTAGCATGTATAACATTCAAATATTCTCATGCAAACATTAAAAACAGGGGCGCCTGGATGGCTCAGTCGGTTAAGCGTCCAACTCTTGGTTTCGGCTCAGGTCATGATCTCAAGGTTCATGAGTTTGAGCTCCATGTCAGGCTCTGTGATGACAGCACGGAGCCTGCTTGGGATTCTCTCTCTCCGACTCTCTCTGCCCTTCCCCCGCTCATGCTCTCTAAATAATAAATAAATAAATAATAAACTTAAAAAAATTAAAAACAGAATTCTGATTTAAATCATACTGTCATGTTTTCAGCTTCAGTGTTTTTCTCATTTAAAAATTTTTTTAAGTACCCAATGTGGTTAACATAATGCCAGACGATATTTTTAAACAAAATATTCAAGTTTTCTTCACATATTCTCCATTGAATATGCTACTTTCACAAAGTAGAAAATTGTTAACAAAAAGTTTCTACAAATGCTCATTGACCAAAACAAAAAACAAAAAAACCCAAAAAACCCTACACATTCATAACAGAAAATCTGGGAAATGCATAAATGATAAACCAAAACAAATCAACACAATTCTACCACCTTAAGATAACACATCAATATTTTGATGCATTTCCTTCTAATCCTTTTCGTATATGTGTTTATGTACATAATTGCGGTCATAACGTGTGCAATACAGTTTTAAACCTGCTTTACCCATTTTTCATCTAATGATCATTTTTACTTATTAAATAATTCATAAACACAATTTATAACAGTGATTGATAACTTTATTGAATAGACATACTTTAGTCACTCTCTTCTGGATAATTAGGTACATTTTCTACTTTTTATTTATTTTTTTTAATGTTTGTTTATTTTTGAGAGAGAGAGACAGAGCATGAGTAGGGGAGAGGCAGAGAGAGAGGGAGACACAGAATCCAAAGCAGGCTCCAGGCTCCGAGCTGTCAGCACAGAGCCCAGCGCCAGGCTCAAACCCATGTAAGATCATGACCTGAGCCGAAGTCAGATGCTTAACCGACTGAGCCACCCAGGTACCCCAGGTACATTTTTGATATGTGTGCGTACACATGTGTATTTCCTTGCTATTACAGATAATGCTGTCATGAATCTTTGTCCGTAAATCATTAATCACTCTTCTACTTATGTCCTTAGGATAGATTTTTTAAAGTGGAATTACTGAGTCAAGGAGTATAAACATTTTTAATACTCCTAACTTATATACTGGCAAGTAGTTTTCCCCCAAATGGCAATAATGCATAACTCTATCCCCTAGTAAGCACCATCAACACAGTAGGGGGGTAGACTCCCAGTCACCAGAGTATGATTTACATCCCTACTCTGCGGTGAACAAAGCTTGGATGTAACATATGAATTTGAGCAATTCATTAAAATATCTGTGAAGGCATAGAGCAACATTTACTGCCTAATCTTATGAGAGACTTTAAAAAATAATATTCTAAATACACATAAAACTACAAAAAAATAAAATAAAAGGAATGGATGCTGCAGGCCACATTCATCAACCTTGTTAATCTCTGAACTTTTAATTACAAAAAACACCATGGACACAAAAATCTCTGCTTTTTACCCAAAATTTATTGTAAAATAGGATACGGGTCACTGTTGTTATACTGGGTGATTTTAATTTGTAACATGCATTTCTCTAAAAATAAATTTGTGTGTGAAAACTGCTGACAGACGTTTTTTGGCAATATTTGCTGGCATTAAAAATAGTAAATTACCATTCATTTCAAAGCTTTGTTCTCCCTTCCCTACTGCTTTTCTTGTCCAAAAAGCATTTAAACACCTCTACTTCCCTAAACTACTAGAGGCAGTGAAATAATTCAAGGCATTGGATTTTTTTTTTTAAGAGAGAGAGAGAGAGAGAGAGAGAGAGAGAATGCAAGCAGGGAAGAGGGACAGAAGGGGAGAGAGACAGAGAATCCCAAGCAAGGTCCATGCTAAGCACCGAGCCCAACACGGGGCTCAATCCCACGATCCTGGGATCATGACCTGAGCCCAGATCAGATGCTCAAAACACTTGAGGCACCCAGGTGCCCCAAGGCACTGGATTTTAAACTGGATTTGTTCTTGCCTTACTATAGGGCTTTAACAAAGACATGATCAATTCCCTATGTGAAAATCTGAACTCTTGAGACTTATCCAACTCACTGGTCCCAGAAGAAATTAACATGACCATGAGGAAGTTCTTCTACCCTGATCATAACTTCAGTTACGGCCAACGTAATTCTATTATTTTCACGGCAGTTCTGAGTGGCTGATTAAGTGTCTGAGAAGATCCTCCCAAGAAAGCACCTGGTAGGACAATCTCTCCAAGGAAAAGACTATAAGCTACAAAAAAAAAAAAAAAAAAAAAAAAAAAACAGAGGCGGAGTGCCACCATTAAACCTACAAATCGGGACAACCCTTTCGTTCATGCTATAAAAATCGTTGGAGGACCCTCCACTTTTGCATGGGAGGAGTGCTGTTCCTGGAGTCTTTGCTTGATGTTCCCAAAGAATGACTGGTATCTCCTAACTTATAAAGCTTTCTTTAAGCCTCTCCTTCACATCTACACAGAAGGCAATCTGTCTTGTATAGCAAACTACTTTTAGGCCAGGCCCAGGATTACCAGCATTTCTGTTGGCAAAAGCAAGCTAAAGGTATGCCTGGTCTTAGAATAAGAAAGGAAATACTTCCCTAACATTTACTTAACTTATTGTTCAGGTTGTGAACTTAATGCTTTTATAACCTCTTTTCAACATGCTGCCAGAATAATCCTTTGGGAAAAGTCTTTCCTGAATTTCTCGATTTGATTCTTTTGTTTTTGAAGCAATGCCTTTGCTTTCCTAAGGATGATCAAAGCTGTCTCCCTGAATCCTCCCCCTCCCCAGAGTCCTATATCAAATTTTCTTATAGTTCTCTTTCAGGTTCAGGGAATAACTGTGATTAATCTGTGAACAAAACCTCCACTTGGGACCCGGATAGGTTTTCAAAACAGAAAAAGTCTTTAAGTTGGTTTCCTTTTTTAAAAACAATTTCCTTCTTGAAAAATAAAAGACTGGTCTTTATTTGCAAATAATCTCTTCCATAACATGCTATTTCTCAACTGTTGATTTTAAAAAATGGATCTTCTGCAGTAACTAAGCAAAAAAAAAAAAAAAAAACAAAACAGGTTTACCGAAAAATTTTTGAATGCTATCAAGATTAATTCAGCACAATTTCAATTACGGAAGTCAAACATACACTTCTTCTTTTTCCCAGCCCACTGAGCTACCCTGACCTTAATCACATCAAATTGTAAATCTCCCATAAAAGTTTTCTTCACTCTGAATATTTGAATAATTTACCTAAGCAGCTAATACCATTTTCTACACAGACTTCTCAAAGAACCCATCTTTTCTAGGAGACATTCATCCAATCAAAGAATTTCATACATAGGGAATCTACTTTGGGCAAGAATCTACAAGGGGTACAAAGATAAGGAAGATGAGGCAAGCATCAGGCATCATTCTGAACTAAAGGATTCTGCAGCCTAATTGAGAAAAGAGGGCACAATCATAATTGGCTTTGGAACAAAGTATCATTAAGTGCAATGAGCGTGTGAAATATATTCAGAGTTCAAAGCAGAGGAACCCATCTTTTATTCAACAAATATTACATCAGGCTGTGCTGGGAACTCAGCCACAGACAGATAGGACGTCTGTCTCCCTGAGGTTCATGGTCGTGTGAGGGAAGGGACAACTAAGAAGCCACCCAAACACAGACTCACCTAACAGAACGACTAACATTTTTGCCACAAGGGCTCCTGTGGTTATTTCACTTTTTGGATGGCTTTTTATTCAGCGTCAGAACTTTTTCAATTAGAAGCAAAAAAGGAGTACTTCGATATTACAGCTTCGGGCAAAGATACACCCACCAGTTTACATGACCCCACAGTGTTTAGTCGGAAAGTATCGTACAGGAGAATTGGAATGGCCCGCTGTGTTTGGATGAACCCAAAACACTGTGCTCTGTGTACAGATGCCATGTGAGTGGGAGATCGGTGAGCATTTTCTGCTAATCTCTCTGCGCTGTGAGCACCATTTCTGCGAGTTGGGGAGCACTCCCATGTTTAGCCTTTATTTTGCCATGAAGTGTTTTTCTGTACTGTAAGCTTTTAAGTGCAATGTAAGTGAAGACCACTGTGAGCCTTAAAAAGATTCATTGTCTGAAAGTCAACTTCCTGTCTCTCCACTGTCTCGAGAGGAGGACTTCCTCATGGTCCTCCTCCTCCAGCCACCAGCCTCAAGTCTTCTCTTCCTTGGTTGAGCACAGTAAACTCACTGCACTGTATTTAAGAACATCCTGTACTTATTTACTTTCAAAATACTGTTTATCACCTGTACAATTTTTTTTAAACAAATTTGTTTTTATCGCTCAGTTGACTTTTTTTTCCACCCACGAAAACCATGGCTATCTTGGATTGGGATGGAATACGTCATGATTATTTTTTCCCATCAAAATCAAGGAAATGGTTTTTGCTAAGAGGTAAAGCTTTTAGGGAATACAGGTTTTCAAGAATTAAAGTAGTTAAGTGAGGGGGGGAGGTGGCTGAGCCACAGACCAAAGCAGAGATGCTGCAGGAAACACAGAAGGATCGCTTCACCTGGACTTAGAGAAGGTTTAAGAAGACACCTCAGGGGCGCCTGGATGGCGCAGTCGGTTAAGCGTCCGACTTCAGCCAGGTCACGATCTCGCGGTCCGTGAGTTCGAGCCCCGCGTCAGGCTCTGGGCGGATGGCTCGGAGCCTGGAGCCTGTTTCTGATTCTGTGTCTCCCTCTCTCTCTGCCCCTCCCCCGTTCGTGCTCTATCTCTCTCTGTCCCCAAAAAAATAAATAAAAACGTTGAAAATAAAAATTAAGAAGACACCTCAGAAGAAACAATGATCAGGAGAATTGATAGAGGGCTCTGGGGGGCGGGAGAGAGGAAAAGCAAGGGGAGGTGGTACTCTGAAACATAAAGAGTGATGTGTGTGCAGAATTAGAAAGAGCAAGGAGGTGGGGCGCCTGGGTGGCTCCATCGGTTAAGCATCCAACTCTTGATTTCAGCTCAGGTCATGATCTTACGGTTCATGAGATAGAGACTGGTGTCGGGCTCTGCACTCACAGTGTGGAGCCTGCTTGAGCCTGCTTGGGATTCTCTCTCTCTCTCTCTCTCTCTCTCTCTCTCTCTCTCTGTCACTCCCCCATTCTCACACTCTCCCTCTCTCTCAAAATAAATTAATAAACATTTAACAAAAGAGTAAGGAGGGGCACCTGGGTGGCTCAATCGGTTGGGTGTTGGACTTCGGCTCAGGTCATGATCTCACAGTTCGTGGGTTCGAGCCCCACATCGGGCTCTGGGCTGACAGCTCAGAGCCTGGAGCCTGCTTCGGATTCTGTGTCTCCCTCTCTCTCTGCCCCTCCCCCGCTCACGCTCTGTCTCTTTCTCTCTCAAAAATAAATAATAATAAAAAAAGAGTAAGGAAGTATGGCTGCAGATAAGAGGAGGAAATATGGGGTAGCAGGTAAGGCAGCGTAGTTAAGCAGAAGCTGCAGCATACAGAAGAAAAGAAATCAGGTCAAGGTATCAGCTTTTATCATGAGAGGGGAGTACTAATGGCTCCTAAGCAGGCAAGGGACAAGATCTGACTTGTGCCTTTGAAAAATCATTTACACTGCAATGTGGAGCATGGCCGAGGGACGGAAGAGAAATTAGAAGGCCCTGGCGAATGAGGGTGGAGATGTGTACTAGAGAAATACCAGGGGACAGATTTAAAAGATTTTAAAAAATTTTTTCAACATGGACATATTTACCAGATGTTATTAAGAGGTGGCATTGATAGAACTTAATAGTGAAGGATTTGGACTGGGAAAGAACCGGTCTCTTAGACATCTTTGGAATTCACTACCGTCCAGTCATCTGTTTCCCCTCCCCAGTGCTTTGACCTTAAGTAAAAGAACAAGGCTGCTGTCCAGATTTCTACTTGGACAAGTGAGTGCTTGACATGCGTTCACTTAAGCACAGGAAATACACGAGAAGCAGCAGGGTTTTCCACGGCTTGTTGTTGCTGTTTTGATGGCAGCGTGAATACAGAGTGCATCCCGTAAGGCGTAGAGAAAATGAGTTGGGTTGGGCATAAGTGGAACTCTAAGAAAGAGGCCAAGCAGGCACAGAAAGAAGCCTGAAGTGCTTCAGAGATTGGAGGGGGACAATCACAGAGAGACGAGATTGTGCTCCCTTTTGAGGAGGTGCTCCCTTTTAATCCTTATTTAAAAAAAAAATCCACTACATTGGAAGGAGTAGCAATTCCTCATTCAAAATAATCCACCTTATCAATACCATGAATACAAACTTTTAAAACGAAAAAGAAAATGGGGATGAAATAGGGATGCACACTCGGGTTTCTTAAAAATGAGTTTCAAAATGTCACCGAATTTCACACACATATACCCTTCAAAGGTACTACGGTTTAGGGTGATCAGACACATTCCTCAACTGCTGACTCCTTCATGATTGCTCCAGCCTTTGATCCGCGACAGTCCTCACGCTGTACACGCGGGGCCTCAAAAAATGAGAGTAACAGCTGTCACCCATCTTTCAGTGATTTCACTGGAGGAGCCGGTGGGGGCAGGAGGAAGGTGAGGAAAAGCAGCAAAGTGCTCTCCTCAGTCCAGCTGCAGCAAATACGCCATCTAATAGCATGTTAATCTATGGGGGTTACTCTCCTTCTCTTAGAAATGAAAGCATCCCTTAGAGCAGTCATGTGCAATTGACGATGATGCATGCTCTGACCTGCCAAGTAGCTCGGAGGCAGTAGGAAGAACATATAAATCTTACAAACATAGAGCTGCAGGACATCAAACACCCAGGTCCACATCAGTAACTTGCGGCCATCTCTTCTTACCAGAACTCAGACCCCTCCGAACGAAACGCAGCTCTTCACCGTGCCCATTTTATGCGCACGGTGATGATCGCACCATCATTCAGATCAAACTTCTCGAAAACTGTTGACACCTACAGGCTTCACAACCCTTCCCCCCACGTCCCCAGGGCCTCCATCGAGTCAGCCAAGCGTACAAACTGATCCTGCTGTCTGCAAAAGCATTTCCTTTCACTGTGGACCATCAAGAGTAGAGGGATAAAATGGAAGTGACTTGGAGTTATGGCACCAAAAAGGCCAAATGAGCAAAGAAATAATCAACTCCACATGAGCCACTTCAGCTCCAACACAATGAAAAGGGCCTAGGACTAACCCCAGGAAAGGTCACGGAGATCAAAGGTCACCAGCAGAAAAAGGCAACAGTGAGCAGCTGCCAGCAATGGGAGTCAGCGTGGTCCTAATTACGCTCCAAAAGAGAAGGGGTCTGAGTGTGGATTTCAGGTCTCTTCACAGTATTTGTGTGTTTAAAAAAGTCAAGTGTTCCTGTTCCACTGTCTTTCAAAGAGCCTATTTCTTCCTGCTTCTAGAACACAGGAAACCAAAAATCACGGAAACAGGCTAATTCTGACACCCACCGTGAACTGGACAGGAGCATTATGAATATTCTAAAACACAGCTGCAAACAGCGAAATTCTCCAAGGAGACTTGGGAGAGATTATTAAAAAGACAAAATACAGCAAGTTTCAAAAGGATTGCTTTGCAGGCACCAAAGAGTCAACACTTGCCACAAATCAGTAGATTTTCAAGCTTGTCACTGGCATTGGCTTCACGGGGAAAAAAATAATAGGGTTATGGTAACCACAAAACAAAAGCTAGCTAAGAGCAAAAATGTTTAAGTTTGCGAAGAACTAGTTAAACTTGAACAGACTGATCTTACAAAGGTCCAGACAGACATTCGGCTAACTTGTTTTGATGAAGGATGAGGAGGAGGAATATGAATGCATTTGAAAGGGGGCTTTAGAGGAGTGTTGGGTAATAAATTTAATATAGTTGTTATTATGTCCAGGGCATTGCTCAGAGCTTACCAAATGAAACAAATTTTTCCCTGGCTGTTACAAAAGACTCGCCCTCAGGGGTTTGGTTTAGATTTCATTTTAATAACAAGGAAATAAAACCTCAAGAAGAAATTCATTTCCATGAAATATATTCTACTGTATACAATTAAACCTTTAGGACATAGCAAAACAAGGAAAAAATTAGAAATCTAAGAAAAATATCTGTGCTGTAAATAAACTTGAATCAACGCTAGCTGGGCAAGGGATCTCCATCACAATGACTTTTATATTATGTTACCTGCTGAGCTGGAAGCTTCCTAGCGACCTGGAACATAGTGACACTGGTTTCCAAGGACTTCATTCCATCTTTAACCATGGCTGCATAAAACAACCGAAGGAGTTTGGATTTCTTAGGCCCCCTGCTTTGTTCAACTAGTGACAGGAATTAGATCAGACACAGCTTCATCAAAGCTGTCATAGCACCATGGAAGACTGACCGTGCATTAATAGGACTCTTCAAGCACATTCATAAATGGACATACAAGCCAATCATAGATTACTATGTAGTCAGTACCTAATTACCTCAAGTGGACTGTTAAGTCTATAGAAATCTGAAAATACGCATTGGCCTGTATGAAGAAAACTTGCAGCCCCAGAAAACTTTGATAGGCAGTTAAAGTCAAAGAAATGCTCAAGATACAATGCCCCGATGAACTAGAAAATAGAAAAATCAATTAACATCATGGTATCTTTGTAAACACAGCACAGTACGGCGTGTCCTTTTAGTCCAAAGAAGCAGCCAAAGAAGTAGCTGTATGTAGCCTTAGGCCCAGCCTGTCTACCAGAAATGAAGCAAAGCTGGCCACCAGCGTTATGTAGAAAATAACAGTGGCTACATTTCGACATGAAATTAAGCAACAGTAAATAGGATGGTCAAAAGAAATGATCCAATGACACATGGAAACAGAAATCTCTCTCTCTCTCTCTCTCTCTCTCTCTCTCTCTCACACACACACACACACACACACACACACACACAATAAAATACTGGGAAAACCATAGTAGCAGACTGACCCAACTTGGAAGACACATCAACTTATTCCAGTGACACTCCTCTGTGTAAAACTGTTCTGAAAATCCTTTGTTAAATATTTTCAGTGACAATGTGTAAACCAGGTGTAAAAACCATTCTCATTGTTATGATAACATCTGATGTTTAAAACTATAGTGTCCTGACTCCAACATTATCGACAAATTTATTCATTAGTGGCTATTTCCCAATAAATCAAGAACACCAAATTTTTTTTTTACAGTGCTATAACCAGTAAAGATAATTCCAAAGGAACTTCAAATTTCGTGGCATAACAGCAATGTGAGACTGAACACACAGCTTACAGATTCTGACTTAGACATACAAGTTCTGGTATTATTTCTTAAAATTTTTTATATTACACTGTATTCAACGTTTCCTATATACACAACATAGCAACACCTTACATGTGTAGAATACAATTTATATGTTGATACATCTATAGACCCTATACTTTTAAGGACTTGTCATCATTGGCTTCTATGAACAACATGAGGGGGGTTGTGTCTCATTTTGTTTTGTTTTGTTTTGGTGAGATTTACAGGAGAGTTACAGCTTCACTGTTTATACAATGACATGATTAATGTGGGTCTTGGAATTATAAGAGTGTTGTGGGTTGGATCCTTAGCTTAATAGTCTAAAATCTCTTCACTTGACCCATTTTCTAAGCCAGACTGTGAGTACAGTTGGAATCTGCAGCCTAAAAACACACAAAAAAAGCAGTTTCCCATTCATTTACACAACAAAAATGTACTGCACGCTTATATTCAAGGTAGCTGGGGAAAAAAAGATGGGCGGGGGGCAAAAAGTAGAGTAACACAATAGGGACTACCATGATCTCATTTCCTAAATTTCTGGCATCTTTAACTCTTGGGTTACATATAAACAATAGCATTTAAAACTGTTTTTGAGGTATAAAAAAGTTTCAAGAAGTGACAGGAGCCCTCATTTTTAAAATATTATGTTTAAAAACTACTATAAGGCATTTAAATATATTTTAATAAATATATTTTAAATATATTTTTTAAAAATTAAGTTAGTGCTCCAAATGGATATATTTCTTTTTCCTAGAGAATGTCAGCCAGGTAGAACGTTTGCTAATTTAGTGTGGCTTAGGTTCTGTCTGTAAAGGGGAAAAGAACCGCGTAAGTTTTTCCAGCTTTAGGATTCTATGACAAACCTTTTACAAGTGCCGTGTTTAAGTGAGGGGAAAAAAAAAAACACTTAAAAGCTCAGGTGCAACTCTTATACAAGTTTTGCCTCATCTCTGGCAAACTCCAAAAAAGACTGCACTTAATGAAAGAGGGAAAGGGGTGGGGGGGGGGGTGGAATCCAGCCAAGGTATCCAAAATCAACACATTTTCAGCTCTAAAAATTAAGTCAAAAGCATATATAGCTCACTTCAGTTTGCAAACAGAAAAAAGAGTATTTGTGTTAACTCAGAAAAAAAAAAAAGCTAAGTTGAAAAGAAAATTTTTTTACACGT
Source organism: Acinonyx jubatus (assembly GCF_027475565.1). NCBI lineage: Eukaryota > Metazoa > Chordata > Mammalia > Carnivora > Felidae > Acinonyx > Acinonyx jubatus. Next base: position 90,569,229 of record NC_069390.1, on the reverse strand, counting down.
AATTTTAGTCGGAGACTATTTTACGATTTCATTGTAAAAACCTATAGAGGTGGCCCCTTTATTTCATATCCAACTAAAAAAACTGGAGAAATTTCCCTGGCAAATGCTCTTGCATTGTGAAAGTGTCCTTCACCGTTTTACAGTCAAATTATCTCTAAGGTACTCGCAGAACTCTGGAAACACTGTTAGAGAGACATGTAAAAGTTGTTAGGAACATGTAAAACAATGGAAAAGATCGGTCTTCTTGTGAACACTCAGTATTTATCTTCAATCACTGCTTATGAAGAAAATGGCCTTCCCAATTTTAACACTTGGGTTATCAAGCTTTCCAAGAATTTACATTGAAAACATTTCATAACTCTACATAATCATCTCCTTTTTCTCTTCCTAGCTTCCCTGCCAACCTAAGTAAGTCTACCTTAAGAGGAAAGGCCCAGATGGCAGGTGTGGGTGTTCCAAAACATCAGATATTATTTTGTTTATTTGAATTACATTCTTTGCTTGAACAGCCTCGGGGAGCACATAAAACATACTACTAATTAAAATAACCAACAGCAGTACCAATAAAACATCTAAAAAGCAGCCTTTATATAGAGAGACTTTTAGGTGCTTGCCTCCTGACCTCAGTACAGGGAACAATGAAGGTGCACTGAAAACCAAGTGAGGCATTTCTATTTCTTTTAGAGAAAGATAAAAAGCCAACTTAAGGTTGTGGCAAGAAGGGAACCCTCCTTGATGCTGATGCATCGTCAAACCTTGGGCACATGTATCTCACAGACAAACATCTGGCACGAGAAATGGCAAAGAAGCCACATCCCAGGACAGACGACTGCATACTGACAACTTACTAGGTTTAATCTACAGCACTGGTTCCCAGAAATTCGGATTTCAATAACCAGTGATACTGAAAACTAAGGCAATACACCTGGATGATCCCATGCAAGCCGGCCAACCATTCGCCAAGAATACTTTTTTAGACAAATTAAAAACTGCCATCCACTATCATCTCAGTGGAACAGAACAAAAAGGCAGGCAAAACATAGTTTCAGAATAAATTTAGCTGTAGAAAGCAATCACTACATGTCTTTTGGTCCACTGCTCCTCATTTTACTCCAAATATAAAATCTTCATTATAAACGATGCTGCTTTGAAGACTGATGTTGAGAAACAACTAATCAATAGACCTAAGTTTTCATTGTCTTAACTCAGTATATTTAATATTATTATATATATTATCATCTGTCATGTATTACAAGCATAGTATACATAATTGTTACATACTATATTATAATATACCTATAGTATAATAGTCAATACCAACCTTTGGTTACAATATAGGCTAAATCACGCGCCCCCCAATGGAGCATTGAACACAGACATCCCCATAGCTTTTCATCCTAAATCTCAACCAACAAATGTCCCTAAAACAGCATTTTTAATCTTCTTGGTATTGACAGGTTTCTACCACTCAAAGATACCCCTCTGGTACCAGAGTGTCATCCCTTCTCTTCATTAGTAACATTCCCCTCCAAAATAGGTCAGACTTTTAGACCCTGCCAGGAAACCGGTGTTTCAGACGCAGGAAATTTACATGTATACATCCCTACATTCAACTAAAAAAAAAAATCCATTACTCTCTCTCCACACACCGCTCTAAAACTTCATGCTTTAAAACTTCTTTCCTTCTTCAGTAATGGCTTCGATTTTCATTTTAACCTGATTTCCCCCGGGTCAAAATTATGGCCAACGAGGATTCCTTGAAAAGAACGTGCACAATTTGACTTCATCTGACTCTTTATACTGTGAAAAAAAAAGAACTAGGCTAGATACTTACAGGTCACATAAATGTGAAAAGTTCCTACCTGACCTGGATTAACCACTAGTTTGTCAGTTCCATGAGGGGAAGGAGCCAAGTCTATTTTGCTCACCACTATGTACCATACCTGGGAAGTTTCTTGCACAAAATGAGTGCTTAACAAATGTCGATGAATGAATGAATGTACATTGAGAGAAACCCAGCAATGCTTCCTGTGAATTATGAAGTTATTTCACACACTACTAATTTAATATGCTTAAAAACATTCTAGTAAGCCAAAAGAGAAGATACAAGAATAGTGTCCCACTCCTAAATAGCAGTTTAAGACAATCAACACTAATGCTTTATGACCTGTTCACTGAGTTTATTTGGTCTTTGATGGACGTGAACACCCATATTTTCCTATTTTTTATTATGTCAATTTTTTTTAAATCAATAGCTGATAGTTATGTGCTGTATAATGTGATAGGTACTTAAGCCCAAATGACTAACACAGTGCAGGACACAGCATTACAGAAAAGCCACAGGCAAAAGTGAGAAGACAGTAAATAAAAGATGTTATCAAAAGTTCTTTTCAACCTGAAGAGAAAAGGATACTATCGACAATATCAGAAGCACTATTATCACTTTGCTCACCCACAGAAATAACCCAGTAGAGTCCGCAGAAACATTCACCATGAACTTGAAAGTCATACAGGCATAGGGCCAACAATAGGTAAATGCAATTCTCTGCTTTTACTACAGTTGAAGGATTTGTAGCTAAAACAAAAGACTTCATATACTTATGACATAGATTGGCATTACAGACGAAAATATCAGGGCTTCTTACCATACATACTCATGTTTCCTGCAATGTGTCATGAATTTATGTAAGGTCAAAACCATGTAAATAAAATCCTGCCACATAAAGTTGTTATTAAATTTAGGAAGATAACTCTCAAGGAGGTGTTTCAAACATACTTAGATAGTACTGGCCAAATTCATTGGGTGAAACCACAGAGAGTTATATAAACTCCCCTAAAACTATCGAGTCAATCTGTCCCACCTCTTGCCAACACTTTTTAAAGTACTGAATTTGGCAAAAAAATACCTAAGGAAAACAAGCACATTTTTCAAGCAAAATGCCACAATGCTAATTTATACACACACATGAGGTGGATTAGTTACTCCCTGTCAATACCGGACAAAATCAACTCACTGATTTATCTGCATAAACAAATGTTTGTCTTTATACGTATTTATAAAATTAAGATTTTAAAAGGTCGTACAAGCACTTACTACGTCCGAGTTACCGGAGAAAGACTCAAATGCTTCAGTCAGTAGATCTGTCATCTTTCTGCCCCAGCACCAAAGAGCGATGATCCAGTCCCAGTGGTGATGGTAGGTCACTTGGAAATGATTTAAGGAGGCGGGGCTCTATGTGCAGCATGAAAAACCTTGCCAAATAATTCTGATACTCTACCCCACCCTTGCCTCTTGCTTCCAGTAGGCAGGGAGTTAACTGGCTTTACTGTGTGTGAAAGTAAATCTACTTGTACATCTTACCAACCAGCTGTCTTATGAAATTAATTATTTTAAAGGATAACAACTACCAATTATTAAGTTTATTGGTGAAAGATTTTACATGCATTATTGTTGATCCCCACAACATTCCTAAAGATGGGTATTGTTTCCATTTTACAAGTGAGGTAACAGTAAAGAAGAAAACTCTAGTAACCTCCCCAAGATTCTAGAGCTTATAAAGGGCAGGGGTAACATCTGAACGCAGGGCAATCCCAGGCCTACGCTTACCTCTTACCCCTTTCTACCTACAGCTTCCTAATTAAAAGAAAGGCCTTGAGTAGAAATCTGGTTTTATGTCCATTGATGTCCGTGAGAAACCACAGTCACTTCCCATTCTGGAGGGATTCTCCAAACTGTCAGGTTTTAGTTTTCTTTCTCTTTTTTTTTTTTTTAATTTTTTCAAGCTCCAGCAACTTTTATTCTCTCTTTCTCGATTTTAATCTGCGAAATGATTGTCGGAGGGATGAAAATTATTTTTTATAAATTTCACTGTGTTTCTGCGCTTCTGGAACTCAATTACTGTAAACTTACTGTGAATCATTAGCCAGACAATGAAAGCAGGACACAAGATTTCAGTGCCTAATTTGCATTCGTGTTTTTGGGTCATGTCTGTGACATGTGAAAGTCACATGAAGTTACAGAATACAGAGTACAAAGGAAGTTCTGAAACAGGTAAGAGGAAAAGCAGATGTGAATTATCTTCCAGCTCATGGCGGCATAAGTGTGACAAACTCAAAAAGCATGTCATGGCACACAGCCTTACACAACATCATGAACACACAAATTACAAAGATCCCCTATCACTCTGGCTCATCGGCAATAAGCAAATATTAATACATACAAACACTTCATTGAATGGGTTGTTTAATTGCTCAGTACTATATATATAGCAGTGCACTTTTAAAGTGATTGCCCACAAAATATTGGACCAGTAGTTAAAAACAAGGTCATTATTAAAAAAAGAAAAACTGTACTAATCATGCTTAAAATTTTAAAACAATCATATGAAATAAGCAAGTGAAATATAAAACAAGCAAAAGTTTCTTTCTACAATACTGACAATCTAAAAAATGTTTTAAAGATTTTACATTTTTGAATTATATTGGTTTTGTGGTAATATATGTATTTTGTAAATTTTAGTTTTACAAGAAGTTTGCATCTAGTTTCTTTTCTATATAATTAAGAGATTCGTAATAAAAATCATTTAATCAGTAATAGTTTATAAGAATTTTGCCCTTTGACAAAGTTTGAGCACTGACCCCTTTTTAGCAAAATACATTATCATCTCAGTTAAGACACTATGTTCACTAATCAAACACACAGCTATTTCCTTGATCACACACATCCCTGCAAATCTGAGTTGAGAGTGGGGTTGGGGGACAGAACAAGAATTACAGTTTCAAATACAAGATTCACAGTCCCCCAAATCAAAAACAGTTAAAAGAATCCTATAAATGCCACCTACCTCCAAAGCCACCAAGACCACCACCCTAAGAAAACTCTATAAATGCAATACAACCAAGCTTTATCCTCTATGTTATAGGACCCAGAAGGAATATCTTTTTTTATTTTTTTTTAACGTTTATTTATTTTTGAAAGACAGAGCATGAGTGGGAGAGGGGCAGAGAGAGAGGGAGACAAAGAGTCTGAAGCAGGCTCCAGGCTCTGAGCTGTCAACACAGAGTCTGACACAGGGCTCGAACCCACGAACCATGAGATCATGACCTGAGCCAAAGTCGGATGCTTAACTGACTGAGCCACCCAGGCACCCCTGGGAATACCTTAAAGTCTGTGCATTTACAGAGTTGTGGCACAACGTTTTCTCCTGCAAACGCATTCAGTATCACTACAAAAATTACCGTGTTTCCCTGAAAACCCTGATTCCAGTGATAGAAATACAATAATGAGGCCAACCAGTGGACTAGAAGAAAACAGATGGAGTTTTCAGCGCTTAACTGAAAGAATACAACAACAACAACAAAATGCATAAGTGCCGCCTTCCTGAAGCATTATTACTGTCACTGTGGACAACCAAAAAAAAAAAAAAAAAAACCCTACGGATAAAGAGGGAATGGCCAGCCAAAAAGGGAAGACTGCCCACCACCTGTCATGTTCTGGTTCCACAATCCCCTCTTCAATTTTTTGGATGCACCTCCACCACTAAACTTCGATCTTCAACAGTCACTTGAGGGCAACATACTTAAGCCGGCCAACTAGAAACAAAATAGGGGAGTGGCAGGGGTGGGACTGACAGTGTGCATAACTGGCCTATCTCCATGTCAAATATTTGCATCTGATGATTCCACATCAATTCTATTTCTCTCTTGGAAACAACTTGAGGATGGCACTTTATTGGTGGTCTTTAATGCTACCAATCCCAGTTAAGTGTTTATCTGTTCTGACCATATGTAAGCCCAAAAGAAAAGTAACAAATTTAAAAGGACGTAAGAGTCAAGCTCATTATTTAAGTATACATATAAGAATTCCAGAAAACACCGGGATTTCCCATAGATAAGAAGATTTGCTGGGGATGGGGCACCTGGGTGGCTCAGTCGGCTAAGCGTCCAACTTCAGCTCAGGTCATGATCTCACAGCTTGTGAGTTTAGCCCCACATGGGGATCTGTGCTGACAGCTCAGAGCCTGGAGCCTGTTTCGGATTCTGTGTCTCCCTCTCTCTCTGCCCCTCCCCTGCTCACGCTCTCTTTCCCCTTCAAAAATAAATAAACATTAAAAAAATTAAAAAAGAAAAAACATTTGTTGGGGAAATTATCAACAGAAAATTAGCAAAGGGTACCAACAATAGTCCTTGCTTCTAAGAACATGTCAGTGAAGGTAGGTATGAAGTACATCTCTCACAAAATAAATTTTATTTTCTTGGTATTAAACTGAAGTATGTTTACACTGAGTTTGGGGAGGTAAGAAGGGAGAAGGGGAGATCACAAAGTTACAAAATTGAACATGTGGAACAAGAGAGTCAAATGGTGTTCACTTGTTTGGAAAGTCAAAGGAATGTTCCCAAAAGTTCCCCATTAGCTCTTACTAATTGAGCTAATTGAGTATTAGCTCAATACTCACCCAACTGTGCTCTTTGCTATGCACTGGGTTCTAACCAGTCCAAAAACATATAATCAATTCCAGCATATTCCCCCATTTGTGGCTCCCCAGAGTTTAATCCCCACTCATTTGATTCTGATTCCACAGTTTCTAATTCACTGTGTCACTATAATACCCCCTTTTGTGGATATGAACCCATCTCACTGATAGCAATTATAACAATTAGAGCAGCAACACCGCCCTCGAGAACCATCTACCTGATCACACGAACACTAAAATGAGATGGCCAAGAGCCTGATGAGCTATCATTCATTCCCATTATACAGGTGAAGAAACCAAAGCACAGGGAGGTCATGTCACTAGACTGTAGTGCAAGCTGGCTTTGACCCCAGGTACTCACTCTCTAGAGCTTACCCTCATCCAAACCCCTATGATACGATGCCTAAAAATTCCCAGAATTTTACAGAAAACTAATTCATTCTCAATTCAACTGTTCCATTAATGGAAATTCCACATGCTAAGTTTACCTAAAACAAGTTGTGGGGTTGGGGGAGCTGTCCGCCAGTCCTTAGTAGCCCACCATCTACTAAGCAGCATATGAATGATAAAAAAAAAAAACAATTCTCTTCTAGTTGAGCTAAGCACCTTACATAGAATAATGATGTAAAGCATTGCAAGAACATTCAGCACATTCCAGTCACACCTAGTATCAGTCTGTTGGGAAAGAAACAATGCAACAAAGAAATGAGTCACAACACCCCACAGCCCAAATATGCTCTAACAATTGTCCAAATCATTTTCATACCCTTAGAGAGCAAGGGGTTGAAAAATTAAAATTAAAGCTGAAGACTTTACAAATAATTCAATTTCACAAGAGAAGAAGAAAATTATAGGTTAAAACTTCCACTATACTAAAGAATATCAAAGAAACATCAAAGAAAACCATTATTTAAAAGATGTTAAAAATATCGGGCAGGAACCCTAATATTTTAAGAATTTAATCATGTAAAAGCCAAATTAACCTGCTGACATAAAAGTATTATTTTAAAGCCATTTAACCATTACCTAAAACAACATACAAATTAATACATATTAATCACTATACACAAAACTACATTATAGACTTGGCTTATACTGGGCAATTAGAGATCTGAACAAGTATTCATTCTTGTTCAGTTTCTCTTCTTTCAAAAAAAAAAAAAAAAGACTTACAGACGAGCCTCATCAATCATTAAGAGGGCCTGGTTCTGGTATTATATGAGCTCTGTCAACTTTAATCAAATTGCTTGCCAGATCGTAGATAAGTAATGACTTGCTTAGGTTAAGCAAGGCCAGAGTTTTCCTTCTGTAGTATATACATCTCCAGAGTGAAAATAAACAGCCTCACACCTCTTACTGGAAGCTGGTCTCTGTTGCTATCACAACTCACTCTTCACTCCAATGAAGGAGGAGCAAAATTTGCCTTTAAGAATGTCTATTTTTCTTTCTTCTCGATCTTGTCATCAAAACCATTTTTAAACTATTTCATTAAACAGTTAACGACTGGCTTGATTTTCACCAAAATAATACAAATTAGCTGTCATTAAATGCTTTAGCGTTAGCATTTGTTTTAGCCAACCTTATACAGTGACACAACACGAAAGAGAAGTTAACAACTGGTCAAAGCAACATTAAAAGCATCATGTAAAACTGCAAAGTTTGAGGGGTGCTTCGGTGGTTCAGTTGGTTGAGTGTCCCGGCTTCAGCTCAGGTCATGATCTTGAAGTTTGTGAGTTTGAGCCCACGTCAGGCTCTGTGCTGACAGCTCAGAGCCTGGAGCCTGCTTCCGATTCTGTGTCTGCCCTTCCCCTGCTCATGCTCGGTCTCTCAATAATAAACAAACGTTAAAAAAAAAATTAAAAAAATAAAATTAAAAAAAACTGCAAAGCTTGAATTCATTTTCTAACAAATCTAAGAAATGAAAAACCAAATTATGTCTTGATAATCATCCGTCATGTTTTGGATACAGGGGTATCATGGAACAACCATTAAGAGAAAAGAACATCTCAATGTAGATTTGATGTTCATTCCACAAAGACACAAATGTAAAATGAGATTTACTTCTAAAAAGCTCCTTTGCGGGGCGCCTGGGTGGCTCAGTCGGTTAAGCAGCCAACTTCGGCTCAGGTCATGATCTCGCGGTCCGTGAGTTCGAGCCCCATGTCGGGCTCTGTGCTGACAGCTCAGAGCCTGGAGCCGGTTTCAGATTCTGTGTCTCCCTCTCTCTGACCCTCCCCCATTCATGCTCTGTCTCAAAAATAAATAAAACGTTAAAAAAAAATTTTTTTTTTTTAAAAAAGCTCCTTTGCTATTTTCCTGATTTTACATAGAATTGGAAAGGGCTTCCAAACTTCATTTCAGCTGGGACATTGTTAGAGAAATTTCCAAGCGCCTGCTTTAAAGAAGTGTGCTAGAAAGCAAGGATCCCTGTGGCTAGAAATAAAAATAAAGTAACCTCTGTAGAGGAAAGAGTTCAAAACTATAAGACACCAGGGAATCAATTTTATCTTAGGCAAAATTCACTTCCATATCTTCCGTGAGGTCAACAGAATCCAGAATGCAGAGTCTGTGGTTTAGAAATGTCAAAGAAATGTCAAAGAGAAAACAAAACAAAACAAAATGTAGAAGTATTTTATTCTCTTCCTAAGCACAGACAAATGTGCAATTATAATCTAATTTAAGCTTTAGAAGAATGACTACAGTTTCAAAGAACCTCCTTTCCCAGCATTAGAGAGATGTTAAAGATCTAACTTTCAACTACATGAAAACTCTCATAAACACGATCCTAATGCTCAATCACGTATTGTCGTCATGGTCTCCACTCTCATGACCATTTTACTGTTTCGTACACTTAAGCAGAAAAACAAACACACACCACCATCAGAAAGAGGAGATCATTCTGCGTCTGGAATAAAAAGAACCACAAGGCAGGAGTCGTCATGGCTGGAACACTTCACAAGGCGCTAAGTGAGCAAGGCGGGTGATGTGGTTCTCCACTGCAACCCCACACAGGACAGCACTTCCCTTTCCCAGGCTGCAGCACACCAGACAGACAAGAGTCCTGGTCTGCAAAAGCAATACAGTCACTCCTTCGTCACCACGTCACCTGTTGTTAAACTGCCAGAGTTTACATCCGCTCCAGGTAAATCAGATACAGAAGAGGTTAGTATTTCTCAGTGAATTAGAAAGAACTTCCACAAAGCAAACGGGGACTTCCTTTGTGTACCAAATATCAAGCGAAAGGATTTTTTTTTTTTTATCCAGAAAACTCGCATTTCACATGAAGGGAGCGGGAGGCAGGGGTGGTAGGAAGCCTGCATTGCAGAAAGGAAAAACCGAAAACTCAGTTTCTCTTTCTTGCTTGTTGAAGGGCCATGGGAGTTCGATAGGGGGTGCCTGCTGATTTGATTCCACGACCAGCTGACATCTGTGACCACAACTAATTAAGTATTCTGTATGTATGCGCAGCCAGCTAAGAAAACACTGAATCTGATCTTTGTCCTGCAGGGTTAATCATTTCCTCATCTTTTTTCCCTGATAATCTCCTATCTCAAAGAGAAATCCCAAAATAAGTAAAACACTGACAATGTCTCTTTAAAACGATTTGTTATTTTCCCGCGGAATGGGATACAGCCAGGACTTGGAAGGTTCACATTTAGAAACCCACTTTGGGAGCTGGCTACAAGACCCCTACTGACAATAGTAAGATGTATGTAGTCAAATCCCTGGGCTAAAATTTATTTGATGCCACAAAATGCTGATATCAATCTCTGCACGAGCTGCATTGTATGATTAAAAACCCCACTGTGGCTGCTGTCATAGTAACAAATGTGAAATTACTTTAAGACCTAACCACTACAACAATAGCTCTTTTAAAATGCATCCTCAAACACAAAAGAAATAACAAATAATGACAACTGTGTTTGCTAGCCTAATAGGAGACCACAGTTAACAACCCATCTTATAATGACTCAAATTGGTTTTTGTTAGCCACGGGATTTAAAAAACTTAGCTCCAAAATGTAAGAAGTGTAAGAAGAAAATTATGTGAAAGACCTATATAGGTCTACAGTCAAAGCCCAATTCAAACACAAAATAATCTAAAACATGATCAATAGAGATTGAAATTAGAAATTCAAGGTAGAGTTCTGATGTGTTTTAATCTCAATATGGATTTGACCATAAAGAAAGAAAATATGCCTAATCATCAATAAATAGAAATCAAACAAACAGATAAAGAGATCAGAACCATCCTAATCAGATTATAATAGGACTTGAAAATACATCTTAAGCAGAAATATCTATTTAGAATACAGTTTGACATATACTTTACCCCATCAGAACTATACAGTCCTTACTATAAAACTAAACTTGTAATTCCACTTTGGGTGAACATCCAAGATTTGATGAAAGAAATAAAATGAGCTTGTTTAAAAAGGTGATCACAGTAAGACGAACCCACAAAGTAAATCATGGACAGAATGTAATAGTTAGACTTTAGTATGGTTCTATTCAGGAGTTTAACAATCTATCAAGAACAATAAAAGTATCTTCTCAGTATTGAGTGGTCCCAGGATCTACTGACCTGCTATTCAGATGCCTGGACACAAAACTGAAATCCTGGTATATGAGGGGTCGCTAAGTCATGGTAACAATCTAAAAATCTAATTTCACGATGAGAGTGAACAGGGGAAAACGGGCGGGAGGAAACACTATATTCAATCAAATTGAATTGACTGGCAACACGATGTTATTTTACCAGTGTTTATAAAAGGAATTAAATGGCACCTTTTCTACAAAACTGTACTGTCGCATCTGTAATCACACCCAGACATTTACCCTCACGTGAGTATTTTTATAAGCCAATTGTCAGGTTTTGTCAATACATCGTGAGCTATATGATATCAAGCCAAATAATGAAGTTTAACTCCACTTTATGGATGAGAGTTCCTCATACCCACCCCTCCTACTCTCCTAGTCACCAAACTGAGAGGAACAGTTTAAATTATTGAAACAGGGGTGAATGATAAACAGCATGGCCATTTCAACTGAAACTATGTTCACTCCCTAATTCTTCTTGCCTGTTACTCACTGTGTTGTTATTTTGCTATACACACACCCTGAGGCCAAAACCATGAAAATAAGCCAAAATAAATGGACAGGAAAAATGTCTTCTCCCTAGCTTACGATGCTATTTTTGTTTTTATTGGAGTAAAAGAGGCTGCCAAGTTCTGATGTCACTACGGTAATTTCATGGCCTGATAAAAGTAGTATTTTATCCATTAAACATCTGTCCCCCTTGCCAAATTTACCTCCAAGCAGGCCGTGTGTACAATTACTCATTAAGCCAATAACTGCCAGGCATTTCCCTGGCAAGAGACAGAAGCCAGAATTGCACTTTTTAGTACCTATATATCCGAGAAAACACCTGCGATAGTGAGTATTTTAAAACCAGACAAAACTTGGTATCACCTCTCCAGACACCAAATGTTGCACAGAAGAAAAATACACATTTTAAATATATATAATCATTTTAAAAATTCATCCATTTAAATTTTTTAACACTAAAAAATTCAAAAACTGAAAAAAAACTGTTAAAATATCATGCAAACATTCCAATAATGAGACATTTAACTTTTTTTCTTTGTCTAAAGCGTTCTTTAATCTTCATTATTTGAAGCTGTGGTCTACCTGAATTTGACATGAAGAATCAGACTTTAACTGGATTTTTTAAAACTTTTTTAATGTTTATTTATTCTTGAGAAAGAGAGAGAGAGAGGCAGAAGAGACAGAGTGCAAGTGGGGGAGAGGGGCAGAAAGACAGGGAGACACAGAATCCGAAGCAGGCTCCAGGCTCTGAGCTGGCAGCACAGAGTTCGACGCGGGGCTCAAACCCATGAACCGCGAGATCGTAACCTGAGCTGAACCGACTGAGCCGCCCAGGCACCACTTTCACTGGATTTTTAAGAGCAGACTGTATGTTGAAATCATGCATGGGTCTAGAGAGGACAGTTTAGCATCTTGCTACTCAGTAGGGTCCAGGCAACATCATCAACACCATTTGGAAACTAGCTACAAAGGGAGAAGCTTGGGATTCACCCCAGACTCATTAAATCATTTTAAACAGCCCCCAAGTGGGCCACCTGGGTGGCTGTCAGTTAAGCAACTGAGTCTGGCTCAGGTCATCATCTCGGGGTCCGTGAGTTCAAGCCCCAAGTTGGGCTCTGTGCTGACAGCTCGGAGCCTGGAGCCTGCTTCAGATTCTGCGTCTCCCTCGCTCTCTGCCCCTCCCCAATTCATACTCTGTCTCTCCCTCAAAAATAATAAATAAGCATTTAAAAAAATTTAAAAGAAAAAAAAAACAGCCCCCAAGAAATCCAAAAGCACAGTGACACTTCAGAAGCACTGTGATTACCACTCGGATACATTCAGCCATTTGGGTATTTAGTACTCGTTAGGCATAGTGCAAGTAAGGGGGTGAGAGGGATGATCACACATAGAGGGGACAGCACATCATCTGTCCTTAAGGAGAAAGACGAAGATGAGCAGACATGTAAAATACAGTATCAGGCAAAGGAGAGACAGAGTTCCCAGCCTGCAAGACAGAAAGCAAAGTACATTCAAGTGATTCAAAGTAGCTAAAGACGGCAGTAGCATCCAGTAGGTAGAGCACCTGTACACCCCACTGAAGACCTGGGCCTTAATAAGTGAGTGATTCAGGGTCTCCAGAGAAATCGATTTTAAGGAGAGCAGTCACATGATCGGATTTATGTTTTAGGAAGATTGCTACTCTGGTAACACGGAGAAAAATGGATGATTTGGAGTGGGGGCAAAACCCCCACTGGAGATAGGGAGGCGACCCAGAAGCAGTTTCAGCAGAAGACCAAAAGTTGGGTTTTTTGGTCACACATTCGAAATCTCCTCTCACCCCTCTCCCATTTTGGAAAGGCGGCTGGAGGGGTAAAAGGTAATGGTAACAGAGCAGACCTGCTTATAGGTTACAGGGAGGCAACGGAGGGTTTATTTATATGTGTACGTGAACACAAAACAGTAAAAGCTCAGTAAACTCAGTATACTATACTTTTCTGCTTACAAAATAAAGATTATTTCAGTGATTCAGGATTCTACATTACCTTCAGCCATTGTTAAGTATCAATTATTAACACGAGTTAATATATATTTACAGATACAAGATATGTACATGGTTAGATTAAGTAACTATGGGCCTCAGAAAATATCCCAAATATAGTTTTTTTGCTTGGATAAGTCACTTTCTCCCCCCAGGATGAGTGATTTCTCTCTCTCGAAATTCAAGTACAGAAAAGTAGGGTGGAGGAGAGAAGGCAGAGAGAGAAGATGTATATTTATTCATTTTTACAGTACACCTGTTGTATGAGTGAAGAAATACACCTGGGCCAGCAGATGGCCTCAAGAAACTTCTCAGATGTGTACCTACATCAAGAGGGAGCAAATACTATACTTGGAAAGTATTATCACTGCTGATGCTGGCACACGTAGAATACTGGGAAGTTTCTATTTTCTCTTTACGTAAGAAAGACAGAAAAGAGTAGCTGACATTTAGTTGTTAGTGATATAAAGGAAGAATTACATTTAAAGTGAAGAAAGCCAGCAAGCTGAGGCAGTCCTCAACTTTAAACTCGGGTTGGTTTAAGAAAATGTACGGACTCAGTGGCTGTTTGGACATTTTTGACACATTTTTCTCCCTCCAAAATCATGCATGTATTGGTTATGTAGAATCACTACGTAGTAAAAGCCCATTTCATGGAGTCTCACTACTGCAAGGCTCTCAGAGGTCGTGTAGGTCAATCTCTCACCCAAGGAAGAGATCCCTTCCCCAGTGTCTTTAGCAAATGTCCAGTAATCAGGGGCTCGTGTCCCCTCAAAAGAGCATTCTCTATCATGAGGCAGCTCTATTTGACAGACAATTCTCCCTTCTTTTGAAACAAAATCTGCATCTTTTGAGTACCCCATACAGGGCAGAAGATGAATCATTTATCACTATTTCAACCCCCATCCCCTCGAAATCTGGGCCACCGGGGGTCTGATTTAAGAAGGAAAGGGGGTCAGCTTGCCCTTCTGGGATCCGGGGGAAGCCATCCATGCACGTGGCTATATGCCAAGAACGACCTTGCATCAAGGAGTATGAAGAAATAAGACTTAATGAAATTACAAAAGCTGAAGAATACAATGTCTCCTAAGGAGAAAAGTGGCTTGTGTTCCAGCAGGACACCCAGAAAATCCTTCATCAACATTTCCAAGGACAGAAATATAATAAACTATTTACCTCAACCACAACCCCCTCAAAATGAACAAACAAACAAACAAAGAACCTTCTAATTCATCAACATCATCTTGCATTCTTGTTTCACTGTTTGGTGAAATAAATTTTATTTAGCACATCAGGTTAGTAGCCAAAAGTCTTCTTCTCGAAGCAAGCAGCCCTGTTCTTCAAAATTTTTCTGTAGCATCACATCCCACTCCACTTTCTTCCATTTTTGGTGTATTTTTGTTTTCAAAAGAATATTACGTTATTTTGTTTTCTTCTAAGACTCTCATGCTAGTGCTAGCTGGTGCTTTTCTTCTGTACGTTTCTAAGTATTGATTATGGCATTAAATCCTAAGCACGAAAAGATATAAGCTACCTTAGATGATCCTTCTTCTCTGTTTTGGGGCTCTCTTCCTTCCCTTCTAAACACACACACACACACAAAAGGACAGTTAACAACAGGTTTGGTTTATGTAATTATGACTGAGAGCAACTACTCAACCCCATTTTAATATTTATGTACAAAAATAAGGTCATGGTAAATTTTCAAGCTAGCCACTAGGATCCGATTTTCAAATAATGTGAGAAGAAGTGTCCTTTTCTTTTTTCCCAGTGACCACATATCCAATGTGCCGATAAAATGAACTACTACCAATTTCAAAACACACAAAAACTTTAAGTAACAATTTAAAAAGCACAAATTACTACCATACACAATAACATGGATGAATCTCACAGACCTTATGAGCAGTGCAAGAAACCACATATAAAAGAGTACATGCCATAGGAATCCACTTTTATGAGTATAGCTGGAGAACAGGCAAAACTAATCTATGGTCAGATGAGGCGCAACAGTGGCTGCCTGATGGGGGTGGCAGGGTTGTCTGGGAAGGGGCACCAGGAGAACTTCGAGGTGAAAGAAATATTCTAGATCTTGATCTGGGTAATAGTTGCCACCCATATGTGCATATGTAAAACTTCATCCAGCTGTGCACTCAGTGTACATTAAATGCACGCTCATGTACATTTTTATATCACACAATCAACTAGGAAAAATGCAACATTGTTTCCAAGCACCTTTCAGTCAACTGCAAAATTAAGAGCACATTACATCTATAGCTCTTGCATGTACCCATACGATTACTAACTTCTGAGAATTCCTTACTATGTTAGTCCTTAAACCAACTCTGGATCAGAGTAATATGTACAGAAGGAGCTAAGTAAAAGTAATAGGAGCTAACACTCACGTGTTACAGTTTTAGCATATCCCAAGCGATTTACTTTCATTCTCCCATGTAATCCCCACAACCGTGGTAAGAGATACTATTGTTATCCCCATTTTACAGATGAGGAAACCAAGACTTCGGTCAAGCTTGCTTCCCCAAATAAAAAAAGGTGAGCGAGTATCTAACAAGAATAGGTAGCTGAGAATCAAGCTTTGTAGATCAACTTTTGAATGCTGTTTGTAGTAGGGTAATACAAAAATAAAATCAACCACACAGTTCCAAGCAACAAAACGGTAAGCAGAATATTTCTACGCTCAGTCATATGACCTGTATATTTCTTTACCCTCTGACATAAGATACAAGGAACTTCACTGTCCCTTAATCCTATGATTGAAAGGCACATCATTCTAGCTCTCAAGAACTGAAGTCCCTATTCACATTCCGACCAATATTCGGCAGAACAAAATGTGCTTTAGGGGTAGTTTTTTATGATCTCTGGCCATCAAAATATATCACACAGCAAAAGCCACTAAAAACCTGTGAACCAAGACTGGCACAATGCTAACTTGCAGTGTTGACCCCAATGCATGCAAAGGTCCTTTCAATTTGGTCGTGCTAGGATTAAGGTGAGAAAAAATTAAACACAGTCTCTAAAAGGCTTCTTTATTTTCCCAACACTCAGTATTGTGAGAATTTGGGAGAGGACTACATGGTAATAGGATGGAGAGAACTGTGACACACAACAGGATTATAATCAGGAACAAAATATATCAAATTGCCCAGCAAATACGCTACTGAGTTCTCCATCAGTGGAAAACTAGCACCAGAATTCAAATTCATTTTTAACTCTTCTTGGAATATGCAAATTGATTAATGATACTATCCAAGATTCAGAACTGCCCTTCCTGGAAAAGTACACAAGAAACAAACTGGGCAAATATCCTGAAAAATGTTTGTATCCAAAAATTATTTGGGGCAGCTGCGGGGGCGGGTGGCTGGGGAGGAGGACACACTCATGTTTCTCAAAAATTTTGCTCCAAAGACTTTATAGAATGTTTTTGGTAGATATATTTTCATTTACTTGTGGCTGCAAGCAAAGTCTGCAAAGCAATGCCTTAAAAAATACTAAAGATCAGACCTCTCAATAAGACACCAGGAAAGAGACATATACCCTAAATGAATTTAAATCCTTCAATAATGCAACAAGAATGCAATGAAATCGTATAAAAACAAAAGAGAAAAGTGAAATATGCCTATTCAAACAAGCATTTCATCTCTGCAAAGCAATGTGCTTCACATAAAAGTCTGATTTTGCCCTCAGTTTAAAAAGTTTTTAGAACAATACATCAGCCCTTACCGGCAAGACCAAACTGTAACACAATTTTATATATTTATCAAAAGATCATTCAGAGAAAACTTACCAAGTCTTCAACGTGTAGATGCTTGTGCTTCAGAGGGAGAGCAGAGAAGTGACTTTTTGTACTTAACAGTGGCGTTCAGTTCAGTGCTAAAAACACATCACCACAGTCCTGCTCGTAAGAGAGTCCTGACTAGCAATCTGCCTTCGGGTTGGGCTGTTTTCTCTTATAAGATAAGCTGTTAAGTCAAGCCTTGATTTTAGATCTGCTAACATATGGAGTCTTCTAATGTAGCCTCTCTCCGCCCCCTCCCTCCACCGCCCCATCACCACTCAGCTCCAATCCCTCTACACACACACACACACACACACACACACACACACACACACACTCACAAAAGGCACTGCAGGGCAGAAATTCCTCAGGTGCTCGCTAATGTTATTCCCAGGGTCTTGGAGCCGCTTCGGGGATCAAGAGATCTCATAGCCCCTGCTGGGGTAAGGAGCAGCGAGTCTGTTCCATTTAATCAAATACAGAATGAATTTTCAGCTCTATTCACTAGCTTGTCTCCAGGGCTCTCAAAAGGCACCAGGCAGCTAGAATCACACACATGTGGCTCTTTTAGGCAAGTATAATTAGTTTGATTTTAAAAAGCCACATTAATAATATCACCTCAGGACCATTATTCAGGGGACAGATGACAATGATACTGTATGTTTTAAGCCTGACAATGGGGGAAAGAGCACAAACAATGACGGAAAACTTGAAGGATTAAAAAAAAAAAAAACCAACAAACCAGTTTTTCACTTAATTGTAATCCAATATTTTTAAAGTGACATTAAGTATATTCCATATACCATCTTTGAACTTTAATTGAGAAGAATCAAAGCCCTCCTTGTCAGCCTCTTAAAAGTGAATTAATACCATATACACGACAAAAATGTATAAGTGGAATGTTTATAAATAAATAGGATATTTACATACAATATAAAATCCTGAATAAAAACAATAAAACATTATCTAATCCAATTAACAAAACTTCTTGGGAAAAAAAAAAAGCACTAACTGAAAATCACCATAAAATCAAGTCCTTCAAAGCAATCTATTTAGCAACCAGACTCCAAATTCTCTTTCTAATCTAATTACTTCCTATTAAGTAGTAAGACCATATATCTTAAAGAAAGACTACCTTGGAGACAACTCCTCTGCTCTTGTGATGTGCTGTCTTATTTTTCCTTCTGCAAAGTACAAATGCTAATTATAAGGCCATAGCTAATGTAATTACATGTTATAAACAACCAATTTTTCAATTAGTTATTTTTAAGTTCCTATCCCAGTCTAATTTCCCTAAGATAATGTTTAATTCCTGAAATCATTTTCCCAGGATATACCTGGACACAATCACCAGTTTTTAGTCTAAGTTTTTGCAAAAGAAACCTTCCTAGAGAAGAAAACTTTTACTTCAACTTATATTTTGACAAACCCATAAATGAAACTGTCTAGAAAGTTATGAGAGCATAAGGGCAAAGCGGAAAAGAGAAAAGCAGAAGACCTGGTCAACTAATTTTACCTGACCGCTTTAGAGCAAAGCCCTATGACAAAAGTTTCCACACAAAGCCTCCATCTGTATGTACCTTGCTGACAGGGGGCGGGGGAATCCTATCTTGAAGTGAACTTAATTCCTCACTTGCAAAGAAGGCAAAGGATAAGACTGATTTTAGAAGCCAACCTACACAAGCTAGATCAGTATGTTCCAAGTCCTAAGGGTTCTTTGTACTTCCCGGCTTGAGAGTCAGAGCTGTTTAAGTACTTTCCACAGAAGAGGAGGTTGATGAGAACCATAGCAATCAATCAAAGCATCCCAAGTGAGTTACTACACAAACAATAGCACAGTACTTCTAGTAACTGATTTTCCTGGTTGACTAAACTATTCAAACAAAGACAGATTTCCAAATACTATATCTGAGTTTTTGCATGAAAGTTAAACAATATACACTTGTGTGTTTTTTATAGAAATATAAATGTTTCTGCTCTACCCACTGCCAAGCACACACCCAGGGCACGTCTTTACAAAATGAAACAGGTTTTCTCCATCCTTCTCATATAACTTAAAGTATGAGGCAGTTTATTTCAACATGTGTATAACAGAAACTACAGTATTTGGTGCCTCTCTGGGTTCCTAAGAATGCTTTCTAGTTAAGCACTAATTTAAAATTTCCAGAATTTTTTTCTTTCATCTTGTCCTAAAAGTTGAACTACATTCCCCCTCCCATTTTCAGCTAAAATAGACTCCTTTTCAAAAAATGAGCTATAAAATGTAATAAAATGTTTAGAATTACACTGAGAATAAACCCATTTATTTCCCAGGTCCCCTCCCACCTTGTCCCTCTGTGACACTGCCCTTTAGGGACACCAGGTGTTAGCTGGGAGTCTGAGGGCAATGGTACCAGTGAGGCATGGAAACAGAATTGGCCTCTTTCATTTTTGCTGGCCACTGGCCTGAGAATAATCTCATGTTAGCTTTTAGTTCAACTTTCTGTTTCTCAAGGTGTTTGATTTAGGACACAGAGGCTGACTTTCTGTTATGATGTTCTCTAAATTCTAGATCTAAAGTGGAAAGCAGCCGGCCCTTAAGGCACCTGCCACCCTCTGTAGTCTTCACCAGGAAAGGCAGGCATTCTGGAGAAGACCTCCTTTTGGAGAGCCTTCCACCTGATTTGGTGGGGTTAGGGAGAACAATGAAGGCAAGGGCAAGGGAGTCTATCTATCCCCCTCAGTGATTTATTACTGAAATCCCTAGATGTGGAGAGAAAGCAACAAAGGTCTGGAAGCTGCAGACCGAGATAAATAGCGAGCTGTAATGTATTTAGCAAATGATAATGCAATCCACAGAAAGCTTTACAGAGAAGAAGGAAAAATACACTCCCTGGGGCTGGGAAGTCACTGAGCCTGGGAAGGCAAGAGAAAGATACATTGTGCAGGAAATTTCTCTTGCTTCTCCCTACACATAAATCACTGTCTCTCGCGGGGGCTCTGCGGGATGGAGGTTGAGAGAGGCGAGGGACCCCGCTCCGCTCCCTTGGGAAAACGTGCTGGCGCCCCTGACTCCCGGCTACGCTGGAGCTCACCTGCCCCAGTGGATCATTGTCAAAGAGATTTAATCGTGTTACTGACACCTCACCCCGCCTCCTCCCACGAGGTGGCTCAGCGTCCCCGAGGACGCGGAACGTCGCAGCTCCCCGGTGGGCATCCGTCAGCTGCCCTCCCCAGAACCCGCACGCAGTCCGGGATCCCCACGCCTTGCGGGGCGCACCGACCTGCCCTCCCGCGGACCTCCCGCTCCCAAGCCGCGTGGCCCCCAAACCCGGGGTCCCCGGACCACCCCTCCCTCCGATCCTGTGGCGGGCCCACCCCCGCACCTCTCAGCGGGGCAGAGTCAGTCCCCGGACCTCCTGCGCGGCAGCCGGCTCCGAAAACCACCCCCAGGTCATCCCCCGCGCGCTGGCGGCGGCTACGGCGGCGGCGGCTGCGATCCGAACGGGCCCCTCCATGCACAGAGCAGGGCAGCAGGAGGGCGCGGCGCCTCGCACGCCGGGGCGGGGACGCAGGGGCGGGCGGGCTGGCTAGCGCGGGGTCCCCGCTCTCTTCGCACCGAGCCGCGCGAGCCGGGCACCCGGGACTCAGGGGAGGGGAGCTGGGGGGGGGGGGGGGGGGCGGAGCCACCGGGGCGCGTCCCCGCGGCCGCGCTCCTCTCCGCTCAGGCGCGCGGGCGCGTAACCGGCGGGCTCGGGGCCAGCGAGCAGCACGCGAGGAGCGGGAGGAGTGAACCGGGCCGCAGAGGCCGCAGCGCCCCGCCGGCCCGCGCCCTGCCGGAGGGTGCGCGCGCAGCCTGCCAGATCAGCGGCGGGGGGATGGGCCGTACCAATCTGCGGTGAGGGGGGGGGCGCTCCGTCCAGGAGCTTCTCCTCGTCCCCTTCCTGCTTGCTCTACGGGAAAGCGTCCCCAGGAAAGTTGAGTACGGTCTCTGCTTTGGTTTAGGACAGTGAGGCTGAGCGGCCTCAGCAACTCACGGAGACTCCAAGATGCCTGCACTCACTTTCCCCTCACCTTGCTTCCCCGGGAGAGGCGGCATTTCTGGCCCGTCCACAAATGGTCTCCACGCTCCCCTGTTTGCCCGCCCAGGTCCCGCCCCTCGCTCCTTTACCTAAGTTGTGTGTGGAGGCAATGAGTCCAACCCTTCTTTTGGCTCCTACCTGGGCTCTGCCTTCGGATTCCAGCTTCCCGCCGCTTAAGGCTACTGAGCCTTTTCAGCACTTTCTGTGCGTCCTTTCTTAAGCAGCTGCATCCCGCCGTGCATTCATATACACGCATGCAGGTAGCAAAACTCAAGAGACTAGGAGAGGCTCAGTGTCACCTGGTGAAACTAACCTGGTCTTTGGTCCCAGAGTCTTCCCACCTCGTCCTTTGGACCTGCCTCGAGTTATTTGATCTCACTGAACTTAAGTTGTTAAACATGAAAAGGGGAAAAATAAATTCTATTTAAAGGTTGTTGTGAAGCCTAAGTATGATACTTGGTGAAAAGCACCTGACATTCACTGGGCATTTGAGAGCTGTGACTTCTATTACTAGCAGTTCTTTTCTTTTCTTTCTTTCTTTTTTTTTTTTTTTAACCACTGTCATTACTTGTTAATAGTTTAACTACAAAGGAGTCTAGTGAAAGTTCAAAAACATTCAGTACTGGGATGACTGGCTGGCTCAGTTGGTAGAGTGAGTGACTCTTGATCTCCAGGTTGTGGGTTTGAGCGCATGTTGCGTGGGTGTAGAGATTACTTAAAATCTTTAGGGGTGCGTAGGTGGCTCAGTCTGTCAAGCGTCCAGCTTCGGCTCAGGTCAGGATGTCATGATGGCGGTTAATGGGTTCAAGCCCTGCGCCTGGCTCTGTGCTGACAGCCCAGAGCCTGAAACCTGCTTCTGATTCTGTGTCTCCTTCTCTCTCTGCCCCTCCCCTACTCACACTCTGTCACTCATGCTCTCTCTCAAAAATAAACATAAAAATAAATAAATAAAACAAAATCTCTGAACACACACACACACACACACACACACACACACAACATTCAATAGTGAATTTCAGGAGAAATATGCCAGTCTCCCTTACCTTCTTATTTGAATTTCACAAAGAAATGCTTTGAAAGTGATAGGGTTCAAACAGTTTAACTTTCTGCTTTTGCTATGTCCAGGATCTTTGTGAAAGCATTAGATCCTATGAAAGTCAGGATAGGAGGCAAAAAAGAAGCTGTGACTCTAGTTTGTGTTCCATTGTCCCAAGGTTTAGGTCAAATCACAAATCGGTATGTTATTAACTTAAGGTATAGTAAATGATTTTTCATTCAGCATATAAATCTTATAAACACTGAGAGAGTTCTGTCTGAATAGAATGGAAGTCTTGCAGGTTTCTTGTGACACTCGTTAAGAATCCTAGCCATCCCCCACCACTGCAGTTATACTAGAGACGCTTACAGGTTCCTCTCTGGGAGCCCATATGACTCTGGGAACCCCCAATCTCACAGTGACATTTGAATATCACTGTACCTATTATTCCTCATAATCAGGCTGAGAAATAATCATGATGATGTTTATTGATAATGATTACTTTTTCTGCCTTGTTCATAAAGTGGAGAAATCATTTCAGATATAAAATAGTATTTCATAGGGGCATCTGGATGGCTCAGTTGGTTGACCTTCCAACTCTTGATTTCAACTCAGATCATGATCCCGGGGTCATGGGATTGAGCCCCACGTCAGCTCTGTACTGAGCATGGACCCTGCTTGAGATTCTCTCTCTCTCTCTGTCTGTCTCTCTCTCTCTCTCTCTCTCTGTCTGTCTCTCTCTCTCTTTCTCTCTCAAAAAAAAAAAAAAGAAAGAAAGAAAGAAAGAAAGAAAAATGAAAAAAGGATTTCACCAATGAATCATTTATTTGTTCAGCATTTGCTTTAAAAATGCTTAAAACAAAAACAAACAAACAAACAAAAAAACCAGGGGCACCTGGGTGGTTCAGTAAGTTAAGCATCCAGCTTGGGCTCAAGTCATGATCTTGCAGCTCATGGGTATGAGCCCTGGGTTGGGCTCTGCACTGACAGCTCAGAGCCTGCTGAGGATTCCCTGTCTCCCATTCTCAGTCTCTCTCTCTCTCTCTGTCTCTCTCACTCAAAATAAATTTTTAAAAAACTTAAAAATACTAAAAACAAAACAAAACAAATCAAGGGGCACCAGCGTAGCTCAGTCGGTTGACCATCCAACTCTTTTTTTAAACATTTTATTTATTTATTTATTGTGAGAGAGAGCAAGGGAGAGGGACAGAGAGAATGGGGGAGGGGCAGAGGAGGTGGGGAGAGAGAATCCCAAGCAGGCTCTGAGTGTCAGGCGGAGCCCGATGCTGGGCTCTAACCCACACTTGAACCACACGCGTAACCAGCTGAGCCACCCAAGCACCCAGAGCATCTGACTCTTGATTTCATTTCAAGTCATGATCTGATCAAGGGATGGAGCCCTACATCGGGCTAAAGATTTCTCCCTCTCTCTCCCTCTGCCCCTCTCCCACACTCTCTGTCTCTCTCTGTCTCTCTCTCAAATAAATAAAGAAAGAAAGAAAGAAAGAAAGAGAAAAAATTTAAAAAAATACTTAGTAAGCACCTACTCTATGCTGCTGCTAGGCAAAGAGGTACATGGAGAATTATGACCTAGTCCCCAAAGAGCTCACAATCTAATTGTGATCCAGGTGCATAAATGGGTAAGTACACGGACATGTCTTCAGTATAATGAACAAGGAGCTGTGGAAGCACAGGGCAGTGGTGCTAACAGTGCCTGGAGTTTGGGGGAAGGGGAGGGTGGCTTGTCAAGAAAGGCTTCCTAAAAGAAGTGACTCATGAACTAAGTCTTAAAGGATAGTAGGAGTTGGCCAGGTAAAGGTCAAGGAGTGGAAGGGCAGTTTGGCAGAAGGGACATTATGAATAAAGGCATAGAGGTGAGAAACAAGGCAGCCCACTGGATCTTCAAGCTCTTCTCCTTTTTTTTTTTTTTTTTGAGAGTGTGTGAGCGGGCGAGGAGCAGAGAGAGAGGGGGACAGAGGATCCAAAGTGGACTCTGCTGACAGCAGAGAGCCTGATGCAGGGCTCAAACTCATGAACCAGGAGATAACGACCTGAGCCAAAGTTGGACACCTAACCAATTGAGCCACCCAGGCGCCCCATAAGCTCTTCTTTGTGGTTGAAGTGTAAGGGGCTAGGTGAGGATTGGTAAATGAAGGCACTGCAGAATGAACCCAAAGTCAAATCACAAATCATACCAAGAAGCTGGTACTTTATCCTATAGGCAATGGAGAATCAATGCAGGGTTTTACATGGGAGTGTAATATGGTCAGATTTGTCTTTAGAAACATCACCTAGCATCAGTGATGAGGATGGACTGAGGGAGCCAAGTCTGAGATCAAAAAATTTGGAAGCTTCAGAAGCTGTCTAGACAGTCCAGTTGGAGCAAGAGACTGAACTGCTCCAGTTGCATCAAGGACAGTAGTAAAGCAAGAGCAGAGAAGAGAGGAGAGAGTCCAGAAACAAGAGGAAAATTTGGCAGGACTTGGAAACTGACTTCATGTGGAAAGTGAAGAAGACAGGGGACTCAAGGATGACAACAGTCTTCTAGCTTGAGTGGATGATAGTCATGCTCCCTACCCCCATAGTACCTGGGAGAAAATAATGCCCAGCAGGAGATATAGGTTTTAGGGAAACAATGATGTGTTCAATTTGAGCCTTTTGAATTTGAGGTCCCTGTGGAACCTCCAAGTACAGGTGTCCACAGATTGATAAGTCCAAGCTGGACATATAGATTTGAAAGTCATCAGTAGAGAGTATATTTATGTCACAAAAATATTCCCTCAGAAAGAATATGGAACCCTATAAAGTTGTAGCCAAGGGTCAATTTCTAAAACTCTGATAACTAAAGCCCTTGATTATCTTGATGAATTTGGACGGAAAGATTGTTGACTGACTTCAAGTGTGACACATGAAAAAGATGCTTGAGTAAGGTGGTAAGGGTTTGGAATAACCATTAGGAAAAATGAGAGTTGAAAACTAAAAGTTGAAAATCAATCACCGGAGTAATGAGTGATGCTGAGAGCCTGGCTAAGGTTGGGGATCATGAATTTGTAGGGGAGGCATCTGCATGATTGTTTGATTTCCTCTATCAAAATTTAACCATTCAGATGTAAGGGGAGAAGCATAACACTGATCCAACTTTGCAGCTTCACTGGGGGATGTGCAAGAAGGAGAAAAATACACGGTAGTCGTAAGAAAGTAATTTAAATCATCAATCACAGGATCCAAGGTGTCAGCTGGAAAAGAATGATAGATTGGAATAAAAGGTCAGACAAAAGAAAAGGAGATTTCCGTGAGGTTGTTACAAGATTGAGGAGTAAAAAAGACAAGAGGTCTTTCGTTATGATTACTCACCATTTCCGAAGCGCAACAATGACGGTAATGATTATAGATCTAGCACGCTACGGGATGCTGGTGGAGGAAATGGTGCAGAGACCTCAGGTCATTATAATTTATGGGATCAGAGCTGGAGACATGGGCAGACATTGAAGAGCCCGAGAGAAATGTTCAAAGAAATACCATGAGCCCAGTGCCCGAGTCCACAATGACTGGGTGGGAAGGTTGATAGATGCTTAAGTGCCATGGATGTACATTCAATGAATTTTAGGCCTGAATTGGGTGCTTTTATAATACAAAATAGATACTAAAGCTGGTTCTCCAAGAATAACATGATAGACTAAGTAGAGCCAAGCAGACCTATATCAAATTCTGACTCTACCTCATTTGACTTGGTCAAGTTATTTAAACTCTTGGGAGTCTTGTTTTTGCTGGTCATTTGTGAAATAGGGATGATACTAACACCCGACTGAGGGTTGATAATACGGCTTCTTTCCATAGGAAGATTAATTGAGCTAATGCCTGTGAAATACTAGATGGCAAAAGCAAACACTGAATAAAATTTAGCTATTATAATAATAATAGTTAGTGCTTATCTAGCACTTGTTATGCCAAGTATTATTTTAAGCGTTAGTCCTGTGTTACAAATGAGAGAACTTGAGGCCGAGCAACGTGATGTGTCCTGACCAGGATCACACACCTAGTTAGTGTAGACCTTGTGTTTAGACCCAGGTAGTCCGGTTCTAGATAGAGGCTGGACTCTTAATTACCGCACATTAGTGTATCCCCACAATAAGAATATTTATTGTTATTGCTATCACTTCAAATGATTACGTCAATTAAAAAACGTCTATTGAGCACCTTTTAGGTGTAAGGCACTAGATTAGAGAGGTATAAAAAAGGGGCGCCTGGGTGGCTCAGTTAAGCATCCGACTTTGGCTCGGGTCACGATCTCACAGTTCCTGAGTTAGGTTCCTGAGTTCAAGCTCCCCGGCGGGCTCTCCGTTGCCAGAGCAGAGCCCCCTTCAGAGCCTCTGTGGCCCTCTCTCTCTGCCCCTCCCTGACTCGAGCTCAGGTGTGCGCGCTCTCTCTTTCTCTCTCTCTCTGTCTCTCAAAAACAAACATTTTTTTAAAGAGGTATAAGAGGGGCGCTTGGGTGGCTTAATCTGTTTAGTTAGGCGTCCGATTTCAGCTGAGGTCATGATCTCACGGTTCATGGGTTTGAGCCCCGCATCAGGCTCTGTGCTGACAGCTCAGAGCCTGGAGCCTGCTTCAGATTCTGTCTCCCTCTCTCTCCCTCTCTCTGCCCCTCCCATGCTCACGCTCTGTCTCTCTCTCTTTCTCAAAAATAAACATTTAAAAATTAAACAAAAAGGTATAAGAAAATGCCTAGATTTAAACACATCTATGGACCTCCTCAGGATCCCTTGGCTTCTTCACCTGTCTCTAGGACACTCAGCTACCACGGCAACGTATTTGGTGCTCCTCCCACTGTTCCTGGGCCCTGCACAGCTTAGGACCTCACCGCCCAGCATGTGCTGAGACGGCCAGGTGACCTAACCCAAGAATGCAGGATGTGTTTCCCCCATGAATGTGAGAAGGACATGGAAGAAGAGCTCAACAGATTTCCTTCTCCTTCCCTCCACCCGGTGGCATGAGTTTTCGGTAAATCTTATCTGGAGATGTCCCTGGTGACGGAACAGGAGCACCTGTTGTGTGACCTCGGGGCCAAGCAGGAGCACCTGTTGTGTGACCAGCTGTGACCTTGCATTTGTTTCCCGACTTTTCCTACCACATTTCCATTTTCCCTCACTCTCACCTGGAATTGACTTAATTGCCCCAATTTCTGTTTACCAGAGAGACTCTAAACATAAGGACTTATGTTCATAAAACTTTAGAAGGATCAGACCTACCTCTACATAAAATGTAAGTAACAATACAGATAAGTATGTGATAAATACTGAGTGAGTAGGATGCAGCAGGGCACAAGTTTGAGTCCTCACCTGAATCTGAGCTACATGATCTTGTATTTTCTATGCCTCAGTTTCCTCATATGTAAAATGGGGAGAATTATCACTGTCCCCAGTGTATGCACTTTCATACACTGATGGTGAGAGTAAAAAATGGTACAACCTCCAGGGAAGAACATTTGATGACATTTATCAAAATTTATTGTGATTTTGCCCTTGGATCCAGTGGTTCCAGTCTTAAAACTTATCCTACAGATGCTCTTGCACTCACGTAAAATGCTGCATGTAAGGCCCATTCGTCACAACATTATCTATGACACATTGAAAATAACCAGAGTGTCCATTACGAGGAACTATATCCACACAATGGAATAGTATGCCGCTGAGAAAAGAAAAAAAAGACACTCTAGATAGCTGCTACGGAAGATACTCCCGATTCTACCGTTTGTGACAACACGGATGGACCTTCATGCTGAGTGAAATCAACCAGACCCAGAAAAACAAATGCTGTATGATCTCACTTGTATGTGGAATCTAGGTTACAGAACTCATAGAAGCAGAGAACAGGTTGGGAGTTACTGGAGATGGGGTTGGGGGTAGGGGGAATTGGGTGAAGGTGGTCAAAAGCACAACCTTGTAGTTATTAGATAGAGAGGTCCTGGGGACGTAACACACAGAGTGGCCACTATGGGGAACAATCCTGGCTTGTGTATTTGAAAATTTCCAAGATAGTAGATGTTAAGGGTTCTCATCATAAGAAGAAAAATTATAGTTATGTGAAGTGATAGATTTTAACTTATTGTGGGGATCTTTTCACAATATACCCATTTATCAAATTGTTATGTTTTGCACCTTCTACTCGTACAATGTTATATGGCAATTCTATCATAGTAAAACTGGGGAGGATAAAAGTACTCTAGGACACATCATGAAATGGAAGAGAGGGAGGGCGATGTAAATGCAGAATGGTGTATATAGTGGGGGCTCAGTTGGTTAAGCTTCCAACTTCAGCTCAGGTCATGATCTAACGGTCTGTGAGTTCGAGCCCCACATGGGGCTCTGTGCTGACAGCTCAGAGCCTGGAGCCTGCTTCAGATTCTGTGTCCCCCTCTCTCTCTGCACTTCCCCAATTCACACTCTGTCTCTCTCTCTCTCTCAAGAATGAATAAATGTTAAAAAAAAATTTTTAATTAGAAAAAAATGGTGTATATACTGTTATGTGCTATTATGTAGAGTTAGGAAGGAAAAACTAGGAATATATATTTGTATTTACTGATCTTTTGCATAAAGAACCACTGGAAGGATGCAAAGAATAACTTAAAAATGATTAGCTCTGGTGGAAGGTGGGTAAACAGTATTGACAGAAACAGAGATAAAATTGAGGCTTTTAAAAAAAAGGTTTTTTAATTTATTTTTGAGAGAAAGAGAGCAGAGGAGGGACAGAGAGAAAGAGAATCCCAAGCAGATTCTGCGCTGTCAGTGACGAGCCCAACAAGGGGCTCGAACTCAAGAAACTTGAGCATGGCCTGAGCTGAAATCAAGAGTTGGATGCTTAACCTACTGAGTCACCCAGGTGCCCCAAAGCTTTTTATAATATTTTGATTTTTGAACACATAAATAGGTTACTTATACAAAACAAAAATTTAATATGAAAATAGTATCTGTCTTTCAAGGCTTAAATGAGATAATGTGTTGAATTCCTAGCGTAGTAACTGAAGGACAGTAGGAGCTCAGTAAACAGTCACTACAAAAAAACCCCCACCAAAACCAAAAAAAACCAAAAAACAAAAACCAACATTCAGCTGAAATGGAGAAATAAAGGCTTCAAGAAGGAAAGAGAACTTAACCTCAGCTCAGAGGCTGGGGGATACTCAGAAAGAGGTAGAGAAATGGGGTCCATGCCCAACGAGGAAGTGCAGGGGACAATGGAACAAAGCTATCAAATCAAGGTTGCAGGTAGAAGACTCTAGATAGGGGATGGCCCGGGGGATTCCAGCAGAGGAGCAGTGAAGTTAGTGAAGAAGTTAGTGAGACAAATTGGGGCCACATAGGGGAGGATTTGAATTGTAGATAAGACCTTTATTCTTGGGTAATAATAACTAACTGTATTGTATCTTACGTTAGGAACTCAAATCTTACTGTCTGGATCCAATACCAGCTCACGTTAATGTTACAAGCCTCTAAAATATCCTTGGGCTGGGGGTGCCTGGGTAGCTCAGTCAGTTAAGTGTCTGACTCTTGATTTCAGCTCAGGGCATGATCTCACAGTTCATGAGTTTGAGCCCCACATCGGGCTCCCCAGTGGACAGTGCAGAGCCTGCTTGGGATTCTCCGTCTCCCTCTCTTTCTGCCCCTCCCCTGCTCACTCTCTATTTCTCTCTATCAAAATAAAGAAATAAACACTTAAAAATAGAAAAAATATCCCTGAACTAGAAACAATCTAAAAGACATTGCAAATGTGAAAAAGTGCCCCTTTTGGCAACAGCAAGATTGGTCAAAGTGGATCATCATCAAGCTGGCTCAGTCTGTTGAAGGTTTGCCAAGTAAAGAGTGATTTCACATGTTTTGCTTTGGGTCATGGCTTTGGATTTTATGTGATCTTATTTGCATAAGAAAAACATTAATCTATTTAAAATTGACAAAGAGAAGGGAAAATGACCATCTAAAAGTCAATTGGTTTAAGGCCTTTCTCTTTACTCTCTGCTAAGGGTTCCAAAGTTCAAAACAGCAACAAAATCCCCACAATAAGCTGGACCCAGAGGGTTAAATAATAACAGAAGTCGCTTGTTCTATTTGGATAATTTCCAAATTTATACAACAAAGTTCCCATTAAATATGCAGGAAGTTCTAATTATTTATGATGTAATTTAATATTGACATGCTATTAAATGACCTGACCCTCCCCCCAGACTTTCAGAGTTTTACATCTGAGGACTGCAAGGTAAACTCTCTTACCATGACCAGAGGTTGGTAATCAACAGTTTGGCCCTGCGAGGTATTGTTTTCTTCAAAAAGAAATTCCTACA
Source organism: Acinonyx jubatus (assembly GCF_027475565.1). Lineage (NCBI taxonomy): Eukaryota > Metazoa > Chordata > Mammalia > Carnivora > Felidae > Acinonyx > Acinonyx jubatus. The sequence goes on along the minus strand of NC_069390.1, from coordinate 90,538,403 downwards.
GCTTGACTGTATTCTCACTGTCTTATACATTTCCTGAATTGTGTGCAAGAGGATTTCACGGAGAGGGAGAGTTCTATGGCCTTTTTTATGCTGAACAGGCTAAGCCCCGGAGACTCACCGCCTAAACCCATTACACACAGATCACCTAACTCTGTGACTGGGTTTGTGATGCTAGATTAACTTACCCACACACCAGGACAGAAGAAAATGACTTTACGCTATCTTCTTTGCGCTAGCAAAGAATGTGGAGATCATTTTACGGAAAATGGAAAGACAGGGAGGCGCTGAACAGATATGGATGCCACCTTCCATGCCATTGAGTTACATGCGGCAAAGGAGCGCCTGTCTGAGATGTGAAAGAGAATGACCAGCCGGGGATATTTGCAGAAGGTAGCAGCTAACGAATGAGTTATTTGAGGCTGGATGGCCTCATAGAAAAAGTTATTGAACTAAGGAGTGGGAAACCTGTTCAGTACAATTTCTTCCCAGATCCCTCATCCTCCTGTCCACTGTGTGAACGTGGGGCAAACATTTCATCTCTACGGTAGAATTTCCTTCCTTTCTCTCAAAGAGGAGAAAGGAACTACAGTGCATCAAGGTCTCTGAGAGCCTGGCATTGTCAGAGCAAATTCTGGCAACTTCAAAGCTCTAGCATGAGTTGGAACAAAAAGATTTTGACATAATGTCTTAGCTGCTGGTGGAAGGATTTGGTTTTGAGTCTCTTCCGGACATCAAACACCTAGGGCAGTCTAACTGGGCTAGTCTCCGGGGGTGCTGGAGGCCTTCTTATCAGTTGTGAATATTCCTTATGGCAGCAGCAGAAAATGTTAGGAAAATTAACTTGCACTTTGGACAAATTACTTAACATGCTTTGTGCATCCGTCTTCCCATCCAAATAGGTACGATTCACAATGAGAAACAGGAAAGGTACCATTTGCTAAGACTGTTGTGAGGGTTTAGTGACATAATGCATACAAAGAACTTGGCCCAGAAACAAGGACATAATCAAGAGTAAAGATGCACTGTTATTTTGTAGGAGTTTTTTATTTGTTTTTTATTTTAGAAAGCGAATGAGCAGGAGAGGTGCAGAGGGAGAGAGACAATCTTATTTTTAATGTTTATTTTTGAAAGAGAGACAGAGCATGAGTGTGGGAAGGACACAGAGAGAGAGGGAGACACAGAATGAAGCAGGCTCCAGGCTCTGAGTGGTCATCACAGAGCCTGACGTGGGGCTCGAACCCACAAACTGTGAGATCATGACCCGAGCCTAAGTCAGACGCTTAACCAACTGAGCCACCCAGGCACCCCAAAGAGGAGAGAGAATCTTAAGCAGGCTCGACAGCCATGGGACTCAATTCAGAACCCTGGGATCACGCCCCGAGATGAAATCAAGAGTCAAATGCTCAACCGACTGAGCCAGCCAGGCGCCCCGGCCTGTTACTATTTTTATCATCATCATCGTGGTAAAAATCATTCCCTCCTACAGACCAAAGTTGTCTCTAATTGCTTTAGCTGTGAGCACCTATCATGTTAGGCAGACAATGAAAGAGCAAAGCACACATGACCTACTGGTTTGTGTGACGGCCTTTCACAGATTAGTAATAAGGGTGATGCTTACTGTGTATACCGTATAGGTATTTATCCACAAGGGGCATCAATTTGGAAGACTGGTAAGGATCAGAGAAGCTTGGCGCTCCGTAAATATTACATTGTGCTTGTTAACAAAATGAATGCAAACGTATATTTTAAAAGGGAATCTCATTAATCATTACTTTTACTCTTGCTTTTGCCTTATGTAACAAGGTGTTTTCTTTTGGTTAATTAAAAGTACTTATAACGGGTATCAGTGCTGATACCCTTTAAGACCAGGGTTCTGAACGGAGTCCTCTGCACTTCCGCATTGCCATCCAGCCTGATGGATTCCCTGGGGGCTAGACACACACACACACACACACACACACACACACCCACACACACACACACACACCCCACCAGGGCCCCGCAGGGAGAGGATGCCATTAGAGGGGATCTGGACTCTGGCATGTTGGAGTAGAGTTAACAGACTAAAGAAGCTAGTGGCTCATGTCTTGGGTGACTCTCCTTCCAGCAGTTTTGGGTACAGTCTGTACGTTCACATTTATGCCAGCAAAGTGGGGTAGAGGGGGGAAGCAAAGAGGGAGAGAGCACCTGGGAGCTGATACTGAGTGAGGGAGGCTTAAGAAGGGGCAGCAGGGATGGAGAAAAATTGAAATCAGGGGTCATTTCCCTTTCTCCTTCCAATCCACTCCTCCCTCTCTCTTTGCTGAGCCATTTTGCTGTTACGAAATTACATGATGCTGTTACTCACTGCCCCTGGCTTCCTTGCGTGGGAACTGTTAATGAAGGGAAAGCAATCGAGGAGACAGGTTTTCTGCAGGTTTCTCCAGGTTGGAGATGCACACTGGCTATGGGCTTCCCAGTGTGTTTTTGGGCTGCAAGACTTGAGTGAACTAATTCAATCCAAGGTGTCAGTGACTGATAGCTTTATAAGTAGTTCTCCCAGTATGTAAGGAAATGGCTCTCCGGGAGTAGATTTTTGGATACTGTAAGTAGATTCCTAGGGAGATGTTTTGGATTTGGGGGACCATCTATCTCCTCCACCTCTCAGGTAGCCGCTCTTTCAGGTGACAAGCAATGCTTTAAGGGCAGAGATTAACAACCATCCCAACCTGGTCCCAGGCTGGGAGGGGGCACGGGAAAAGCTGGAGAAGAGCCCATTCACGTGGCCGCTCCCATTCTAACTCACACCCCCACCTGCATTCAGGAATACCTCTTTCCCCTTTCCTCTGTGGTATTCATTTCAGGCTTTTATTTATTTTTTATTTTTTTTAATGTTTATTTATTGTTGAGACAGAGAGAGACAGAGTGCAAGTGGGGGAGGGGCAGAGAGAGAGGGAGACACAGAATCTGAAACAGGCTCCAGGCTCTGAGCTGTCAGCACAGAGCCCGACGCGGGGCTCGAACCCATGAACCGTGAGATCATGACCTGACCCGAAGTCGGACGCTTAACCGACTGAGCCACCCAGGCGCCCCTCATTTCAGGCTTTGTCAAAAGCTCAACACTGAGACAATTAGCCTCTGCCCACAGCCAGCAGCCAGCTCTTGGGCCCCTTCACCTTAATGGTGGCACTGTGCCTGAGGAGATACTCTGTGTAGCATTCTTCACAGATGCCTGAGGGGGAGGGCAATAGGCCTTTCTGTAGAATTCGGAATGGAAGTGGGGAAGTTGAGACTTAAAACTGAAAATCAACCAAACCAACACAAAATGTCAGGACTCCAACTTTTTTCCAGAGTGAGATAATTTTCTTTATTACCTACCATGAGCCATGACTTTGGGGATTATATGTGCCCTCTTAAACTCAGCAGGCCCTGGCTCCTGCCCCATCGCACAAGGATGGCTCAGAGATGGCTTGCTCCTCTCAGCAAAAGCCTTAATTTACCCCCTCGCAAGTCAGTGCCTCACACTCCTGACCAGGAGGCATGTAATCTCAGGGGTCCTTTCCAGACCGAGAAGGCTGGCTGCATAGTCCTCTAACATGGGAAATGTTTCAGGACCTCTTTGAGATGCTCAGGCCATCTGGATTCCTGTCTGTGAGCCATGTGATCTGTCTGCAGGGGAAAGTCACCAGTGAGACGGTCATTCCCAGGCTTCTCCTCTATCAACATTTGCAGCCACAGTGTGGAAAGTTAGCCCTTTGTTTTCCTCCAGTGCCTGGATCTGTGCATATTTCCACCCTTAAGGTGACCCTAGAGATGGCTCAGAGGGTGCCGAACTTAATAAGCGCTTGGCAAAGTGAGCCAAAGGCACGAAGGAGGTGGAATAGATCACTGTCCCTCTTCTCTCTCTTCCTGTAGTTCTCTCTCTACCTTTATTGTTGTTTTGAATTTTTTAAATGTTTATTTAATTTTGAGAGAGAGAGAGAGAGAGAGAGAGAGAGAGAGAGAGAGAACCAGTGGGGGAGGGGCAGAAAGAGAGGGAGTCACAGAACCTGAAGCAGGCTCCAGGCTCTGAGCCGTCAGCAGAGAGCCCGATGCGGGGCTCGAACCCACAAACTGTGAGATCATGACCTGAGCCGAAGTCGGTTGCTTCACTGACTGAGCCACCCAGGCGCTCCTCTCTCTCTCTCCCTTTAAAATGCTGACATTGCCATAGCTCTCAGGGTTAAAGTTCACTGATTTTTAAATAGAATAAATGTATTCGATGACATTTACTAAGCTATTACTAAGCTATATTGTCAAGCAAAACATAATGTTCCTACGCTTGGTTGTGTCTGCCTCCTATTTTTGCTTTCCTGGGAGAGATCACCATATATTTTCCTACCTTTTTTTTTTTTTTTTTTTTTTTTGAGCCACCAAAGACCCAGGCAAATCAACAAATGCTTATCAAGCTTTTTCTGTTTGTTCATCACTTGCCTGTAGAAGAATACAACAGCATTTCAGCTGTGGAGATAAAATACGATAAAATACGCACTTATGTAGTCTCTATTAAGCGCCAGGCACAGAGTGCTAAGCGTTTTTTATAAGCACTCATTTAATATTCCTGTGAGATAGGCATTATTTTTTTTAAGCTTATTTATTTACTTTGAGAGAGAGAAAGAGCAAGAGAGGGGAGCAAGTGGGGGAGGGGCAGAGAAAGAGCAAGTGGGGGAGGGGCAGAGAGCAAGGAAGAGAGAGAGAATCCCAAGCAGGCTCCTCGCTGTCAGTGCAGAGCCTGACGCGGGGCTCGAACTCATGAACCATGAGATCATGACCTGAACCAAAACCAAGAGTCGGAGACGCTTAACCGACTGAGCCACCCCAGGCGCCCCGAGATGGGCCTCAGGGTTCCTAACTTTACAGGTGAGGAAACCAAAGTTCAGAGAGATTGAGTAACTTGCTCAAGGTGACACGACTAGAGAGGATAGAGCTGGATTCGAATCCCAGTCGCTGAACTTCAGAATCCACACGCATGACTCAGGCTATGCAGCCTTTCCAGCAGGTCTCCGTGACGGTGAGGAAGCCACGCAAAGCAGCGTATAAACGAACGCTCGTTTGCTATGGTGTAGACTGAGGTTATGGGTTTAAAAAGCAGGAAAGCAATGGTTCTTGGGAAAGAACCACAGAAAGAGCTGGGTTGGCTGATGGAATACATTGTTCTCAGGCAGCGTGAGGCAGACAACCCGGGAATCCAAAGAGAAGCTAAGAAAGACAGAGGGTGGGAACCTTGCCTGACTTCAGAGTCAGGAAAACAGCAAACTTCTTTTCCACAAAGGGATGGTAAGAATAGTACCTCCCTCCTGGTTTCGTGAGGATTAGAACAATGCCGTGCACGTAGCAGGCTCAGTGTCAAGTGTTGGCTATACTATTACTATTATTGTTCTTGGATGAACTTTCACTTCGAGCCTGGCTACAGTTGGGGAGAGGGGAGCCTGGCTTATATTATGGTGTCTTAGGTTAGTGACTGGAATACACTGAAAACCTTTGTTCCTTGGCAAAGCAACGCCGTGCTCTCATTTCAAACCCACTTATAAATTCTGCAATGGAAAAAACGAGGCTGGCCCTTCGGGAACTCACTGTAAGGGCCTGAGGCTCGCGCCATAGTCTCACTAAATCCACTGGCAGAAGACCTTTGGGCCACCCAGCCCCACCTGGAGGAGGAAGGCGATTAAACGGGTGATCTCACCACGTCCCCTTTGACCAAGGAGAGGGCCAGAGTCTGTGATCCCGTAAACGGACTCCTAGGCCGTGCAAACCATGGGCGTTTTTGTGGATTGTTCTTTGTTCAGAAAAAGCCAGAGCAGTCTCGAGAAGCCTGCAGAATGTTAGAGCTGTCGCTTCTAGAGTAACGTAACTCTGTTACCCAGCCGTCAGCAAAGCAAAGCAAGGTATATGTCTCCATGAGTCTCCATGAGTCATTTAATATTTAATATTCACAGTGCTGGCAGTTTTTTGACTGATGGAAATGTTTTGCAAACAGAACCCGGGCCTGTTTTTCTCCACGCTCCCCCCACCCCTGTCGAGCGAGAGGTTGGCAGAGGCAGTGCTAAACTAGTAGGGCCGATGAGATACTATCTCTGTCTCCTTGTAACACAAAACATTTATTTTGCAGCGAGTGAACACAAAATTGAAAGGGCTCCAAGATTTCTGGGAGCAAGAGGCTTGATCTCCCCTTAGCTGGACTGCCTGGTTTGTTGACTTTCTGCCTTTTGTCTCCCCCGTGGCAGTGATAAGCTCCACCTGAGACCTATGCAATTAGGAAGGCAGTTCTAGAAGCACCAGATCGTCCCCCACCTCGGGCCCCAGAAGCTAGGAAAACTGTCTAGGCGGCTGAGAGGACGAGAAACGTACAGCAGAAGAGATGAGCTCTGATGGGCAAAACCAGGTTTGGTGATGGCCTCCCGCTTCTCCCGCTTCTTCCCAAAGCCCCAGATGCAAGCGTGGCTCAGGGCCCACACAGCAGCCTCAGCAGTCACACGGGGCACTTTGTGGAGGGCCTCACTTCCACGCAGCCGGACCACGGCGCCTCCAGATCTGTGACCACCGAGGCAACGTCACGGCGGACTTAGTTCCCTGGCTGTACCAGCCTCAGACGCTGCCTCAGTTGAAATCCCGGATCTTACTAGGCATGTGCCCCTGGGCAAGTTATTTAATTTCCGTGTCTGCAAAATGAGGATAATAATTGTACCTACCCCGTGGGATGTTGTGACAATTAGAACGTAGGCTCAATGTAAGCGTCGGCTACGCTATTACTATTATTATCGGTGGGGAGGGAGGAGTAAAGTCCTGCTTCGCAGTCCGAGTCATGAGCACCTGCTCTCAGCGGCGTCATTGGGCCCACAGGCTGGGCCCCGGTGCTTCTCCCAGGGCTCTCATCTCATGAAGGAGCACCTTCTTCTTACCTCCCAGCTGGCTTTGTGTTGTCTCTGAGGCTCCTGGCTTTCAGAACCAATTTCTTCGCTCCTGCTTCTTACATGGGGCTTCCAGCACCAGCCCGTATCGCTCAGTCTGTTCAGTGTTTAAAAACACAATCTTTGTCCAAGGTGCCTTAACCAAGTGGGTTAAGCATCTGACTCTTGATTTCGACTCAGGTTATAACCCCTGGGTCATGGGATCAAGCCCCACTTCGGGCTCCATGCTGAGCATAGAGCCTGCTTATATGAGTCTCTCTCTCTCCCTCTGCTCTTCCCTGCTCTCACTCTCTCTCTTTAAAATAAAATAAAAATATTTTGGGGCCACCTCAGTGGATTAAGTGTCCAACTTCAGCTCAGGTCAAGGTCTCGCGGTTCATGGGTTTGAGCCCCGCATCAGGCTCTGTGCTGACAGCTGAGAGGCTGGATCCTGCTTTGGATGTTGTGTCTCCCTCTCTCTCTGCCCCTCCCCCGCTCATGCTCTGTCTCTCAAAAGATGAATAAACATTAAAAAAAATTAAAAATAAAATAAAATAAAATATTTTAAAAAAACAAACAAAAACACAACGCCCCCCCCAAAAAAAACCCTCCCACAATCTTTGTCTAAACTTTGCTTTCCATGGGCAGGGGGAGATGGGTGGCTCAGTTGGCTGAGTGCCTGTCTCTTGATTCTGGCTAGGGTCATGATCTCACAGTTCATGAGTTCAAGCCCTGCATCGGGCTCCGCCCTCTCTCCCTCCCCCCTGCACCCCCACCTCATGCTCTCTCTCTCTCTCTTTCTCAAAATAAACTTAAAAAAATTATTTTTTAAACTCTGCCTTTCAAGAAAGGAGAAATATCTAAAGGGTTTGTCCCCGGAGATGATTTATAACCACACTGCCCCAGTCTTGCTCCAGAAAATGTACCATCTCCCCGTTCAGTTTTTCATTTAACTCAGATTTATTGAGTGCTGTTAACATCAGAGTTTCTCAGCCTGAGCACGCTGTGATATTCTGGACTAGATAATTCTTTGTTGAGGGGGCTAGCCCGTAAGACATTTAGCAGCATGGCCCCGGTCGTGACAATGCAAAATATCTGTAGATTTTGCCCATGTCCCCAGACATAAGGTTATCAGAGTTAGCAAATGAATATATAAAGATTTTCTTTTTAATCTGGCAGCTTTACTCTGGGTCAGATTGCCATCGGTCAAGAACCACTGGGCTAGACAGACCCTGTGCCTGGTGCATTCATAGCCTCGCACCCACATGAACCCTGGGTAAGGCAGTTATTAGCGACCCATTCTGAAGATGTCGAATCTGGGTCTTGGAGAGGGACGTTTCGCCAGGGTCCAGATGCATGAGTAATTTCAGTGTGCTTTCCATTGTATTCCAGCAGCTGAATGGGGCTTGACCTTTTATAGCTTCGTCCGTGTTTATGAGCCTTGAGGGGCCCCATTCCCACCTCACTCCACCCCTTCCTTCTGTGCTGATGCTCTGATAATTGGGACATTGACTGTACAAAGGGCCGAACTAGACACTGTCCTACAAACCTCTCCACCCCACACAGCTCTGAAAGCCTCTCTTGGAGAGAAGGCAGAGGAAGGAGAGGAGGGTCCCTGCCTCCCACAGCTCTGCAGCCAAAGCCTGGAGAGACAAAAGGCTGCGCGGGGCTGTGCAGCCGCCGTGATTATTTCCCTTGCTCTATCACCCAGCTCAATGGGGCATTCTGGATCCCTGCCCTCCAATACTCAGGGGCCTTATTAACAGAGCTCAGCTGTTGTCCAAAGCCCTTACCTCACCCAAGAGGGCTGTATTTGCATGATAATGCCCTCTTTGGGGGAATTATTGCTTAATTAAAGAACAGCAATCACTTTAATTAGCATGTCTCCTTGCTCCCTGGTACTTTCAGGGATTCAAATGAGCTCCTCATTAGGTATTGGCACTTGGACAAATCTGGGGCTTCTGGCTGCGCAGGGAGGCTCCCAGGGCAGGCAGCCTCAGCCAGGACCTCGGACACGGGGAGGCCCAGCCCTGGCGGAGAGCACAGCCGGGGCTTTGTGAGAAGGACAGACTGAGCATGGCCAGCACCCTTGGGGCCGCAACCCAGCGCGCAGAGAAGGGCCGGGCCCTGATGGTGTTATCTGCAGGCTTTCTCTCTACCTCAGTTTCTCCGCCTGAGCTATGGTCCTCTTTTCAGCTCATTTGCCCAACACATTTAGCTGCTTTACCCATTCTTCTCCCCTGGTGAATGCTTTGAGGTTCTTTCTATCACCTTAACCCATCTCTGTCTCTGTCTCTGTCGCTATCTTTCACACACACACACACACACACACACACACACACTCACACCCCACACCGGAACCTGTTGTAATCCCAATGCATTTCAGATTCTTCGCTCTCAGCTTGGGAGTGCAAGTTTCTCTCTTAACTGGTAGTGTACAGGGTTAGCACATGAAACCAGACACAAACAGACAAGAAAAACCACCTGTCTTGATCCAGAAATGGCCTCTTTCTCTGGGCAAGATCACTACCTTTCTTTAGCTTCTCTTCTCTGACATCTGGAAAGCTCTCCAGGGACTACTCCATGCCCCTGAGTAGGATTTCCAGAAATGTGGACCGATGTGGGTTCTTACTGCCACAGCTCACCCTTTCCTGACTATTAACAAAACAAGTTTTTTTGTAGGTCCTACGGACAACCACTTTCTATATGCTACAAGTAATGTCAGCCTAAGTATGCTTTGTTATTTCTCTTCATCTTTTCTGGGAAATCTTTTCCAGAATAAGGACAATTATATCCCTTCCAGAAAAAATAATCTCTTTTGCCTGGATGTCAGTGTGCCAAAAATCAAATGACCTTTATCCTCCTTCCTACATCACACGCATTCTCTCTGTCTCCCCACTCCAAGACCTATATCTATAATATTCTGTTGATTGCAAATAAAGGCAAAAGTACACGTTTCAAAAATGTAGGTAGAGGTAGATAGAACCCTAGATTTGCACTCAATAGACCTGTCTTCCTGGCTAAGCTTAGCTGCATAGCAGAAACCTCTCTTTCACCGGTTTTCTGGGACTCTCGAGAACTGAGTAAGAACTCTTCCAGGGGCCAGCCTCCCATCAGTTTGGGAACATCTTCCGCCACCGCCTGGCATTCGCACACCCAGTCTCTCTGCCCCCCTCCATCACACTTGCCTCTGTGCCCCCAGCGTGAGCAGCCCGGGGCTCCCCTACCTGCGGAGTCCCCAATTTTGCCTGTGTGGGAGGAGAGTACAGGGCAAGGAAAAGGTGGCTTGGAGCTCTTTTGGGGACTCAGGCTGGAGAGAGATGGGGGAGGGGTGGGGTGTCTGAGGAGAAAGGGACTCACTCCCCGGCCCTCTCCCTGGGCGTCATCCTGCGGGGAGAGTAACAACAAATCAGAGGTAAATCCACTTCCTGGCAGGAAGCTGAGCCTGAAACTCGATGAAGCCACAGCAGTTCAAAGGGAGAGTGACACCCAAACAAGAGAGCAGCTCTTAATCCCCCACAGAAAGATGGGAATGGAGAGCTCAGGCCCAGGGGGGGAGACCGCGGCTTTGTTTAACCAGGATTGAAAACACAGCCCTATTGAGAGGCTGGGACTTTGAGACACAGACCCCGAGGAGCACTTGCCAAGTTGAAGGCAGCCCAAGGCTGCCAGCTTTCACCTTTTTAGTTCTGGGCTTGGCAGTAATGAGGCGAAGAGCCAGGACTTTTAACTGGCGAGGTCAAAAAGGTTTCCTTATTAGACAAACAGGGGTTGAGAGTGGGGGGGGGGGGGGGGGAGGAGGGGGCGGTGCGCCTCTCAGTCTCAGCTTGGAACCATGATCGTCCAGAGAAGAGCCCGAGCTGGAGGTGTGATGGGCAGTCTCCATCCACACGCAGCCCCCACCTCCCACCCCGAGCCCCTGGGACCTTCGTCTCTGCCCAACCCCACTCCTGCCATCTCACCACACCCTTGAAGAGGTGTCAAGTGGGCCAGAAGGGGCCCCAGTCAGACAGGAAGTGACAAACAGGTGGCCGTGGCAGAGGCCTGCCCTGAGGCTCGTTCTTGACCTGTGGGTCAGCGCCTGGGATAAGGTAAACGTGGAGAGGGTGGCCCTCTATGAGAGGGAGGGGTCCCTCCCTCCTGGGTGGTATCAGAATAGCTCCTTATGCAGCTGCTGTGGCCCAGCCCTGGCCCCGGGGGGGTTCTGAGGCCCTTCACCCTGCTGGCTGCTCACTAAGGCTATTTGTCAACCCGTGCTCTGCAGAGACCTCAGGTTTAGGAGGTGGTGCCCATGGGCCAGTGGGAGATGGGGAAGGGGAAGGTCCAAGTTGAGCAAAGGGTGTCCTCCCCCCCCGCTGCCACCCTCTTATCCACACATCTCAACCAGACAGTAGCTTTTTTCATTTACTTAACATATATTTCACATGACATTTCATTTTGAAGAAGCAATCACAGAGCCCGGAGAATTTGAATAGCCCTGCCCTAAGGAATGAGAAGATGTTGTAGAGGGGAGATTCATACGTTCCTATTTTCATAACAATATTTCTGCATCATTGGCATCCAAATGTGATTCATTAAATGAATGCTTGCAAGGCACCTTATTTCTAGGACCACTAGCTCCACAGAAGATTTGAGGTTGCTTACAAAGAGATGTGTATAATAAAATAGAGCTAAATATAAATGGGAATAAATTACCAAGACCGGCAAAAACACACAAGAAGTGAAATCAAGACTAGGGGAGAGAAACACATATATGCAGGTGATAAGGTTCTATGTATTTACTGTTATTGGACTCCAAAGTGGCTGCTGAGCTTCCTGGAAGGCAGGGGAGGGGAGGGAAAGAGAAAGAGAGAGAGAATCTCGTATCTAATTCTCTTTACCAGAATAGAAGAAATACACCAGCTTCTGAGGCTAAGCAAAATTCTTTTAGAAAAATTTTCAGAAAAAATTTCTCACAACGAACCTCCTATAGGAAGCTGTGTCACAGAACTGAGTCTCTAGCTGGCTCCCTATGGAAATAGACTTCTGTGGCCGACTCTGGGGTTGGCCAATGAAAACCAAAGGCATAAACATTACAATGCAAAGGTAAAAACAGGTTGGTGAAGACACAAGATAGAGCAGTCCCAAAGAGTGGCCTGGTGCTGCTTTAGTTTGCTCCTAGCATAACCCATCTGTTTGAATTTGGGTTTCCCCACAAATAGACCTTAAGTAAAGGATTCAAATGCAAGTCATTTGAGATACCAGCCCAGTAAAAAAACACTGGTAGGGGAGTGGGCGAGTGAGACAGAGAAGGAAAAAGAAAAGATGTGTTATGTTATCAGGCTAGTTACTACTAAGAGATATGAGAGCTTACCCCACTGGGGGATGGTAGGATATTAAACAAGCCTGAGTTATCCTACCTGAGGGGTGGGAGCTGGGGCATTTATACTCCCACCAGTCAGTGGCTGAAGGCTGGTGCTAGGGAGCATTAATTCCCCGACACTTCAGTCGGCCATGCTCACCCACAGAATGGGCCCCAGCAGGCAGAGAAAGCCCTCAGGAAAGAAATGCGGGTGCCGGCATGGGACCACAGACTAGTGTGCACGTTGGCCAAGGAGGTGTGGGCAAAGTACTGACAGCATCTACTACCCTCTCCTGCTTTGGTCCCATCGGCCTGGGGGATACACGGTGATGCCCTAACACCAGTCCACATTCTCCTGGCTCTTGCTCAGACCTGCTGATGCAGGACTTCCAGTTCTCTACAAAGTCTTCCCATAATTATTCTTAGGAGAATTCGGGGAGTGTCTCTCGGGTGCTCATAAGGCAACCCAGTCCTCTGGGCACCCACTGGGCACTGCTACCTCTGCTGGGAAGGGCTTATACTAAGTCCCAGGTCAGCTGCCTTTCCTGCTGGGGCCCGGCAACATCACAGGTAGCACTGGGCTCGTTAGGCGTCATGGCCTAAGCTGGACATTGACACCCTTTCCCTTCAGAGTGAGACAAGGATCTCAGAAGCTCTCAGAACACCACACTGTGCTCTCAACTGGAAAACAGATAATGCCCTTCTCGCCACTTAGGTTATTTTCCATCAGAGGTCCACTAAAGCAATACAGTCTTATGTCCTGATATCGACAAAGATTGCAATTAAAACAACTCTTGATTGTTGTATGAAGCTGCTCTTTTTTCTTCTTTAGGCCCAGAAACGGCAAGGAACAAACCCCAAAAGTATTGTGCACAAGATTATCCCTCCCCTCCAACAAGTTATATTCAGAAATACTCTCTCTTCCCCTTCAACACCAAGATTTGTTGCTGGGTCAAACCTGTCACCCTCTCTTTTCCCTTGGGATTATTTCCTGGAAGGCTCTTGGTCACTCATGCAGATATACTTGTCAAGGACTTAGTCCACCAGTTTGCCAAATTTGCTTAGACATATCCCAACTTGCAATGGTAGATATAGCTTAGAACACAACTGGGACCCTTGCTTCAAAAAGATAGAAATTTTAGGGGTGCCTAGGTGGCTCAGTCGGCTAAGTGTGTGGTTCTTGGTTTCAGCTCAGGTCATGATCTTGCTGCTCGTGAGTTCGAGTCCTACGTGGGGCTCTGCACTGGCAGTGCAGAGCCTGCTTGGGATTTTCCCTCTCCCCCTCACTCTCTGCCCCTCCCCCACTCATGCTCGCTCTCTCTGCAAATAAATAAACTTACAGAATTTTTAAATTTGGAAAAATGGATAAATTCTGTGTTCTTCAGAGAAACTGTCACGAATGTGACCTTTGATGACAGCTAAACGGCAGATTGTTCACTATTATATTCCATAAAGAGATATTCTTTGTTGATGACTGAGAATAGGTCCATATGCACAGAAACCAGTTGAGTGGCGTATAATTTTGATATTGTTTCGAAGGTGTCTAACCAAGACTCTGACCCGTGTGGAGGGTCTTTCCAGCTCCTCCAGAGGAAGGCTGGAAGGGTGCTTGCAAGTAAAGACAGACTTTTTCTCAGAAACCGATCTCATTTTGTGATAGTCCACGAACAAGTAGTCAGTTAATTTCCCAAAGTTCTACACGATGGAGTGCTTTTCCACCTGTCCCGCCAAGACATCTTTCATTTCAAAAGCATGTATACTGGAGTCTATTTTATTTAAGTGTTTCTGAGCCCCTATAGTTTCTAAGGCTACGTAGGGAAGAAAAATGTCATTGAGGTGTGAAAATACTCTCTAGCACATGGACCACTTATAAAATTAGCCTCCTGCTTCCACCTAGCATTCAACTCTATACCCTGTCCCCCAACCCTGCTTAGCATCCTTGTCTGGCAGGCTCTCCCTGGTGGTCTGAGTGGTAGATGGGGTGAACAATTGACAAAATGATGCAAAGACAATGGCAAAACGTGCACGCAATGCAGGATTTCATGAGGTCAATGAAGCAGTGTTCAGTAAACTACTGAAGCACCCACAAAGCCCTTTTAGAATGACAGATCACGGTTGATTGCAGAGAAAATTGACAAAATTGTTGCCTGGATAGGTGCTCTGAAAGAGAATTTTTGAATAACGAGAATTTAGCTCCCTTGAGAACATGGATGGACCTTTGGAACATTTTTATAAACATTACCATTTTTATGATCACACTGGGAAAGTCAAAAGGGAAAGAATGATGCGGTACCGTGCTGCAGATTTGTGTATCGTGTCCTGCCAAAAATCTTCCCCAAACGTAAATCATTCTTTGTTTTTTGTTTTTTTTTACTAAAAAAACTTTTTTAATGTGTCTTTATTTTTGTTTTTTTTTTAATTTTCTTTTAAATTTTTTTTAACATTTATTTATTTTTGAGACAGAGAGAGACAGAGCATGAACAGGGGAGGGTCAGAGAGAGGGAGACACTGAATCTGAAACAGGCCCCAGGCTCCGAGCTGTCAGCACAGAGCCCGACGTGGGGCTCGAACTCATGGACCGCGAGATCATGACCTGAGCCGAAGTCGGCTGCTTAACCGACTGAGCCACCCAGGTGCCCCTTAATGTGTCTTTATTTTTGAAGGAGGGGGAGACAGAGTGTGAGCAGGGGAGGAGCAGAAGAGAGGGAGACACAGAATCCAAAGCCGGCTCCAGGCTCTGAGGCATCAGCATAGAGCCCAATGCAGGGCTTGAACTCACAAGCTGTAAGATCATGGCCTGAGCCAAAGTCGGACGTTTAACTGACTGAGCCACCCAGGCTCCATAAATCACCCTTGTCTTTTAAAGAAATATGACATTCCTAACTTAAATTTTGTTAAACTTGGGGTAAAAATGAACTTAGTTGTTGTATTTTTTGTTTATTTTCAATATAAAATTCTAATCTATACCTTTTCTCCCTACTATTTATTATGAAATGCTTGGTCCCCATTTTAAGAGGATTCCCTTTCAATGACTATTTTCCAGGATCCTATGGCTTCCAATAACGAGACTCTGCCTGAGGACTGAGACAGGTACCTGAAGCAGCTTGTCATTAGCATGAAATTCCTTTAAAGTTTCACATTTTACCTTAACATTTCATGAAAATATGTTTATACTCTGTAACATACTCCTGAAAAATTACTTAGCTGTTAAATTACACTTTTCACTAAAAGTCTTCAGTAAAAAGGATGTCCTTAGAAGAAAGAACCATATTTATCCGGTGGCTTTATCTACCCTTATGGCATGTTGCATATCTTCCTCAGGATGAATGAACTCCATTTGAAAAACCTGGCCATAAAGAATGAGCAAAATCACTTGGGCCTTGACAATGCCCAGAGGGAAATGTTGCCAGTCAACTACTATCCCCAGCCACAGAAAAATTTCAAAAATGCCCCCTTAGAGTATCTAGCTTAGAGCAATGGTTTGATCACTCTATAAGGAAAATTAATTGCAAACGTAGTCTTAAACTGCTGGATTGATTAACCTGATCCATGGGATTATGTTATGTGAGCCAATTCAACTTTAGAGGATGTTGTCTGCCAGAAATAATTCTGTCACTCTTTCTGAGCATGGTGAGATACCAGAACCCTTGAACCCCCGAGCGTAGATCATGTCAAACAGAAGGCATATTGTATCTCCATTTAGAGGACTCCTCATCCTCCTTTTTCTGAAGCAGGAATATCTTCTATAGATAATCCTAATCCAACATGCATTTTTTATTTTTATTTTATTTTTTAATGTTGATTTATTTTTGAGAGAGACAGAGACAGAACGCGAGTGGGTTAGGGCAGAGAAAGAGGGAGACACAGAATCCGAAGCAGGCTCCAGGCTCCGAGCTGAGCTGTCAGCACAGAGCGCAACGCGGGGCTCGAACTCACGAGCTGTGAGATCGTGACCTGAGCCGGAGTCGGACGTTCAACCTACGAAGCCACCCAGGAGCCCCAGGGTATACATTTTTTAAATTTAAAAGGTGGCGTGGGACAAAGGAGAATAAAAGAAAAAGGAAAGGCATCGGGATGGTGTTTCAGTTTAGAATGTTCTAGATTGTTATTTGCTCTGCCAAGAAATGATTCCTGTGGACTTTGATTCTCATGGTGCTATCAGAATGCCGGTTTTATATGAACACCAAGAACTAGGGATCTGTATTGTTCTTATGTGGTCTGTTTCTTGTCCACTGAGTCAAGACAATGAAAGTCTAGTAAAAACATCACACAATCTGATAATGGCTTTGCCAGATTCCTTCACAACCATAGAGAGAAAAATCAGTGATCAACACGGAGTGGCTGTGCCTGAGAACTCCAATTCCCCCCCATCTCCCACATAAAATATTGGCCTGGGAAACACAAAACTACAATTTGCTAAGAAGACAATGCACAATTTTTGTAAACAATTTATTTTATCGTATTTCTATAACAGAAAGGATATTCTGTATTTCAAATGCTGCCAGAAAAAAAGAAAAAAAAGTTGAGTAAGATGAAAGCAAAGACGAACCCACAGGCTTCAATTACAGGAGAGAATCTGAGGGGCATCTGGTGGCTCAGTCGGGTTGAGCGTCCAACTTCGGCTCAGGTCATGATCTCGCGGTTTGTGAGTTCCAGCCCCACGTCGGGCTCTGTGCTGACAGCTCAGAGCCTGGACCCTGCTTCGGATTCTGTGTCTCCTTCTCTCTCTTACCCTCCTCTGCTCTCTCGCTCTCCCTCAAAAATAAATAAACATTTATAAAATTAAGAAGAAGAAGAAGAAAAAGAAGAGAATACCTGAGCCATGCACACTCATGTGGGAGCTGAGCCTTGAACTGCCATCCACCTCCTCTGCACAGCCTGCCTGAGACCATGGATGTTCAAAGAAGATGGGCTAAGGGGCATGCTTGTCACTCATACTCTAAACCTAATCCAGCTTAATGTGATCTGTTTTCACAGAGAGGGAATGAGCCTTATGTGGATTCCACAACCTTCTGACTGTGCGACCTTGGCAAAATCATCTACCCTTTTTGTCTTCACACTTGTAAAAAGACAATAGTAACACCTACCTTGCACTGGCCGTCAGGAGGACTAGAGATGATGCATGGTCCTATTTCTGATAAAATCGAGGTAAAAGAAACCATGGTTTTCATCACTAGCAGATGTTTCTAGACTTCATTTTCAAGACTCTCTAGTTCCCAGAGAAATGCCTTCATTACACAGTGTTTTAAGGTTTTGATGTCAATCTTTTTCGAGGATTATCATAAGAAGGTATCATAAGAATTCTGCCTCGTTTGCAAAATGCTAGTTAAAGGTATCGTTCATCATGTCGTCCGTTTAGAATCCTTGCGACACTTTGCTTGGATACTGCAAATTGCTCTGAAGTTAGTACCACAAAGAGGTTTTCTACTTTTCTTTGCTTTTTACTGAAAGAATCATTGCTTTCATTTTTGTTTAGTGGCCAGGAAGTCTATCTAGAGCTAAACTTAACTTTTCTTCTTCCTTCCTATAGGGTTTTTCATTTTTTATTTTGAGTTTAAGCTTTATTTCATACTATTAATACTTTTATTACTACTGCCACTATCCCATCTCCATTTAGAGGACTCCTCACCCTCTTTCTGAAGGAGGTACTTTTTCTAAAGTACCTGTAGTACATAGCATTTGGATAGTGACAATGTCGAATTCTACCTGAGCCCTGTGATCCTGGAAAAGACTGAAGGTTGAGAAATCTCCCCCAACTTTCATGTTCCAGAAGATGGTTTACTGCAAAAAACCACCCTTCCCTGTACACTCAGCAAAGGCTGGACATAGATCCTCAAAATTCTCTTTCTTTGCCTGATAAACAATTATGTGAAATGCTTATCCCCGCTGATCAATCAGAACACAATGCTTCTTCATCAAACTCTGGTTACATTTCTGCCCCTTCCTCCAGGCCCCTGAACTTTGGCCCACCCTCCACCAGCCTACAATTGTCCTGAGAATAGGCTGGCCTGGGCAGGGGGGTGGGGGGGGAGAGCGGGGAGGGGAGAGGGCGGGCGGGGGGGGAGGGGAACTTTCTCTGATCTACTGTCCCTTATGCCATCCTTCATCCGTCCCAGTCTCCTGCACCTCCCTCTTTCTGGCCTTGTTTACTTCTCTGTATAAAAGAAGATCCCTTTTTGCTGAACTCTTGAGATGCTTGCAGATCTATAGTCAACAGTGTTTTCCCTAGTGCGAAGTTCTTTCTCCGAGACAGCAGAGAGCCCAATACAGGGCTTGAACCCATGAACCTTGAGATCATGACCTGAGCCAAAGTCAGATACTTAACCAACTGAGCCACTCAGGTGCCCCCAGGACAATATTCTTTTATTATCAGCTTCGATTTGATTTACTAGTGAGGAAACAGAATCTCAAGAAATGACTTGTCAATAAGTGAAGTGAGGATCTGAAACCAGACTTTCTGTGCTTAAGTCCAGGGTTACTCTTGCCACAGATTTACTAATCTTTTTGGAAGTGGACAAGGTATAAATAGATGCCCTGCACAGAATCGTGATGAGTGTTTCCTCTGGGCTTTCTGGTCTTTTACACTTGCCCAGATGTGATTACTCACATGCATTATGATGGCTGTTGTTTGTTTGTTTGTTTCAAAACATACAGCTGTTCTGGTCGTTAAGAACATTCTGCCTATTAAGATGAGAGGCATTGCCACGCGAAACGTCTCACACAGAGAACTGTACCGAGGAAACTATACACGTCACTGGGCACTATGTTGGATGTGTTACTGAAATCATATTTTGCCTAGTTCCAAATGAATTTGAGGCTTTACTTTGTTACTTCATTTAATTTCTCAACCGTTTAATGAGGCGGGTAATTATCTTCATTATCCAGATGAGAAAACTAGTTTTAATCCTTTGGTGGTTCCAGTAATGATAGTTACTAGATATCAGAGACAAAAAAGAACTCTGCGAATGAAGAACTATTATCCTCATTTTTTGAGGAGGAAATCAGAGAAATAAGATAATGGAAATAATTTGCCCAACACACTGCAGAGCCTACTCTTTACCAGACTCTTCTGAGGTCTCTCTTCTTTTCTTCCACCTTCTGTGTCTCCTTCTGTCTTTTATCATGTCTTTTGTCTAATCAAAATTTTTATAGCACATAGTTTAAAGATACCAAGAGTTCTGCGAAGCTTGGTAAGAAATAGGACCCTGCCACTGCCAACCCCTGCTTCTCAGAACTAAGAACCTCTTTAGCTCTTAAAGACTGATTCTTGGGGCACCTGGGTGGCTCAGTGGGTTAAGCGTCCAACTTCGGCTCAGGTTATGATCTCATGGTCTGTGAGTTCGAGCCTCGCGTCAGGCTTTGTATTGACAGCCTGGAGCCTGTTTCAGATTCTGTGTCTCCCTCTCTTTCTGCCCCTCCCCTGCTCATGCTCTGTCTCTCTCTCTCTCTCTCAAAAATAAATAAACATTAAAAAAAAATTAAAAAAAAAAAGACTGACTCTTTACCTTCAGAATGCTAAATAGCAAGCATGTAGTACTCCTACATTTTTCAACGTTGGGTGTTTCTTAAATTTCCTTAATTTAGACAGTTTGAGTCCGCATTATGGAAGAGAAGGATTTCTCTCTCTTTCACCCAATCTCGCTGCTCCCACCCACATCCCCACCACACACACATGGTGCCTGCCCCACTCGGCCTGTCATTCCCCCAGTGTACTAAGATCATAATTTTGGTTAGATCAACATTCAACATTTACCTTATCATGAACACATAAGTACTATTCACAGCCAAGTCTTAAGCATGTGATGATTATTTTCCTGTTTCTGCAGAATTTTCCTCCTGGAGTTAAAGATCATTTTGATTTTTTTTTTCTTTTTGGTTCACTTGTTCCATTTTCTATGTGTATGTCACTAAGTCTCAAACTCTCCCCAAATCAAGCCATCGCCTCTCAATCATCTCAAATGCTGAAACTCGTCAGGTATTTTATCTCTCATTTTCTTGGAGCGACCATTCCTGGAGCTCCTGGCTGGGCCAGGCTGGACTGACTGGGTGCTTCCCAGGCCTGATTGCAAAGCTGTTGCATTGGGACCTCCCTTCACTAGCTAAATGGGGCTCACCTTCCCTCTTGTACAGGGTCCCCTTTTTCCTGGGTGCTGAGTATTCTTTCTTGGTTTAACTCCTCAGTTTTTGGTGGAGCATATACTTAACAGTAGCGTCCTGAGACAGAGTGCATGGCAGATAAAGTTGGGAGACTTCTCTGAAAATGTCTTCATTCTGTGCTCACACTTGATTGAGAGTTTAGGTGAACAGAACATTCTAGGTTGGAAGTAGTTGACTTCTCAACTGTCCTCCAGCTTCCAGCGTTGCTGTCAGGAAGTTTACTGCTATCTGATTCCTTCGTGCCAAACTTCCTTGTCCTCTCTGGCTCATGCAAGATGCTCTCTTTGTCCCTATTATGCTGAAATGTCACGATGACGTACCTTTCTGTGTTTTGCGTGTTTGTTTTCTTCATCGGTTGTTCTGGACATTTCAGTGGTCTCTTTAAGTCTGGAAACGCATATCTTTAGGAATGGAGACTTTTTTTTAATGAATTCTACTTTTTATTATTTTTAACCTCCATCTTCTTTACTCTCTGCTTTTAGAATTCCTAGAGTTCAGATGTTAGTTATTTTGAATGCATCTTCCAATTTTCTTTCTTTCTTCTCTCCTAACTTTTCCCTCTACTAATTTTTCAATCATCTATTGATTTTTAAAAATTTCTCCTATTATCTTTAATTTCTAAGCGCACATTTTTTGTTCCCTGAGAATTTTTTTAAATAT
Organism: Acinonyx jubatus; assembly: GCF_027475565.1. Taxonomy (NCBI): domain Eukaryota; kingdom Metazoa; phylum Chordata; class Mammalia; order Carnivora; family Felidae; genus Acinonyx; species Acinonyx jubatus. The sequence continues at coordinate 90,517,340 of NC_069390.1, read as the reverse complement.
AGCATCCCATTCTTATTTTTTTAAGGTTTATTAATTTATTTTTTTTTATAAATTTTTTTAATGTTTATTTATTTTTGACAGAAAGAGAAAGACAGAGCATGAGTTGGGGAGGGGCAGACAGAGAGGGAGACACAGAATCCAAAGCAGGCTCCGGGCTCTGAGCTGTCAGCACAGAGCCCGACACGGGGCTCGAACTCACAGACCGAGAGATCATGACCTGAGCCGAAGTCAGATGCTCAACCTTCTGAGCCACTCAGGAGCCCCAAGGTTTATTAATTTATTTTTGAAAGAGAGACAGCACAAGCAGGGGAGGGGCAGAGAGTGGGGTGGGGGGGAAACACAGAATCCAAAGCAGGCTCCAGGCTCTGAGCTGTTAGCACAGAGCCCAATACTGGGCTCGAACTCATGAACCATGAGATCAAGACCTGAGGAAGGCAGACAGTTAACAAACTGAGCCACTCAGGTGCCCCTATGGCATCCCATTCTTATCCTTTAGAGGCAATATCACTTTTTTCTAAGTATGTGAATTCTCCTTTTCCCTGCATATTCTCTGTTTTCTCTAAGATATTTTTGTCTTTTATGTGTTTGGGCCTTTGCTTTTCACGTTAGAAGCTTTCTTCAAATATCTAGTGCTTTGTGGCTTGCTGCTTATGACAGAACACCAAAAAGCTGTATAATGGTGCTTATCTGTGCGTGGACAGGGCTCGGCATTGCAGATTTCACTGTATGTTTTTTTTCTTTTTTAGTTTCTTTCAGTTTTCACTTTAATGGAGTTCCAGCAGAAGCTGGCTGGGCCATTCCCTTGGGAAACTCTTGAGGTCACTTGACAAAGTTTCCCAGAGAAGCTTTATCTGGTCTCCTGCCTGGAGAGTAGAAGTCTGGCTTTCACCATTCAGGGGAAGGAGGCCGGGGGTCTCAACATTCAGTGTGTAAACTTGTACTTAATTCCCCTGTTTTCAGGTACCTCTGTGCATGATATCCCCCAGCCTAGAAGCCATGTGTTTTATCTCCCCTAGAGAAGGAGACCTTTCCCTAAGAGAGGTCTAGTCTTTGCTAGAGATGGGAGCAAGGAGTAGGGGGAAGGATCTGGGGCTTACCTGCTTTCAAGCAAAGCAAACTCTCAACCAGTCTTTTTTTTTTTTTTTTTTTTTTTTTAAGTAATCTCTATACCCAGCATGTGTCTCGAACTTACAATCCTTGAGATCAAGAGTCATATGTCCTACCGATTGAGCCAGCCAGGCACCCCTCTACCAATTTTCTTGTCGCTTCTTACTTTGTCCTTTCCCCTTCCAAAGATTTTAGATCACTGATTCCTGAGTCTCTGGGGGTTCAGAGGTAGAAGGTGGGGTGTTTGTGTTTGAGTTGGGATTTAGCTTTCCCAGACCTGCTTAGACTGTGACCACTTGCTAGTATCCCATGTATTAAACATGTTTTCTAGCCTCCAGAACTGTGTTGCCGTTGTCTCCTTTTCCATGTTTTTGTGAAGTTATGCTTTTTTTCCTTTTTTAGTTTCCCTTTAGTTTTCATGTTAATGGAACTCCGGGAGGAGTGACGTTAAAGAGTATGTTTAATCTGTTATTTTTAACTGCAAGTTCAAGTCAGTGCTTGAATGTGAACTCCACTGTTCACCTGCCAAGAAACAGGCCCCCCCCTTGAACCAATTAATGATAACAATTGTTAAGCTTTTATGATGTGTCAGATACTATTTTAAGCATGTGGACATTAACCATACGCTAGCTGGGGTCACTGTGAAAGCGTGGCGGCCCCCTAATTTTGGCTTCACCTCCAGTAGCCGTTGAACTAACTTCTCTCTGCCTCAATGCCCACATCTGTACGATGTAGCTGCTAAATAGTACTTACCTGCCCTTCGGGGTTATCGTGCAGATTATACAACACACGTACAGTTCTCAGTGCTGTGTCCAGCAAGTAGCAAACATCCAGAAAGACAAAAACACACTAGGATGGAGGGAACAGAAGAACCCTCCCCACATGAAATCACGTGTGTGTATGCGTGTGTGAGAGGTGTGACTTTGGCGACCCTGTCCCGGAGACAGACGTGGGCTGGGAGAGGAAGCTGATGTTCTGAGCCCTCAGGAATTACCCTGAGATGCCCACGTCTGCACATGTGTCCCCCTGCCCCTGTGATCTAACATTCCTCTGTATGTCTCTCTGTCTCCCTTTCTTCATAATTGTACCTCCTTCTGTGTCCCAGTCCCTGGGCCAATATCTTTCTGTCTCTAGATGCATTTGCTAATGTAACTAGCATGGATGCCTTATAAAGAAAGCTAGCTCACAGGGCACCTGGGTGGCTCAGTCGGTTAAGCATCTGACTCTTGCTTTCGGCTCAGGTCAGGATCTCACGGTTCGTGAGTTTGAGCCCCACATCAGGCTTGTCACCGACAATGCCTATGTGGGATTCCCTCTCTCCTTCTTTCTCTGCCCCTCCCCACTTGCACTGTCTATCTCTCTCAAAATAAATATAAACTTGAAAACAAAAGCGAGCTTCCTTTGCAAACCAGGAAACTGAGGCACAAAGAGGCGCCATGCCCCAAATCGCAGGACTCAGAGCAGTGAACCTGACCCGGGGTCCCTCTTCACGCAGCCTGGCCGCACACTCCGGTGTCTCACTTGTCTGTTTTTTTGGCTCATTCTCTCCTCCACCACCAGACCTGCTGTTTCGTTTTCATTGACAGTAGATTTTTTTTCTCCTCCATGAGCCCTTCTCAGGCACAAACCTCCTGCCTCATCACTTTGCCTTTTCTCTTGATCCCAATGGGGTTTTCAAACGAGTTGGGCTCAGAGGAGCCTAATGTGTGGATGTGGACAGGGCTGGAGGAAGAATCTTTCTCGGGGTACAGTTCGAAGACTGCTGTCCTGGAACCAGTGCCTCATTCAGCCCCTCAGAGGAGACAATCAATAAGTTACTTGTCCCCGGTCATGCATGGGTACATGGCGGAGCCCTGCTCTCCTACAATTTCCCCATCCTGTTTCCACTATGACCCGGGATCTCAAAATCCTCACATTTGTCCTAAGGTAGACTATCTGCAGAGCTCGCAACTTGGCCATGTCAGCCTTAGTCAGGTTCAAGGTATGCCTGTCTTCCTCTTATCTTGGGTAACTTGCACCTGTTTTAAGACCAAAGCATGGGGCGCCTGGGTGGCTCAGTCGGTAAAGCGCCCGACTCTTGATTGTGGCTCAGGACGTGATCTCATGGTTTGCGAGACTGAGCCCCTCATCGGGCTCTACACTGACAGCACAGAGCCTGCTTAGGATTCTCTCTCTCTCTCTCTCTCTCTCTCTCTCTCTCTCCCTCTCCCTCACTCTCTGCCCCTCCCCCACTCATGAGCTCTTTCAAAAATAAATAATTAAAAACTTAACAACAACAAAAAAAGACCAACGCATGTTCTTATGATCTTGTATTCCACTGCCTGGCAACTAAGAAAATTGATCACATCTATGGGGAGAGCTCCTGTGCTGACCATTCACCTACCTCCTCTCTTGGGATAACTGGTCTACGGGATCATGGTAAACCAGAATTCCTGCTTTTTCTATCAGTAAATGTCTTCTCATTTAAGTTCCTAGTGGTCTCCTCTCTCCAGTTACTTCCCTGTCCGTTAGCAGATTCCATGATTTCTTTGTTGACTGTAGGAATGAGGTGCAGAGGACCAGGTTAGGGGGTGTAATGCACATCTCGACTACACACTGAGCTTTATATACATGACTTTATTTCTTCCTTGATCCAATCTCCATTTTATATTGTGAGAAACCAAAGCCCTCAAAGGTTTATTAAGAAACTTGTCATAATGCTGCCAGGTCACCCAGCTGGAAAATGCTGGAACCAGAATTACCCTCACATCTGATTTCAGAGCAAGGGAGACTGGATAAAGAGATAGGATTCTGGCAGTGATTTGGAGGGAAGCTTATGATGAGGAGGCTCAGAAGAACCTAGAAAAAGTGAAATAGTGGAGAGGTAATGGGAACAAAACCACATTAGTCTGGATGGATGGATGCTGTAACCTGAGCACCTTGAACTGTAAAAACATGGCAGGGGTGGGGTGGGGTGGTGTGGAGGGGAGGGGGAAGCCGGAATCTCAGGCATTTGGGATTAGTGCCAGGGGTTTCTACTCCAGCAATTACCCAAGCATCTGATGCCCGTCAGAGCCTCCAAATCTCTGGCCAACTCCAGGATGCCGGGCAGAGGCTCCGGGGCTAGTAGGAGTTAGCACGGGCACAATCTGGGTACCGGGGGGTTAGCGACAGCAGAACCCAGGAGCAAGGAAGGGGATGGGTTGAACTGCCAGTGCTCCCCACACGGGGCAGAGCCCTCCTGGAGCAAACAGCTGTGGCTCCACAAGGAAGCTGCTCCAAAGGCTGAATTGTTCTCTTTCCCATCCTCTGGGACTCCAGGACCAGGACGAGGGGAAGGGGGCATTCGGTCAGGAACCTGGTTTACATTTCAGAAGGAGACTCTAATTGAGTCAGACCTGGGCCTCTTCATTTCTCATTACCACCCAGAGCCACTGAGTGCCTTTAATTTTCCAGGGGAGCCAGCTCTTTCTCTCCAGCAAGGCTCTGGGTTAACCCATTCCGGCCCCTCAGATGTACGTGTCAGTGCATGATGCGGAGTAGGTGGTGGGAGGGGGCAGTTCACAGCATCAGCCAGATGCAGAGAGAGTGATCGCCCCTCCATTCCTCTGCTTCAGGCTTGTACTTCTTCCTCGTGGACGCCATCTGGCCTGGATGCCCCTTGTGTCCCCACCACTTTCCTGTCCCTGCAGCTAGACTGACAGATACTTAAAGTCCATCTACTGGACAAGTTGAAGATCAGGATTCTAAACACCACTTATTTTCCTGCGTGTGATCTGGTACCGGTCATGAAGTTTCTTTGTACGGTGTATTCCTGGACCTTTTCCTTCCCACGTATATTCATTTGTTTGAACACAAAAGCAGTATATGCCTTTGGTAAAAAATGTTTTTTCAATATGTCGGTACATAGAGGTCAACCTGTCAAATTGTTAATACGGTTTGGTGTATTAACACCAACTTTGCAAGTTTCTTAGAGTGAATGTTAAATATATAAATACATAGAACGTTCTTTCGGTTTGTTTTACATAAATGAGATACTACTCTACAGACTGTTCTGGAACGTGCCTTTTTTTTTAACTTAATATGTTACGAATATTTTCCATCTAGAGATATCTTCTAGAGAACTATTTATCGTTCTACTTCAATCTTTTAACAGCTGCATAGGATTTCATAAGAGGCACTGTAATTTATTCACCTGTTTCCCTATTAATAAATGCATAGGTTGTTTCTAAAATTTCATTACTACAAGCAATACTCTAATGAACTTCCTTTGCAGTAGACTCAGCTTGGGGGATTGCCCAGCTCATGATTCACACAGTGGCAATGACTGTGATATTCCTTTGTCTTGGGGAACTGTTCCCTCCTCCTGCTGCCTTTTACCTAGAGGCAGAATGTGCTGGGTCTTTCTGTTTCCAGGGCCACCATGATCTGTCCTAGGGTGGTGAGCTCCCCTCAAACTGAAGCAATGCAGAATCCCTTCCCAGAATCTCTCCTATAGTATGCAGGGCAGAGTACCCCTATTTTCTTTCTGCTTAGGAAACTGGGCTGACAGAAACCCGGGAGCTGCCAGAGAGCCTGGGTCACCCACAGAACAGCAGCGATAAGAGAGACTTTCTTTTTTTTCTGACCAAATATCTATGTCATTTCTAAGGTCCTTCGGCTCCTACTGTTCTATGACTCCGGGACAGTGATTACGGAGGGCACGCCAAGTCTCCTCAAGGCTGATTTCCGTTTCATCAAATCTCCTTCCTGTGAAGCCTCACTGGGGGCTTCTGAACCCTTGGAAGATGAGAGATTTCTCTGGGAAAGTCCTCTCCCCTGTCCTGTTAGTGACTTTTCTCACCGTAGAGATTCCCTAGTATCTCCTCACTGAGAATGCATCTGTAACATGAGCACTACCTTCTCTGAGAAGCACCATTCTTAAGCTATTATGGTGATTTATATCTCCGTGTGGCTTTCTAGGTCTTTCCACGAGAGCAAACATAAGGCAGGGGAGATAACTCAGGAGAACACTGGACATAGGCAATTTGTTAACATTTATTGAACACCTGTCATGCTCCAGACATAGGGATAGGAAGTTCCTACATTCCTGGTCCCCACATCATGGGGACCCGGCTCCCTGACATCCTATCCATCTCTACCCCTGCCACTGGCCACAGTGACTGTCATATCCACGTGAGCATTCCATCCAACATCCTTAAACTTCTTGCCTCCAAATGCCTCCCCCTCCTCCCTTCTTTCTTCCATTTCTGCATAAAATAGGGTAAGAGTACCTACTTCACAGGACTCTTCTAAGGATCAAATGATTTAGCGTGTATAAACGTCCTCCCTAAATGGCAAAGCACCGCTCCTATTAACACGTAGGACGAGAGAAAGTGCAGGAAGCGTAGAGGAGGCAGGAGAGGAGGGGACTGTGGATAATTGGGATACAGAGGAGGGCAGGCCCGGAGGACCCCACACTGATAGAACTGGCCAGTGGGAATAGATGAAGGGCTGGGGACGGGAAGAGAAGAACTTTGGAATGCAGAAGGCATCCAGCCTTCAACCCAGGAGTCAGACCCCCCTCCCCAAGCCCAACATTATTCATCTCCCTGGAGGGGGTGGCCTCAAGAGGTTTCCATGACCTGTTCCGAGCAGCGTCTGCCTGAGGCCTGGCATTCTCTCCTATGGGACATCTGTCTGTCTATGCATCCGTGTCTCCCGGCCCTAAGGAGCAGGCAGGAGGTTCGGCGGGGGCTGCCTTCTCTCCCCTGCCTATCTCTCAGACTTCTGCGATGGACAGAGATGCCCGAGGAGATGCTGGGAACACTGCTGGGGTTGGTGGGGGGGTGGATTTGGACCCTCCACTCCCCACCCCACCTCCACCTCAGGGGCCACAGCTGGGCAGTCAGGGCCAGGGAGCTTGGGGGATTCAAGGCTCCCCCAAGGCGGGGCTGGGATATCAAAGCTGGAAGCGCAGGGGCATGTCAGCCTGGCTTTGTGAGCCGGGCTCCATCAATGCATGAAAGCCTCGCTGTACAAACTGCATTTGCTGCGCTCCCAACCTGCATTCCCGATTGGTCACGGCCTGGCCCCAGCTGCATTCCTGGGCTAGAGGAGGCAGAGGGGCCTGGCCCCTTTGTTCTTCCCAAATCAGAGCTCAGAACCATGACAGGCTGATCACATTACCCAGCTGAGGTCAGCCTGGCAGGAATGACCCCCTCCTGGACCGCCCCCACCTCACCATGCACCGCACCCCACCTTGCTCCTTACCCGTACCCTTTAAACACGCCGCTGTGGGTCTTGGTTGAGGAAGGAAAAACTCCCAAACCACAGCTCTGTTGCTCCTTCTAAGGACCACTCCAGATGCTTGGAGCAGTGCCCAGACCCTCACTCCAGGGCCTGTCCGATTTCGGGCCATCTCTGAGGGCTTGCAGCTGTTCTGGGGTGAGCCCAACTGCCCTATTTATTGTTGGACCCCTCAGAACCCACACAACGTGAAACCAGGTGGCATGTGAGACTCAGGCTCCGTATCCGAGCAAGCCCAGTTTTCATAGGTAAGATGCTTTTCTGTCATAAGCCCCGTTTCAACCAAAGCTCACTTCACCTGGCATTGACATCTCGCCACCCCCCTCCTTTCCTAGGCCTCACGCGACCTTGGATGTCTCACCCAGCTGGCTTGCATCCTGACTGTGCCACTTATCTGTTGTGCGACTTTGGATGGCCCACTTAACTTCTCTGGGCCTCAGTTGCCTCATTTATAAAAGTAGGGTAACTGTGAAGTTTTAAAAAGATATTGTCTGATACGTTTCCATATCAAAAGCCAAACGTTGCTTTTCCTGCTCTATTCTCTTCCCCCTGGAATGAGTGGCCTTAAGCCGAGTTTTCACGAGACAGCGAATACCCTTTTCTCCTTACTTGGAGTCCCTAGAGCCCCAAAAGCGAGGGTCGAGTTCTCTGGAAACAGCTGTACACAAATTACCTGTGTGGTTCTGAATAGTTTTATGTGCCAGTCTTTGTCTAGCCAAAGAGCTTGTTGGAGTAATGGGAAAGCCTTCTCACTCTGTTATTCGTTCAACAAACATATATTGAAGGGAGCTGGGCAGGCCACTGGGGAGCCGGCAGTGGAGAAAGCAGTCAAGGCTCCCGCTGTCCCAAAGCCCCCCCATGGGACGGACAGGCCCTAATCCATCCTGCATGGAGTCCCAGTGACTTTTCTCCACAGATGTGATGGAAAAATCTAGGCCAGCGGGAGAATGTATCCGGTGGGGGGGGGGGGGGGGAGGGCGGTCACTGAGAAGCCTCCTCTGAGTAAATGACCTTTAAGCTGAGATCTGAAATATGACAGGGGACGAGTGGGAGGAAGAAAACAGTCCCAGCCCAGATCGGAAGTATGGCTGCGAGAGGGGTGGGTATAAGGCCCTAAATCATATTCCGAGGGAAATAAGGAGCCAGTGTGAGGTTGAGAGCAGGGGGACAGCATACCCTAGTGTGAGTGGGCAGAGAAAAGAAAGAAGAAGGTGGGGTGGCCAGGAATGGAAGTTGTAAGATCTATCAGGCGGCTGGAACAGCAATCTGGGCTGGAGGTATGATACTTTTTTTTTTTTTTTTTCCATTTTCATGGTTATCCTAGTTTTACAAATGGGGAAACTGAGGCCCAGAGAAGTTAAGTAAGTCATCCAAAGTTACCCAGCCAGTAAACAGCAGCGCCAGGGTTCAAAGCAGGCAGAGGAAATACCTAAGCCTGTGTTCCTGTAAGGAGGCCTAAGACACAAAGGGGGTGGTAAGACATCACTCCTACTCCTAGTGGGCTGTGGTTTAAGAGGTATAGACTAGTAGCTTGGGCGTCACAGGGGCAGCGGAGACAGAGAGAGGAAGACAGGCCCATAGGGAGAGTCCCACAAACACCATGTGTCATAGGGACCTGGCTGGCGGGGAGGACCACGCATTGGCCTGGTCTGAGTTATACAACAAACATGAAGACCCTTAGAGGGGTCCACCCGTCATAACCCATGGGGTATTTTCAGAGCTTCTCAGCACCAGGACTCCTTTTATTCTCTCACCCCATGGATTGTTCTTAAGGATTTTGTCTACAAAAGAAATCGAATTCATTAAATTGCTAATTAACTTGTTGCCTCGTGTTTTCCTAATCAAGGCCTAACTGGGGATCCGGGCTTCTGATTACAGGAGATCATGGCTGTTGTCACACTGAGATGATTTAATTCCAGCCAAAGCGAGGAAATGTGATGTTTTCATCAGTCCGAACCACCTTGTTATTTGTCTTCCCAACGAACTTTGTGGAACACATGTGAATAAACTGCGTCTTGTAGCAGGTACAGACAAGGAAACAGCCAACACAATAGGGTGTGATAACAACATCCTGTGGGTAAGCACAGGTGGGATGGGAGGTCCAGGAGATATGGAATGCAGCCTTGGGAGGTATAATGGACCGAGTGTGGCCCCCAAGTGTGTATGTTGAAGCCCTAACCCCCAGTGTGATGGCATTGGAGGTGGGCCTTTGGGAGGTGATTAGGGTTAGATGAAGTCATGAGGGTGGGCCCTTCGTGATGGGATTAGTGCCCTTAAAAATGATTTTTAATGCTTATTTATTTTTGAGAGAGAGACAGAGAGGCAGAACGTGAGCAGGGAAGGGGCAGAGAGAGGGAGACACAGAATCTGAAATATGTTCCAGGCTCTGAGCTGTCAGCACAGAGCCCGACGCGGGGCTCGAGTTCACAGACCGGGAGATCATGACCTGAGCCAAAGTTAGATACTTAACTGACTGCGCCACTCAGGTGCCCCTGGATTAGTGCCCTTAGTAGAAGAGACACTAGACCCACTGGCCCTCTCTCCATGCACATGCACTGAGCAAAGGCCATGTGAGGACACAGTGAGAAGGTGGCAGTCCACAAGCCAGGAGGCAAGTCCTCACCAGGCACTGAATTGGCTGGCTCCTTGATCTTGGACTTCCAGCCTCTGTGAGAAATAAATTTCTATTGACCGAGCCACCCAGTCTATGGTATTTTATTAAAGAAGCCTGAACAGACTAATGCAGGAGGTGTGGTAGATATCCTCCCTCTGCCCTTCTAGATCTGCTCTGCACCTGGATCACCCTGCTCTGTGTCCCAAGGTCTAACTCAAAGGACTGCATCAGTGGGGCTGCCCTTGTCTTGAGCTTCCAGATGGGCTTCCCACTGGGCTCACCAATGGGAGAACATGGCCCTAAGAGGGTGAGGTTAGCTCCTTCCTGGATCGACCACCATAGGTGGGCTGAGGCTGCCATTCTCTCCTGAAGGCCACAGTACCTGTCAGGCAGCCCTTTTTATGGCTACAGGACTTACAGGGTTCCAGTAACTGCCTAGGGAGAATGACCCTTGGGATGCTATCTCTAGCTGTATCGCCACCCCTAGTTAGTGTCCCTTAATCGCGCCAAAGGCTTTGTCGAATAGCCTTCTTAAATTCTCCTCAATTCCTGGGTTTGAAAGAACCATTTTTCCTGCCGAGTGCCTGACTCATATAAAAAGTCAAGGAGAGCTTCCTAAGGCATGATATCTAGGTTGACATCTGAAGGATGGGTAGGAGTTAGCCTTATTGCAGAAAATTCTATGAGGTTTTTGATAAACCTCCATTAATAACTCCAGGGACACTTGGGTACTTGGTGTGTCCAGGCTGGGAGTCACCAGCCCCAAGCTCTTTAAAGACTCGCAGATTCAGGGGCACCTGGGTGGCTCAGTCGGTTAACCGTCCAACTATTGGTTTCGGCTCAGGTCATGATCTCATGGTTTGTGAGTTCAAACCCCACATTAGGCTCTGTGCTAATGGTGCAGGGCCTGCTTGGGATTCTCTCTCTCCCTCTCCCTCTGCCCCTCCCCCACTCGCTCTCTCTGTCTCTCTCTCAAGAATAAATAAATAAACTTAAAAAAACTTTTTAAAAAAGGCGCACAGATCCAAATGCAGGGTCTAGGCATTCTCCTGTCAGCCACACCTTAAGGCTGGAAGAGAGAAAGTTGGGGGCTGCACCCACCATAGGTGGTACCCTCCCACTTTCCCTTGAGGACTCCCTGGGATATGAGTGGGGCCCCTGCCATTCCCACCCCCGTCTCTAAGTCAGCTCCCATCCTTTCAGAAGGTTGGCCCTGGTGGGAGGCTGGTGGAAATGATATCTTGGGAAGGAACAGCCCATCCGTCCCCTGTCCCCTCCCATGGTCCCTCAGGCTGAGGGGACAGCTGCCTGAAAGATCAGGTTTCAGGAAAAACTGGCCCAGCTCCTCCTACATGGCAATCCTGGGCATTGGGACACCTGCCAAGGACCCACCCCCATCCCAACCCCCTCTGGTCCCGTGACGGGGAAGAGCTGTGTCTGTCCAGCTCTTCCCTCCCACCCGCCCAAGGCTAGTCTCTCTCCCACTCCCAGTCACCACCAATTAGATAATTCATGTTCAGGCTTCTCTGAATCCGGCCTTCCCACCAGCCTGCTTCGGCACCTGCCCATGCCCTCCCTGCTTCCCCAGCCGCTCTGGGCTTCACTCAGTACGCCTTGGTGGAGACCGCCCTCTGCTTATTCCTGCCTGTGCACTTTTGCTGGGCCCCACCACCCTTCCTCCTCCTGATTCTTGCCACCTTTGGAGGCTAGCCGATGTCCCCTGCCTCATGGAGTTCACGGCCTATGATACCATCGGCCGCCATTATCCGCGCTCCTAGATGAGTAGCTGAATGCTACTGAGTACCATTCATTTGATAATCACATCAGCTACTCTCTTTTTCTGTGCCAGGCACTTAGTGATGAGCCAGTCTTCACGATAACCCCATCAGGCAGGTCTGGTCATTATCATGTTACTGCTGAGGTCACTGAGACCTCAGGAACTTTCTAGGCTGGGAAGTGGCAGAGAGCAGACTCAAACCCAGGTTCTTGTGTCTTAAAGCCCTTTCCTACCACTGCTTCCTGTTATGTCTCCCCAGGAGAATGTACATTCTCTGTGGGTAGAGACCTTATAACGTAGCGCTCCTGTATTCCACACACTGTGGGGCAGCACAAGGCACAAAGTGTCCCCCCTCAGACCGGCGGTGGTTGCCACTGAATACTTCAGTCAGATCATGGTGCTCTGCTCAGAACCTATCGTCTTCCCTGCTCCCTCAGGATACAAGCCAGCATCTCTGATGGCCTACAAGGCCCTGTGTCATCTGACACACACACACACACACACACTCCACCAATTACCTACTCTGCTCAAATCACACTGGCTCCTTGCTGCCCCTCAATGTTCCAGACGTGGCCCAGAGTCCCTCCATGAGTAACTGGCAAAGCCGGCCCCCAGGACTCCGGGCTGGCAGGTCAACGTTCTGTCTACCGTGTGAGGTCACCTCCCAACGGCCGTGTCAGAGCCCTGCTTGCCGCCAGAGACAAGGCAGCAGCATCGTTTCCATTGCAGCTCTGTTCCCAGCTGCGCACTCCAGGGCTTGAAGACCCCTGCCCACACCTGGTAATGGAGATTTCGAAGCTTCCAATCTGACTCCTGCCTCCCTCGTACACTGTGCTCCTCTCCTCTGGTCCCGCAACCCCCAGGTGCCCTGTCCTCGATCTGCGCCTCCCACCTCATCGCGCACCAGGATCCTTCCCCACCTGGCTTGGCTTGTGCTGTCCCCTCTGCCCAAAACGCCCTCCCGATTTTTGCCTAGCCAAGTCTCAAAGTCCTGTTGAAAATGCACCTCATTTGGAGCTTAGCCAATCTCCCCCGTCCCTCTCCATTCTAAAAGCAAAGTCCCTCTCCCTCTGCTGTTCGCCAAGGTATGCTGGTTATCTGTCTCCCCCATTAACGCCATGTGGTACTTTTCTCAACCAGACTTTAACCTACCAGCCATGACTCACGTGTATGTCTGTCTCCACCTTTACTCTCGAGATCTGGCCAAGGCAGAGAGAGGCTCTTGTCCACGCCGTGCCGCGTGGTGGCTGGCGCCCAATTCATGCATGTGGATTTGAAAGAATTCCATTCTCGGAGAGGAAACTGAGGTTGAGAAGAGAGATGAGCTGACCCTGGTCGTGAGGCAAAGTCCACAGCAGGTGCGACCCCACTAGGCTGCCAGCAGCTCAAAGGACCCCCCGGCAGGTGTGAATCTCAGAGAGACAACAAATACAATTTTAGCATAAGTGTGGGAGGCAGAATTTAAGATGCCTCCACGACATGCATCTCTCGGTGTCACTCCTTGGACTGTGATGTCGTGTGGCACAAGAGCTATGGTCGCGATGAGCATCATCTAATCACAGTGAGCCCCTCAAAAGTAAAGTGTTTTCTCCAAGTGGTGGCAGAAAGGAAGTCAGAGATCTGAAGCGGGAGAAGGGTTTCACAATCGTGTGCTGGCTTGAAAGTGTCAGGGGACACATGACAAGGAACGTAGGCGTTCTCTAGGAGCTGAGGGCACCCTCTGGCTGACAGCCAGCAAGGCAACAGGGACTTCAGCCTTACAATCACGAGGAACTGAATTCAGTCAACAACCCACCTGAGCTCATCCCACAGCTTTAAGAGCACTTTGATTTCTGCCTGGGAGACTTTGGGCAGAGGACCCAGATAAGCCATGCTGTGCCAGCTTCTGACCCACAGAACTGTGAGCTAATGGGTTCGTGTTGGATAGCTACCTTTGTGGTAATTTGTTACATAACAATGGGAAAATAATATAAGTATGTCCCAAATATTGAATGGGACATACTTATACTAAAAACAAAAAAAATAAAACTTCATTTTTTTTTCTGTAAATCGAATTTAAGTGGGCCTTTTGTATTTTTATTTGCTAAATCCAACCACCCTAAATCCCAGTTAGGTCACCAGGACAGACCAGTTCAGAGCTGGGCCATGGAGCCAATAGAGATTTCCCCAGTAGGCACAGAGTTCCACGGGCTGGAAATCGTCTGCACGCTCTCTACCACCAAAGCAAAAAGAGAAGTTTTCTAGGGGGCCTGCCCAACACCCTGCACACAGGGTAACAACATGCCTCTAAAACAAGGTTTCCTTTTTTTTTTTTAATGTTTATTTATTTATTTGAGACAGAGAGAGTGAGAGCATGTGAGTGCAAGCAGGGGAGGGGCAGAGAGAGAGGGGGGGAGAGAGAGAGAATCCCAAGCAGTCTCCACACTGTCAATGCAGAGCCCAATGCAGGGCTCGATTCCACTAACTGTCAGATCATGACCTGAGCTAAAATCAAGAGTCAGACACTTAACCGACTGAGTCACCCAGGCAGCCCTAAAGGAAAGTTTCTTAATCTGGAGTCTAGACCCCTGGGGCATCCATAGATAGAATTCTAGGAGTTTGGGAACAATGATGGGGGAAAAAATCACACCCTTATTTTCACTGTCCTCTGAAACTTATTTCCTTTAATTAAGAATATAGGTATTACCAGAGCTTCTGGTTTTATTACGGATAGAAATCACGTAGAACTTTTTGGTAATATCACAAAATAGTTTTTGTATTCATCACTATTTTGAAATGATAATAGTTATTCAATATTGCTATTTAATGGGTTAATACAGAAGCACATAGATTGCCATATCACCCATTTTTAATGTTTTGACAACTATGTTTTGATATAATCGGTTGCCTTTGTAAATCTAATGTATTTTTTTAAAGAAAAACATAATTCTGAGAAGGCACCCATAGGCTTTCCCAGACTGTGTCCTTAGACGAAAAGTCTAGAGCCTGGTAGAAGCAAGCAATGGGGCACAATGGACAAGGTATCAGGATATCAGTTGACTTGGGTTCAAATGCCAGCTTTCATGCATCGTTGTTGTGAAAACCTTACTTAACCTTTCCGAGCCTCCATTTCCTCCTCTTTAGAACAGAGGTTCTGAGAAAGTGAGAGAAGTAATAGACGTGAACCACCTAGCACAAGCTGGTCCTCAGTAAATGAATGCTAGTTGCTGTTATTAATGATGATTATGACCAATAACTATAATCGCATCTGTGATTATAATATAGCATAATACATTACAATGACTACAATCACGTATCATTGGTTCCTCCCTTCCCCCTGTGCCCCCTCCCTCCCCGTATCTTTGCTTAGTTGTTCTTGGACTCCTGCATGAACAGTGGTTTCCTGTGGCCTCCAAACAGCTTTGCCCCTTATAGCCTCAGCCCCACCCCCCCGGGTCCCACAGACCCCGTGCCTGGCTCAGCCCACACATCCCTACTGCTATCTACCCATTGCTCTAGCAAATAGGACAAAAATGCACATCCCCTCGGTGGTGGTGGTGGTGGTGACGTCCTACACTTTGCTAATGAGAAACAAGTGGCCTGCTGTGCTCAGTGCAAAGCCAGGAGGACAGATCCCCACCACAGTCCAAACTCACATTCCTGAGGCGGCACAGGGTGACGTGACCGGAAAGGTGCAAAGGCATTCTTTGCCTAGGCCTTTCTTTGCACACCAGGGCCCTTGACCGGGGGGCTGCTGGAGCAGTCCCCCCACCCCCGCCAAGCACCCTCACCACAGCCCTTCCTGTTATGGGGCACTGGACCCAGCCTTGGGTGTGGGCAGGAGGGCAGCCAAAGCCTGAGTCACTGGGAGGGGACAGTTGAGTCTTGAGATGTGGTCCCCGTGGGGACAACTGAGGACAGAGAGGGGTGGAAAGCCCCTCCCTCAGGCCAGCATCCCTTCCAGCAGCACTGTGGAGTGAGCAGGAGCCCTGCGGGGCCTCAGCCCTCACTGCCCTTCTTCTGTCCTCTGCGCTCTGTCTCCCAGGCCCACCACCTGTTCTGGAAGCACCAGACTGCCCTTCTTCACAACTCACTTCTCACTTATCCAGAGGCATTGGTCCAACAGGAAAACAGGCCCACAGAGGGCTGCTGACTCCAGGTAGCAGGGCAGCATGAGGAGTTAAGTCTATTGCCTTGGGCTTTAGGCGGAGCTGGGGCTCCTGATTCTTTGGGACTCTCTAACTCAGCGGCCCCAGATTGTCTGTTGGTGGGGTAGTATCTTCTAAAGCTCTGGGAATTCCCTTTCTCATGTCATCCACAGAGCCCTCCATACGGAGGCTTGCACAAACTCCATACAGAAAGGGGTGGATTTGACCCTATGACTTGGTTTCCAGCATGCTGGCAGGGATCCCACTGAACTACTCTCACAGCCGCCCTCTTGTGTTCCCAGGAGGGACCAGCCATCCCACCCCTTTCCCCTGCTTTCAACTCACAATCTTAATATCTTCTCTTAGCCAATAGTACTAACCTTTCCTGCTGTAGAGCCCGGCAGGGTTAAGACCAGTCCTGACAAAAACAAGAAGCCTATTAGTCTTAGGAGGAGGGTATGGAATTATCCTCTTTCCAGGGGAAGGAGAACGCTATCAAGTACCTTCCATGAGATCTTAGACACTGTTCAGGGAACTTTCCAGAGAACATCTTAGTTACTCCTTACAAGAACCCGCAAAATCAGCATTTTCTCCATTTTATAGGTGAGAACACTGAGGTTCAGAGAGTTCTCTGTTCTCTAACATTCCCAAGGCCAAGGAGTGGAGCTGGACATTAAGCCATGTCTGTGTGTTTCCATAATTAATGGTCTCCCCCAACAGTAGCTGTTCTTACGTCTGCCAAACCCACTGTCTCCCCTGAGTCTCTGCCCACTTGGTCCTCCCTCAGTTTCCCATTTGGCTTTCCAATTTCCCACTGGGACTGGAGGCCATCTTGAATCCCTTCCCGCATGATTGGAGCCCCAACACGCCACCTAATTCTCGGCAGTCCCTTCTACTGGGACTTCTTTGGGGCCCCAAAGCTCACAGGACCCATGCACCCAACTGGCTGACCTCTCAAGCCATGCTGCTGCCATTCTTTTGGACTGTTTTCCTGCTGCTCTGACCTATGCATAGGATTGAACCTCTTTGGAATGACACTGGCCCAAAAGAAGGTTGAAGTGCCGCACCCTTATGGATACCGCCCTGGGGCAATAGAGTACTGCTCTCAGGGCCCAGCCCCACAGCTGCCTAGCCCAGCCTCTCCCTACTCTATTCCTCCCCTCTCCCCCCTCCAAGCAGTCCCACGGGGGCGCTAGCTCTGCCCCGAGATCTGGGTCCATTACAACCTCCGGGCCCACCTTGCTCAGTGAGTAGGGTTCCAGCACGATGAGAAACAGAAGGACCAATGCGCAGGTTGGGAAGGTGGTCTGGAAAAGTTGCTCCAAAAGGGTGTAGATGCAGGAAACCTGGTAGAGAGAAGCTGACAAGAGGTGTCCAGGTCTGGCTTCCTGGGCATGACGGGAATGAGACCTGGGGTGGAGAGGGGGCCAGGAGACGCCTTCAACTCCCGTGGAGCTCCCTGTTTACATTCTGTCTGCTCACATGGCTTTTTCCAGACTGCTGGCCCAGCTGCCTCACACACTGTTGTTGTCAACACCCTCCCCGTTGCCTGATGCCCCCACGGAGGGACACGGCTGTCTGCCATGGCTCCGCCACACCCCGCAGGCCTGGGAGAAATGACCGGGAATGGCAAGGGCCCCAAGGAGCCCAGAATTCCTAGACACTTCCCAGCCCTTTAGCTGCTAAGCCTCTCCCTTCTTGGGGGCCCCTTACCTTTTTCTTGTTTCTCTCAGGTGACTTTTAGCTCCCTTTCCCGTCTCCTGCCATTCTATACCTATCTCTTCCCCAAAACTCTAGGGAACGAAGACTTTGAAAGGTGAGGACACCACAGGCTCCCACACAGGGAAAGTCGGATCAGAAGCCCCCAGATCCTTGTAACAAAGGTTTCCTAGACCGAAGCCCTCCCTTCCTGCAGGGCCTTCTGCAGGTAGCCTGTGTAAGCCTACTTCAAACCAATAGCCCAGGCTGGCTGAGCCCTTTCTCCACCCAAGGCCGACCTCCTGCCTTTCCCGTGTGATGTGGTTTTCCCATCCATTCTGGAACACCAAGGATTGCCAGGAGGGGCTGAGGGAGGGTCTAGGGTGGGCAGAGCAAGGATGCAGGAGCAGTATTTCTGGGAAGGAGAAAACGGAGAGGCCCAGAGACAGGCTGAGGACAGACGAAGATGAAAAGACAGACAGGAGCTGGGGGAGACGGACAGAGAGACAGAACAGCACCAAGAGGTCCAAATTGACACCACATGGCCATTATGCTGGACCCCAGGGCCCAGCAAACAAGGTTTCGTGCTGAGTCAGTTACCATGGTGACAAACATGCAGGAAATATCCAAGATAACTAGAATAGTGGCAATAACATGTGTTTTGTATAAAACTTCCTCCCTCCCCGCCCCCCCCCCCCCCGGCCCCCAATGTATTCGTTGCATTACTTGGGATAAACTTGGCTTTTGCACAATCACCTTCCCTGAGAGGCCTGGCGTAGGGGTTTCTAAGGTCATGGGGTGAGAGGAACAACGGCCCTAGGGGACAGATGGGCCTGGGGGAGGTTTCTGCTCAGGAGAGCAGGGTACGTTTCATACCTTTCACCTCACTTCCGCCTCTCTGAGTCCAGATTTAGGTTCCCATAGCCTTGTGCTCCAGAACACAAATGCCCAGAAGAGTCTGAATTTCTGTTCGAGGTCTCATAGTAAATCTGAGGGTTGGAGGGGGGTGTGTGGAGGGGAGGGGACCCTTTTGGCAAGCCCCAAAAAGCATCCCAGCAGAGATGGGCATCCCAGCCAAAGCTTAAGGGAGGGCACGTGAGACAGCATAGGAGCCAAGTGCCCTGAGCATGTTGGCACTTCCGTGGGGTGAGCCCTGCCCTCACTTCCAAAGCAAGGGCAAGGGTATCTGGGGGGAGAAGTAGAGAAGCAACAGAGGAACAGGGGCTCTTGGGGGCAGGGGATTCTGGGGAAGAAGAGAAGGATCAGCTTTGGTTTGGCCGACACACAGGAGGACAATCTGGGGATGGAAGAAGGTGGGAGGCATCCCGGAAGACAGAAGTGCCTCTCGGAAAGCCCCCCACTAGCTCCCTCTGCTCCCGAGGCCACCATGAAAGGCCCAGCTAGAAGCCAACCACGGCGATCCCTTGTCGCCAGCTCCCCGTGGTGAGAACCCAGGGTTTCCAGGCAGGTCCTGCCACGCCGATTGCACAATCTCAGGCCGCCCGCACGACTTCCCTGCGCCCGAGTTCTCGCTTCTGTTGGGTGGAGCTAACAAGAACTTATCTCGAAGGGCCTTAGGAGGCACAAATGTCACGGTGCACATGGAAGCACTTGGCACCTCGTAAAGCTCTGTGCTCACGTGGCTGGTGGCTGCCGTGACTCAGGCAGAGGGGAGTGGACAGGCCAAGGCAGCAAGGAGAGGTTGCAGGCAAGGTTCATGTGAGGAGACTTTCTGGTTTCTCTAATGACATTACACCCAGATTTTCCGATCTAAACAACTCACTTCGGGTGTGATTTCCCATCTCGGAAACTTTCTGGGAAATGATCTGTGATAGAAATGGTTTGGGAAGGGTCCACCTGGACACAGTGGACCTTGCGTGGTTTGCAGCATCCCCCTTGGGAATGCCAGCACCAAACTGTGGCCTGGGGGGACCCAGCGGGCTGTTATCTGCCGACCCTTCCTCCGATCCTCTGCAATGACCATAGCACCAGCCCCTCCTTCATTGGCAGCGCTGAGCCAGGCCTGGAAGCCGCCCTTAAATGACCTCCTCGGGTCAAACGAGGCGGACGGTTACCAGCTCCCTTCGGAACGTAGCGATCTCTCAAACCGAGACCAGAATTGCTTCCTCTTTGCTGTTGGGAAGAGTGCAATCCGCCCCACTCACATCCCAAATTCAAAGCCTTACTTTGGTACCATGTTGTGAGGGATGTGGATGGAGAGACGGGAAGGGGAAAGCAGGAAGAACCAGGCCCCTGATGTCTAGCTCACCCAGTGACAGCCAAGCATGGCTTAAGGAGCAGGAATCCTATTTCCTGGATCCAGGACCAGGGCGGGACTACTGAAGGAGACGGAGCCTGGTGGCTCCTCACAGGGGACATGCCAGCTGAGGGAGCAGAGAGAAAAGCAGACCAAGGCTGGGCCTCGGCGTGGGCCCCCCACCCAGCCCCTGGTTCCCCAGGAGGACAGCGGGAGGTCTGCTGGGCAGAATACCACCTCCCCAGCTGGCCGCCTTTTCTGTATCTGGTTTCACTCTCTCCCAGCTTTTTCCATATTGATTCTCTTTGGCCCTGGGGTGATTTTTCCAGCTCTTCATCTGTTTCTATGTGGCACCAGTGAAACAGGCAGCCCCAGGGACAGAAGGCTGATTCTGTGTGTGTGTGCATGCGCGCGCTGGGGGCAGAGGTGGGTGGTGGAGTGATGGCATAAGAAATTGGTGGCCCTGAGCCTGGCAGTTCTGGTTGAGTCTCGGAACGTTGCTGGACAAGTCCAAGGGCTAATGGGAGCCAGAGAAGGCTGGGGCTTGGAGGGGAACAAAGTGCCCACTTACCCTCTTTCTTCCTAATTCCTCAGGGTTTTCAAGAGGAACAGGGATAAGGTGTAGGTTACAAAAGAGCCTTACCCTGGGAAGGATGAGCCCAGGCTTCCTTTCCTCCCTCACAGGCCCAGCTGGGATCCCAGCCCAAGCATGCTGGGGGTGTGGGCAGAGCACTGAGGCACCAGGCCTGCCTGAAAGACTCTGGGGTATGGTGTTCCGTGGCCCTGGGGCAGGAGGCAGCCACTCCTCTCTGTTAGCCAAGGAGCCTTCTCCAGGGGATTAACAAGGCCTTCCTGCCACCCCTCCTGGCTGGTGCAGGAGCCATAACACCACACCTGGCTGCCAGCCAGCCTGTGTCTGGGGAGCCAGTGCTCTCTCAGAGACTTGCAGACACACTGCTGGGGCCCAAGGGCGGGAGGAGGGAGGTGGAGGCTTCTGGGGAGTCCCTGGGGCCACCCAGCTGGGAAGTACTGACCCCGAAGGGCAGCTAGCTCTAGCTTCTGGAAAAACAGGCCTTCCTGGCCCACGGCTGAGGGGTGGACGGGGAGTCCGGAGGGTCTCTTGTTGGTCTGCCCCTGGCCTCTCCCCTGACGACAGGGAACACGGAATCAATACATAACCTGGGAGACCAAGAGCAGGGGTCTAGAAGGCTGTGAATTTCTCTCTTGCCCTGATGTATCGCCTGTTGGGAAGCTAAGCGTAAGCCAAGGGGTGGCCGTGCTCTTGGGCAGGGATGAGATTGGGCTGACGTTAGGGGGCAGGGCACGTGCCTCTGGGCCCAGTGGGATGAGAAGAAACAAATCTGTATCTGCAAGGCTTCTTGAAAGAAACCATTGGGTAGCGGCAAGGAGACTCTGAAGTCACTCTGTAGATGAGGAACAGGAGGCCCAGGGAGGTTAAGTGACCCGCCACAGGCCATCAGTGACTGGTCAGCGGGGCCCAGGTTCGAATCCAGTGATTCTGTCATTACATCACACCCCTTCTTTTTATCCTCCACCTTCTCTCGGGGCCTGCAACCAGGAGACACCCACCCCCCACCAGCCACCCCGCCATGCCACCCCCCCGGCATGAAGGGAAGACGGGCCAGCTGCCCTGGTGGGGAAGCAGGCCTCTTCGGCCAACAGTAGCCCTACTCTGTGTGGGAGCAGGGTCAGGAGCAGAACAGCTGCTGAGGAAGGCAAGCCAGAGCCTGTGTCCCTGGGCGGGGCGGCTCTGGTTCTAGAACCAGCCGTGCCCGTAGAGTGGGACCATTCAAAGTGGTCCCCAGACCAGCTCTAATTCTACGGAGCCTGCACTTGTCTCTGCCCTTGTCCTTCCCTGCACTCTGCTAAGTAAACAAACACAGCTCTCAGGCAGCTCTCTGCTGGCAAACACCCCGACTTAGCAACCGCCCCTAGAATAAATAAACACTCCCTCACTGCACGCTTACACACACTCATTCACATACGTTCGCCCGTGCTCCCCGCCGGCCATGGAGCCCCCACTGGGCCCCAACCTCACACACACGGGCGTGTGACTGAGACTGCCACCCGCCACCGGGGTGCTGGGGACGATCGGGGACCTCAGCTGCAACGAGACCCTGACTCCAGGCTCGAGGCTTGCTCTGGCAGTCCACAAGCCTGCGGGGAGGGTCAGGGCTAAAAGCCACCCAGGGTAGGGAAATGAGAAGATCTTTAGAATGACAAAGTAACTAGTTCAACAAACAGAAGCCCTGGGAGGGAAGGAGTCTTGCCGGAGGTCTTAGCAATGGGCCTTACAGAGGCAGCGGCAGCACTCTTGACCAGGACCCTTTCTGGTTCCCCACCAAACGCCCTTTCCCCTGCCAATCCTTTGTGGTCAGTTTAAAGGGGACAAGCACCGTCCAGATGGCAGAATGAAGAGATGACGCTTGGATGGTGAAGTCCCTGCCTCGTTCTGGACCGACGTTCTCAACAAGGCCTGGGCCACCTGGGGGAGGAGCCCTCTCACCGCCTTGTCACCACGGCCTTTGCCTTGACCTTGGAGCTTCCCGGGAGCTGCCCGTCTTCTCCTTGGGAAGAGTGACTTCCTCTGGCATCCAGCTCACAGCTACGCCCCGGGTACCTCTTCCTCAGTCAGGGGGGAACGTCAGTGTCTGTCCCAACCAGGGGAATAATAAAGGCAAAATGATCCTAGGCCAAAGGCACTGGAGGCTAGCAGCAGGAAGCAGTGTTTGATATCTAAGAAAAGCAGGACAGCCGAGGCGTGAGTAGGTGGTGGTGTTTAACGCTGCGTTGAAGCCCAGATCACAGCGGGAGACAAGTGGTGACAGCCACAGACACCAGGCCTCGCGCGGGGTAGGGCGGCCCAGCAGAAGCATGTAAGCGTCAGCATTAGGCATGTCTTGTTTCAGGTCCCAGCTTTTCCATTATTAGCTGTGGGACCGTAGGCAATTTACCTAACTTCTTCTGTCTCTTCAATGCCCGAAGGCTACATACAATGTCTCTAGCACGGGCAGTGTTGCCTTCAACAATGGTGGATGCATGTGGCATGATTTTGTTTTGTTTTATTTTATTGTATTGTATTGTATTTTATTGTAGTTTATTTTGTTTTATTTTTTATAAAAGTTTTTAAGTTTATTTATTCTGAGAGAGAGAGAGAGAGACAGTGCTAGTGGGGGAGGGGCAGAGAGAAAGGGAGAGAAAGAATCCCAAGCAAGGTCTGCACTGTCAGTGCAGAGCCCAACGTGGGGCTCGATCCCATGAACCATGAGATCGAGACCTGAGCGGACACCAAGAGTCGGAGGCTTAACCGACTGGGCCACCCGGGCACCCCATGTGGCACAATTTTAAATCCCAGCTCTGCTCTCTTCATTGTATGAAAAATACGTACGTATTAACCAGGTTGGGAAAGAAGATAATATGTGTAAAAGTGCATTCTATTAAAAATGACGTACAGGTGGGGCGCCTGTGTGGCTCAGTCGGTTAAGCGTCCGACTTCGGCTCAGGTCATGATCTTGCGGTCTGTGGGTTCGAGCCCCGCGTCGGGCTCTGTGCTGACAGCTCAGAGCCTGGAGCTCACTTCAGATTCTGTGTCTCTCTGTCTGTCCCTCCCCTGCTCACTCTCTCTCTCTCAAAAATAAATAAAGATTTAAAAAAATTAAAAATAAAATAAGATAAAAGTGACATACAGGTGCACCTGGGTGGTTCGGTCGTTTAAGCATCTGGCTCTTGATTTTGGCTCAGGTCATGATCTCATGGTTTGTGAGTTTGAGCCCTGCATCAGGCTCTGTGCTGACAGTGGGAGGCCTGCTTGCAATTTTCTCTCTCCTTCTCTCTCTGCCCCTACCCTACTTGTTCTCTCTCTTAAAATAAGTAAGTAAACTTTAAAAAAAATTTTTTTTAGGGGCTCCTGGGTAGCTCAGTCAGTTAAATGTCCGACTTTGGCTCAGGTCATGATCTTATGGCTTGTGAGTTCGAGCCCCGCGTCAGACTCTGTGCTGACAGCTCAGAGCCTGGAGCCTCTTTAGATTCTGCGTCTTTTTCTCTCTCTTGCCCCTCCCCCACTCACACTCTGTCTCTGTCTCTCAAAAATAAGTAAACATTAAAAAAAAAAGTTAAAAAAATTTTTTTAAATGACGTACAAAATTGAGCCATTATCATTTAAAATAGTTTCAGATCAATCTGACCCCAGTATATTTCTAAAGTCCAAGTCTTATTCCTCAATGACTGCCTACATTAATTAGAATTAATTAGCGTCAGGCACAAATGATCATTAATATAGCAATAAAAACCGAGTACAAAACATTAGTCCTGTTAGTCAGGGGCATGTTACTTGTGCATTCACTGCAGCTTTGCCATAATGAGAAACAAACGGATTGAGAGCAAAGCTCGGAAGTGGGCCTGTGGCTCCGGAATTCAACCCTGAGCTCTCCAACCCTGGATGTGGGGGGTGATGACCCCCAGGGTATCTCCACCTGTCCGTCAGCCTCAGTATAACCCTCATCGGCACTCCTGGGCCTTCCTTTCTTTCTGCCCGTCTTTCTTCTAATTTTTTTTATTTTAGAGAGAGAGAAAGAACACAAGAGCAAGGGAGAGGGGAAGAGGGAGAGAGAGAGAGAGAGAGAGAGAGAGAGAGAGAGAGAGAATCCGAAGCAGGCTCCATGCTTACTGCAGAGCCCGACTCAGGGCTCCATCCCACAACCCTGGGATCATGACCTGAACTGAAATCAGGAGTTGGATGCTCAACCCATTAAGCCACCCAGGTGCCCCACTCCTGGGCCTTTCTAAACATTCCCTCACTTCTCAGCCTCCTCTGACTCTGGTTCCTGAGCTGCTGGCAGCGTGAGCAGATAACGAGGTCTCAACTCAGGGCAAGGAGACTCAGTGCAAGGCAAGGAGGGTGCCCCAGTTAGGGCCTGATGTGCAAGAGGGCTGGGGGTATGCAGGAAGCATTCAGATCAGAGATAGGGGTATAGACTGGGGTGCTCACCGGGGCTGCCCAAGACAGACCTAGCAAGCCAGCCAAGTCTGAGAAACCAAGCACTGTTGAGCGTTGCTGGCTCAAAGTCTGCAGTGGTCAGGAAGCAGAACTCTTAGCTAGGAGACCAGGAAACCGGGCATCAGATCTGGAAGAGTCTGGGCAGGGCTGTGGGACTCTTAGTAGTAGGAGAAGATTTGGACACAGGAGAAGAGACTACTGACCCAGGAACACCAGAACCTTACTGGCCAAGTGAAGGCTACAGGGCCCGAGTTAATATGCAGAGGCCCACACGAGCACTGGCTGGATGGGGGTCTG